>NC_047113.1:76391035-77101035 GCF_902500255.1 Thalassophryne amazonica | reverse complement strand
TCAGTAAGCCATTCTGTAATTTTGGTGAGACAATTTATGAGAGAATATAGTTTCTGGGCTTCAGTTGTCTTAAAAGAACTGTACAGCTGCAAGTCATCAGCATACAGATGGTACAACACATCACTGAACTGCTGGATCAACTTAACAAGAGGAAGGATATACGGCAGGAACAAAATAGGACCCAGGACTGAGCCCTGCGGCACACCCCACTAAAGATCAGCAGATTCATACATTACATTGTTCACAGACACACGAAAAGTTCTACGAACCAAGTAAGAGCTAAACCACTCTAACCAGAGCCGGCCCAAGGCATACGCCAACTACGCGGTCGCTTAGGGCCTCCACGCCACCAGGGGTCCCCGAGAGCACCGAGACGTTGTGATAAAAAAGTAAATATATACATGAAATTAAAATAATATTGAATAATTTAAACGAAATTGTATTACACCCGAAAAAAATAAATTCATTTTGACAAAATACCAATACTAGGTTAATTGATGCCTCCTGTTGGCTGCTGCCACCGTTGGGCAAATTTAGATGCATCGCTTGGGTCAGGTGGTCGATGACTAATCATGAGGAACGAAGTGAGTGCAAGTCATGTCTCAGAAAAGAAATTATCCCTCTGGAGCGGAGAAAAGAAAAAAGAAGTTGGAAGACGAGAAAAAACAACAAGAAAAAGGTAGGTTTGCATGTCCAATATTACAATTTTTGTTATTATTTGCGAAATGATCCGTTCGTTTAGTGTAAAGTGCTTTAGGTGTCTTAAAGTCAGAGGCGATTGCTCTAAGACTGCAAGGGAAGCTCAGCTTCCCCTAAAATGTCAAAAAATAAGTGATCAAATATATACTGTTGTGTGTACATGTCATTGACTAAATATGCGCTGCAACGCGCTCAACTTTTGTTCAGAATCAGCTTCTTATCACTGGTAACGACGCGGCTTTCCTCTCACTCAAACCCGCAGCTTCACAGTGCTTTAAACAGTGTGGACGCTGGAGGCCATCTCAGGTCATTGGCTTCTTTGAAGCTGTATTGGATGACATCATGAAGGTGATTCCCTGATTCTTTTATGGTGTCTGATGATCCCAGTGCATACGCCGTTTGTATAGCATCATCAATGCTCATGCCACTGCTATACACTATGTAGCCATGGTACTGTGGTCCACTTTCATTCACTTGACAATACAACAATGTTGTTGTGTACTTGGGATGATTCTGGAGTTTGTACTTTAGCTTGCTGCCCCTGTACTCTGGATTAGGGAAGTCTGTACCTTCAGGATGCCCTACAGTCGTCTGAGGTCACTCAGTTTCATCAATTTCTTGTTAATCAGCACTTCTTTCTCTGTGACTTCACAACCTTTACTGAATGCAAAGCTGTGTTCTTCTTCCAGTGCCTTCTTTGTATGCCTCTGCTCATTATTAGCACTTTGCCAACTTCTGGGATCCTGGATGTGAAATGCCTTTCTGCATGAACTATGATACTTGGCTTCACAAGTGAAAAGATCCTTTCCTCTAATTCGAGTGAGCAGTCCTTCAGCTTCAGCTTCTCGTTCAATATCCTGCCAGCCTCCAAACTCAAATCCACCTTCAGTAGTACAACATCCTTTGACTTTAATCTTCTTGCATTTTTCTGAATTGCAGAATAAACATTCCAGTGTGAAGAGTGTATGATCTCCAGATTTCCGTGTAGGTCTAGATGTAGACTGTTGTTGCTCTGGTGGACACGCAAACCGAGTCATGTTCATGGTAAATCTCTTATAACAATTCCGTTGATAGCCATGGTTTGGAGACAAGTCATCAGGAATTTGATCACAGGGGAGTTTAATGGCTCAGCAAGTCTTCTACTTTTCATGTCCTGTAGTTTGGTCAGTGTGTTCTCACCATCTTCAGTGGAAGAGAAGAATTTAATGCCATTCCTTGGCAGATTTTGTCAGCAATCTGACCTGTTTCAGCAGAGCTGTCGGCAGAATAACGCCAGGCGCCAACAAACATTCGTACAAACAACACAAATTACATGTCGTTCACAAAAGACTGAAAAATGCTTTATTCTTACAGCTGATGCCAAGTTTGTTCCAGATTTGTTTTATGAAATCTCCATCAGTAACTCAGAGGGTCCTTTTTTTTAGTAACACAGATATATCTTTTTAAAAAGTTTATTTTCTGTTGTTTGTGGCATACTTTGTGATTTCATTTCAATTCCTGCAACTGTTTATTTGCACAGCCGGTAAAATGGAGCAAAAATATTCGGAATGAAATATGTAAGTGGTAATATTCAGTCTAATTGATTATACTTGATATTTTTCACATCTTACCAACATGAAAACCAGTTTCATGCCAGTTTAAATAAAAAAATATCAAATTAAAAAAACAACAAAAACACAGAAAAACAGTTTGTGTGCTTTGTATCTTTTTAAAGGTTATTAAAAAGTAGAAGTAAAAGTAATAATCAAGAATTAAAAAAATAAACAAAAGAGGGTCACAAGAAAACCATGACGTGGTGACTGATGGACATCAGGTCGTCCTCACAGCTCGTCCTCCTTAGTCACTGAAACAAACACATTAGCGGTTATTAAACAGGTTTTTTTTTTTTTCAAAATATGTTTATTGCCTTTTTCATTTTATAAACACTCTCATACAAAGAGACAATAAACAAATAAAAGACTAAATAAGGTGATAAACAAACCAACCAACAAACAAACAGTGGCCCGTACAGATGGTGACACTTTTATGTTCAAAATACAAATGCTCTTTTAACGATGAATGAAATTTCCGGTCCCACGTATGTCATGAAAAGTTCCCAAGTCTTATGGAAGACGTCATCCTTGTGGTGTCATCGACAGGTGAGACAGTCCAGGGAAACATACTGAAAACAGTCTTATGCCATTAAGTCCTATTGGGAATCTGGTCTGAAATCCAATTAATAAGCAAACACTTTCTGCCACAAAAAGTGAGCATTCGGTACAGTTTCTTATGAAATCTGTCAGTGACAATAGGATCAGTTAACCCAAGCAACAGAAACAAAGGGTTGCAGTTCAGACTGACTGAGAATTGTTGGGAAAGTGTAGGAGCACGGACCCACAACAGGGGGCGCAAATGAACGGACAATGGATAAAGCCAAATACAACACTTTACTGTTGTGAAAATGCACAACAACAACAGATTACAATAGTGAATGAAGTCAAATACAAGATGTCATGTGGGCAGGCCCGAAGATAGGAGACATCAGTCCGAAGTCGAACCGAAACCACACGATTTCCTCCGCCACCGAACCCCGGGAATACTGGAGCCGCCAAGTCCCGAACTCCCAGGTGGCCACTGCCTCCGTGTGTCGGATCTGGTACTGCTGGCGAGGAGCAAACACAGAAGTGGGTGCGTGTGCACCCAGCAACACGTATGGTGGAAAACCACCTCCACCTCTCGTCAAAAAAAGGAACAGAATGAATACTGTCCAACTCACACAAGTAACAGATATTCCTGTCAACAAACACAGTCAGCTGAGAATATTACCTCCTTAGTAGAGCGATATCTCGGCAAACAGGTGGAGATGCCGTCTTGCTGATATACCTCTGTAGATCTGGTGATTGATGACAGCTGTCGTCGGTGATAAGTGACAGCTGTCATCCCGGCTGCTCCTGTGAGGCGGCAGCGCCCTCTGGTGCCTGGAGCCCGCACTCCAGGCAGGGCGCCCTCTGGTGGTGGTGGGCCAGCAGTACCTCCTCTTCAGCGGCCCACACAACAGGACCCCCCCCTCAACGGGCGCCTCCTGGCGCCCGACCGGGCTTGTCCGGGTGGCGGCGGTAGAAGTCAGCCAGGAGGGCCGGGTCCAGGATGAAGCTCCTGTTCACCCAGGAGCGTTCTTCGGGGCCGTACCCCTCCCAGTCCACCAAATACTGGAAGCCCCGGCCCATCCGTCGGACATCCAAAAGCTGGCGCACTGTCCAAGCCGGCTCGCCATCGATGATCCGGGCAGGAGGTGGTGTCGGACCCGGAGTGCAGAGGGGTGAGGTGTGATGCAGTTTAATCCTTGACACGTGGAACACGGGATGGATCCGCAGTGAGGCCGGAAGCTGAAGCCTCACTGCGGCGGGACTGATGACCTTGAGAATCTTAAATGGTCCTATGTACCGTTCCTGTAATTTTGGGGAGGCCACTTGCAGTGGAATGTCCTTGGTTGACAACCACACTTCCTGCCCAGGACGATACGTAGGAGCCGGGGTCTGCCGCCGGTCTGCATGGGACTTTGTCCTCATCTGGGCCCTCAGCAAAGCAGAACGGGCGGCACGCCACACCCGACGGCACTTCCGCAGGTGGGCCTGGACCGAGGGCACACCGACCTCTCCCTCAACCACCGGGAACAACGGGGGCTGATACCCCAGACACACCTCAAAAGGGGAGAGGCCGGTGGCGGACGACACTTGGCTGTTGTGGGCATACTCGATCCAGGCCAGATGGGTACTCCAGGCCGCCGGGTGCGCGGCTGTCACGCAACGCAGGGTCTGCTCCATCTCTTGATTGGCCCGTTCTGCTTGCCCGTTGGTTTGGGGATGATACCCGGATGAGAGACTGACCGTGGCTCCCAGTTCCCGGCAGAAGCTCCTCCAGACGTGCGAGGGGAACTGGGGACCGCGATCGGAGACAATGTCTGTTGGAATCCCATGCAGCCGGACGACGTGGTGGACCAGGAGGTCCGCTGTCTCCTGGGCTGTTGGGAGCTTCGGGAGGGCCACGAAGTGGGCCGCCTTGGAGAATCGGTCCACTATCGTGAGAATGGTGGTGTTGCCCTGGGACGGAGGCCCGTGACAAAATCCAGGCCGATGTGGGACCAGGGGCGATGAGGCACGGGCAGCGGCTGTAACAATCCCGAAGCCTTGCGATGGTCGGCCTTGCCCCTGGCGCAGGTGGTACAGGCCTGGATATACTCCCGGACGTCCGCCTCTAGGGACGCCCACCAGAAGCGCTGCCGGACAACTGCCACGGTTCTTCGCACCCCTGGATGACAGGAGAGCTTAGAGCCGTGACAGAAGTCCAGGACTGCAGCCCTAGCTTCTGGTGGGACGTAAAGTCTATTCTTCGGTCCAGTTCCAGGGCCCGGGCTTCGTGCCAGGGCCTCCCGGACGGTTCTCTCTACGTCCCAGGTGAGGGTGGCCACGATAGTGGACTCCGGGATGATGGGTTCCGGTGGATCCGACAACTCCGTTTTGACTTCGTCTTCATGTACCCGGGACAAAGCATCCGATCTCTGGTTTTTGGTCCCGGGACGGTAGGTGATCCGGAAGTCAAAACGGCCGAAGAACAGTGACCAGCGGGCTTGCCTGGGATTCAGCCGCTTGGCGGTCCTGATATACTCCAGGTTCCGGTGGTCAGTGAAAACCGTGAATGGCACGGACGTTCCCTCCAACAGATGTCTCCACTCTTCTAGAGCCTCTTTCACCGCAAGGAGTTCTCGATTGCCGACGTCATAGTTCCATTCGGCCGGGGTCAACCTGCGGTAAAAATAGGCACACGGGTGAAGGACCTTATCGGTCTTCCCGCTCTGGGACAGCACAGCTCCTATCCCTGAGTCTGAGGCGTCCACTTCAACCACTAACTGGCGGCTAGGATCGGGCTGCACCAGAACGGGTGCATACGAGAAGCGCCGTTTCAACTCCTTGAACGCGGCATCGCAACGATCCGACCAGGTGAAGGGGACTTTTGGTGAGGTCAGGGCTGTCAGGGGGCTAACTACCTGACTGTAGCCCTTAATGAACCTCCTGTAGAAATTAGCAAAGCCGAGGAACTGTTGCAGCTTCCTACGGCTTGTGGGTTGGGGCCAGTCTCTCACCGCCGCAACCTTGGCCGGATCAGGAGCGACGGAGTTGGAGGAGATGATAAACCCCAGGAAGGACAAAGATGTGCGGTGGAACTCACACTTCTCGCCTTTCACAAACAGCCGGTTCTCCAACAACCGCTGCACGAAGACGAATCGGTGCAGGAAATCCCGCAAGACATCATTAACCAAAGCTTGGAACATCGCGGGGGCGTTAGTAAGACCGAACGGCATGACCAGGTACTCAAAGTGACCTAAGGGGGTGTTAAATGCCGTCTTCCACTCGTCTCCCTTCCGGATCCGAACCAGGTGATACGCATTTCTGAGATCTAGTTTGGTGAATATTCGGGCTCCATGCAGGGGCGTGAACACAAATCCAACAGGGGCAACGGGTATCGATTGCGAACCGTGATTTCGTTCAGTCCCCTGTAATCAATGCATGGACGAAGTCCGCCATCTTTTTTACCCACAAAAAAGAAACCTGCACCCATCGGGGAGGTGGAATTCCGGATCAACCCGGCAGCTAAAGAGTCCCGGATGTAGGTCTCCATTGAATCGCGCTCAGGCCGTGAGAGGTTGTACACCCTGCTGGACGGGAACTCACCGCCTGGAACCAAGTCAATGGCACAATCGTACGGACGGTGGGGGGGAAGGGTGAGCGCCAGATCCTTGCTGAACACATCCACAAGGTCGTGGTACTCCACCGGCACCGTCCCTAGATTGGGTGGGACTCTGACCTCCTCCTTAGCCTGGGAACCGGGAGGTACCGAGGAACCTAAACATACCCGATGGCAGGTTTCACTCCACTGAACCACTACCCCGGACGGCCAATCGATCCGGGGATTGTGTTTTAACATCCAAGGGAACCCTAAAATCACACGGGAGGTAGTTGGAGTTACAAAAAACTCAATCTCCTCCCGGTGATTTCTTGACACCACCAGAGTTACTGGTGGTGTCCTGTGTGTGATTGGAGGGAGGAGGGAGCCATCTAGTGTCCGTACCTGCACAGGCGAGGTAAGAGCCACCAGAGGGAGCCCTATCTCCCTGGCCCATCTGCTGTCTAACAGATTCCCTTCAGAGCCCGTGTCCACCAGTGCTGGGGCCTTCAGGGTTAAATCCTCATAAAGGATTGTAACTGGGAGTCGTGTGGCAATGTGGGTGTGTCCCACGTGAATGTCTCGGCCCACCCCTAGCCCAGTTTCTAGGGGCGGGCGTTGGCGTTTAACCGCTTGGGGCAGTCTCTTACCTGATGCTCTATCGAGCCACAAACAAAACACGCTCCGCGGGCCAGCCTCCTCTGTCTATCTGGTGCCCTAAAATGTGGCCCTGCTCGTGTCCATAGCTTCGTCAGCAGGGGGAGCTGTCACCACACGGAGCGCAGGGGCCGTGGAGCGTGGGGAGGGCGGAACGCGGTCGGAACCGGAAGGGAGAGGGACGACGCGTGCCCGGTCACGCCCTTCGTCTCGTTCCCGACGGCGTTCTTCTAACCGATTGTCTAAACGTATGACGAGATCGATAAGCCCATCTAAATCCCGCGGTTCGTCCTTAGCCACCAAGTGCTCCTTTAGAACCAGTGACAGTCCGTTTACAAAGGCGGCGCGGAGGGCAGTGCTATTCCAGCCGGACCTTGCAGCCGCGATGCGGAAGTCGACTGCATAGGCAGCTGCACTCCGGCGCCCCTGTCTTATTGACAGCAGCACGGCTGAAGCGGTCTCACCTCTATTTGGGTGATCGAACACTGTTCTGAACTCCCTCACAAACCCATCATACACCTGAAGGAGCCGTGAATTCTGCTCCCAGAGCGCTGTAGCCCAAGCGCGTGCCTCACCACGAAGCAAATTTATGACATAAGCTACTTTACTAGCATCAGTCGCGTACATAACGGGACGTTGTGCGAAGACGAGCGAACACTGCATAAGGAAATCAGCGCACGTCTCCACACAACCATCGTACGGCTCTGGCGGGCTTATGTATGCTTCCGGGGATGGTGGGAGGGGTCGTTGAACGACCTGTGGAATGTCATTGTTTCGCACAGGGTCGGCAGGAGGGAGAGCCGCAGCATCGCCCTGAGGGCGCGCTTCCACCTGCGCGGCGAGAGCCTCCACCCTGCGGTTAAGGAGGACGTTCTGCTCGGTCATTAAATCCATCCGAGCCGTGAAAGCGGTGAGGATTCGCTGCAACTCACCGATCATTCCTCCTGCGGACGCCTGTGCGCCCTGTTCTTCCATTGGCTGTTCAACAGCCGGTTGACGCCCCTCGGGATCCATGACGTTGGCCGAGATATCCTGTTGGGAAAGTGTAGGAGCACGGACCCACAACAGGGGGCGCAAATGAACGGACACTGGATAAAGCCAAATACAACACTTTACTGTTGTGAAAATTCACAACAACAACAGATTACAATAGTGAATGAAGTCAAATACAAGATGTCATGTGGGCAGGCCCGAAGATAGGAGACATCAGTCCGAAGTCGAACCGGAACCACACGATTTCCTCCGCCACCGAACCCCGGGAATACTGGAGCCGCCAAGTCCCGAACTCCCAGGTGGCCACTGCCTCCGCGTGTCGGATCTGGTACTGCTGGCGAGGAGCAAACACAGTTAGAAGTGGGTGCGTGTGCACCCAGCAACACGTATGGTGGAAAACCACCTCCACCTCTCGTCGAAAAAAGGAACAGAATGAATACTGTTCAACTCACACAAGTAACAGATATTCCTGTCAACAAACACAGTCAGCTGAGAATATTACCTCCTTAGTAGAGCGATATCTCGGCAAACAGGTGGAGATGCCGTCTTGCTGATATACCTCTGTAGATCTGGTGATTGATGACAGCTGTCGTCGGTGATAAGTGACAGCTGTCATCCCGGCTGCTCCTGTGAGGCGGCAGCGCCCTCTGGTGCCTGGAGCCCGCACTCCAGGCAGGGCGCCCTCTGGTGGTGGTGGGCCAGCAGTACCTCCTCTTCAGCGGCCCACACAACAAGAATATTTTGTTCAGTTCCTGTCTGATCATCTGCCAGAAATGTTGTACTTTTGAGCACCACCAAAAGCGATATGTGAGGGTACCAGTCTCAACTTTACACATTAAATACAATGGGGAAGAATCAAGCTTAAATTTATGGCAAAGATACAGAGAAATATGGGCTCTGTGGAGAATCATGAGCTGAGTTGCTCTAACTCTATTACAGACACATAAAGTTTTCATATTGCTCCAGGTATCCTTCCACTCATCTTCAGAAATTATACAGTTGAGTTCCTTCTCCCACAGTTCCCTCAAATGTCAGGTGTGGACTGTAGAGTCCTTTTAAAGATATTGTAGAATATTCTAATGGAGCCAGGTGACCTGGTAAAAAAAAAAAAAAAATTGCCTCTCTGTGTCTGATATGCCCTGATGTACAGAATCTGGAACATTCCTACAAACAAAATCCCTCGCCTGCAGATATTGATAAAATCCCTTGTAGGAATATCAAATTTTCCTTTTAACTGATTAAAATACATAAGAACATGTCCCTCAAAAAGTCCTTCAGTTTAGATAAACCTGTATGTGCCCAATTTTGAAATCTATTATCTTTCATGCCTGGTACAAACTCAGGATTATTCCATAATGGTGTAAACATAGACATTATATTTGTACGGCTTTCTAGGCTTCTTACCGTCCGCCATGCTGTAGCTGTATTAAGAATAATCGGATTAGAGCAAGCGAGCCTTATGGATCAGATCTTTCTGAGAAACAATAGGGTTGCTAATGGACATTCAGACATGGAACTTTCTATATCCGTCCATAATGAGTTAGGTTTATTATGCACCCAGTCGGCTAGGATTCGTAAATGTGTGCTCAGGAGGTAATTTTTAATGTCTGGAAGATCTAATCCTCCCTTTACAGAGGGGCACCATAACATGGCCATCTTGAGGCATGCCTTTCTGTTAGACCAAATAAAGGAACCAAACCAACTATTAAACTGTTTAATTATCTTGTGAGACAACATTACCGGAACCATTTGAAGTGGGAAGAGTAACCTGGGGAGAACATTCATTTTTAATAAAGCTATTCAACCCATTCAGGAAATAGGAAGTGTGTTCTATCTCTCCAGGTCAAGCCAAATGCAGTCAAACAAAGGGGGAATGTTTGCTTTATACATCTGTTCAAATTTAGGACTTACGTGTATTCCCAAGTAAGTAAAACCCTCCAGAGACCATTTAAAGGGAAAAGATCTCACAGAAGCTTGTTACAAGTTAAAAAGGCCCAGAGGCATAGCCTCAGACTTGGTAAAGTTTATCTTGTTGCCTGAAAAACTATTGAAAACATTGATTGTCTCAATAAGGCAGGGAATAGAGGTCTCTGGATCCATCATGACAGTCAAAACATCATCAGCATAAAGTGTGATTTTATGTTCCCTAGCCGCAATTCAAAGACCACTAATGCTATCATTCTCTCTGATGACCTCAGCCAGGGGCACCCCTGCCTTGTTCCTCGAGATATAGCAAAGTAGGGTAAGAGCAATCCATTTGTGAGTACTGCTGAGAGAGGACTTTTATACAGGATTTTAATCCAGTTTACAAAGATTGTTCCCAGACCAAACTTATTCAGTGTATTAAACAAGTAGGACCACTCTATGCAGTCAAATGCCTTCTCCGCATCTAGGGAGAGCACAATGCTGCTTTTAGAGTGATATTGGAAGTATCGACTTATATTTAGTATACGGTGCATGAATCCAGTTTGGTCCTCTTTAATTAAGACGGGTAATACTTTATCCAACCTGACTGCTAACACTTTAGAAAGAATTTTCTGGTCGATGTTTAATAATGAGATGGGTCTATATGATGTGCAGTCTTCAGGAATCTTGCCTTCTTTAAGAATCAAGGAAATATTTGCTTCTCTAAGGGACTGTGGTAATGTGCCTTTAGTTAGGGAGTCATTAAGCATGTACAACAGAGGATCAATTAATATATCATGGAATTATTTATAGAACTCCACACTGAGTTCATCTGGACCAGGGGACTTACCAGATTGTAACTTTTTAAACAGTTTTGTTGGTTTCGGGTCGAATAAGCAGGTTGTGCTTTTAGCAGTTGTTAAAAGTTTAGTCAGCACGGCTAGTGAGATACTATCAAATTCTGTAAATCTAGGTAATACCTCAGTAATGGCATCCACCTCGATAACAGGGCGTAGTGTCTGAGTTAAGGTATGCTGGGATATATTTAACCTAATGTCTTCGATTTTCTTCTCAAAGTAATTCAAGAAAACTTGTGCTGTAAAAGGAGAGTGACTTACAGTTGGTTGTCCATGAATATGTGTTGCCACCATGTTGAGCAATAACTTTGAATTATGCTTGTTTTTGTTACTCAAATCAGAGTAATAGGTCCACTTTGTAGCCAGTAGTGCATGCTTATAGTCTGAGATAGCATCACGGTACATGAGGTGGAATACTTCTAGTTTTGAACTACGCCATTTCCGTTCTAGACCTCTAGCCTTATGCTTGAGGCCACACAAGTAATCACTGAACCAAGATGATTGTGTTTTTGGGGGGCTTGGTTTTAATAAAGGTGGCACAATCATGTCGAGTGTAGTTTTGAGCGCCAAGTTTAAACTGTCCACAAGACTGTCTACTGAATGGTCATTTTCCAAAAGTGACAAGAAGATATCAGACAGTCTAGCTTTGAGTTCAGTCATAGTTGAAGAGTTGATGTGTCGCCACAATGATAAATAAGGTTGTTCCACTAAACATGGCAGTGAAACTGTAAACTTAATAAGCGAGTGGTCAGAGACCACTGATGCAAGAGGCATAATGTTGATATCTGTGACAGAAATACCACAAACAAGGAGCAAATCCAGGGCATTTCCACTAATGTGTGTCGAACCTTGAATGCATTGCTGGAATCCTTGTATATCCATAATGTCCATAAATGATTTGCAGAGGGGGTCAGAAGGCTTATTTATATGAATGTTGAAGTCACAGACAATCAGAATGTTATCTGCACGGGTTGACAAATTAGAGATAAACTCACCAAATTCATCTAAGAATTCAGAGTATTCTCTGTTTCGCAGTTGTGAATCCCGTGCCGTCTCGCGGTCTGTGACTTACGCAAGAAGTCAGTTTCAGCAGAGATCCAGTTCAGGGCACAATGTAAACACACCTCATGAAGTATGGACAACAAGACAATATCGGGGCACAGGAGAAGTTCATAACAGGTGCTTCACCTCCTCTTGATAACCCTCATAGCTTGGGAGAACGTGTCATCATCATAATCCCTTGTGAACTTGCTGAATCGATGCCATCCACATCCCCGCTAGCCATTGTTTAAATGGCTTTGAAACTCTGCTGGCACCGCGGTGCATTCCGGGAAGCAGGGGGCCACCAGGGGGATTATGGGAAACGATAAAGCAGTGAATGGGCCAGGGGGCCTATATACAGTGACAAAGTAATACACCTGATTTTTATTCTTGTGACCATGGCAATACATAGCAGAGCAGAGTATCAGATGTTTAAATGAGTTATATTTGAGATCCCCCAACAGTTTGTAAACTAAACCCAGATTTATAAATTAGAGCAACACCCTCGCCTTGCTTCGTATCACGAGGGACGTGACTAAATTTGTATGCTGATGGCAGGCCTCATTTAAGAGGAGGACAGCTGTAGGTTTAAGCCAGGTTTCACATAACCCAATCATATCTAAGTGATGATCCATAATTAGATCATTAATCAACAATGATTTTGAGGACAGTAACCTTACATTAATGAGACCCAGACTAATGGCTTCAGTGGGGTTGACAATTGGAATATTGGGATTTAGGGGTGGTTCCAGAGTAGCATATATAAGATGCCTAGAAGTGGGTTTCGGTTTGAGACATTCCATGCGAGTTGTAGGTAGCAGACACAAAAGCTTTGATATTGCTGGAATAGCCAATGGGCCATCCTCAATTTTAACGTCATCGAATGCAACTGTTAACTGTTCATGAGTTTGGCGAGCAGGAGGGGGGAAGCCGCTCAGGTTGTGAGACGGTGTTTTTTTTTTTTTTTTTGAGTGAGTTGTGGGTAAACAAGCAACTCTTCCTTTTGTTGGTGTTAAATAAAAGTCCTGGATTGCAGCAGCTACGTCTTTGTGGATCTACACAGCCGGACCGGCACTGACTGGCAGGTATGTCGCTTTCTGCCACATATAGTACTTTGGGTTTACGTGATGTGTTTGTTATGCATTCACAGATTGTGGGCAAATCAGCTGCAAAGCAGATGTAATAAAAACACTTTATTCGTGGCCAATTTGTATGCATTCGCTACAACATATTTTAGTTTGTGATGTGGACGTGTTAGGCACGATATATATCTGTTTTACACACTATCCCGGTCAGCTGCCAAGCCGCAAAGCCCCGTCAGTTGCGGATATCAGCGGTTAATGGCAGATATACAGCGCATAGAGTGAGTATGTATTGTGTATGAATTGAGTATATATGGAGTATGTAAGGCGGATGTCATCCGCATCCAGATTTTTGAACAGCTCAAAAATCCTGGCTGCGGACATGCGTGCCTCTGCGGATGATCATGGGCGTGTACGGATGACGGCCAACTCATACAGGCATGTTACACGGATATTGCGGATGTTTGGCCAATATGGGCCAATTTTGTGCGCAATCCATACGCAAATCCTTCTAAATGCCAGTTTGACAGGACCTTTAGTCTGGATCCAGGTCAATCTCAAAGAATGCCATTATTTAACTGTCTGAAACATTTAGTCTGATAAATAACTCCCAATGTTCAAAAGAGAGCATGGTCATGCTCTGGCAACACAGAATGTAATTAGACAGAAAAGAAACATATCAACATGCCAGTGCTGCATCTGATCACACACACAAGAGCAAGAGGACCCTCAGAGTTTTAGAATCCGCAAACCGTGAGAAAGCAATTTTATGCAGCTTGTGCAGACAACATTTCAGTCTGTCCCTGCAACAGAAAGCCCTAATTATTCTTCAGGGTGGAGCTTTCATCAGAAAGAGTGCAGAGGAGCAGTTCTTTTCGTACCTTTCTTAATGATGTCATCAATAGACTCAACCACATGAATGGTGCCCAAAGCTGATACCGCCCCCTGAGAGTTGGTGGCATGACATTCATATGACCCTTCTTCTTCTTTGGTGAGAGGGGAGATCTAAAACACAACAACATCTGCTGGTCAGCTCCTGAGTGAGCCCTGCCGAAACACTGGTTAGGGGTCAAAGGCCATTTTTCAAATGATGCAGAATAACACAACATACAATGAAATGTCTACGTCAGAATGATATGTCATCAATAAAGTGCTCATTCACTGACTTTATGTACAGAAAATAATAATAGTAAATTCTTGAACTATTCATTCCCTCCAATAAACCATAGAGTTACATATATGAAAGCTAGAGGGTGGAGTCAGGGCTGGCTGTGTGCCGATAAGGAGCATGCGTCGCCATGATCGCCGAGGGCAGAAAGCGATGTTTACTGCACAGTTAAGTGCTACAAGTTACACAGGTTGATAGTGCTGCTGTCGTGTTTTAAAGTGAACTTTACTTGAATTTGGACTTTTACTTGGATGCATATTACTTGGACAGATTGGACTGGAGTTTACTTAAATACATGTTTGCGTTCACTCTCTTTAATCCCACATCAACTCCAGTGTGTGTTTCCAGCGTTACTTTGTGGCAAGCTGGAAATTTCATGCCATCAGTATCTTGGGACAATGACATCATGAGAATGTTGTCATCATTAATTTTCATAGAGCAATTTGTGACATTTATGAGACTCGAATGATAAAAAGGTGAGAACAGGTCATATCTCTGCAATCTGTACACAGCAGGTGCATTTTAATCAAAAAAGAGCATTAACTCGCACGCAGCGTGATGGCCCATTCAGATTCTAATTAAAGTGCACCCTAGTGTAATTTCCCCCCAACTGTTGTATGCAAGATTCTGCTTGTTACTGTAGAAGAATTTTTAGGTCCATATTTGAACTGTGATGAACTATCAAGTGTCCTGATCCGAACCTGGCCAAGCAGCACAAGGAGCTGGAAAGATCCATCAGAGAACTGCACGACTGTCTGAAAGCCAGAATTCCTGATCCTTCCCCCACTACCCCTGAAAGGCCAACCTCCCCATGTTCCCCAACTTCTCCCAAAACTTCAGATGCTGAGTAAATGCTGAGGAGCGCGGACTGACGTAATGGCACTGAACACGGACTATGATCTTGGTTCTTGAGTTTGAATTGCGGACTGGTTTCAGAAATCTGAGTGTAAATAAAAACAAAGAAGGATATATGTTAGTAACGAAGGTTGGGTAAATGTCTGTCCTTACCATCATCTGCGTAACACAGATAAAGCTAAATGCATACACATAGATATCACATTGCAAAGTTATAAAAAGGGGACCCTTACACGGCGTGTTTGTACATTTAGTAGTAAAGATGCACCATAGGGACCCCTTTTTCTTAAATTATAGCATGCCTCAAGAGACATGCATCGCCTAAATTTGGCGTCTGGCCAAAAAGGGCATTAGAAAACAAGCTGAAAAAGAAGAAAAACAAAGTGGAGAATGTTGAGAAATGGCCTATAATGAAAACCATTATATGATTGACTAAGGCAAATGACTTAAGGACGGACATGAAGGGAAACCATTTATTGTGTTTAACATTTAACTAGACATAGCTGCGCTAACCTTAGAATAGTTTCTTGATTGGTTGACTAAATAGTGGTAACGTAGGGGTTATTTGATGCATTAAATAATAAATGTGTGACGCTTTAACAAAATAATATGTAGAACCAAGTATAATGGGTTGGAGCCTCTGGTTGAGTGAGTCAATAGATGCCAGAAGATGATTGGTTGCACTGATGTCAATGTGAAGCCTTTACTTTGCCATGATTAAGAGGTTGATGTAACTTGTTTTATGTGGCCATTTTAAGTGCCTTAAATTATACCAAAACTCAATGTTTGAATGTCACCTTGTGTTGATATAATCCAGCTAATTGATCACCTTGTGCCTTAGTATGTAGGTTCACCTGCACTTCAATATATTTACCGTGTGAAGTATCACTGATATTCATATCCGCACCAGAGTTATCAGTAAGTCGAGTGATGTGTTTTTCTTTTTTATTATTGCAATGCACAAATGAAGATGTCTTGTCAGTAAACAACCCAAGAGTATAGTTGAAGTAATGGGACTCTTTCGAGTCCCAGAGGAGGGACTGTAGAATAATTTTTAGGTCCATATTTGAACTGTGATGAACTATCAAGTGTCCTGATCCGAACTGTATGTCCTCTGGTTGAACTAGCAGGTGTTCAACCCAAAAAAAAAGGGCTCTATTAGTCATTCAGTCTGTCAGGGGCTTTCCAAGGCCTTTTAGGTGCTTTCCCGCAGGCCACGTGCAGGGGCCTCAGGCCAGCTGCACGTGTGACTGAGGCCACGTGCGGGGGGGGCCTCAGGCCAGCTGCACGTGTGACTGAGGCCACGTGCGGGGGGGGCCTCAGACCAGCTGCACCTGTGGCTGAAGGTCTTTTAAAAAAAATCAGTTGTAATCCTTCATGTTTTAATGGGAGCGTTTGTCACATTGAAATAATGGCCTAACACCTGCTTAGGGTTCACTAGAGGACGCTTCCAATAGAAAACCATGTCTTGGGAATGAAATAAATAAAAAAGTTGAAGGATGTGCGATGCCCGCGGGTCTCCAATAAATAGACGAGCGCGGTTGTCATATTCAGTCTCTCTAGAGGACTCAGTTTGTCTAAGCTCTGTGTCGAAGGCTTAAATAAACTTAAAAACTCTGTGCATTTTATCTTGCTTAAGGCTGAATTATTCTAAAGTGTTGTGTCCTTTTCTAGCATATCACTTGCAATTAGTTTGTGTTATCTAAAAGACGACATCCTGAGAAGACTAAAGACGAGCCACGACATTACCAAAAACCAAACGACTATATTTCTCATTTTCAGTTTCTTAAAGGTCACGTTAGAAACCAGGCCTGTGTCCCTCACAGACAGCGTCGATCTTGTGAAAGGCCCCCGAAGTAGGTTGGTCAACATTTTTATACAGTGTGGGTGTTAACAATGGGTGTGGTTTATTCTCACATTTCTAATGTTATTGGCTCTCACCAACAGCGGGAGCTCTCCTAGTTTCTGAAACTTGCACATATGATGGAAGTGAAAGAACTCTCAAAAACATCCAAACAAATAACACAGACACTTGATAACTAACATAGAATAAGAAATTAGCACAGATATTATCTAACACTAGCCAGCTGCTACTACGTAGTAAGTAAAGTGTGATGCTGCTATATGACCTGGGAACCACGTGAACTGCTCCAGTGAACGGGTCGTGATCTAATATATAAGGCTGTGTGTGTGTCTGTGTGTGTTTTCGTGCATGTACGCTGTCACCCTAAGGGCCCCAGTGACCTCCCCCTTGGTGCCTCTGGTCACCATACCAAGTTTGGTGTTGATTGCTTAATTACTGTGGCAGTGCACAGAGAACACAAACCGTGCCACATACATACATACATACATAGACTGCCTTTTATATTTATATGAGCGAAGTGAGGCGTAACGGCGCGAAGCTTGCTCATGGTACACTGTGGCCCAAACAGGAAGTCCCTAATTCTTAATCCACAGTGAAACAGGAAATGTCAAATGTCCTTATTTAAAAACAGGGCGAAACACTTTTTATTTTGCAAAATGTCCCAACTTGAAAATAGTCAATTTATTTATTATTAAACCAATTGTGTTTTGTTTGTTGGACCGTTTCACAGTCACGTTTGTCTTTGTTTGTTTGTTATGTTGATATGTGTTTTATTTCCAGCTGGGCCACAATGGAAACAAGCGTTCATGCTTTTTTGTGTTACCCAGTATATTTATGTACCAATGTTTATTTAATACATTTTTATACTGTATTATTTCACACATGTTTACATTTTATACAAATAAAAATCAATCAATCAATCAAACACTTCCTGGATTGACAGACGAGTTCCCATGGAGTCTCAAGGGAACTCAGTGGCAAGCTCACACTCAAACAGGAAGTGCCAAATTTTCAGTCACAGTGAAACAGGAAATGTCAAATGTTGAACACTTCCTGGCATGGGTGGAGCTAGAGTGGAGGCTGGGGTGTCACTGGACTCCCCTGAAATCTGATTGGACATAGATGATTGACATGTCACGGCACCACACGTCTGGTTGAAAGAGCTGCATTTTCAAATCAGTGAGTCACATTGACTGCTAGGTTTTTCCTGTCCAGTAGTTTGTGCTGTGTACCACAAAAAGTTTGAATCCACCTTAACACAAGAAGAAAAATGTTTGCCTCAGATTTGAACTGAACACGTCATTTGAACTATGGACTTCTAATCACATCAAACTTATACTGGTGAGTAAACGACTGTATTTTATGCCAGAAATGAGGTCCAGGTTGTTAAAAGCAGCATTTCTCCTTTAATTTGGGGGGTCTTATATACACATATTTAAGCTAACAGACAGCAGCTGGTTCATGCTATGTTGGCTTATTAGTGCAGCAGATAACTGAAGCAACCCTTCAAATGGTGATACAAGCATCAAATTCAGCATCAAATACAGCTTAGACATTACACTTTTAAAAAAACCCGACTGGCCACTTGAATTTTCAATAGGCGGCCAGGTAGGGGTCAATTGAAGAATTATACAGGGCTCAAAATTTGAAAATGCGCCAATCAAATTGATCAAGTTACTTGATCAATCAAGTTACTTGTCTGATTATAAAGATTCCAAAAAAGTATAGTTTGGAGTATCTGTGACTGAATGTTATGGAGTTATGGGGTGAAAACAGCAAGAATGATCAGGCAAATAATGTTGTGTTTTCGATATGATTGGAGCCGTGTGAAATACCAAGTGTTCCAATACTTTTGGAGGGCACTGTATCCTAACCTTATGATGAGTGCAAAACAAGTGTGGTATTATTACTGTTTTGTTTAAGAATGTTTAATTTTATATAAATATAACATTTGTAGGCTGTACACAAAGAATAGTTTCTATCATCCATGGGGATGCACTGGCATGATTCCTGACTTCCTGTGACTTCCTGTTCCGGAGCACAGCGGTGTTCTGCTGTATCTGTTAGCTGTTTGAACTGAGCTGTTTGAGTTCTTTGAATTAACAGTCTTTTTCAAGACTTTTTTACTTTTACTTTTTTTTTTTTACTTTTTCACCGTGCTCCAACGCCTAAAGAAGACCTCTAACGGTCGAAACATCGCGACGGAGCACTTTTATCAGCTAACTTTCATCAGCGTTGGCAAGCTAACTAGCTTGCTAACGCTTTCGTTTTTATTTTTATTTTATTTTTTAGCACTGTTGTCGTGCTGCTCCACAGCCTGTCTAGTGGATTTTTATTTTATTTTAGCGCTGTTGTCGTGCTGCTCCACAGCCTGCCTAGTGGATTTTTATTTTATTTTAGCACTGTTGTCGTGCTGCTCCACAGCCTGTCCAGTGGATTTTTATTTTATTTTTTAGCACTGTTGTCGTGCTGCTCCACAGCCTGTCCAGTGGATTTTTATTTTATTTTAGCACTGTTGTCGTGTGTTACCTGTGCTGCTCCACAGCCTGCCTAGTGGATTTTTATTTTATTTTAGCACTGTTGTCGTGCTGCTCCACAGCCTGTCCAGTGGATTTTTATTTTATTTTTTAGCACTGTTGTCGTGCTGCTCCACAGCCTGTCCAGTGGATTTTTATTTTATTTTAGCACTGTTGTTGTGCTGCTCCACAGCCTGTCCAGTGGATTTTTATTTTATTTTTTAGCACTGTTGTCGTGCTGCTCCACAGCCTGTCCAGTGGATTTTTATTTTATTTTAGCACTGTTGTCGTGTGTTGCCTGTGCTGCTCCACAGCCTGTCCAGTGGATTTTTATTTTGTTTTTTGGCGCTGTTGTCGTGCGTTACCTGTGCTGCTCCACAGCCTGCCCAGTGGATTTTTATTTTATTTTTTAGCACTGTTGTCGTGCGTTACCTGTGCTGCTCCACAGCCTGTTCAGTGGATTTTTATTTTATTTTTTAGCACTGTTGTCGTGTGTTACCTGTGCTGCTCCACAGCCTGTCCAGTGGATTTTTATTTTGTTTTTTGACACTGTTGTCGTGTGTTACCTGTGCTGCTCCACAGCCTGTTCTGTGGATTTTTATTTTATTTTTTAGCACTGTTGTCGTGCGTTACCTGTGCTGCTCCACAGCCTGTCCAGTGGATTTTTATTTTATTTTTTAGCACTGTTGTCGTGTGTTACCTGTGCTGCTCCACAGCCTGTTCAGTGGATTTTTATTTTATTTTTTAGCACTGTTGTCGTGCGTTATCTGTGCTGCTCCACAGCCTGCCTAGTGGATTTTTATTTTATTTTAGCACTGTTGTCGTGTGTTACCTGTGCTGCTCCACAGCCTGTCCAATGGATTTTTATTTTATTTGTTAGCACTGTTGTCGTACCTGTGCTGCTCCACAGCCTGTCCAGTGGATTTTTATTTTATTTTAGCACCGTTGTTGTGTGTTACCTGTGCTGCTCCACAGCCTGTCCAGTGGATTTTTATTTTATTTTTTACCACTGTTGTCGTGTGTTACCTGTGCTGCTCCACAGCCTGTCTAGTGGATTTTTATTTTATTTTTTACCACTGTTGTCGTGCGTTACCTGTGCTGCTCCACAGCCTGTCTAGTGGATTTTTATTTTATTTTTTACCACTGTTGTCGTGCGTTACCTGTGCTGCTCCGCAGCCTGTCTAGTGGATTTTTATTTTATTTTTTACCACTGTTGTCGTGCGTTACCTGTGCTGCTCCGCAGCCTGTCTAGTGGATTTTTATTTTATTTTTTACCACTGTTGTCGTGCGTTACCTGTGCTGCTCCGCAGCCTGTCTAGTGGATTTTTATTTTGTTTTTTGCCACCGTTGTCGTGCGTTACTGTGCTGCTCCGCAGCCTGTCTAGTGGATTTTTATTTTGTTTTTTGCCGCCGTTGTCGTGCGTTGCCTGTGCTGCTCCGCAGCCTGTCTAGTGGATTTTTATTTTGTTTTTTGGCGCTGTTGTCGTGCGTTACCTGTGCTGCTCCGCAGCCTGCCCAGTGGATTTTTATTTTATTTTTTAGCACTGTTGTCGTGCGTTACCTGTGCTGCTCCACAGCCTGTTCAGTGGATTTTTATTTTATTTTTTAGCACTGTTGTCGTGTGTTACCTGTGCTGCTCCACAGCCTGTCCAGTGGATTTTTATTTTGTTTTTTGACACTGTTGTCGTGTGTTACCTGTGCTGCTCCACAGCCTGTTCTGTGGATTTTTATTTTATTTTTTAGCACTGTTGTCGTGCGTTACCTGTGCTGCTCCACAGCCTGTCCAGTGGATTTTTATTTTATTTTTTAGCACTGTTGTCGTGTGTTACCTGTGCTGCTCCACAGCCTGTTCAGTGGATTTTTATTTATTTTTTAGCACTGTTGTCGTGCGTTATCTGTGCTGCTCCACAGCCTGCCTAGTGGATTTTTATTTTATTTTAGCACTGTTGTCGTGTGTTACCTGTGCTGCTCCACAGCCTGTCCAATGGATTTTTATTTTATTTTTTAGCACTGTTGTCGTACCTGTGCTGCTCCACAGCCTGTCCAGTGGATTTTTATTTTATTTTAGCACCGTTGTTGTGTTACCTGTGCTGCTCCACAGCCTGTCCAGTGGATTTTTATTTTATTTTTTACCACTGTTGTCGTGTGTTACCTGTGCTGCTCCACAGCCTGTCTAGTGGATTTTTATTTTATTTTTTACCACTGTTGTCGTGCGTTACCTGTGCTGCTCCACAGCCTGTCTAGTGGATTTTTATTTTATTTTTTACCACTGTTGTCGTGCGTTACCTGTGCTGCTCCGCAGCCTGTCTAGTGGATTTTTATTTTATTTTTTACCACTGTTGTCGTGCGTTACCTGTGCTGCTCCGCAGCCTGTCTAGTGGATTTTTATTTTATTTTTTACCACTGTTGTCGTGCGTTACCTGTGCTGCTCCGCAGCCTGTCTAGTGGATTTTTATTTTGTTTTTTGCCACCGTTGTCGTGCGTTACTGTGCTGCTCCGCAGCCTGTCTAGTGGATTTTTATTTTGTTTTTTGCCGCCGTTGTCGTGCGTTGCCTGTGCTGCTCCGCAGCCTGTCTAGTGGATTTTTATTTTGTTTTTTGCCGCCGTTGTCGTGCGTTGCCTGTGCTGCTCCGCAGCCTGTCTAGTGGATTTTTATTTGTTTTTTGCCGCCGTTGTCGTGCGTTGCCTGTGCTGCTCCGCAGCCTGTCTAGTGGATTTTTATTTTATTTTTTGCCGCCGTTGTCGTGCGTTACCTGTGCTGTTCCACGGCCTGTCTAGTGGATTTTTTTTTTTTTTTTTTTTTTTTTACCACCATTGTCGTGCGTTACCTGTGCTGCTCCGCAGCCTGTCTAGTGGATTTTTATTTTATTTTCTACCACTGTTGTCGTGCGTTACCTGTGCTGCTCCACAGCCTGTCTAGTGGATTTTTATTTTATTTTTGCACCGTTGTCGTGCGTTCGCTGTTGCCGTGCGTTACTTGTGCTGCTTCATGGCCTGTCTGGTGCCTTAACTAAAGCACTCCTTCTGCTGAATCACCTCTAAATTATTTACACATTATTCACTTTGTGTGTTTTTAGGAATCCACTAGGTTGCGTAGCTACTAGCTTTTAGCCGATTTAGCATGGCGGCTTCTCCTGTCTCTCCCGTACTTTTCTGCTCTGGGTGTGAAATGTTTAGTTATTCCTCGGCCTCCTTTAGCAGTAACGGTACTTGTAATAAATGCAGCTTATTCGTAGCTTTGGAGGCCAGGCTGGGCGAATTGGAGACTCGGCTCCGCACCGTGGAAAATTCTACAGCTAACCAGGCCCCTGTAGTCGGTGTGGACCAAGGTGGCTTAGCCACCGTTAGTTCCCCCCTGGCGGATCCCGTGCAGTCGGGAAAGCAGGCCGACTGGGTGACTGTGAGGAGGAAGCGTAGCCCTAAACAGAAGCCCCGTGTACACCGTCAACCCGTGCACATCTCTAACCGTTTTTCCCCACTCGACGACACACTCGCCGAGGATCAAACTCTGGTTATTGGCGACTCTGTTTTGAGAAATGTGAAGTTAGCGACACCAGCAACCATTGTCAATTGTCTTCCGGGGGCCAGAGCAGGCGACATTGAAGGAAATTTGAAATTGCTGGCTAAGGCTAAGCGTAAATTTGGTAAGATTGTAATTCACGTCGGCAGTAATGACACTCGGTTACGCCAATCGGAGGTCACTAAGATTAACATTAAATCGGTGTGTAACTTTGCAAAAACAATGTCGGACTCTGTTGTTTTCTCTGGGCCCCTCCCCAATCAGACCGGGAGTGACATGTTTAGCCGCATGTTCTCCTTGAATTGCTGGCTGTCTGAGTGGTGTCCAAAAAATGAGGTGGGCTTCATTGATAATTGGCAAAGCTTCTGGGGAAAACCTGGTCTTGTTAGGAGAGACGGCATCCATCCCACTTTAGATGGAGCAGCTCTCATTTCTAGAAATCTGGCCAATTTTCTTGGATCCTCCAAACTGTGACTGTCTAGCGTTGGGACCAGGAGGCAGAGCTGTGGTCTTATACACCTCTCTGCAGCTTCTCTCCCCCTGCCATCCCCTCGTTGCCCCATCCCCGTAGAGACGGTGCCTGCTTCCAGACCACCAATAACCAGCAAAAATCTATTTAAGCAAAAAAATTCAAAAAGAAAAAATAATATAGCACCTTCAACTGCACCACAGACTAAAACAGTTAAATGTGGTCTATTAAACATTACGTCTCTCTCTTCTAAGTCCCTGTTGGTAAATGATATAATAATTGATCAACGTATTGATTTATTCTGCCTAACAGAAACCTGGTTACAGCAGGATGAATATGTTAGTTTAAATGAGTCAACACCCCCGAGTCACACTAACTGTCAGAATGCTCGTAGTACGGGCCGGGGCGGAGGATTAGCAGCAATCTTCCATTCCAGCTTATTAATTAATCAAAAACCTAGACAGAGCTTTAATTCATTTGAAAGCTTGTCTCTTAGTCTTTTCCATCCAAATTGGAAGTCCCAAAAACCAGTTTTATTTGTTATTATCTATCGTCCACCTGGTCGTTACTGTGAGTTTCTCTGTGAATTTTCAGACCTTCTGTCTGACTTAGTGCTTAGCTCAGATAAGATACTTATAGTGGGCGATTTTAACATCCACACAGATGCTGAGAATGACAGCCTCAACACTGCATTTAATCTATTATTAGACTCTATTGGCTTTGCTCAAAAAGTAAATGAGTCCACCCACCACTTTAATCATATCTTAGATCTTGTTTTGACTTATGGTATGGAAATAGAAGACTTAACAGTATTCCCTGAAAACTCCCTTCTGTCTGATCATTTTTTAATAACATTTACATTTACCCTGATGGACTACCCTGCAGTGGGGAATAAGTTTCATTACACTAGAAGTCTTTCAGAAAGCGCTGTAACTAGGTTTAAGGATATGATTCCTTCTTTATGTTCTCTATTGTCATATACCAACACAGAGCAGAGTAGCTACCTAAACTCTGTAAGAGAGTTAGAGTATCTCGTCAATAGTTTTACATCCTCATTGAAGACAACTTTGGATGCTGTAGCTCCTCTGAAAAAGAGAGCTTTAAATCAGAAGTGTCTGACTCCGTGGTATAACTCACAAACTCGTAGCTTAAAGCAGATAACCCGTAAGTTGGAGAGGAAATGGCGTCTCACTAATTTAGAAGATCTTCACTTAGCCTGGAAAAAGAGTTTGTTGCTCTATAAAAAAGCCCTCCGTAAAGCTAGGACATCTTTCTACTCATCACTAATTGAAGAAAATAAGAACAACCTCAGGTTTCTTTTCAGCACTGTAGCCAGGCTGACAAAGAGTCAGAGCTCTATTGAGCTGAGTATTCCATTAACTTTAACTAGTAATGACTTCATGACTTTCTTTGCTAACAAAATTTTGACTATTAGAGAAAAAATTACTCATAACCATCCCAAAGATGTATCGTTATCTTTGGCTGCTTTCAGTGATGCCGGTATTTGGTTAGACTCTTTCTCTCCGATTGTTCTGTCTGAGTTATTTTCATTAGTTACTTCATCCAAACCATCAACATGTTTATTAGACCCCATTCCTGCCAGGCTGCTTAAGGAAGTCCTACCATTATTTAATGCTTCAATCTTAAATATGATCAACTTATCTTTGTTAGTTGGCTATGTACCACAGGCTTTTAAGGTGGCAGTAATTAAACCATTACTTAAAAAGCCATCACTTGACCCAGCTATTTTAGCTAATTATAGGCCAATCTCCAACCTTCCTTTTCTCTCAAAGATTCTTGAGAGGGTAGTTGTAAAACAGCTAACTGATCACCTGCAGAGGAATGGTCTATTTGAAGAGGTTCAGTCAGGTTTTAGAATTCATCATAGTACAGAAACAGCATTAGTGAAGGTTACAAATGATCTTCTTATGGCTTCGGACAGTGGACTTATCTCTGTGCTTGTTCTGTTGGACCTCAGTGCTGCTTTTGATACTGTTGACCATAAAATTTTATTACAGAGATTAGAGCATGTCATAGGTATTAAAGGCACTGCGCTGCGGTGGTTTGAATCATATTTGTCTAATAGATTACAGTTTGTTCATGTAAATGGGGAATCTTCTTCACAGACTAAAGTTAATTATGGAGTTCCACAAGGTTCTGTGCTAGGACCAATTTTATTCACTTTATACATGCTTCCCTTAGGCAGTATTATTAGACGGTATTGCTTAAATTTTCATTGTTACGCAGATGATACCCAGCTTTATCTATCCATGAAGCCAGAGGACACACACCAATTAGCTAAACTGCAGGATTGTCTTACAGACATAAAGACATGGATGACCTCTAATTTCCTGCTTTTAAACTCAGATAAAACTGAAGTTATTGTACTTGGCCCCACAAATCTTAGAAGCATGGTGTCTAACCAGATCTTTACTCTGGATGGCATTTCCCTGACCTCTAGTAATACTGTGAGAAATCTTGGAGTCATTTTTGATCAGGATATGTCATTCAAAGCGCATATTAAACAAATATGTAGGACTGCCTTTTTGCATTTACGCAATATCTCTAAAATCAGAAAGGTCTTGTCTCAGAGTGATGCTGAAAAACTAATTCATGCATTTATTTCCTCTAGGCTGGACTATTGTAATTCTTTATTATCAGGTTGTCCTAAAAGTTCCCTAAAAAGCCTTCAGTTAATTCAAAATGCTGCAGCTAGAGTACTGACGGGGACTAGCAGGAGAGAGCATATCTCACCCGTGTTGGCCTCTCTTCATTGGCTTCCTGTTAATTCTAGAATAGAATTTAAAATTCTTCTTCTTACTTATAAGGTTTTGAATAATCAGGTCCCATCTTATCTTAGGGACCTCGTAGTACCATATCACCCCAATAGAGCGCTTCGCTCTCAGACTGCAGGCTTACTTGTAGTTCCTAGGGTTTGTAAGAGTAGAATGGGAGGCAGAGCCTTCAGCTTTCAGGCTCCTCTCCTGTGGAACCAGCTCCCAATTCAGATCAGGGAGACAGATACCCTCTCTACTTTTAAGATTAGGCTTAAAACTTTCCTTTTCGCTAAGGCTTATAGTTAGGGCTGGATCGGGTGACCCTGGACTATCCCTTGGTTATGCTGCTTTAGACGTAGACTGTGGGGGGGTTCCCATGATGCACTGTTTCTTTCTCTTTTTGCTCTGTATGCATCACTCCGCATTTAATCATTAGTGATCGATCTCTGCCCCCCTCCACAGCATGTCTTTTTCCTGGTTCTTTCCCTCAGCCCCAACCAGTCTCAGCAGAAGACTGCCCCTCCCTGAGCCTGGTTCTGCTGGAGGTTTCTTCCTGTTAAGAGGGAGTTTTTCCTTCCCACTGTTGCCAAGTGCTTGCTCACAGGGGGTCGTTTTGACCGTTGGGGTTTTTCATAATTATTGTATGGCCTTGCCTTACAATATAAAGCGCCTTGGGGCAACTGTTTGTTGTGATTTGGCGCTATATATAAAAAAAGTTGATTGATTGATTGATTAATTTTCACTGTTGCTGCACTTTGTGTCAAATAATGGTCATATCGTATATCATACTGATATGACAATATTGAGATATGATAATTTGGCCATATTGTGCAGCCCTACTGTCAACTAGCTGAAAACTTTGAATATTAATTTACAGCTACATTAAAAATTAAAGTGGCAGGGAGTTAAGAGGGCTGTAATGGGGGGGTCAGCTGAAAGGCAAAAAAAGAAAAATGATTAAAAAGGTGGGGGTATGAAAGAAGGTGAAAGGTTTGAGTCATGCTCATGCTCCCAAGAACCATTTTACTAAAAAAGGAAGAACCTAAAGGAGATGGTTAGATGGTGAGGAAGTTCCAGGGTTGGGGTTTTGCTACTGAACTAAGCACTATTAATATAATACTAGACTAAGTATAGACTTTACTGCACCATGCAGGATTTCACCTGCTTTGAGAGAGAAACCCCGGTCCTGATAAATATATTTTACTTAGAGCAAGTAAATTCTGAAAAATCTAAATTATCTTTCAATTTACTCTCGGAGTACAGCTCTTCAAAACTTTGTAACAAAATTGCGTTGATGACTGAATTGCTAATTTTATGATGCAATGAAAGAAAAAAATAAGCTCAGTAAGCTTTCAAAGTTGATCCATTATTTTGGGGTGCCAAATATTGTAAATAGCAAATTTGAGCTTTATGCTTCCATTCAGAGTTGATATATTGCTTTCTGAAAATACAAATACAGGTTCAAAATTGGTTCACGCCATGTTACGGTACCCTACTTTGCAAATTTTTCTCACTATGAAGGCATATGAGCAAGATACAACAATTTTGACATAAAGTTGGTATATCAATATGTTCTCCACAAAAAAATTATGAAATGGCTGAGCACGTGCCCACATGGTCAAATCATAAAGAGACTGGAGTCCTATTTTTTACATTCTACGATCATGTTCAATTTTCAAGAGTCAATAATTCAAAAACCCTTCAAGTTATGACCACAATGTTTTACACACATATAACTTCTGCCCCAGATGTGTGTATTCTACAATATGAAGATTATCCATTGAATCCCTTCTTTAGTACAGTTCTTTGAAATTTTGTAATGTTTTTAGAGAATGGACAAACTGCCATTTTTGTGATGCTACAGAATGAAAAATTAGCTCTGTATCCCATTTTTGAAATTTACTACTGTTTCTGGGGTGCCCAAATAGGGTGTATTCCAAATTTGAGCTTTATATCTGCATTCTTAGCTGAGATAATGCCTTTTAAAAATGAAAAAAAGCTAAAAATGCATTCACGAGTGAAAAATAGGATTGTGGGTACCGTAATTTAAAAAAATTATATCTAAAAAAAACTACTTGGAATTAAGCCAAAATATTTTGTGTTCATCAGACATATATGGTTAAAAAATCATGACAATCCAAGTCAGTGACCTGGGAGGCACCTGATGATTTCACACAGAATGACCCAGTTGGATAAATTTTCTTCCCTCAACATGCACGCTGTATTGCACATCCAAGTACTTCGTGTCCTTTTTGCCCTAATCGGTAGTGGCGGCCGTGTCCCCATGTAGACACGGCAACGTTGCATTAGTGCTGTAGGGAGTCCACCCTCTAACTTTCATATACGAGGTCTGTTAGAAAAGTATCATACCTTTTTATTTTTTTCAAAAACTATATGGATTTGATTCATATGTTTTTACGGCAGCCAAGCTTGAACCTTCGTGCGCATGCGTGAGTTTTTCCACGCCTGTCGGTTGCGTCAGTCGCCTGTGGGCAGGCTTTGAGTGAGCACTGCTCCACCCCTCTCGTCGTTGTTTCATTGCGAGGAAATGGCGGAATGATTTGGGCTTTTTTTCCATCAGAATTTTTTCAGAAACTGTTAGAGACTGGCAGCTTGAAACCATTCGAAAAATTTTTCTGGCTTTCGGTGAAAATTTTACGGGCTTCACAGAAAATAAGGAGTGTTACTACAGCTTTAAGGATGGCCCACAATGGCGCACGGCGTGCCGCGCTCCGAGCTGCCATCGAGAGGCAGAAACCACCACATCATTTCTAAATGGATCGCTGTGTGGAGCCGGGACCGTCATGTGCAATTTCTCTGGTTATCACAATAGCTGGACATCAGCTTAGAGGACAAGTTGGGACATGCCTATCTCGGCTTTCAGTGCTTACCAGTCGAGTGAGTATAAGAGAAATTGTGGAGAGCTGGACATGTCCCAACTTGTCCTCTAACACTCCGAAACGGAGGTGTTCCTTTGTCTCGCTTCATCAGCGAATCAGTCGTGACGCGCAAAGCCTCCGTGCGGCTTTTCATGACAAAATCTCTTGTTAAAAGTGAAATCTGCCGGGAAATGGCTGATGTCCAGCTCTTGTGATAACCAGAGAAATTGCACACGACGGTCCCGGCTCCACACAGCGATCCGTTTAGAAATGTGGTGGGTTCTGCCTCTCAATGGCGGCTCGGAGCGCGGCGCGCCATGCGCCATTGTGGGCCGTCCTTAAAGCTGTAGTAACACTCCTTATTCTCTGTGAAGCCCACAAAATTTTCACCGAAAGCCAGATAAATTTTTCAAATGGTTTCCAGCTACCTGTCTCTAACAGTTTCTGAAAAAATTCTGATGGAAAAAAAGCCCAAATCATTCCGCCATTTCCTCGCAATGAAACAATGACGAGAGGGGTGGAGCAGTGCTCACTCAAAGCCTGCCCACAGGCAAATGACGCAACCGACAGGCATGAAAAAACTCACGCATGCGCACGAAGGTTCAAACTTGGCTGACGTAAAAACATATGAATCAAATCCATATAGTTTTTGAAAAAAATAAAAAGGTACGATACTTTTCTAACAGACCTCGTATGCAGGAAAGCTACTACTAGCAGTTACACCTTTACAGTTGTGCTTAAAAGTTTACAAACCCTAGCAGAATTTTTGGGGGGGGGGGGGGGGGGGCTATTTTTCAGAAAATCTGAATGATAACATAGTAACTTTTTTTTCTGTCATGGTTACAATTGTATGTAAAATTTTGGGCACCCCTGACGATTTCCATGATTTTCCTTTATAAATCACTGGTTGTTTGGATCAGCAATTTCAGTTAAATATATCATATAGCAGACAAACACAGTGATATTTGAGAAGTGAAATGAACTTTATAGGATTTACAGAAAGTGTGCAATAATTATTTAAACAAAATTAGGCAGGTGCATAAATTTGGACACACCATCAAAAAAAAATACATCAGTATTATAAACTACTCTCTGCAATCCGGTCATCTGCCACAAACTCTTAAAACCGCCTTAATAAATCCTCTGCTAAAAAAAAACCCTACTCTCGACCCTGCACTACTTTCAAACTTTCAACCCATTTCAAATCTTCCTTTCTTCTCAAAAATCATAGAAAAAGTTGTTTCCACCCAAATCCATGATCATCTGCAATCTTCCAGCCTCTATGAGAAGTTTCATTCAGGGTTTCGCTCTGCCCACAGCACTGAGACAACCCTGGTCAGGGTCACCAATGATTTGTTGGTGGCTTCTGACCAAGGCTCTCCATCCCTTCTCTTGCTCCTGGAACTCTCGGCCACCTTTGACACTGTAGACCATACCATTCTTCACCGACTCCAGCATTTCGTTGGCCTTTCAGACACAGCACTCCAGTGGTTTCGGTCCTACCTGACTGATAGAGCTGAGTATGTGGCCCTTGGGGAAGCCAGGTCGAGGCCCCACATTGCAACTTTTGGGGTCCCCCAGGGGTCGGTCCTTGGACCGACCTTATTTTCCATCTATATGCTCCCCTTGGGCCACATCATCAGCAGACATGGAATATCCTTCCATTGCTATGCTGATGATACTCAGCTCTATGTCAGGTTGGACCCCATTTCTTCATTTTCCATTCACACCCTCACTGCCTGCCTGGAGGAGACAAAGGCATGGATGAATGACAATTTTCTCCAGCTAAACAGCACAAAAACTGAAGCCATTCTCATTGGCACCCCACATCAACTGAAATCATCCCCCCTCAAAGTATTTTCATTCTCTGGCCACAACATTCCATTATCAACATCTGTTACAAACCTGGGAGTCCGTTTTGACCCCAACTTTTCATTTGACATCCATATCCAGCATATTTGTAAAACAGCATTCTTTCATCTCAGGAACATCTCCAAACTCCGCCCCTCCCTGTCGTTGTCTGATGCTGAGAGGCTGGTCCACGCCTTTGTCTCCTCCAGGCTGGACTACTGTAATGCACTCCTCATCGGGATCTCTGGCAGAAATTTACAACGTCTCCAGTCCATTCAAAACTATGCTGCCAGGATCCTGATGGGGGTGCCCAAAACTCAACACATTACTCCCATCCTCAATAAACTCCACTGGCTTCCTGTTAGGTTCAGGGTGGAATATAAGATCTGCCTCCTGATCTATCATTGTGTCTACGGCGGTGCACCAGTGTACCTCAAAGAACTTCTGTCCCCCCATGAGCCCATGAGACGCCTCCGCTCAAACAACAGTCACCTCCTCCAGGTCCCCAAAACCAAGCTCCACACAATGGGGGACAGAGCCTTTCAGGCAGCAGCACCACGCCTGTGGAATGCCCTGCCCATCCACCTGAGGGCGCCACAGTCAATGGACTCTTTTAAATCAAATCTTAAAAAGTTTTTATTTCAGAAAGCTTATGAATTATAGTTGCTAATTTTAATTGATTTTAATTGATCCTATTTTTTATTTTTTATTGTTGTTGATTGTTGTTTTATGCTTCTGTTTAACTTCTGTGGCACTTTGAGATTTGTTTACAAATGTAAAGTGCAATATAAATAAAATGTATTATTATTATTATTATTTAGTAGATCCTCCTTTTGCAGAAATAACAGCCTCTAAATGCTTCCTATAGCTTCCAATGAGAGTCTGGATTCTGGTTGAAGGTATTTTGGACCATTCTTTACAAAACATCTCAGGTTTGTTGGTTTCCAAGCATGGACAGCCCGCTTAAAATCACACCACAGATTTTCAATAATATTCAGGTCTGGGGACTGAGATGGTCATTCCAGAATGTTGTACTTGTTCCTCTGCATGATGCCGTAGAAGATTTTGAGCAGTGTTTAGAGTCGTTGTCTTGTTGAAAGATCCAGCCCGGCGCTACTTCAACTTTGTCACTGATTCATGAACATTGTCCTCAAGAATCTGCTGATATTGACTGGAATCCATGTGACCCTCAACTTTAACAAGATTCCCAGTACCTGCACTGGCCTCACAGCCACACAGCATAATGGAACCACCTCCAAATTTTACTGTAGGTAGCAAATGCTTTTCTTGGAATGCGGTGTTCTTTTTCAGCCATGCATACTGCCCCTTATTATGTCCAAATAACTCAATTTTAGTTTCATCAGTCCACAGCACCTTATTCCAAAATGAAGCTGGTTTGTCAAAATATGCTTTAGCATACCTCAAGCGACTCTGTTTGTGGTGTGTACGCAGAAAAGACTTCATCTGCATTACAGCATCATACAGCATCTCTTTGTGCAAAGTGCGCTGTATAGTTGAACGATGCACAGAGACACTATCTGCAGCAAGATCATGTTGTAGGTCAAATGGCCAACTTAAATACCCTTTCTCATGATAGATTCACCTGTGTAAGGAGGTCAATGAACTTACCAAACCAATTTTGTGTTCCAATAATTAGTGCTAAATGTATTCAAATCAATAAAATGACAAGGGTGCCCAAATTTATGCACCTGCCTAATATTGTTTAAATAATTATTGCACACTTTCTGTAAATACTAGAACTTCATTTCACTTCTCAAATATCAATGTGTTTGTCTGCTATATGATATATTTAACTGAAACTTCTGATCCAGACAACCAATGATTTATAAAGGAAAATCATGAAAATTATCAGGGGTGCCCGAACTTTTACATACAACTGTAGTGGTTGGGTGAAGCCACTTACTGTTTCTTCTTTTTAAACCATAATGATCAAAAGTTTCCATCCTCATGTTCTTCATACCGTGTTAACGTCAGTGACAGCTTGGAGTCTTTTGTGGTCATTGTGGAAAAGGCTCTCTGATGGTGAAGCTAAATGGTAAATGTACTGCATTTATATAGCACTTTTCCATCTGCATCAGACGCTCAAAGCGCTTTACACATCAATGCCTTACATTCACCCCGATGTCAGGCTGCTGCCATGCAAGGTGCTTACTACACACCGGGAGCAACGAGGGGATTAAAGACCTTGCCCAAGGGCCCTTAGTGATTTTCCAGTCAGGCTGGGATTTGAACCGAGAATCTTCTGGTCTCAAGCCCAACACCTTAACCACGAGACAATCACCTCCCCTGTCTACTCCACACAGATTTACCACAGGGTGTCATACTGTCTGTATTTCTTCATAACTGATGTAAATAAAGTCTGAGACGTATTCAGTGGCAGCTTCACCATCAGAGAGCCTCGACCACAACCACCACAAAAGACTCCAAGATGTCACTGATGTTAACACGGTATGAAGAACAGGGGGATGGAAACTTATGATCTAGTAACTAGGTTTAAGGATATGATTCCTTCTTTATGTTCTCTAATGCCATATACCAACACAGTGCAGAGTAGCTACCTAAACTCTGTAAGTGAGATAGAGTATCTGGTCAATAGTTTTACATCCTCATTGAAGACAACTTTGGATGCTGTAGCTCCTCTGAAAAAGAGAGCTTTAAATCAGAAGTGCCTGACTCCATGGTATAACTCACAAACTCGCATCTTAAAGCAGATAACCCGTAAGTTGGAGAGGAAATGGCGTCTCACTAATTTAGAAGATCTTCACTTAGCCTGGAAAAAGAGTCTGTTGCTCTATAAAAAAGCCCTCCGTAAAGCTAGGACATCTTACTACTCATCACTAATTGAAGAAAATAAGAACAACCCCAGGTTTCTTTTCAGCACTGTAGCCAGGCTGACAAAGAGTCAGAGCTCTATTGAGCCGAGTATTCCTTTAACTTTAACTAGTAATGACTTCATGACTTTCTTTGCTAATAAAATTTTAACTATTAGAGAAAAAATTACTCATAACCATCCCAAAGACGTATCGTTATCTTTGGCTGCTTTCAGTGATGCCGTTATTTGGTTAGACTCTTTCTCTCAGATTGTTCTGTCTGAGTTATTTTTATTAGTTACTTCATCCAAACCATCAACATGTCTATTAGACCCCATTCCTACCAGGCTGCTCAAGGAAGCCCTACCATTATTTAATGCTTCGATCTTAAATATGATCAATCTATCTTTATTAGTTGGCTATGTACCACAGGCCTTTTAAGGTGGCAGTAATTAAACCATTACTTAAAAGCCATCACTTGACCCAGCTATCTTAGCTAATTATAGGCCAATCTCCAACCTTCCTTTTCTCTCAAAAATTCTTGAAAGGGTAGTTGTAAAACAGCTAACTGATCATCTGCAGAGGAATGGTCTATTTGAAGAGTTTCAGTCAGGTTTTAGAATTCATCATAGTACAGAAACAGCATTAGTGAAGGTTACAAATGATCTTCTTATGGCCTCAGACAGTGGACTCATCTCTGTGCTTGTTCTGTTAGACCTCAGTGCTGCTTTTGATACTGTTGACCATACAATTTTATTACAGAGATTAGAGCATGCCATAGGTATTAAAGGCACTGCGCTGCGGTGGTTTGAATCATATTTATCTAATAGATTACAATTTGTTCATGTAAATGGGGAATTTTCTTCACAGACTAAGGTTAATTATGGAGTTCCGCAAGGTTCTGTGCTAGGACCAATTTTATTCACTTATACATGCTTCCCTTAGGCAGTATTATTAGACGGCATTGCTTAAAATTTTCATTGTTACGCAGATGATACCCAGCTTTATCTATCCATGAAGCCAGAGGACACACACCAATTAGCTAAACTGCAGGATTGTCTTACAGACATAAAGACATGGATGACCTCTAATTTCCTGCTTTTAAACTCAGATAAAACTGAAGTTATGTACTTGGCCCCACAAATCTTAGAAACATGGTGTCTAACCAGATCCTTACTCTGGATGGCATTACCCTGACCTCTAGTAATACTGTGAGAAATCTTGGAGTCATTTTTGATCAGGATATGTCATTCAAAGCGCATATTAAACAAATATGTAGGACTGCTTTTTTGCATTTACGCAATATCTCTAAAATTAGAAAGGTCTTGTCTCAGAGTGATGCTGAAAAACTAATTCATGCATTTATTTCCTCTAGGCTGGACTATTGTAATTCATTATTATCAGGTTGTCCTAAAAGTTCCCTGAAAAGCCTTCAGTTAATTCAAAATGCTGCAGCTAGAGTCCAAACGGGACTAGAAGGAGAGAGCATATCTCACCCATATTGGCCTCTCTTCATTGGCTTCCTGTTAATTCTAGAATAGAATTTAAAATTCTTCTTCTTACTTATAAGGTTTTGAATAATCATCTTATCTTAGGGACCTCATAGTACCATATCAGCCCAATAGAGCGCTTTGCTCTCAGACTGCAGGCTTACTTGTAGTTCCTAGGGTTTTTAAGAGTAGAATGGGAGGCAGAGCCTTCAGCTTTCAGGCTCCTCTCCTGTGGAACTAGCTCCCAATTCGGATCAGGGAGACAGACACCCTCTCTACTTTTAAGATTAGGCTTAAAACTTTCCTTTTTGCTAAAGCTTATAGTTAGGGCTGGATCAGGTGACCCTGAACCATCCCTTAGTTATGCTGCTATAGACGTAGACTGCTGGGGGGTTCCCATGATGCACTGAGTGTTTCTTTCTCTTTTTTCTCTGTATGCACCACTCTGCATTTAATCATTAGTGATTGATCTCTGCCCCCCTCCACAGCATGTCTTTTTCCTGGTTCTCTCCCTGAGCCCCAACCAGTCCCAGCAGAAGACTGCCCCTCCCTGAGCCTGGTTCTGCTGGAGGTTTCTTCCTGTTAAAAGGGAGTTTTTCCTTCCCACTGTCGCCAAGTGCTTGCTCACAGGGGGTCGTTTTGACTGTTGGGGTTTTTACGTAATTATTGTATGGCCTTGCCTTACAATATAAAGCACCTTGGGACAACTGTTTGTTGTGATTTGGCGTTATATATAAATAAAATAAATTGATGATCAGGGTCATTTGGATCATTTCTGTTGTCATTATGATTTAAAAACAGGAAACACAGTTTCTGACAATAAATAGCTTCAAACAACCACTAACCATGAGAGGAAAAAAGTTACTGTGTATCATTCATATTCTCTGAACAATGGGGAAAAAAAAAATTCTTCCAGGGAATGTAAACGTTTGAGCACATCTGTATGTTCCAGAACTCTCCAGGTGAAGACTGACACTATCTGTCCTTAATTGAAGCCCCTCATCATATCTACACTCACAGAGTGTTTTCTAGTGGTATACTGTGTCCATCACTGTCATCAGGTCAGATCATAAAGTGTGCTACAGATCTGAATGGAACAATGATACGGACCAGCACCCAGCCGGTAACTTCGTGCTTCTCAGGTCCTCCTCTGGTCTGGATCGCCAGGTTTTCTCTGTCTCCTGGAAGAAGCTCCATCTTCTTCTTGCCCATGATAACCTGAAGAAGGACACACCAAAGTGATCTTAAGAGATGCAGAGAACTGACGAAAGCCAACAACAAAGTAAAAGAAGCATGCAGCTGGCACCTGAAGGACACGCTCACGTTTCACCTGGCTGCAGCAGGTAGATAGCTACTGTGGAGAGGTGAAGATCTACCACACGTCTGTCTGGGTGGTTGCCATCCACAACCCAAGGCAGTTCTACAGTGAGGCAGATGCAGTGATGCGCCTGATCTGACCCTGGTGTGGACACCACAGGTTAGTCGTTTTATAGTTTTCTGATTAAAACAGAGCTGGCACAGTGGAAACCTGCAGACAGACCTCTGATGGCCAAGTCCTCAAAGAAACGGAATGTCTGGATTTTAGTCTTGATCCAGAATAATCCCAGAAACCCAGACACACTGACTTCTCACTGAGCTTCAATCAGGATATCAAATGGAATCCACAAAGATCACAGCATCATCTACAAAGTCAAGGTCAGGAAACTTTTCCTCACCAACAAAGTGACTGGTTTCCAGAACATGACTCAGGAGAGCAGGAGGCACAACACACTGCTGCCAAACAGCAGCAGAATTCACTGGGAAGAGGACACCTGGTCCACACAGTCCTCAAAGTGCTGAAACCAGTCTGTTTAAAGTTATCCAAGCTTAATCTCATGGAAAGGTTAGGTCTAGGACCTCGCTCTGATGCAGAGCATTATCCACCACATTACAGAACCGCCTTGGGTCCTGGATGGCAACCACCCAGGCAGACACCCAATCCATCCCCACATCCAAAAGTAACCATCTATCTGCAGCAACCAAGTGAAAGATGTGTGTGTCCCTGATATACTCCAAATGCACAAAAATGTCACTGTACAGTTTCTCCAGTCACAGCCACAGAAGCCTGGAACTCCGTCAGAGGTGTCTTTCTTCACTCGTTTGCTTATTTCTGAGAACTGCTTCCTCCAGACAGATTTACTGTAAAGTACCAGACTGGCTTTTGTCACCTGTCGTTTGGACTATTGTAACTCCCTGTATTGTGGGCTAGATCAAATGTCCATTCATCGTCTGCAATTGGTCCAAAACGCCGCAGCGTGGTTGCTTACAGGCACCAGAAAGTGGGACCACATAACTCCTGTACTGGCCTCTCTGCACTGGCTTCCAGTCAGTTACAGGATTCATTTCAAGTTGTTGTTGTTGGTTTTTAAATGTTTAAATGGATTGGCTCCTTCCTACTTCTCCGAGCTTCTGTCGGTTCATGCTCCAGGTCGAAATATGAGATCGGCCAATCAGCTGACTCTGGAAGTGCTGAGATCCCGGCTGAAAACTAGGGGAGACCGTGCATTTTCAGTGGCGGCTCCGAGACTCTGGAACAGGCTTCCTTTGAATGTCCGTATGGCCCCGTCTTTAAACATCTTCAAGTCTTGGTTAAAAACTCATTTGTTTGCTCTGACTTTTGACTCAAGCTAGCCGATTCCTGATTTGGTTATGATTATCATTTTAGCCATTTTGTTCCTGTTGTGTTTTTCATTATTACTATTATTATTTTTAGGGTGTGTGCAGCACTTTGGGCAGTTTTTCTGTATTAAATGTGCTATATAAACATTGACATTGACATTGTTTTTCTTGGTGATTGATGGAAATGAAGTACAAGAAAATGTTAATGTGTTCATCCCCCAACTTGTTTAAAGAAAAGTGGCTGGAAAAGTAATAAGAATGTTTATATTTAGTTTGTCCAGTTACTTGTGGCCTTTGAAAATGGAGGGGCCATGTCTGTAATTCCTAAATGGTTAATGTGGCATACGAGGTCTGTCCATAAAGTATCGTACCTTTTTATTTTGTTTTTAAACTATATGGATTTGATTCATATGTTTTCACGTCAGACAAGCTTGAACCCTCGTGCGCATGCGTGAGTTTTTCCACGCCTGTCGGTGACGTCATTCGCCTGTGAGCACGCCTTGTGGAAGGAGTGGTCCCGCCCCGTCGTCGGATTTTCATTGTCTGGAAATGGCCGAATGATTTGGGTTTTTTTTCCATCAGAATTTTTTCAGAAGCTGTTAGAGACTGGCACCTGGAAACTATTCTAAAAATTTATCTGGCTTTCGGTGAAAATTTTACGGGCTTCACAGAGAATAAGGTCTGTTAGTACAGCTTTATGAACCCCTTTAAGGACGCTCAACGCGCCGCGCTCCGAGCTGCGACGACACGGCACAAGCCACCGGACCATTTCTGAGCTGATGGCTCTGTGGATACGAGACCATCGTGTGCTCTTTCTCTGGTTATCGCAAGAGCTGGACATCAGCCATTTTCCGGCAGATGTCACTTTTAACAAGAGATTTTGTCATGGAAAGCCGTGCGGAGGCTTCGCGTGTCACGACCGATTTGCTTTGGAAGCGAGACAAAGGAACACCTCCATTTCAGCGTGTCAGAGGACATGTCCAAACTTGTCTTCTATATATATATATATATATATATATATATATATATATATATATATATATATATATATATATATATATATATATATATATATATATATATATATATATATATATATATATATATATATATATATATATGAAAGTTCCCCTTTGGCTGACCTGACCGTAGAGGAACGGTCTTTTGGTGCGAGCCGCGTGGGTTCGATCCCCCACCGTCGTCCTGGCCACGAAGGTCCTGCTGCTTCAATCTGGTGTCACGAACAGGATGTTGGTCACAGAGTATGCTAACATGCACCTGTGACTTCAGGACAAAGTCAAAAATGGTGGGGAGATGTGTAGCGGGATGAAAGTCCCGGGTCCCAATTGAAAAGACGTTCCCGCTAGCTTGGCTAACGGGGAGTTCCCCTTTGGCTGACCTGGTAGAGGAACGGTCTTTTGGTGCGAGCCGCGTGGGTTCAAGCCCCCACCGTCATCCCGGCCACGAAGGTCCTGCTGCTTCAATCTGGCGTCACGAACAGGATGTGGGTCACAGAGTATGCTAACATGCACCTATGACTTCGGAACAAAGTCAGAAATGGTGGGGAGATGTGTAGCGGGATGAAAGTCCCGGGTCCCAATTGAAAAGATGTTCCCACTAGCTTGGCTAACGAGGAGTTCCCCTTTGGCTGACCTGGTAGAGGAACGGTCTTTTGGTGCGAGCCACGTGGGTTCGATCCCCCACCGTCATCCCAGCCACGAAGGTCCTGCTGCTTCATATATATATATACAAGGTCTATTAGAAAAGTATCCAACCTTATTATTTTTTTCAAAAACCATATGGATTTGAATCACGTGTGCTGTGCGCCATGCGGCACCGCCGCGACGCGCGAAGCCTCTGCTCCTCTTTCCATGACAAAAACTCCTGTAACAGTGGAATGTGCCGTTCATTTCCAAACTGGACGCTGTGTTTTATCCAGGGCGCCGTCTGACTAGCACAGGAATTGTGAAAAGACGTGGACATCAGCACTTTTTTGGCACATTGAGACAGACGTGCGGAGGAATTCCGCTAGTCGTGGCAGTGCCGCATGGCGCAAAGCAACGCTGTGATGAAGCCTCACGGGACATGTTCTGGCATGTCCAGGCACATCCACAATTTCTCGGATAATCACTCAATGGAAAAACCACCGACAGCTGTCTGAACGCCATCTCAAAGCCGTCCTGTGAGACCAAAACGGAGGTGGTTTTGTCTCGCTCCAGTAGCGAATCCATCGTGACGCGCGAAGCCTCCGCTTGGCTTTCCATGACAAAATCTCTTGTTAAAAGTGAAATCTGCCGGAAAATGGTTGATGTCCAGCTCTTGTGATAACCAGAAAACTGGCACACGATGGTCACGGATCCAGACAGCCATCCGTTTAGAAATGAAATGATCGTTCAGCCTGTCGATGGCGGCTTCGGAGTGCGGCGCGCCCCACAGCCGCTGGGGGCCATCTTTAAAGCGACAGTAACACTCCTTATTCTCTACCAAGCCCGTAACATTTTCACCGAAAGCCAGATAAATTTTTCTAATGGTTTCCAGCTGCCAGTCTCTAACAGTTTCTGAAAAAATTCTCATGGAAAAAAAGCCCAAATCATTCCGCCATTTCCTGACAATGAAAATCCGACGAGGGGGTGGACCACTCCTCACTCAAAGCCTGCTCACAGGCGAATGACGCAACCGACAGGCGTGGAAAAACTCACGCATGCGCACAAGGGTTCAAGCTTGTCTGACGCAATCACACGTGATTCAAATCCATATAGTTTTTGAAAAAAATAATAAGGTTGGATACTTTTCTAATAGACCTCGTATATCTTTCAGTTTTTTCAATGTGTGTCAGAATTTGAACTCACATCATCCCTTTCAAAAATATGTTCTTTTTGAACATATTTTTAATAAACTTTTTAAGAGGAGAAAAAAAGACGTGAACACACACAGAAAGATGATGAAGAAGAAAGGAGGCGGGATCCAAAATGAAGGTCAGACAGTTTTACTCTTAAGTCTCTGAACTAAGAGAGCAGATCCACCACATGGTTGTGACCTTCTGACCTTTTTCCAGGTGAGCACAGGTGTTGGCACGCCGACTGCCTCACAGGTCAGGTAAACCTGCGAGCCGCTGACATTGTACACTTCAGCTGGAGGGGTGACGATGACGGGGGCTGCAGACAGACAGATAAGAGTCAGCGTATCAGTCCAGGACAGGCAGAAACGCGCCCAAATACCAACACATGAATTGGCATTGACAGTAAATCCTCCGTACCCCTGCAAGAATTCAGTTTGCTCGGAGCAACTGCGCTGTGGATTTTCATTTTGAAAGGAATTCAAAAGCTTGCTTGCTTTCAAATGGATGACTGTGAAGTCAAAGAGAATTATTATTTTAATCATCTGAACCATAAACCAGCAGCAGGTCTGAACTTTGTCCAAACACTGGGAGCGTAAAAAGTCCAGCAGCTGTAGCGCTTCTAAGAAGTGAGGGAAAAGGAGACATAAAATATATTAAAGAACATATAAGGAGGACGTGTCCACCACCTGCTGGACAGTCAGCAGATGGTGGACTGATGATAGGTAATAATCAGGTTTCTGTTGAACAGCTTTTCCATCCTAAAACTCTAAAAAAGTTTTCCTTCCATTCAATTAAATTCAGTTTATTTATATAGCACCAAATCACAACAACGTCACCTCAAGGGGCTTCGGGGTAAGGTCTGACCTCAACAAGCCCTCGAGCAAGCACGCAGGCAACAGTGGTCAGAAAAAACTCCCTCTGAGGAAGAAACCTCAAGCAGACCAGACTCAGAAGATTGACAAACTGCTTAGACCACACTAACAGCAACAGAGAGGATAAAAGAAAATACAATACAGAAAAAAACAGAATGCAAAAAAAGTCCAGAGTGGATCTGACTCTAAAAAAAAAAGTCCCAAATTTTTAAGTCATTTTAAAGTGTTGTTTATCTGCAGTATCCTTCAGGCCAGCCATCTTGGAAGGTTGTGAAGTCTAGCAGATGGTGGCAAAAACACTGATCCCAGGTCAATTTTCCGGACGGACAGTAAGACAGCAAAATCAGTCGGCCAGAGCTAACAACACCTAAAGTACCAGTTCCCAGCAGCAAACCAACAGAGAAGCACAGAGGGTACTAATGTGCTCACTGACAGCTAACCCTGTGTTTCACTAACAGACCCAGAGTTTAGATATAATATATATATATATATATAAATGCCATGCATCCAGAAAGTTTTCACAGCACTTCACTTTGTCCACATTTTATGTTACAGCCTTATTCCACAATGGAGTAAATTAATTTTTCCCCTCAAAATTCTACACACAATACCCCATAATGACAATGTGAGAAAAGTTGTCAGGGTTTTTTTTTTTTTAGACATTTGCAAATCTACAAAAATATAAACGCAACACTTTTGGTTTTGCTCCCATTTTGTATGAGATGAACTCAAAGATCTAAAACTTTTTCCACATACACAATATCACCATTTCCCTCAAATATTGTTCACAAACCAGTCTAAATCTGTGATAGTGAGCACTTCTCCTTTGCTGAGATAATCCATCCCACCTCACAGGTGTGCCATATCAAGATGCTGATTAGACACCATGATTAGTGCACAGGTGTGCCTTAGACTGCCCACAATAAAAGGCCACTCTGAAAGGTGTAGTTTTGTTTCATTGGGGGGGATACCAGTCAGTATCTGGTTTGACCACCATTTGCCTCATGCAGTGCAACACATCTCCTTTGCATCATCCGTGAAGCAAACACCTCTCCAACGTGCCAAACGCCAGCGAATGTGAGCATTTGCCCACTCAAGTCGGATACAACGACGAACTGGAGTCAGGTCGAGACCCCGATGAGGACGACGAGCATGCAGATGAGCTTCCCTGAGATGGTTTCTGACAGTTTGTGCAGAAATTCTTTGGTTATGCAAACCGATTGTTTCAGCAGCTGTCCGAGTGGCTGGTCTCAGACGATCTTGGAGGTGAACATGCTGGATGTGGAGGTCCTGGGCTGGTGTGGTTACACGTGGTCTGCGGTTGTGAGGCTGGTTGGAGACGGCTGGTTGGAGATGGCTTATGGTAGAGAAATGAACATTCAATACACGAACAACAGCTCTGGTTGACATTCCTGCTGTCAGCATGCCAATTGCACGCTCCCTCAAATCTTGCGACATCTGTGGCATTGTCCTGTGTGATAAAACTGCACCTTTCAGAGTGGCCTTTTATTGTGGGCAGTCTAAGGCACACCTGTGCACTAATCATGGTGTCTAATCAGCATCTTGATATGGCACACCTGTGAGGTGGGATGGATTATCTCAGCAAAGGAGAAGTGCTCACTATCACAGATTTAGACTGGTTTGTGAACAATATTTGAGGGAAATGGTGATATTGTGTATGTGGAAAAAGTTTTAGATCTTTGAGTTCATCTCATACAAAATGGGAGCAAAACCAAAAGTGTTGCGTTTATATTTTGGTTGAGTATATAAAAAAACCAACAACTAATAAATCACATGCACATAAGTATTTGCTGTTTTTGCTATGTACAGTAGTGTTCAGAATAATAGTAGTGCTATGTGAATAAAAGGTTAATCCAGGTTTTGAGTATATTTCTTATTGTTACATGGGAAACAAGGTACCAGTAGATTCAGTAGATTCTCACAAATCTAACAAGACCAAGCATTCCATGATATGCACACTCTTAAGGCTATGAAATTGAGCTATTAGTAAAAAAAAAAAGTAGAAAAGGGGGTGTTCACAATAATAGTAGCATCTGCTGTTGACACTACAAACTCAAAACTATTATGTTCAAACTGCTTTTTTAGAAATCCTGTGAATCACTAAACTAGTATTTAGTTGTATAACCACAGTTTTTCATGATTTCTTCACATCTGCGAGGCATTAATTTTGTTGGTTTGGAACCAAAATTTTGCTTGTTTACTGGTGTGCTTGGGGTCATTGTCTTGTTGAAACACCCATTTCAAGGGCATGTCCTCTTCAGCATAAGGCAACATTACCTCTTCAAGTATTTTGACATATCCAAACTGATCCATGATACCTGGTATGCGATATATAGGCCCAACACCATAGTAGGAGAAACATGCCCATATCATGATGCTTGCACCACCATGCTTCACTGTCTTTACTGTGAACTGTGGCTTGAATTCAGAGTTTGGGGGTCATCTCACAAACTGTCTGCGGCCCTTGGACCCAAAAAGAACAATTTTACTCTCATCAGTCCAAAAAATATTCCTCCATTTCTCTTTAGGCCAGTTGATGTGTTCTTTGGCAAATTGTAACCTCTTCTGCACGTCTTTTATTTAACAGAGGGACTTTGCGGGGGATTCTTGCAAATAAATTAGCTTCACACAGGCGTCTTCTAACTGTCACAGCACTTACAGGTAACTCCAGACTGTCTTTGATCATCCTGGAGCCGATCAATGGGTGAGCCTTTGCCATTCTGGTTATTCTTCTATCCATTTTGATGGTTGTTTGCCATTTTCTTCCACGCGTCTCTGTTTTTTTTTTTGTCCATTTTAAAGCATTGGAGATCATTGCAGGTGAACAGTCTATAATTTTTTGCACCTGCGTATAAGTTTTCCCCTGTCCAATCAACTTTTTAATCAAACTACGCTGTTCTTCTGAACAATTTCTTGAACGTCCCATGTTCCTCAGGCTTTCAAAGAGAAAAGCATGTTCAACAGGTGCTGGCTTCATCCTTACATAGAGGACACCTGATTCACACCTGTTTGTTCCACAAAATTGACGAACTCACTGACCAAATGCCACACTACTATTATTGTGGACACCCCCTTTTCTACTTTTTTTTTACTAATAGCCCAATTTCATAGCCTTAAGAGTGTGCATATCATGAATGCTTGGTCTTGTTGGATTTCTGAGAATCTACTGAATCTACTGGTACCTTGTTTCCCATGTAACAATAAGAAATATACTCAAAACCTGGATTAATCTTTTTAGTCACATAGCACTACTATTATTCTGAACACTACTGTAGCTCTAAAGTGAGCTCAGGTGTGCCTCCAGTTTCCACTGATCATCCTTGAGAAGTTTCTACAGCTTACGACAAGGTTCAAGGTTTGAGTCACATCTTTGTGACATTTTTGTGTCAAAATTATTGAGGCTACAAAATTTATCGGTACCAAATGCTTTCACTTTACTCCATGGAAAATTATGTATACTTTCTGATGGTAATAAAGAAAAAAGTCTATTATCTGATCTTATGTTGGATTTGAGTGTTTTTTTTTTTTGTTGCTAAAAAACAGGCAAAAACAGCAGATTTTGGTGGGCAAAAACTTTTCAAGTCACATTTTTAATGTACGCATTCTTAAAATGTTCCATCCATATGACTAATACTGCCTATAAAATATAACCATAAGCTTTTACAGAATGTCATCATGCCAAACTGTGCAGGAGAATCCTGAGGAGCAGGCAGGCAATTTTTACAGATTTTTTTTCACCAAGGGGTAAGAATTTGTAGCCATAATTTTCAAGAAAGCTGCATGTGTTATACATCATTCTTTAGAGATTTAAAAGAACAAACTAACAGCAACACCTTTTATATTTTTAACCTTAGATAAGAAATAAATATTTTTTGACTAACCCACCCCCTTACCTTTTTGCGAGCATGTTAAAATTACATGACATTGTTAAAAAAAAAAAAAATTACTAGGCTTCATTATTGATCACAGAGTCACCAAATTTGAGCTTGATGAACCTAACTGTACTGGCTTCAACAAGTTTACTTTGAAATACTTGTATGAGACTACATATTGGAGTGTAAGTTTTTTTTTTTTACACAACAGATTTTACCAATTATAGTGTTAAGCTCACCTGTGTATTATAAGGCATATTTGAATTTCAACAGCAGAAGTAACTCAAAGATGACCAATAATATAAGTTTTTAGTTTTGTATTTAAGAGCACCAAAGTTATTGCAATTAAAATAAAGTAAAAATATATATTATTCTTTTTATTTTACAGAGTAATTGACTATAGACACCATGCCGAGGTGTAAAAGGTTCTAGAGGAGGAGGAGTTGGAGGACGCCCTCCTGGTGACTATGCAAAGCTGACCGAGGAAGAAAAGGACTATCATGCTCGAGCAAGTAACATTTCAACGGGCAAAGAACCACAGTCTCAAGACAGTGCCAGTATTTCTCAAGAGTGTTCCACAGAACAAAAGACTGTAGGGTGACCAGGTTTGTTTGTCACTGCCGAGTCAAAACCTGGGGAAAATATTTACAGAGGAATCCTTCAAATGGTGATACAAGCACCAAATTTGGCAAAAGTACACCTTAGATGTTACTCATTTGAAAAAACCGACTGGCCACTTGATTTTTCAATTGGCGGCCACGTAGGGGTCAATTGAAGAATTTCATAGGGGTCAAAATATAAAAATGCTCCAGTCATATTGAAAATTATACCACATTATTTGTCTTATTGTAAAGATTCCAGAAAGGTATAGTTTTGGACTATCTATAACTGAATTCTATAGAGTTATGGGGTAAAACAACAAGAATGGTGACAAAGTTCAGTTTCAGTTGTACATCGGTCAAAAATTAGAGTTGCTCCTCTTTTCTTCAAAGGTGATGCAAATTATTGGTTGAGTCAGTAGGGTTTCAAAAAGGAATAGTTTGCACCATGTATCATGCTTAGTTATCATGTTATGGGGTAACATATGTCACATGTCATAGAATTCAATGGACATCAACATTATTTGACCTTCAACACAGTCAAAACTATTCCATTTATTAATCCAAGTAGCTCAATCAACAATTTGCACCATTTTTTACTAAAATTGGAGAAATGTCTAAGGAGAATTTGTGCTGGATTTGGTGCTTGTATCACCATGTGAAGTATTGTTTCAGTAATGTGCTGCACTAAGATGCTGTCATGGTGAAATGGAATGGAGAGGACAGATTTAGCAGAGTAAAGACTCAAAATGTTGATATACGAGCCGAAAATAAGATTGATGCAGCGCATGCAGCTAAAAATGACAAGATTAATCAGTATTACCAGCTTGCTGTCTCTGAATTGAGACAGGACTGATATTTTTGTAATTGTTTCATATCATATAAACTGTGCGTATGTGTAACAACTTTCATATGAGCTCTTAACATTATACACTGTAAGGTCCGTGTGCTACTTGGAGAACAAAAACGATTTTGATATCATGTACTTAAAAGGCTTATAGCATCAAACTGGTAAAAGATTTTGCATTTTTGACTTCAATTTTTGATTCCTGGGAAAATTCTACACTAGGAAAACATATTTTTGGTAGTTTATTCAATAGTTGATTTTTTGACCAAAATATAACAACCTTTTGACTAGAGCTCTGAACCCAGTCTTAACTGGAGTCCACCTGGGGTAAATTCAGTTGATTGGACATGATTTGGAAAGACACACTCCTGTCTACATATAAGGTTCCACATTTGACAGTCAGAGCACAAACCAAGCATGAAGTCAAAGGAATTGACTGTAGACCTCAGAGACAGGTCTGGAGGCACAAATCTGGGGAAGGGTACAGAAACATTTCTGCTGCTTTGAAGGTCCCAGTGAGCACAGTGGCCTCCATCATCTGGAAATGGAAGAAGTTCAGATGCACCAGGACTTTTCCTAGAGCTGGCCACCTGTCTAAACTGAACGATCGGGGGGAGAAGGACCTGAGTCAGGGAGGTGACCAAGAACCCGATGGTCACTCTGTCAAACCTCCAGCATTCCTCTGTGGAGAGAGGAGAACCTTCCAGAAGGACAACCATCTCTGTAGGAATCCACCAATCAGGGGCGTATGGTAGAGTGTCCAGATGGAAGCTACTCCTTAGTAAAAGGCACATGGCAGCCCACCTGGAGTTTGACAAAAGGCACCTGAAGGACTCTCAGACCATGAGAAACAAAATTCTCTGGTCTGATGAGACAAAGATTGAACTCTTTGGTGTCATGTTTGGAGGAAACCAGGCACCATCCCTACAGTGAAGCATGGCGGTGGCAGCATCATCCTGTGGGGATGTTTTTCAGCAGCAGGAACTGGGAGACTAGTTAGGATTGAGGGAAAGATGAATATAGCAATGTACAGCAACATCCTGGATGAAAACCTGCTCCAGAACACTCTTGACCTCAGACTGGGACGACAGTTCATCTTTCAGCAGGGCAATGACCCTAAACACACAGCCAAGATATCAAATGGGGTGGCTTCAGAACAACTCTGTGAATGTCCTTGAGTGGCCCAGCCAGAGCCCAGACCTGAATCTGATCAAACATCTCTAGAAAGATCTGAAAATGGCTGTGCACCGACGCTCCCTATCCAGCCTGATGGAACTTGAGAGGTGCTGCAAAGAGGAATGGACCAAACTGCCCAAAGATAGGTACACCAAACTTGTGGCATCATATTCAAGAAGACCTGAGGACTTGAGGCTGTAATTGCTGGCAAAGGTGCATCAATAAAGCATTGAGCACAGACTGTGAATACTTACAGGGCCTTCCAAAAGTTTGGGAACACTTGGTATTTCACATATTTTAATTTGTTTATGCCATTTTAAATACAAAATTATCCCCCTTAAACTGAAAGCAAATCTCTACAACTTGATATAAATTAATTAAAATCTAAAAGCCAAGATGATGGGTTGCATAAGTAATGGGCCCCTTTGGTATAATACCTGTAAATAATCAGTTTAATTGCCAATTTTATTTGGACAAGTCAGGGGATGGACACATGAACATTTCCAAGTCACTGAATATGTCTTGAACTTTATTAGTTTTGAATAAATACAAACAGTATGGCACTCTATGGTAAATATGTGTGGAGTAGACAGTTATCAAAAACTGAGTGACTGTGCAAGAAGGAGAAGAGTGAGGAAAGCCACCAAGACACCCAGACAACCCAGAAGATGTTACAGGCTTATGTGGCTGTGACTGAAGAAATAGTGCATGTTTTGCATTTTGTATCCCCAGTTACACAGCTTCATGATGAAGTGGCACAGAGCTTTCTTTTATTGTGCACTTTGTGGAATGATCTCCCTACAGGGATAAAACAGTCTGATTCTGTAGAGACTTTCAAGTGCAGACTTGAGACGCATCTATTCTCCCTCTCGTATGGCTAGCATACTTGCATAGTATGGAACTATGCTTCTTATCCCTTTAATTCATATTATTATAAGCAGAACAGGTCTCAGCCTGACTTTATCTAAATTCTGGGTATGTTAGTGAAGCTCAGATGTAGTTACCTGTTCACCTTAGTATTCTCTCTGTTTCTCTGTGGATTTACTGCTGGTGAATTCAGACCTTAGGTGCAGTTATTTCCAGCTGATTGATTCTGTTCTTCTTCTCTCTGTCAAAGGCACTGAGGAGACATCCACTGCACTGACCATGAGATGCCCTGGCTGAAGCTGACTCAGCGACCTGTGGACCATCTTAGGGTGACCTTTCTGAACCATTACAGTCTGTTTTTGGAATGTCGTCTTCCATGAACACAGTTTTTACAAGAGTGAAGCTGACGAGTCGATGGATGGATGCTGCTGGATTGACCTCATGATGCTCTGCCTGTGGCACCAATGACTGTGTGCTCATCTCAATAATGCACTTTGTTTTTGATGCTATTCTCTTTTTTCTGTTTTCTGTTTCTTCAGCTTTGTAAAAACTTTGTAAAAGCCCTGTAACTGTTAGAATGGTCTAAGCAGTGGTTCACCCCTCTGAGTCTGGTCTGCATCAGATTTCTCAGAATTTTCTTGATCTTGGTCAAGGGGGTTGTAAGATTAGATCTTACTCATGTGAAGTACCTTGAGGCAGCTTTGTTGTGATTTGGTGCTACATAAATTAAAATAAATTTAATTTAATGACTATTTGGCAGAATCATTCCCCATCCCTCCTCCATACATGTGCCCCACTGTTTTCCTTACCTATGAGGTGTGAGAGAGTAGAAATAAAATAGATCACAGTGTGAAAATCTCAGGGATCATAATTTCAAAAATGCAGGTGATACCTCTCTAATCCAGCAGAGGGCAGCTCTCATGCTGACAGAAAATTCTAATTTAAATATATATCTGTCACAACAACTATACATAGTAAAATGACAAGTTAAACACTCCAAGAATGTTAAAACAAAGGAAAACAAAAAACACACAGTTCTGTCTAACTCTCAAACCGTCTGCATTCTGTCTCACTCTGAAACCGTCTGCATTCTGTCTCACTCTCAAACAGTCTGCATTCTATCTCACTCTCAAACCATCTGCATTCTGTCTCACTCTCAAACCATCTGCATTCTGTCTCATTCTCAAACAGTCTGCATTCTGTCTCACTCTGAAACCATCTGCATTCTGTCTCATTCTCAAACAGTCTGCATTCTGTCTCATTCTCAAACAGTCTGCATTCTGTCTCACTCTGAAACCATCTGCATTCTGTCTCATTCTCAAACAGTCTGCATTCTGTCTCACTCTCAAACTGTCTGCATTCTGTCTCACTCTGAAACTGTCTGCATTCTGTCTCATTCTCAAACAGTCTGCATTCTGTCTCACTCTCAGTCTGCATTCTATCTCACTCTCAAACTGTCTGCATTCTATCTCACTCTGAAACTGTCTGCATTCTGTCTCACTCTGAAACTGTCTGCATTCTGTCTCACTCTCAAACAGTCTGCATTCTGTCCCACTCTCAAACCGTCTGCATTCTGTCTCACTCTCAAACCGTCTGCATTCTGTCTCACTTTCAAATCATCTGTATTCTGTCTCACTCTCAGACCCTCTGCAGTCTGTCTCACTCTGACAGTCTGCATTCTGTCTCACTTTCAAACCGTCTGCATTCTGTCTCACTCTCAAACCGTCTGCATTCTGTCTCACTCTCAAACCGTCTGCATTCTGTCTCATTCTCAAACAGTCTGCATTCTGTCTCACTCTGAAACCGTCTGCATTCTGTCTCATTCTCAAACAGTCTGCATTCTGTCTCACTCTCAAACTGTCTGCATTCTGTCTCACTCTGAAACCGTCTGCGTTCTGTCTCATTCTCAAACTGTCTGCATTCTGTCTCACTCTCAGTCTGCATTCTATCTCACTCTCAAACTGTCTGCATTCTGTCTCACTCTGAAACTGTCTGCATTCTGTCTCACTCTGAAACTGTCTGCATTCTGTCTCACTCTCATACAGTCTGCATTCTGTCTCACTTTCAAATGTCTGCATTCTGTCTCACTCTCAGACCGTCTGCATTCTGTCTCACTCTCAAACAGTCTGCATTCTATCTCACTCTCAAACCGTCTGCATTCTGTCTCATTCTCAAACAGTCTGCATTCTGTCTCATTCTCAAACAGTCTGCATTCTGTCTCACTCTGAAACCGTCTGCATTCTGTCTCATTCTCAAACAGTCTGCATTCTGTCTCACTCTCAAACTGTCTGCATTCTGTCTCACTCTGAAACAGTCTGCATTCTGTCTCTCTCAAACCGTCTGCATTCTGTCTTACTCTCAGTCTGCATTCTATCTCACTCTCAAACCGTCTGCATTCTGTCTCACTTTCAAATCATCTGTATTCTGTCTCACTCTCAGACCCTCTGCAGTCTGCCTCACTCTCAGACAGTGTGCATTCTGTCTCACTTTCATACCGTCTGCATTCTGTCTCACTCTCAGACCGTTTGCATTCTGTCTCACTTTCAAACCGTCTGCATTCTTTCTCACTCTCAGACCGTCTGCAGTCTGTCTCACTTTCAGACAGTCTGCATTCTGTCTCACTTTCAAACTCTGTATTCTGTCTCACTCTCAGGAAGGCTACATTCTGTCTCACTCTCAAACCATCTGTATTCTTTCTCACCCTCAGACAGTCCGCATTCTGTTTCACTCTGTCTGTATTCTGTCTTACTCTCAGACTGTCTGCATTCTGTCTCACTCTCAGAGTCTGCATTCTGTCTCACTCTCAGACTGTCTGCAGTCTGTCTCACTCTCATGCTGCATTCTGTCTCACTCTCAGACAATCTGCAGTCTGTCTCACTCTGTCTGTATTGTGTCTCACTATCAGACAGTCTGTATTGTGTCTCACTCTCAGATTGTCTGCAGTCTGTCTCACTCTCAGTCTGCATTCTGTCTCACCTGCTCTCTGAGGACTAACCTGTTGCGCACCGGCCCTTGTTGTGGACACCGATTGCTGTCTTTCCGCTGCTCTCAGCTTTGCGGCTCGCAGCCTTCAGAGCACAGCTGTTGCGGTAGGTTACTCCGTTGGTTCCACAAACTTCATAGTTACTTTTACAAACACAAAGTCCGAGCTTGCTCTTCTTGTCCTCATTGCTTTTGACACATTCCAGACCAGGTCCACAGCGGCGTGCCAGTGAGCGGCGCCTGCTGCACAGTTCACCTTCAGCGGCAGCACAGATGGAGCAGCAGCTGCAAGCGTCCTGCACGGAGCCGGCAGGGCAGCCATCAGCAGGCAGAGGAGCACACTGAGCTGGGTCACATGGACTACAGACTTGCCCCTCTGTAACTGAGAAGACAGAGAGCAGAGACAGAAAGACACACAGAGACAACATGATGTTCAAGTTTGACTCAGACTGTGACCAGCAGCAGGTTCCGTGTCAAGCTGCTGACTCCGCCTCCTCCACACAGACTCTCGGGCAGACACAGACATGACACAAAGGTCAAAATGTCACCAGTAAAAAAAAACAATAAAGAACAATAAAGAACCACAAAGTTATTCCTTCTCTGGGCTCAGTGGAGTGGAGGATGTCTTCTTCTTCAGCTTTGATATCATCTGTGTCGTGACCTTTTCTGTTGTGCAGCTCATGAAGTTTTATTCAATTTGTGACTGGATGACTTATTTCTGTTGCAGGGACGGTGGTGGGATTTGAAAACCGGATTGCTCGCACTCGAGACCAGGAGTCTACCAGGTCAGCCAAAGGGGAATTCCCCTCCAGCCAAGCTAATAGGCTAAGCTTTAATCTGGACTTCACCTTGCTATAAATTTTTATGGTGATTGTCCTTGTAGATTTTGACATAAAAATAGTGATCCAGAACAGGATCATTGAGTTTGTTATCATTATTGCAGTTTTTTAAAAAAAATGCCTTTTATGGTTTGTTTGTCATACTTGTTGGAAAGTACTATACTCAATTCTGCTTCTCTTGGCTGAAAAAATATCAGACAATTTTCTACGATTTGTCTTTCTTCACACAACATTTACCTTCATGACTACAAAATTAAGGGGCGTGTTCCCGATTACATCACATTACATACCTGAGAAAAAGTAACAGATGAGACAATAAATCAAAGGTAACGACATCGCCTACAGCACATCACGCCAGTGTATGTGGGGTGTGTCCAACTCCATTTTCAATTTATTTTCATTTATATAGCACCAAATCACAACAAAGTTGTCTCAAGGTGCTTCACACAAGTAAGATCTAACCTTACCAATCCCCAGAGCAAGAACACAGGCGACAGTGGGAAGGAAAAACTCCCTCTGATGGTCTGAGGAAAAAACCCCAAAGCAGACCAGACTCAAATGGGTGACCCTCTGCTTGTGCCATGCTACAGACACAAATTACAAAACAATTCTCTGCAAAAATATACAGAAAATGTTTGCTGGTTGCACAGGACAGGAGGTTTCAGATAACAACACCACACCCAATCTCTGGATGGAGCCACACCTTAACAGAGAGAATAACACAGAATCAGCATCGGAAAGACAACAAATACAGCATAATTTGTCAGCATTAAGCAACAAGAAAAACAAGAAATACTAAGGTGATCACTGGCCACTAGCCCTAAGCTTCACTAACAGACCCAGAATTTAGATAAGTTGAGGCCACGGCCCGCTCCATTTACTAATAAAGGAATTAAGCATAAAAATCATAGTAACATACTATGCAAGTAGGCTAGCCATACGAAAGGGGAAAATAAGTGCGTCTAAGTCTGGACTTGAAAGTCACTACCGAAACTGACTGCTTTATTGACGCAGCGAGGATCATTCCACAGAACAGGGGCAAGATAAGAGAAAGCTCGATCGGCACCATGATATCAGGATAAAGTACTCAAAGGTCACAAAAATGGACATAGAGAGGACTTGTGACCTTGCCAGAAACATGTGTCGGCATCGATTAATAGTCTCTGGTCCCCTCCCCTCCTGGGGTACTGATGAGGCATTAAGCAGGCTGACATCATTAAATAGGGGCTGGCCGCAGTTTTGTAGACAGCAAGGCTTTAGCTTTTATTGATAACTGGCCTTTGTTCTGGGGCCGCGTTGGACTTGCTGATGCTGGCGGCCACCACCCTACTGGGAAAGGTGCCGCCATCTGGTCTGCGAACATAGATAGAGCTCTACAGGGAGGGTAAAATTAGGATCTACAGCAGGCCCACGGAGCAGGTGATTAGAGACCCTGCAAGGCTTATGACAAATGTGGGTGTGGAATCCATTAGCTTAGCAGGGAAATCAGTGCAAAAAAATCCACTATGGTGATAGTGCAGTTTATCTGCCAGGGAGGGAAACTCAACAAGTTGAGACTGTGGCCTGCTTCTGTAGACGTGTCCATAAAAATCATAGAGGGATATGCTTTCCAAACTTAATACCCATTACTATATTGGATGATGTTGAAATTGAGGATGGCCCAGTGGTTGTTCCAGCAATAGCAAAGATTTCGTGTCTGCTACCTACAATGCGCGTGGAATCTCAAACCTAAACCTGCTTCTAGGCATCTTATATATGCTACTCTGGAACCACCCCTAAACCCAAACAGTTCAACTGTCAACCCCACTGAGGTCCTTTACATTAACATAATGTAGCGGGATGAAAGTCCCGGGTCCCAATTGAAAAGACGTTCCCGCTAGCTTGGCTAACGGGGAGTTCCCCTTTGGCTGACCTGGTAGAGGAACGGTCTTTTGTGTGAGCCGCGTGGGTTCGATCCCCCACCGTCATCCCGGCCATGAAGGTCCTGCTGCTTCAATAAGATCACTGTCCTCAAAATCATTGTTGATCAATGATCTAATTATTAATCATCACTTAGATATGATTGGGTTATGTGAAACCTGGCTTAAACCTACAGCTGTCCTCCCCTTGAATGAGGCCTGCCCACCAGCATATACATTTAGTCACGTCCCTCGTGATGCGAAGCAAGGTGGGGGATGTTGCTCATATTATAAATCTAGACTTAGCTTATTAGCTGTTGGGGGTCACAAATATAACTCGTTTGAGCATCTGATTCTCCGCTCTGCTCAGGATATTACGCATTGCCAAAGTCAGAAGAATAAAAATCAGCCGTATTACTTTGTCACTGTATATAGGCCTCCTGGCCCATATTCTGAATTCTTAGATGAATTTGGTGCTTTCATCTCTAACTTGTCAAGTAGTGCAGATAACATTCTGATCATTGGCGACTTTAACGTTCATATAAATAAGCCTTCTGATCCCCTCTGCAAATCATTTATGGAAATTGTGGATGCATTAGGATTTCGGCAATACATTCGAGATTCGACGAACATTAGTGGAAATACCCTGGATCTGGTTCTCGCACATGGTATTGCTGTCACGAATATTGACATCATGCCTTACATCTTACATCAGTGGTCTCTGATCACTCACTTATTAAGTTAACAGTTTCGCTGCCATGTTTAGTGGAACAACAACCTTATATATGTGACCGCAGGACCTTTGTGGCCGGGACGGCGGTGGGATCGAACCCAGACGGCTCGCACTAAAGACCATTCCTCTACCAGGTCAGCCAAAGGGGAAATCCCATTAGCCAAGCTAGCGGGAACGTCTTTTCAATCAGGACCCGGGACCTTCATCCCGCTACATATCTCCCCACCATTTTTGACTCTGTCCCGAAGTCACAGGTGCATTTAAGCATGTTCTGTGACTACCCACATCCTGTTCGTGACGCCAGATTGTGACCGCAGGACCTTTGTGGCCGGGACGGCAGTGGGATCGAACCCAGATGGCTCGCACTAAAGACCATTCCTCAGCCAAAGGGGAAATCCCTGTTAGCCAAGCTAGCGGGAACGTTTTTTCAATCAGGACCTGGGACCTTCATCCCGCCACATATATCATTACGGCATTACTGCATCAACTCCTCAACTAAGACTGAACTCGGACCTAGACTGCCTGATGTCTTAATTTCACATTTGACAAATACCCAGTCGTTAGACAGACTTGTGCATAGTTTAAACTCAGTGCTCAAAACTACACTCGACATGATTGCACCACCTGTGTTAAAACCACGCTCCCCTAAATCACAGTCACCTTGGTTCAATGATTACCTGCGTGACCTCAAGCATAAAGCAAGAGGTCTAGAACAGAAATGGCGTCGTTCAAAATTAGAAGTATTCCTCCTTGTGTGGCATGATGCTATCTTAGACTATAAGCATGCATTATTGGCTACAAAGCGGACCTACTACTCTGATTTGATCAACACAAACAAGCATAACTCAAAGTTCTTGTTCAACACGGTGGCAACACTTATTCATTGAAAGCCACCTGTAGTTCGCTCTCCTTTTACAGCACAAGATTTCCTGGATTATTTTGAGAAGAAAATAGAAGACATTAGGTTAAACATATCCCGGCATGCCTTAACCCAGCCACTACACCATGCTATTGAGGTGGGCGCCACTACTGAGGTATTACCTAGATATTACCAAAGGACAAGTTTGGACATGTCTATCTCGGCTTTCAATGCTTACCAGTCCAGTAAGTATCAGTGAAATTGTGGAGAGCTGGGCATGTCCCAACTTGGTCCTTTATCACTCTGAAACGGAGGTGTTCTTTTGTCTCACTTCCAAAGCGAATCGGTCTTTACGCACGAAGCCTCTGCGCCACTTTCCATGACAAAATCTCTTGTTAAACGTGAAATCTGCTGGAAAATGGCTGATGTCCAGCTCTTGTGATAACCAGAGAAAGAGCACACGATGGTCTCTTATCCACAGAGCCATCCGTTTAGAAATGGTCCGGTGGCTTGTGCCACATTGTCGCAGCTCGGTGCTCGGTGCGCCGAGCGTCCTTAAAGGGGTCCATAAAGCTGTACTAACAGACCTTATTCTCTGTGAAGCCCGTAAAATTTTCACCGAAAGCCAGATAAATTTTTCGAATGGTTTCCAGGTGCCAGTCTCTAACAGCTTCTGAAAAAATTCTGATGGAAAAAAAGTCCTTTTCATTCCGCCATTTCCAGACAATGAAAATCCGACGAGGGGGCGGGACCACTCCTTCCCAAGGCGTGCTCACAGGCGAATGACGTTATCGACAGGCGTGGAAAAACTCACGCATGCGCACGAGGGTTCAAGCATGTCTGACGTAAAAACATATGAATGAAATCCATATACTTTTTGAAAAAAAATAAAAAGGACTGTTAGTTTATTGACAGACCTCGTATTCCTCATTTTGGATTTATTAAAGTTCACAATGTAAATCGGACTCACAGACAGTGTCCATCTTATAAAAGGCACATGAAGTAGTTTGTACAACACTTTTATACATTGTGGATATTAACAGTGGGTGTAGTTTAGCAATTTAATTTAATTTAATTTATTAATTTATATAGCGCCAAATCACGACAAAGTCGCACCAAGGCGCTTCACATAATTTACAACAACACAAATTAATCTAAATTCAAAATTAAAAGCAAGAAAAGCACAGTTAAAAGATAAAACACAGTAGAATAAAAAGAAATTACAAAGCAAACACAAACAGATTAAAAAATTAATGATAACAGTCTAAAAAAGTGGGTCTTCAGTCTTGATTTAAAAATCTCCACCGTGTCAGACTGCCGAATAACAGCAGGTAGATCATTCCAAAGAGCTGAAGTCCTCGAATGCTAGACTGCGGCAGACCAGAAAATAAAGCATTACAATAATCCAATCTAGAAGAGACAAATGCATGAATCAGAGTCTCAGCATCAGCCATAGACAGGATGGGGTGAATCTTTGCTATATTTCTCAGATGAAAGAAAGCAGTCCTCGTAATGTCCCTAATGTTTAGCCGCATGTTCTCCTTGAATTGCTGGCTGTCTGAGTGGTGTCCCAAAAAATGAGGTGGGCTTCATAGATAATTGGCAAAGCTTCTGGGGAAAACCTGGTCTTGTTAGGAGAGACGGCATCCATCCCACTTTGGATGGAGCAGCTCTCATTTCTAGAAATCTGGCCAATTTTCTTAAATCCTCCAAACCGTGACTATCCAGGGTTGGGACCAGGAAGCAGAGTTGTAGTCTTACACACCTCTCTGCAGGTTCTCTCCCCCTGCCATCCCCTCATTACCCCATCCCCGTAGAGACGGTGCCTGCTCCCAGACCACCAATAACCAGCAAAAATCTATTAAGCATAAAAATTCAAAAAGAAAAAATAATATAGCACCTTCAACTGCACCACAGACTAAAACAGTTAAATGTGGTCTATTAAACATTAGGTCTCTCTCTTCTAAGTCCCTGTTAGTAAATGATATAATAATTGATCAACATATTGATTTATTCTGCCTTACAGAAACCTGGTTACAGCAGGATGAATATGTTAGTTTAAATGAGTCAACACCCCCGAGTCACACTAACTGCCAGAATGCTCGTAGCACAGGCCGAGGCGGAGGATTAGCAGCAATCTTCCATTCCAGCTTATTAATTAATCAAAAACCCAGACAGAGCTTTAATTCATTTGAAAGCTTGACTCTTAGTCTTGTCCATCCAAATTGGAAGTCCCAAAAGCCAGTTTTATTTGTTATTATCTATCGTCCACCTGGTCGTTACTGTGAGTTTCTCTGTGAATTTTCAGACCTTTTGTCTGACTTAGTGCTTAGCTCAGATAAGATAATTATAGTGGGCGATTTTAACATCCACACAGATGCTGAGAATGACAGCCTCAACACTGCATTTAATCTATTATTAGACTCAATTGGCTTTGCTCAAAATGTAAATGAGTCCACCCACCACTTTAATCATATCTAGATCTTGTTCTGACTTATGGTATGGAAATTGAAGACTTAACAGTATTCCCTGAAAACTCCCTTCTGTCTGATCATTTCTTAATAACATTTACATTTACTCTGGTGGACTACCCAGCAGTGGGGAATAAGTTTCATTACACTAGAAGTCTTTCAGAAAGCGCTGTAACTAGGTTTAAGGATATGATTCCTTCTTTATGTTCTCTAATGCCATATACCAATACAGTGCAGAGTAGCTACCTAAACTCTGTAAGTGAGATAGAGTATCTCGTCAATAGTTTTACATCCTCATTGAAGACAACTTTGGATGCTGTAGCTCCTCTGAAAAAGAGAGCTTTAAATCAGAAGTGCCTGACTCCGTGGTATAACTCAAACTCGCAGCTTAAAGCAGATAACCCGTAAGTTGGAGAGGAAATGGCGTCTCACTAATTGAGAAGATTGTTGTGTGTGGGCCGCTGAAGAGGAGGTACTGCTGGCCCATCACCACCAGAGGGCGCCCTGCCTGGAGTGCGGGCTCCAGGCACCAGAGGGCGCCGCCGCCTGATGAGAGCAGCCAGGATGACAGCTGTCATCATTACTGGACACAGCTGACTTCACTCAGTACGGAGGTATATCAGCAGGACAGCGTCTCCACCTCAGTGCCGAGATATCACCTTGAGTTTAAGGTAATCACCTCTGCAACAGATACTGTATCTTTGTGACAATACATTATAAACTTTTCAGGACAGCGGAAGGCCAAGTGTTCGGATAAGTACTCACCTTTCCTGCTTCAGTGTGACAAGAGGTGGAGGCGGCTTTGCCCCTCTCATCTACTGGGTGCGGTCGCATCCCAACCTGTGTGTTTGTGTTCTTTCCCGCCAGCAGTACCGGATCCGACGAGCGGAGGCAGTGGCCACCTGGGAATTCGGGACTTGGCGGTTCCAGTACTTCTGGGTTTCGGTGGCAGAGGAGATCTGGGTGGTTCCGGTTCAACTAGGACGGACGTCTCCTACCTTCGGGCCTGCCCACAAGACACCAGCAGATTTCGGCTTACAAATTGCTAATTGTTGTATCAGTTGTGCTATTTTCACAACAGTAAAACTTGTTCTTACTTTTCTCCATTGTCCGTTCATTGCGCCCCCTGTTGTGGGTCCGTGTACCTACACTTTCACAACAGGATATCTCGGCCAGCGTCATGGATCCCGAGGGGCGTCAACCGGCTGTTGAACGGCCACTGGAAGACCAAGACGTGGCGGAGGCTTCGGGAGGGGTAATCGGTGAGTTGCAGCGGATCCTCACCGCTTTCACCTCTCGGATCGATTTAATGACCGAGCAACACGTTCTCCTAAACCGCAGGGTGGAGGCTCTCGCCGCACAAGTGGAGGCACGCCCTTCGGGCGCCGCTGCGGCTCTCCCTCCCGAGGACCCTGCGCGCGAAAGTAACGTTCCACTGGTCGTTCAACGGTCCCTCCCTCCGTCCCCAGAAGCATACATAAGCCCTCCAGAACCGTACGGAGGCTGTGTGGAGACGTGCGCGGACTTTCTTATGCAGTGTTCGCTCGTCTTCGCTCAGCGTCCCGTGATGTACGCGACTGATGCTAGCAAAGTAGCTTATGTGATAAACCTGCTTCGCGGGGAGGCACGCGCTTGGGCTACAGCGCTCTGGGAGCAGAACTCTCGGCTCCTTCATACATACGATGGGTTTGTACGGGAGCTCAGAACGGTGTTCGATCATCCCAACAGAGGAGAGTCCGCTTCAACCGCACTACTGTCCATGCGACAGGGACGTCGGAGCGCAGCTGCCTATGCAGTCGCCTTCCGCATCGCGGCAGCGAGATCCGGCTGGAATAGCACTGCCCTCCGCGCTGCCTTTGTAAACGGACTGTCTCTGGTCCTAAAAGAGCACCTGGTGGCTAAGGACGAACCGCGAGATTTAGATGGGCTCATTGATCTAGTCATACGACTCGACAACCGGTTAGAAGAACGCCGTCGGGAACGAGGCGAAGGGCGTGGCCAGGCACGCGTCGTCCCTCTCCCTTCCGGGTCCGATCGAGCTCCGCCCTCCCCACGCTCCTCTGTTCCTGCGCTCCGTGCGCTTACGGCTCCCCCTGCTGACGAAGCTATGGACACGAGCAGGGCAACATTTAGGGCACCTGGAGCACAAAGGAGGCGGGCCCACGGAGCTTGTTATGTTTGTGGCTCGAGTGAGCATATGGCAAACGACTGCCCCGAGCGGTTAAACTCCAACGCCCGCCCTTAGAGACTGGGCCAGGGGTGGGCCAAAACATTCATGTGGGACACACCCACATTGCTACACGACTCCCAGTCACAATCCTGTATGAGGATTCGACACTGAAGGCCCCAGCACTGGTGGACACGGGCTCTGAGGGGAATCTGCTTGACAGCAGATGGGCCAGGGAGATAGGGCTCCCTCTGGTGGCTCTTACCTCGCCTGTGCAGCTTCGAGCACTAGATGGCTCCCTACTCCCACCAATCACGCATAAGACACCTCCGGTAACTCTGGTGGTGTCAGGTAACCACCGGGAGGTGATCGAGTTCTTCGTGACTCAGGCCACCTCCCGTGTGGTTTTAGGGTTTCCATGGATGCTTAAGCACAATCCCCGGATTGATTGGCCGTCCGGGGTAGTGGTGCAGTGGAGCGAAACCTGCCATCGGGAGTGTCTCGGTTCCTCGGTTCCTCCCGGCTCCCAAGCTAAGGAGGAGGTCCGAGTCCCGCCCAATCTGAAGGCGGTGCCAGCGGAGTACCATGACCTCGCTGACGTGTTCAGCAAGGATCTGGCTCTCACGCTTCCTCCCCACCGCCCGTACGATTGTGCCATTGATTTGGTTCCAGGCAGTGAGTTCCCGTCCAGTAGGCTGTACAACCTCTCACGGCCGGAACGCGAATCAATGGAGACCTACATCCGGGACTCATTAGCCGCCGGGTTGATCCGGAATTCCACCTCACCGATGGCGCAGGTTTCTTTTTTGTGGGTAAAAAGATGGCGGACTTCGTCCATGCATTGATTACAGGGGGTTGAACGAGATCACGGTCCGCAACCGATACCCGTTGCCCTTGTTGGATTCAGTGTTCACCCCCTTGCATGGAGCCAAGATTTTCACCAAGCTGGATCTTAGGAATGTGTATCATTTGGTTCGGATTCGGAAGGGAGACGAATGGAAGACGGCATTTAACACCCCCTTAGGTCATTTTGAGTACCTGGTCATGCCGTTCGGTCTCACTAATGCTCCCGCGACCTTCCAAGCGTTGGTAAACGATGTCTTGCGGGACTTCCTGCACCGGTTCGTCTTCGTATATCTAGACGATATACTCATCTTTTCCCCGGATCCTGAGACTCATGTCCGGCATGTCCGTCAGGTCCTGCAGCGGTTGTTGGAGAACCGTCTGTTTGTGAAGGGCGAGAAGTGTGAGTTCCACCGCACTTCTTTGTCCTTCCTGGGGTTTATCATCTCCTCTAACTCCGTCGCCCCGGATCCGGCCAAGGTTGCGGCGGTGACAGATTGGCCCCAACCCACAAGCCGTAGGAAGCTGCAACAGTTCCTCGGCTTTGCTAATTTCTATAGGAGGTTCATTAAGGGCTACAGTCAGGTAGTTAGCCCCCTGACAGCACTGACCTCTCCAAAAGTTCCCTTCACCTGGTCGGACCGGTGCGAGGCCGCGTTCAAGGAGTTGAAACGGCGCTTCTCGTCTGCACCAGTTCTGGTGCAGCCCGATCCTAGCCGCCAGTTAGTGGTTGAAGTGGATGCCTCGGACTCAGGGATAGGAGCGGTGCTCTCCCAGAGCGGGAAGACCGATAAGGTCCTTCACCCGTGTGCCTATTTCTCTCGCAGGTTGACCCCCGCTGAACGGAATGATGACGTCGGCAATCGGGAACTCCTTGCTGTGAAAGAGGCCCTCGAAGAGTGGAGACATCTGTTGGAGGGAACAGCCGTGCCATTCACGGTTTTCACTGACCATCGGAACCTGGAGTACATCAGGACCGCTAAGCGTCTGAACCCCAGGCAAGCCCGCTGGTCACTGTTCTTTGGCCGTTTTGACTTCCGGATTACCTACCGCCCCGGGACCAAGAATCAAAGATCGGACGCATTGTCCCGGGTGCACGAGGATGAAGTCAAAACGGAACCGTCGGATCCCCCGGATCCCATCATCCCGGAGTCCGCTATCGTGGCCGCCCTCACCTGGGACGTGGAGAAGACCGTCCGGGAGGCCCTGACCCGTGTCCCGGACCCCGGAAACGGACCAAAGGACAAACTATACGTCCCACCAGAGGCTAGGGCTGCAGTCCTGGACTTCTGTCACGGTTCTAAGCTCTCCTGTCACCCAGGGGTGCGAAGGACCGTGACAGTCGTCCGGCAACGCTTCTGGTGGGCATCCCTGGAAGCCGACGTCCGGGACTACATCCAGGCCTGTACCACCTGCGCCAGGGGCAAGGCTGACCACAAGAAGACCTCAGGGCAGCTACAGCCACTGCCCGTGCCTCATCGCCCCTGGTCCCATATCGGCCTGGACTTCGTCACGGGTCTCCCGCCGTCCCAGGGAAACACCGTCGTCTTCACGATAGTGGACTGTTTCTCCAAGGCGGCCCACTTCGTGGCCCTCCCGAAGCTTCCAACGGCCCAGGAGACAGCGGACCTCCTGGTCCACCACGTCGTCCGTCTGCATGGCATCCCATCAGACATCGTCTCCGATCGCGGTCCCCAGTTCACCTCACATGTCTGGAGGAGTTTTTGCCGGGAACTGGGGGCCACGGTCAGCCTCTCGTCTGGGTATCACCCCAGACCAACGGCAAGCAGAGCGGGCGAATCAGGAATTGGAGCAGACACTACGCTGTGTGACAGCCGCGCACCCGACGGCCTGGAGTACCCACCTGGCCTGGATCGAGTACGCTCACAACAGCCAAGTGTCATCTGCCACCGGCCTCTCCCCGTTTGAGGTGTGCTTGGGGTATCAGCCCCCCTTGTTTCCGGTGGTCGAGGGAGAGGTCGGTGTGCCCTCGGTCCAGGCCCACCTACGGAGGTGCCGTCGGGTGTGGCGTGCCGCCCGCTCTGCCTTGTTGAAGGCCCGGACGAGGGCGAAGACACATGCAGACCGGCGGCGGGCCCCGGCTCCCACGTATCGTCCTGGGCAGGCAGTGTGGTTGTCCACCAAGGACATTCCCCTTCAAGTGGACTCCCCCAAGCTCCAAGAACGATACATCGGTCCCTTCAAAGTCCTCAAAGTCATCAATCCCGCCGCAGTGAGGCTTCAGCTTCCGGCCTCACTGCGGATTCACCCAGTGTTTCACGTCTCCCGGATAAAACCCCATCACACCTCACCCCTCTGCACCCCGGGTCCGGCACCACCTCCTGCCCGGATCATCGACGGGGAACCGGCTTGGACCGTGCGTCGGCTCCTCGATGTCCGTCGAATGGGCCGGGGTCTTCAGTACCTGGTGGACTGGGAGGGGTACGGCCCCGAAGAACGCTCCTGGGTGAAGAGGAGCTTCATCCTGGACCCGGCCCTCCTGGCCGACTTTTACCGTCGCCATCCGGAGAAGCCCGGTCGTGCGCCAGGAGGCGCCCGTTGAGGGGGGGGTCCTGTTGTGTGTGGGCCGCTGAAGAGGAGGTACTGCTGGCCCATCACCACCAGAGGGCGCCCTGCCTGGAGTGCGGGCTCCAGGCACCAGAGGGCGCCGCCGCCTGATGAGAGCAGCCAGGATGACAGCTGTCACCATTACTGGACACAGCTGACTTCACTCAGTACGGAAGTATATCAGCAGGACAGCGTCTCCACCTCAGTGCCGAGATATCACCTTGAGTTTAAGGTAATCACCTCTGCAACAGATACTGTATCTTTGTGACAATACATTATAAACTTTTCAGGACAGCGGAAGGCCAAGTGTTCGGATAAGTACTCACCTTTCCTGCTTCAGTGTGACAAGAGGTGGAGGCGGCTTTGCCCCTCTCATCTACTGGGTGCGGTCGCATCCCAACCTGTGTGTTTGTGTTCTTTCCCGCCAGCAGTACCGGATCCGACGAGCGGAGGCAGTGGCCACCTGGGAATTCGGGACTTGGCGGTTCCAGTACTTCTGGGTTTCGGTGGCAGAGGAGATCTGGGTGGTTCCGGTTCAACTAGGACGGACGTCTCCTACCTTCGGGCCTGCCCACAAGACACCAGCAGATTTCGGCTTACAAATTGCTAATTGTTGTATCAGTTGTGCTATTTTCACAACAGTAAAACTTGTTCTTACTTTTCTCCATTGTCCGTTCATTGCGCCCCCTGTTGTGGGTCCGTGTACCTACACTTTCACAACAAAGATCTTCACTTAGCCTGGAAAAAGAGTCTGTTGCTCTATAAAAAAGCCCTCCGTAAAGCTAGGACATCTTACTACTCATCACTAATTGAAGAAAATAAGAACAACCCCAGGTTTCTTTTCAGCACTGTAGCCAGGCTGACAAAGAGTCAGAGCTCTATTGAGCCGAGTATTCCTTTAACTTTAACTAGTAATGACTTCATGACTTTCTTTGCTAATAAAATTTTAACTATTAGAGAAAAAATTACTCATAACCATCCCAAAGACGTATCGTTATCTTTGGCTGCTTTCAGTGATGCCGGTAGTTGGTTAGACTCTTTCTCTCAATTCATTATTATCAGGTTGTCTTAAAAGTTCCCTGAAAAGCCTTCAGTTAATTCAAAATGCTGCAGCTAGAGTACTAACGGGGACTAGAAGCAGAGAGCATATCTTACCCATATTGGCCTCTCTTCATTGGCTTCCTGTTAATTCTAGAATAGAATTTAAAATTCTTCTTCTTACTTATAAGGTTTTGAATAATCAGGTCCCATCTTATCTTAGGGACCTCATAGTACCATATCACCCCAATAGAGCGCTTCGCTCTCAGACTGCAGGCTTACTTGTAGTTCCTAGGGTTTGTAAGAGTAGAATGGGAGGCAGAGCCTTCAGCTTTCAGGCTCCTCTCCTGTGGAACCAGCTCCCAATTCAGATCAGGGAGACAGACACCCTCTCTACTTTTAAGATTAGGCTTAAAACGTTCCTTTTTGCTAAAGCTTATAGTTAGGGCTGGATCAGGTGACCCTGAACCATCCCTTAGTTATGCTGCTATAGACTTAGACTGCTGGGGGGTTCCCATGATGCACTGTTTCTTTCTCTTTTTGCTCTGTATGCACCACTCTGCATTTAATCATTAGTGATTGATCTCTGCTCCCCTCCACAGCATGTCTTTTTCCTGGTTCTCTCCCTCAGCCCCAACCAGTCCCAGCAGAAGACTGCCCCTCCCTGAGCCTGGTTCTGCTGGAGGTTTCTTCCTGTTAAAAGGGAGTTTTTCCTTCCCACTTTCGCCAAGTGCTTGCTCACAGGGGGTCGTTTTGACCGTTGGGGTTTTTACGTAATTATTGTATGGCCTTGCCTTACATTATAAAGTGCCTTGGGGCAACTGTTTGTTGTGATTTGGCGCTATATAAATAAAATTGATTGATTGATTGATTAATGTGGAGGTCAAAGGACAATGTAGGATCAAAGATTACCCCAAGGGTCCTTACTTTGTCAGTATGATGTATAACACATGAACCTAGGCTAAGCACCAGCTGATCAAATTGGTGCCGATGTCTTGCTGGGCCAAGAACCATCATTTCAGTCTTATCAGAGTTCAAAAGTAGAAAGTTGCTAGACATCCAACTTCTCACTGCTGCAAGACAGTCCTGTAATGATTTTATGTGGACAGGATTTCCAGCAGCTATCGGCATATACAACTGAGTATCATCAGCATAACAATGAAAAGCAACCCCGAAACGCCGCAAAATGTTCCCAAGGGGTGCCATATACAGGGAAAAAAGCAAGGGACCCAGAACGGATCCCTTCGGAACCCCGAACTTCATGCCCTTAAAGTCAGAGGTAGTGTCACTGCACAAAACACAATGGGAACGACCAGACAGATAAGACGTCAGCCACACAAGAGCAGTTCCAGTAATCCCGAAACAGTTTTCTAGCCTATCGAGTAGAATATGATGATCAACTGTGTCAAACGCAGCAGTGAGATCCAACAACACCAATGCTGTAGTAGTATCCGAGTACGTTGCTCGCAGAAGATCATTAACTACTTTAATAAGTGCTGTTTCTGTGGAGTGATGTCTTCTAAAAGCAGACTGCAGTGGCTCAAAAAGGTCATTCTCTGTTGTGTGTTGGGGGGGTGTGGCTGGACATTTTGGTGTTCTTTTCTTTTCTTTGCTCTCCAGGTGGTATGAAAACTGATTTGTCTGTGGAGAAGGTGCTGGCTGAAGAATCCTTCACCCTCATCAACATTATGTGCAGCACCTGTGCATGGTGCTCACATGCAACCTTGAAGACTTTCAGCTGAAGCAGATAATTAGATGGCGTTCTGCATTTAAGCCATGTGTGATTCAAGCAGAATTGCCAGGAACTCGACCTTGTGATGTTCGTTTGTGAGACGCTGAGGACCGCGCCTGGGTTTGACACATCATGCCTGTGAAGCAGGAAGGGTGAGGGACACATGCTGTCAGCACACATCAGAGGTGATTGTTTGACTACTTGTTGATAGTAACTTGGTATTTTGTTACGCAGTATATTTGAATTGTGATGAGAATTGTGCAGCTCGCTTCTCACTGCTGTGGCGTGCGGACAACTGATCCTCCACCTGTTGTGAGAAGCTGCTCATTTACATAAAGCTTAAATACAGACCTGAATGTGTTGCTGATAGTGTGCGCCTTTTGAAGGATATTGCTTGTAACTGCTGACTTACCTCACCTCTTCTATCCTTCGCAGAGAGTCGGTTTGTCGTGTCCACCTGGGGGGTGATTGGCGGTAAAAGTGAGTCCAGAAGCGCCGGGCTTCGATCCTATTAGGCGCTGGAGAGCGTGCCAGCCTTCACTCCACCAGACTGACGCATCTTTTGTTTATACACTTTGTTTTGCACCAGAGGGTGACACAAATAAATTATTTTGTTATTGGAACCGCTTTCTGGTTGTTTTGGTGCTGGGTTCCGTCGGACGCAGGTCCGCTCCTCAACCCGCGTCGACACATAACAATTCTCAGTAAGATAGTCCACAAGCTGCCGTGAAACCACCTTTTCCAGAATTTTAGAGCAGAATGATAGATTTGATATCGGCCTATAATTTTTCAATTCACCATTGATCAAGATTAGATTTCTTGAGTAGTGGTTTAACCACTGCAGATTTAAAACAATTTGGAACAGATCCAGAGTTTAAAGAAAGGTTAACAATTTCCAGCACAGTCAGCCCAAGAATGGGCCAAAGATCCTTAAACAATTTTGTTGGTATAGGATCAAATAAACAAGTTGTGCTTCTAGTAGACATCACGAGTTTCGTCAGCACACCTTGTGAGATACTGTTAAATTCCGTGAATCTAGGTAGCACCTCAGTAGTAGTCCCCAGCTCAGTAGCTGGATACAATTCAACCAAAATATGCTGAGATGTGCTCAACCTAATATCTTCTATTTTCTTTTCCAAATAGTCCAGAAAGTCCTGTGCTGAAAAAGGAGAACGACCAACAGGTGGCTGTCCATGAATAAGAAATGCCACCGTATCAAACAAGAACTTTGAGTTATGCTTGTTTTTGTTGATCAATTCAGAATACGAGTATAGTCTCATGTTTCTAACGTTACAGGCTCTCACAGATAGGGGGAGCCCTCCCTCCCTGTATTTATAACTTAGACATAAATGATGGAAGTAAATCTTAACTTATATTTGTCAGAACTTCCAAACAAATAACCAGACAAATTAGAACACAGCAAAAATTAATAAAAGTGTATAATGTCAGAGTCTCTCCATGTATGGGAGAATCAAATTATAGGCACTGCAATACCTATATCAATAACAAAAATGATGTATGCAGGACTTCATTACCAGATCAGATTAAATGCAGAAAGGATTCATCATTGCGCAATGTATCACGCAAAAAATCTAAACAGGATATCAGCGAATCAAAATTAAAAATTAACTGATAAGAGGAAAAATAAAACACAGAAGACATCTCCAAAAACAACCGTGGCCTATATGTGTTAACACTTAGCAGCACATTTTAATTAGGCAATAAAAACACATCAGTCTTCTTCCAGGGTCTTCTTCAGGAGGTGGAAATTATGGGTATCACTTTAACAGACCTATTACATTTGATAGGGGAAAGGTACTTCTAATTTGGTGTCTCAGGCAGTGGTGATGCATTTGGAAAACAAATGTCTTATACACAGGATCAGTGCAGGTACTGCTAAAGTCAAGGCAGCTTGAACATAATAATATCAACGTAAAAGCCCAACCACTTGCCAACATGTTCTCCCAACTCTGTCAACTATTAGGTTAATGCCAAATTCATAGCCAATCCCTCAGCACGTCTTTAGTCCCGCCAGGGCTCTCGTTACAGGGCCGTCAGATACAATATGGTTTGGGAGAAACACTCTTATCCAAGTATGTGAAATATTCTTTTTTATTCTTTACTAGAATAAACACGAGGTCTGTTAGAAAACTATCCGACCTTTTTATTTTTTGCAAAAACTATATGTATTTGAATCATGTGCGCTTGCATCACCCAAGCTTGAACCTTCGTGCGCATGTGTGAGTTTTTTCACGCCTGTCGGTTGCGTCATTCGCCTGTGAGCACGCTTTGAGTGAGCACTGGTCCACACCCCTCGTCGGATTTTTATTGTGAGGAAAATGTCTGAACGATTTGGAGCTTTGCTGCATCAAATTTTTCCAGAAACTTTGAGAGACAGCCAGGTGGAAACCATTCGGAAGATTCAGACGGCTTTCAGGGACAATTCTATGGGGATCACACAGATTAAGGAGTGTTACAACCGGTTTAAAGACGGCGCACAATGGCGGAGGGCGCGCAGCATTCCGAGCGGCAATTGACAGGCTGAAACAACCAGATCATTTCCAAACTGAACGCTGTGTTGATCCGGGACGTCGTCTGACTAATACAGAAATGGCAGAAGAGGTGGACATACCACTTTTTTGGCACATTCCACTGTTACAGGACTTTTTGTCATGGAAAGAGGAGCGGAGGAATTCGCCACAGAGCCGTTAATGGTGCGGGACAAAAGCACCTCCATGTTGGTCTCACAGGACATGTTGGAACATGCCCAGCTCTTGCACCATTCGGAAGATTCAGACGGCTTTCGTGGCTTTTCAGTCGTGTGACTATCCGAGAAATTGTGGATGAGCTGGACATGCCACAACATGTCCTGTGAGGCTTCATCACGGCGTTGCTTTTTGTCCTGCACCATGAGCGGCTCTGTCCCGACGCGCGAATTCCTCCGCACTTCTTTTCATGACAAAAACTCCCGTAACAGTGGAATGTGCCGTAAAAGTGGTATCTCCACCTCTTCTGCCATTTCTGTAGTAGTCAGAAGACATCCCGGATCACCACAGCGTTCAGTTTGGAAATGATCTGGTCTTTTCAGCCTGTCGAACACCACTCGGAGTGCAGCGCGCCCTCCGCCATTGTGCGCCGTCTTTAAACCGGTTGTAACACTCCTTAATCTGTGTGATCCCCATAGAATCGTCCCTGAAAGCCGTCTGAATCTTCTGAATGGTTTCCACCTGGCTGTCTCTCACAGTTTCTGGAAAAATTTGATGCAGCAAAGCTCCAAATCGTTCAGACATTTTCCTCACAATAAAAATCCGACGAGGGGTGTGGACCACTGCTCACTCAAAGCGTGCTCACAGGCGAATGACGCAACCGACAGGCATGAAAAAAACTCATGCATGCGCACGAAGGTTCAAGCTTGGCTGATGCAAGCGCACATGATTCAAATCCATATACTTTTTGCAAAAAATAAAAAGGTTGGATAGTTTTCTAACAGACCTCGTATATGAGCTATCAGTGAATTGGCTGAGAATTATTCATATAGTCCAGTCACAGCGCCTCTGGTCAGATCACTCATCTTTGCACCTTAAAATAAACATAACTGATTCCGTCCACATTTTTGGCACCCCCCTAAGTGCTGAACTGTCCTATTTTCCAAATATTATATGTAAAATACTAGCAGGCCTCCTTTTTACTCTATAATCTCTAGAATACTGAATTAAGTCCCTTTCCATCATATTAGAAGTAGTTAATGGAGCAATAAGGAAACAATGGTGTATATTCCATAGTCCATTTTCTAATTGTCTGGAAGGGTATATCTTAATATATGTCCCTCTCAATACCAATATAAATCAGCACAAACCTTCACTAACTTGGTGGGATAATCCCCCTGAGATTCCATCCATTATTTTGTTGTCCCAAGATAAAATGTTAACAAGGTCCTTCTAAGCATCCCCAATAATTTTGAAATTGTACTATTTGTTGAGAAAGTGAATGCACGGACCCACGTTAGGGGGCGTAAATGAGCGGTCAATAGGAATACCACTAAACAACAATTTATTATGCAAAAGTGCAAACAGGTTACGAATATGCTGAGTCCAATTAATAACAGAAAATGGTGACACGTGGGCAGGCCCGAGGGTAGGAGACGCCTATCCAGAGAAGAGCCGGAACCCACGAAGTTCCACCGCCAGCCGGAGGCCTGCAATACACCAGAGCCGCCAAGCCCTGGTACTCCAGGTGGCCACCGCTCAAGGCTGTCGGACCGGTACTGCTGGCAGGAGCAAAAACAGATTAGGTGGGTGTGTGTACACCCAGCAAACAGTCATCAAAATTCAGTAATCCTCCTGAAGGAATAAATCCAAATACTCCCAGAGTGCAGAGGAAAACTGGAAAACGTGCAGTGTCAATTGAAATACTTAGCAAGTAAGAAGTGAGGAGTGGAGGCGCCAACTCCTCCAAACCTCCCACAAACCCGGCTATGAGCTGCAAGTATATAAATCACAACTGCAAAGACTTCAGTAGCAATGAATGTGCGTATGGCACAAAATGGCTGAGTAGGTTTACCTGTGTGGCAAGCTGATAACTCGGCAGAGTTATGGTGTCTCTCCCAGGCTTTTATGGATGTGGTGATGAGTGATGACAGACAGCTGATGACGGCCTAACGGGTACACCTGGTGGTACCAAAAAGGCCAGTGCCCCCTCTAGAGGCCCAAACACTGCCAACATGGCAGGGCGCCATCTGGTGGTGGGCCAGCAGTACCTCCTCTTCAGCGGCCTACACAACAGGTCCTCCTGGCGCCTGCCCCGGCTTGTCTGGGTGTCTCCGGTAGAAATCCGCCAGGAGGGCGGGGTCCAGAATGAAGCTCCTCTTCACCCAGGAGCGTTCTTCCGGGCCATAACCCTCCCAGTCCACCAGATATTGGTACCCCCGACCCCTCCGACGAACATCGAGGAGTTTCCTCACTGTCCAAGCTGGTTCTCCGTCAATGATCCGGGCAGGAGGTGGCGCCGGTCCGGGGGTGCAGAGGTCTGATGTGTGGTTTTATCCTGGACACATGAAAAACAGGGTGGATACGTAGTGATGCCGGGAGTTACAGTTTTACTGCGGCAGGGCTGATCACCTTGACTATTTTAAATGGTCCGATGAAACGGTCAGTTAGCTTTGGTGAATTCGTCTGCAGAGGTATGTTCTTCGTGGATAGCCAAACCTCCTGCCCGGGCTGGTAAGTTGGGGCCGGGGCACGTCGGCGGTCCGCATGGTCCTTAGCCCGCGTCTGGGCCTTCAGGAGAGCAGAACGGGCTTTCTTCCACACCCGACGGCATCTCCTGAGGTGGGCCTGGACCGAGGGCACCTCGACCTCTCCCTCGACTGCCGGAAACAACGGGGGTTGATACCCCAAGCAGACCTCGAACGGGGAGAGGCCGGTAGATGACGACACCTGGCTGTTATGTGCGTATTCGATCCAGGCCAGGTGTTGACTCCAGGCCATCGGGTGCGCAGAGGTGACGCATCTCAAGGCCTGCTCCAAGTCCTGGTTAGCCCTCTCTGCTTGACCGATAGTTTGTGGGTGGTACCCGGACGACAGGCTCATCGTGGCCCCCAGCTCCTTAGAGAAACTCCTCCAGACCTGCAAGGAAAACTGAGGACCATGGTCCGATACAATGTCCGTGGGGATACCATGCAGACGGACGATGTGGTAGACCAGGAGGTCTGCAGTCTCCTGGGCAGTCGGGAGCTTCGGGAGGGCCACGAAGTGGGCCGCCTTCGAGAACTGGTCCACTATCGTCAGGATGACTGTCTTCCCCTGGGAGGCAGGGAGACCCGTGACGAAGTCCAAACCAATGTGGGACCAGGGGCAATGAGGCACAGGCAACAGCTGGAGGAGCCCCTTCTCCGGCTGGTGGGAAACCTTGCCCCTGGCGCAGGTGGTGCATGCCCGGATGTAGTCCCTGGTGTCAAAGCCACTGACCAGAACCGCTGCTGGACCACTGCCACGGTCCTTCACACCCCCGGATGGCAGGAGAGCTTGGAACCATGACAGAAGTCCAACACGGCAGTCTGAGTGTCTGGTCGCACGTACAGTCTGTTGGGTGGTCCACCTCCGGGATCCGGGTGTCGCGTCAGGGCCTCCCTAACAACTCCCTCCATGTCCCACGTGAGGGTTGCGACGATAGTGGATTCTGGTATGATGGTGTCCGGTGGGTCCAACAGCCTTGCTTTAACTTCCTCTTCATGCACCCGGGACAGGGCGTCAGACCGGACGTTCTTGGTCCCAGGATGGTAGGTGATCTTGAAGTAAAGCGTCCAAAAAAACAGTGACCACCGGGCTTGCCTGGGGTTCAGACGCTTAGCGGTCTGGATATATTCCAGGTTCCGGTGGTCAGTGAGAACCACAAATGGGACCACAGCTCCCTCCAACAGATGTCTCCACTCCTCAAGGACCTCTTTCACAGCCAGGAGTTCCCGATTGCCAACGTCATAGTTCCATTCGGCGGGGGATAACCTGCGGGAGAAGTAAGCACAAGGGTGGAGAACACTATCAGACTCCCTGCTCTGGGACAGCAGGGCTCCTATCCCTGAGTCAGAGGCATCCACTTCAGCAATGAACTGGCGGCTAGGATCGGGCTGCACCAGAACTGGTGCAGTTGAAAACCGGTGTTTCAACTCCCTAAACGCGGCTTCGCACCGATCCGACCAGGTGAAGGGGACTTTGGTGGAGGTCAGGGCTGTAAGGGGGCTAACTACCTGACTATAGCCCTTAATAAACGTCCTGTAAAAATTGGCGAACCCTAGGAACTGTTGCAGCTTCCTACAACTTACCGGTTGGGGCCAATCTCTCACCGCAGCTACCCTAGCCGGATCGGGTGCGACGGAGTTGGAGGAGATAATGAACCCCAAGAAGGACAAAGAGATGCGGTGGAACTCGTACTTCTCGGCCTTCACAAACAGCCGGCTCTCCAATAACCGCTGAAGGACCTGACGGACATGCTTAACATGAGTCTCAGAATCCTGGGAGAAGATGAGGATATCGTCCAGGTATACAAAGACGAATTGGTGCAGGAAATCCCGCAGAATGTCATTAACCAAAGCCTGGAACGTCGCAGGGGCGTTGGTGAGGCCGAACGGCATGACCAGGTACTCAAAGTGCCCTAAGGGGGTGTTAAATGCCGTCTTCCATTCGTCTCCCTTCCTTATCCAAACTAGATGGTAAGCATTTTAAGATCCAACTTTGTGAATATTTTGGCTCCATGCAGGGGCGTGAACACTGAATCCAATAGAGGTAACGGGTATCGGTTGTGAACCGTGATCTCGTTCAGCCCTCTATAATCAATGCATGGACGGAGACCGCCGTCCTTCTTGCCCACAAAAAAGAAACCTGCACCTAACGGGGATGAAGAATTTCAGATTAGCCTGGCAGCTAATGAGTCCTGGATGTAGGTCTCCATTGATTCGCCTTCAGGACGTGAGAGGTTGTACAGTCTGCTGGACGGATACTCAGCGCCTGGAATCAAATCAATGGCACAATCATACGGTCGATGCGGGGGCAGGGTGAGTGCCAGATCCTTGCTGAAGACGTCAGCAAGGTCATGATACTCAGCCGGCACCTCCGTGAGATTGGGGGGGACTCTGACCTCCTCTTTAACTTCATCACCAGGTGGCACCGAGGATCTTAAACACTCCCGGTGGCAGGTTTTGCTCCATTGAGCCACAACCCCAGACGGCCAAGCAATCCAGGGATTGTGTTTCATCATCCATGGATAGCCCAAAATAACTCTGGAGGTAGAAGGTGTTACAAAAACACAATCTCCTCCATGTGATTACCAGAGACGACCAAGATTAAAGGCCGTGTCTGGTGTGTGATTTCTGGTAGTAGGGTGCCATCTAGTGCCCGCACCTTTAATGGTGAAGGAACAGCCACCAGAGGGAGCCCCAAAGCCTTAGCCCACCTACTATCCAGTAGGTTCCCTTCCGATCCTGTGTCAATCAGTGCTGGAGCGGTAAGGGTTAAATCCCCACAGAGGATTGCGACTGGGAGTCGTGCGCATTTTCGTGGAACACCCGTGTGGTTTGTATGGCTCACCCTTAGCCCAGTCTCTAAGGGTGAGCATTGAAGTTTTAACCACTTGGGGCAATTCTTCTGCACATGCTCACTCAAGCCGCAGTAAAGACACTCTCCACGAGCCAACCTCCTTTGTCTTTCCTTTACTGTCACTTTCGCCCTGCTAGTGTCCATAGCAACGTCAGCAGGGGGAGCTGGTGCAACGCGGAGAGCCCTGGCTTTGGAGCTGGGAGAAGACGACACTAACTCGGATCTGGAGGGAAGAGGGACGGTGCGCACCCAGCCACGCCCTTCATCTCGCTCCCGCTTGAATTCCTCAAGCCGATTGTCTAAACGAATAACCAGATCAATAAGCCCATCTAAATCCCGCAGCTGATCCTTAGCCACCAGATGCTCCTTTAGGGCTGGAGACAGCCCGTTTACAAAGGCGGCGCGGAGTGAGACTGAATCCCAACCGGACCTGGCTGCCGCAACACGGAAGTCGGTTGCGTAATCAGCTGCACTCTGTCGTCCCTGTCTCATTGACAGCAGCATATTTGAAGCGGACTCGCCTCTATTGGGATGATCGAACACCTGTCGAAACTCCCTTAAGTGTAAGTTGAGAGGATCCGTGAATCTTGTTCCCAGAGCGCCGTAGCCCAGGCGCGTGACTCGCCCCGAAGCAAATTAATCACATAAGCCACCGGCTGTGCTCAGACGCGTACATAACGGGCCGTTGTGAAAAACGAGCACGCACTGCATGAAGAAGTCTGCACACGTTTCAACACAACCACCGTATGGTTCCGGGGAACTAATGTAAGCTTGGGGTGACGAGGGGGGAGACCTCTGAACAACCACTAGATTTATTCTGTTTGACGGCAGATCTACTGGAGGAGGAGTGGCTGCAGCGCTCGTGTCTACCTGCACTGTGAGAGCCTCCATCCAACGGCTGAGGTGAGCATTCTGCTCGGTTAATAAATCCAAACGAGCAGTGAGGTTAGACAATATATGCTGCAGCTCACCCAGCTTTCCTGCCGGTAGATCCTGCGCACCTTGCACTTCCAGTGATCGTTCATCAGGTGGTAAAAGCCCTCCGGAGTCCATGACGTGGCTGAGTTATCCTGTTGAGAAAGTGAATGCACGGACCCACGTTAGGGGGCGTAAATGAGCGGTCAATAGGAATACCAATAAATAACAATTTATTATGCAAAAGTGCATACAGGTTACGAATATGCTGAGTCCAATTAATAACAGAAATGGTGACACGTGGGCAGGCCCAAGGGTAGGAGACGCCTATCCAGAGAAGAGCCGGAACCCACAAAGTTCCACCGCCAGCCGGAGGCCTGCAATACACCAGAGCCGCCAAGCCCTGGTACTCCAGGTGGCCACCGCTCAAGACTGTCGGACCGGTACTGCTGGCAGGAGCAAAAACAGATTAGGTGGGTGTGTGTACACCCAGCAAACAGTCAGCAAAACTCAGTAATCCTCCTGAAGGAATAGATCCAAATACTCCCAGAGTGCAGAGGAAAACTGGAAAACGTGCAGTGTCAATTGAAATACTTAGCAAGTAAGAAGTGAGGAGTGGAGGCGCCAACTCCTCCAAACCTCCCACAAACCCGGCTATGAGCTGCAAGTATATAAATCACAACTGCAAAGACTTCAGTAGCAATGAATGTGCGTACGGCACAAAACGGCTGAGTAGGTTTACCTGTGTGGTAAGCTGATAACTCGGCAGAGTTATGGTGTCTCTCCCAGGCTTTTATGGATGTGGTGATGAGTGATGACAGACAGCTGATGACGGCTTAACGGGCACACCTGGTGGTACCAAAAAGGCCAGTGCCCCCTCTAGAGGCCCAAACGCTGCCAACATGGCAGGGCGGCATCTGGTGGTGGGCCAGCAGTACCTCCTTTTCAGCGGCCCACACAACACTATTAGTCTCATAAATTATTTTAGCTATTGTAAAATTTGGATTTCGATCGGTGAAGTCTGCATATTGTATCCACTGACAATATAATCTTGATTATTCCTTTATGTGATTTGACATGTCTCTTTTTGTGAAGCCAAATTGCAACAATCAAACAATAAAATTAGTGTAAATAACTATTCTACAATCATCAAGGCAGACCAGTCCTTGATATGCAACCCTCATCGAGTCCATATAATCTTGGCATCATGGGCCTTCCCAATCCCATGGCATCAAAGACCCTCCTCTCTTTGGCATCAGCCGAACCATGAAATGGTTGGACTTTCCCCAACTAACAAAATTACCGTAAATATTAAAAAAGAAGGAAAGAGAAAAGAAAAAAATTTCACCGCGACCTTCAACATCTCCTCAAATTAAACAGAAATTTCAGATGGAAACCATCACTTTATGCAACCAACCTCATTTTTTTTTTTTTTTGTTCAAAGTGTTTTTATTGAAACTACAGTCAAATATAATAATACAGTACAATACAACAGCATTTTTAAACCTCCCACAACCCACCCACCCACCCTGTTGCACCATGAAAGAAAATTGTAAAACAGAACCATGAGTTACAAATACAGAAGAAGATATGTAGAAGATATCTGAAGAGATGAGAGTCAGGAATTTGAAATAGTCCTTCGATATACATATCTTTCAATGACCTAAGGCCATGTGTATCCCAAATTGTAAAAAAGTCATCACTAATGGAGGGAACAAACAAATGATTTTGTACAACAGGTGCATGAATTCATAGATTGATTAAACCAAAAGCTCTTCTGAATTGAGCCAAATTTTAAGTGAATGTTTACCACTGGGTTTGTTGAATACATACTGTACATAATGGTTGAGGAAGTATAAGAGGTAATCTTGAACACAGCAGAGAACGCAGAGAGGTAGATTTACATGACATCTCTTTGAGTTTCTGCCATTTACCACTATTATGGGGAGGGTGAAGCCAATACAACATTTCATCGATGTTAGATGCCCAGTAGTAAAGCTGGAAGTTTAGAAGCGAAAATCCTCCATGCTCTCTGTGCCATTGCAGAATATTCTGGATATAGTGGGCGCTTTCATTCCATATACAGATGAGACTAACTTGTCTATATTTGAGAAAAATGTTTTTGTTAAAAATATGGGTACAGACTGAAATAAATACAGAAATTTGACATTCATTTTAATTACATTAATTCTGCCCCCTGACAATATTGGTAATGTAGTCTAGCGTGCGGAACCCTGTTTTATACAATATAGTAATTGAATAAAGTTTGTTTTATAGCATATCTTGTAATTTTTAGTTATCATACACCTAAATATTTAAATCTGTCTATTTACTTAGTTTGATTGGGAAGTTTCACATATATGTTTAGTTTTCAAAGTTTATGGGCGTATATTCGCTTTTCTGCATGCTTATTTTGTAGCCTGAAATTTTCCCCAAATCACCCAAAAGATCCAGTCATCTTGGGAGGCTCCGAAGTGGCTCTGATATACAGTAGTGTTCAGAATAATATAGTGCTATGTGACTAAAAAGATAATCCAGGTTTGAGTACATTTCTTATTGTTACATGGGAAACAAGGTACCAGTAGATTCAGTGAAGGCTCACAAATCCAACAAGACCAAGCATTCATGATATGCACACTCTTAGGCTGATGAAATTGGGCTATTAGTAAAAAAAAAGTAGAAAAGGAGGGGTGTTCACATAATAGTAGTGTGGCATTCAGTCGTGAGTTAGTCAATTTTGTGGAACAACAGGTGTGAATCAGGTGTCCCCTATTAGGATGAGCCAGCACCTGTTGAAACATGCTTTTCTCTTTGAAAGAGCCTGAGGAAAATGGGACGTTCAAGACATGTTTCAGAGAACAGCGTAGTTTGATTAAAAAGTTGCCTGGAGAGGGGAAAAACTTATACACAGGAGCAAAAAATTATAGGCTGTTCATCTACAATGATCTCCAAGCTTTAAAATGGACAAAAAAACCAGAGACAGCGTGAATAAAACGAAAACACCATCAAAATGGATAGAAGAATAACGAGAATGGCAAAGCTACCACTTTGATCAGCTCCAGGATGATCAAAGACAGTCTGGAGTTACCTGTAAGTGCTGTGACAGTTAGAAGACACCTGTGTGAAGCTAATTTATTTGCAAGAATCCCCCGCAAAGTCCCTGTGTTAAATAAAAGACATGTGCAGAAGAAGTTACAATTTGCCAAAGAACACATCAACTGGCCTAAAGAGAAATGGAGGAATATTTTGTGGACTGATGAGAGTAAATTGTTCTTTTTGGGTCCAAGGCCGCAGACAGTTTGTGAGATGATCCCCAAACTCTGAAGTTCATGCCACAGTTCACAGTGAAGACGTGAAGCAATGGTGGTGCATCAATGATATGGGCATGTTCTCCTACTATGGTGTTGGGCCTATATATCGCATACCAGGTATCATGGATCAGATTTGGATATGATAAAATAATTGAAGAGGTCATGGTACCTATGCTGAAGAGGACATGCCCTTGAAAGGGGTGTTTCATAAGACACTGACCCCAAGCACACTAGTAAACCAGCAAAATTCTTGGTTCAAACCAACAAATTAATGCCTCACAGATGCGAAGAAATCATGAAAAACTGTGGTTATACAACTAAATACTATGTAGTGATTCACAGGATGCTAAAAAAGCAGTTTGAACTAATAGTTTTGAGTTTGTAGCGTCACAGCAGATGCTACTATTATTGTGAACACCCCCTTTTCTACTTTTTTTTTTTTTTTTTTTACTAATAGCCCAATTTCATACCCTTAAGAGTGTGCATATCATGAATGCTTGGTCTGGTTAGATTTGTGAGAATCTACTGGTACCTTGTTTCCCATGTAACAATACGAAATATACTCAAAACCTGGATTAATCTTTTTAGTCACATAGCACTACTATTATTCTGAACACTACTGTATATATAAAAAAATCGTTTACACTGGGATACCAATAAAATACAATAAGTACAAATTTAACAGAGAACAATAAAATCTTAATAAATTAAAATAAATAGCAGCTATATCCCTGTAGAAGATTTGGACTAGAAAAAAATGGATGAGAAGATAAGCTCGTCTTCACATTACATTACAAAATAAAAATAAATAAAAGGGTGGTGTGATCCTCTTCCCTTAGCTGACTGAATAAAATCGACTTTAACTGTCTTTTAAAACTTGCCTTGTTGCAGATCAACTTCAAGATCATATTTTATATATCATATATTTGATCTGAATAGTTCCCGACGTGTGGGATACGTGGGTTATATCTTGATCTTTCAACCTAACCGGTTGTTTGCAAACCTTTGCAGCAATAACAGTGCAGCACCGATGATGCATTTTCATTCTGAGAGCAGCGTGACTTTGTGAGCGATAATTGGGGCAGCTACAAAATGTAAGGCTCAGTAAATTATTCAGAATAACTAAATAACCTTATTTAGTGATGTCTGATATCGCTGATTCCAAGCAGAAGAAGTTTATAATACCGGTGGGTGAAGCGCTGGCTGCAGAGCAAAAGACCGCAAGCGAAGAACCCCAAGTCCTCTCGCGCATTGCGCGGCACAACCTCAGCCCCCGAGATCAAGAGTTGGCGTTCCATCTCACAACTTCTATGGATATTCTGAGAAAAATCTTAGAATTCCTTGAATTCTTAGACATTTCTTAGAATTTTCCCTTGGTAAGATGAAAGTTGTCCACAAAGCACCTTAAGCCTTAAGAGAGTTCCGAAGATACCAAACTGGTAAGAGGAGGGAGGAGGACTTTTAAGAAGCCTAACAGTGTCTTAAACAGAAAAGGCGGTACAAAAGACAGAGAGGAAGCAGAGATATTCTCAGTAAGTAGGATGACAGTGAGTCAGTAACACAATACCTGCCTGATCTATGTCATTATATGTTAATTTTGCTGTCTTAATGTATTTATAAATGGTTTAGGTTCTTTTGACCATACACATGGTTACTATTATCATTTTTATTATTATCAGTATTATTAATATTGTTATTTTCTTTTATTATTACTTCTATTTTGCCATTTGATTTTTAAATGGACCACAATGGAAATAAATGTCACTGTCTTGTCACAGATGTATTTTTAACATATTTACAGTTATATTATGTACTTACAATGGACGTATTAAATAAACTCACGCACACTTTTAATATATAAATATTCAGCATGGGGATGAGATGCATTCAAACATTCTCAGGTTGTGTAACAATTCATTTTGGGGCAAGCCACAGTGTTTTTCTTTTCTGCACTCTGCTGCAAGGTACTGCTCTCATTTTTCACATAAAATAACACAGACAGTGGAAGGGATGACATCAAACACAATACACTTTGTATTTATGGTGACAGCATGGTGACACTTAACTAAACTGACAAAACCAATTGAACTACAAAACCACAATAACACTAACAACACTGTTAAACTAACATGAATTACAATAACATTTAAAACACAAAACCTCCAAACTCCCATAATGCATTGCAGCACAACACTGACAGGTTTAGCGACCGGCTCGACGATTGCTACAGTTTAATTTTGCCGAGTATCATCATCATGACATTAATTTTCAGGATTACACATTTGACATTTGTTAATGCAGTTCAGGTTATACAATCGGTTAATTTCACTGTCCATTCATAGTTCAGAGTGCATTTGTTTTTAATTACTCCTTCCCTTTCTGTGACACCAATCACAGCTCTTAGAGGACTGCGTCATACCTAGCAACAGGGTCAACCCCGCCTCCTCACAAAGATAAAGGTTTCTGTCCATTCCTTGCTCAGACTTGCTCTCAGACACCTCTTGGATGTCTCTTTGGCTAAGATTCCTTGCCAGGAATTTTTAGGCTAAGTTAGGAGGTGTTTGAGAGGACTTTGAGCTGCTTCGTGGATACGGGCCCTGGACATTAATGTGATCGGTATTATGTATTTGCAAAAGTACTTTATTTTCCGTGCTACTTTTGGTTAGGATACAGAAGTTAGAATACTAGTTAACTTGGTTAAATGGTATGTCAGCGGATGGATACCTGAATTTGCACTTGGATAGTCAAGTGTTAAAGTGTACCTTGTGGTTCTATTCATCACTTACTGAATGTTAAAGAGACAAACATAACACACACCATGTCAGATCACCTTGTTCACCTGACCCCATTAATCCTGAGTGGTTGGTAGTTCTTCTGCTGCTTCCCACTAATGGCCCTGTCGCACCTTGATGATTTAGCCAGCGTATGCCAACCGTATTAAAAAATGCTGGCATAAGTCCAATAAGTTAAGGGTAATTTTTTTATAAATTAAGAGCAAGTTGAAGCATGTTGAAACACTCTGAAACTTGCTGATGTACATCTTGATAAGCTGAGTCCTCAAAAAAAGTTGTGCAAAATTTTCAATGTATGCCAGCGTGTGACTCATACATCATGCTGGATACAAGTTATAGGTAAGTTATGTGATTGTTGGCGACGATCCTCGTAATTTACTCATAACTCTAAATCCGTCTATTAATGCTGGGCCAGCATACTGATTGACTGAAAGCCAATCAGTAGCCAATCATTCACACACGGGAAAAAATATAAAGTCTGACCTGTTCATTTCAGTCCAATTCACCATCAGACGGACATGAGTCCACATAAAGCTCCTGATTTTTGAAAATGACCTCAGAAAATCCTTCAGTTCGTGGCTGGTGTACTGGAGCTACACTGCCATCTACTGGATGGCAGTGTGAGCAGCCACACATTCACTAAAAGTGCTGAATCACAAACAGAATTTTCAGTTTTGAATTTTTTTTTTTACAAATAAAAAAATACATTTACACATACAGATTTATTTGTAAAACCCACCACACATAACATTTCAGTAACTTGTGTGTTATACCGACCAGCCAACCACTGTCAGGAAACTAATCTTCCCATAATGCACTGCGGCATGTATGTCTAAACGATAAAACCTTAAAAATTAGTGCATTACATTAAAACTAAAACATATAGCTGATATTTTCACTTTGTAAAATGAAACACATGACATTAACTTCAATAACTTGTCCAGAATTAGTTTGTTTAAAAGTTTAACTATAAGTCAAAACTGTCTGCCTGTGCATGACTCCAGTAATATGCCAGTAGGTCTGTATGGTGTAAAAAAAATAAATGATCTTTTTTCCCCTCCCTCTTCCTTTCCTTTCTCTCTGATCACCAGGTCTCTTTTGCTGAGAGGAGGCCGATCTGAGACAGATGTGCTGACTTGTGTCAGTAGCTCCATGTCAGTGTACTGAAGTTAATACTGAAAGTTATTGGTTTAGCATTTATCTGTAACTTCCGCTAATTTTTTAGAGGTTTATCACTTTAGCTTTATAAAAGATAACTTTTCAGTTAGCAGATTAACAGTTATTGAAGTTAACCTTTTGGTTAGCTGTGGCCACCACTGTTCAAACCTACAAAAGATGAACTCAAAGCTGCAAAGAGTGGCATTTAGCTCTACTGGATTTTTTTTTTGTTACTGTTTTACATACTGTGCAATAATTTAATAAGAAAAAAAATGCATGCACTCTACTAGGGCTCAAGGGTGGGCTGCACATTCATGATAAGTTTATGGTAAAAATATCTGGCACAGCATTTGGAGCAACGGAACGGAGGACGATTCTTGTTTCTTTCTCGCAACAAGACAGGAGTCCCAGTTAGTCACTTTAATCCGCACAAAAGTGACTCACGTTTGACATATTTTAATGGCTTTGAGAGGGGTTAAGAAGCGGACTTGCCGCTTCTGAAGAGGAGCAAAACAATGAACCAATGAAGCAGCGGATCAAAACACTGCCTCATTGGTTCAAGGTTCAAAGCAAGCCGTGCTGCAGAAACGGTTGATTACAGACCCGCTGCAGGGTCTGTAATCAGTGTAGAGAAATGATCATTTTCCCGACACCCTCAAATCAATGGGCGCTCTGAAGGACCGATAAGGGAATCGTTAAGCAAAAAGGATACTGATGTCGGTGGATGGAATCATTTCTTATCAATACCCGAAAACAACCAGTTCATGATACCCATCCCTACTCACGCAGCACGTTATCACCCAGGTTTTTGAAAACTGCTGGAGCGCTTGTGAGGCCAAAAGGCATGACTAGCTACTCGTAGGGACCAGAGGGCGTTTTAAATGCGGTTTCCATTCATTACCTTGCTTAATTCGGACCAAATGATATGCATTGCAAAGGTCAAGTTTTGTGAATATTTTTGTTCCTTGCTCAAAGGCAGACGAGATGAGCAGCGGATAGCGGTTCTTTACAGAAATGTCATTAACCCCCTGATAATCAATACATGGGCGGAGGGACATGTTGTTCTTTTCTACAAAAAAGAAACTGGCGTCGACAATGGCCTAATCAAACCCGCAGCAAGCGATTCTTGAATGTACTCATTCATTGCGTTGCGTTCAGGAGCAGACAGAGAAAGAGCTTCTCTCGAGATGGGCTTGCCCCGTGGAGGAGCTCAAAAGCACAATCGTATTCCCGGTGAGACGGTAGTGATTTAGCTTTGCTTTAAATAACATTTAAAATGTTAAAAACACATTAATATTTAATATACATAGCATTTAGTCTTCTTCAAAAATGACACACTAAATTTTAATCCAGTGAAGCAGGCAGTGTTTCTGTCATCCTGACAGTTTTTGTTTTTTTTTTTTTCAGCAATTTGAATGGGATTGCATCACTTTTTCTTTTTAAACAAAATAACACCTAATTGCCTTGTTTGAACAAGAGCTGAATGTGGACTGATTTGTCAAACCTATTGTTTTAAATGAAAACTGTGAATAACTTCGCTTTTCCTTTCACTGGCAATGTGCCCCTCCCCTCCTCCTCTGCTCTCTCGCTCTCATGTGCTGTTTTTCAAACTCAACACGAAGCCTTTCAGCTGTAAAATAAACCAAATTTCTGAATGTATCTTCAGATACGGATACAGAAGGACCTGGATTAATGTCAGTTTTTCATGGTAGCTTTTTTTTCTTCACCTCATTGCAGAGACGCTGTTTTCAGCTGCCTCCATTCACAGCTGTGGCCACAGAACGCGCTGACCTTCTGATTTCTGCTGTTTGCGATTTGATACTTAGAAAATGAGAAATATATTTATTACTTTAATTATTGGTTTAAAATTGCAAAACTATGACTCTATAAGCTTGAAATACGATCGAATTGGTACATTTTCGAGTCCGTCCTCGCGTCGTCGTCGTTCCGTCAAAGACAGACAAATGTGACCCAGTTGCGTGGGCTCTTCGGTGCCATGATGTGGCGAATCGGCTCCGACATGGCTGGAGGATGATGAACAGTTTGGCGGTGTGGCGGAGCGTCGGTTGGATAACCGAGCTGCTCGATGAGGACAATATTGTAGACGTCGGTCAGTCTGGATGGCCAGTGCAATGAGCTCATCGAGGTCTTCGGGGAGGTCAATGGCAAGAGCTGATCCTGGATGTTGTCAGACAGCCCCTGGAAGAAGACATCTAGGAGTTCCACTGGGTTCCACTTGCTTTTAGCCACCAGAATACGGAAATCTATGCGTAGTCTGTGACTTGGCGGACACCCTGCTTGAGACTCATCAGAGTACGTGCAGCTTCGCATATGTGTTGGAACACCTGATGTAAGGCATCGATGAAAGCTGGAAGAGAAGCACAGGTGGTGGAATGGTGACCCCATTCTGCTGTTTTCCCACGCTGAAGCATGACCGGTCAGATGAGTTATCATGAATGCTATCTTTGTCCTGTTGGACGGAAACATTGATGACATGAGTTTGAAATGTAAATCACACTGAGTCATGAACGGTCTGACATCACTGGACTTGCCTGAGAAACGCTCAGGTCAAGACAGCTGGTTGCAGAAAACAGGCTCAGGTACTGCTGATGGCCCCGGAGGTGGAACAGTGGAGCTACCCGTAGCTGTGACAGAGTTAGCCTGAGGATTTAATTTAGACAGTAATTGTTCCATCTGGGTGCTCACTGAAGACATAAACGAGTCCTGGCATTTAGCAAGTTTGCTAAACCTGGAAGAGGGAGCGGTGAGCTGGTCTTCCTGCTGCGCAAACTGCCTACTGTGTTGGCGTACCGCCAGCTGGAACGGGTCAGAGCTAGCTGTGTGCATCGTTGGCCAGATGGTTCTTACAGGCTGGATGGTCAGAAGCTGTTTGACACAAATGGTTGTAAAAAGGCTTTACTCGGGTGGATAGCAGAAGTTGGTACACAAGTAGGCAGTCCAGAAAAAGCAGCAGTACAAAAATCATCAGGGTTAGGTGTGGTCGGTCAAACAGGCAGAGATCATAAAACACAATGTGCCAGGCAGGACTATGGAACACAAGGAACAGAGCTGGAATGAAGGCACAATGGCGCATCAATCTGGTGAGGGACTCAAGCACCCAGTGAGCTTATATAACCCCAGGTGATGAGCTGCAACTCAGGAACAGGTATGTGTGGAAAGCACCAGAACAAGGGTGTGCCCAGAGAGAGAGAGAAACACCCATCACCAAGAACCAAGAGACAGACAAGAGAGATCAATCAATCAATCAACTTTTTTCTTGTATAGCGCCAAATCACAACAAACAGTTGCCCCAAGGCGCTCCACATTGCAAGGCAAGGCCATACAATAATTATGAAACACAGTCTACGTCTAAAGCAACATAACCAAGGGATGGTCCAGGGTCACCCGATCCAGCCCTAACTATAAGCCTTAGCGAAAAGGAAAGTTTTAAGCCTAATCTTAAAAGTAGAGAGGGTATCTGTCTCCCTGATCTGAATTGGGAGCTGGTTCCACAGGAGAGGAGCCTGAAAGCTGAAGGCTCTGCCTCCCATTCTACTCTTACAAACCCTAGGAACTACAAGTAAGCCCGCAGTCTGAGAGCGAAGCGCTCTAATGGGGTAATATGGTACTATGAGGTCCCTAAGATAAGATGGGACCTGATTATTCAAAACCTTATAAGTAAGAAGAGAATTTTAAATTCTATTCTAGCATTAACAGGAAGCCAATGAAGGGAGGCCAACACGGGTGAGATATGCTCTCTCCTGCTAGTCCCCGTCAGTACTCTAGCTGCAGCATTCTGAACCAACTGAAGGCTTTTTAGGGAACTTTTAGGACAACCTGATAATAATGAATTACAATAGTCCAGCCTAGAGGAAACAAATGCATGAATTAGTTTTTCAGCATCACTCTGAGACAAGACCTTTCTGATTTTAGAGATATTGCGTAAATGCAAAAAGGCAGTCCTACATATTTGTTTAATATGCGCTTTGAATGACATATCCTGATCAAAAATAACTCCAAGATTTCTCACAGTATTACTAGAGATCAGGGAAATGCCATCCAGAGTAACGATCTGGTTAGACACCATGCTTCTAAGATTTGTGGGGCCAAGTACAATAACTTCAGTTTTATCTGAGTTTAAAAGCAGGAAATTAGAGGTTATCCATGTCTTTATGTCTGTAAGACAATCCTGCAGTTTAGCTAATTGGTGCGTATCCTCTGGCTTCATGGATAGATAAAGCTGGGTATCATCTGCGTAACAATGAAAATTTAAGCAATACCGTCTAATAATACTGCCCAAGGGAAGCATGTATAAAGTGAATAAAATTGGTCCTAGCACAGAACCTTGTGGAACTCCATAATTAACTTTAGTCTGTGAAGAAGATTCCCCATTTACATGAACAAACTGTAATCTATTAGACAAATATGATTCAAACCACCGCAGCGCAATGCCTTTAATACCTATGACATGCTCTAATCTCTGTAATAAAATTTTATGGTCAACAGTATCAAAAGCAGCACTGAGGTCCAACAGAACAAGCACAGAGATAAGTCCACTGTCCGAAGCCATAAGAAGATCATTTGTAACCTTCACTAATGCTGTTTCTGTACTATGATGAATTCTAAACCTGACTGAAACTCTTCAAATAGACCATTCCTCTGCAGGTGATCAGTTAGCTGTTTTACAACTACCCTCTCAAGAATCTTTGAGAGAAAAGGAAGGTTGGAGATTGGCCTATAATTAGCTAAGATAGCTGGGTCAAGTGATGGCTTTTTAAGTAATGGTTTAATTACTGCCACCTTAAAGGCCTGTGGTACATAACCAACTAACAAAGATAGATTGATCATATTTAAGATTGAAGCATTAAATAATGGTAGGACTTCCTTGAGCAGCCTGGCAGGAATGGGGTCTAATAAGCATGTTGATGGTTTGGATGAAGTAACTAATGAAAATAACTCAGACAGAACAATCGGAGAGAAAGAGTCTAACCAAATACCGGCATCACTGAAAGCAGCCAAAGATAACGATACATCTTGGGATGGTTATGAGTAATTTTTTCTCTAATAGTCAAAATTTTGTTAGCAAAGAAAGTCATGAAGTCATTACTAGTTAAAGTTAATGGAATACTCAGCTCAATAGAGCTCTGACTCTTTGTCAGCCTGGCTACAGTGCTGAAAAGAAACCTGGGGTTGTTCTTATTTTCTTCAATTAGTGATGAGTAGAAAGATGTCCTAGCTTCACGAAGGGCTTTCTTATAGAGCAACAAACTCTTTTTCCAGGCTAAGTGAAGATCTTCTAAATTAGTGAGACGCCATTTCCTCTCCAACTTACGGGTTATCTGCTTTAAGCTACGAGTTTGTGAGTTATACCACGGAGTCAGACACTTCTGATTTAAAGCTCTCTTTTTCAGAGGAGCTACAGCATCCAAAGTTGTCTTCAATGAGGATGTAAAACTATTGACAAGATACTCTAATCCCTTACAGAGTTTAGGTAGCTACTCTGCTCTGTGTTGGTATATGACATTAGAGAACATAAAGAAGGAATCATATCCTTAAACCTAGTTACAGCGCTTTCTGAAAGACTTCTAGTGTAATGAAACTTATTCCCCACTGCAGGGTAGTCCATCAGGGTAAATGTAAATGTTATTAAAAAATGATCAGACAAAAGGGAGTTTTCAGGGAATACTGTTAAGTCTTCTATTTCCATACCATAAGTCAGAACAAGATCTAAAATATGATTAAAGTGGTGGGTGGACTCATTTACTTTTTGAGCAAAGCCGATAGAGTCTAATAATAGATTAAATGCAGTGTTGAGGCTGTCATTCTCAGCATCTGTGTGGATGTTAAAATCGCCCACTATAATTATCTTATCTGAGCTAAGCACTAAGTCAGACAAAAGGTCTGAAAATTCACAGAGAAACTCACAGTAACGACCAGGTGGACGATAGATAATAACAAATAAAACTGGTTTTTGGGACTTCCAATTTGGATGGACAAGACTAAGAGACAAGCTTTCAAATGAATTAAAGCTCTGTCTAGGTTTTTGATTAATTAATAAGCTGGAATGGAAGATTGCTGCTAATCCTCCGCCCCGGCCCGTGCTACGAGCATTCTGACAGTTAGTGTGACTCGGGGGTGTTGACTCATTTAAACTACATATTCATCCTGCTGTAACCAAGTTTCTGTTAGGCAGAATAAATCAATACGTTGATCAATTATTATATCATTTACCAACAGGGACTTAGAAGAAAGAGACCTAATGTTTAATAGACCACATTTAACTGTTTTAGTCTGTGGTGCAATTGAAGGTGCTATATTATTTTTTCTTTTTGAATTTTTATGCTTAAATAGATTTTTGCTAGTTATTGGTGGTCTGGGAGCAGGCACCGTCTCTACGGGGATGGGGTAATAGGGGGATGGCAGGGGGAGAGAAGCTGCAGAAAGGTGTATAAGACCACAGCTCTGCCTCCTGGTCCCAACGCTAGACAGTCACAGTTTGGAGGATCCCAAAAAATTGGCCAGATTTAGACCAAGCAGATCCAAGCAGAAAAACCCAGCAAGAGAATAAACAAACCAAAACCAATGAAACTGTTATGTGTCGACGCGGATTGAGGAGCGAACCTGCGTCAGACAGAACCCAGCGCTAAAAATAACCAGAAAGCGGTTCCAACAACAAAAACAATTTATTTTTCACCTGTGCCTAAATAAAATGTACAAAACCAAAACCAACGTCCTTCTGGAGGAGTGACTGTTGGCACGCTCTCCAGCGCCCGCAAGGAGAGAAGTCCGGCGCTCCTGGACCCACTACCACCAGACAAACACCCCCCAGGTGGACACGACAAACTGACTCTCTGTGAAGCAAAGAAGATGTGAGGTAAGTCAGCAGTTACAACGTCTTTCAAAAGACACACGCTATCAGCAACACATTCAGGTCTGTACTTTTTATCTTTATGCAAATGAGCAGCTTCTCACAACAAGTGGAGGATCACTTATCCTGCACGCCACAGCAGTGAGAAGCAAACTGCACAATTCTCATCACAATTCAAGTATACTGTGTAACAAAACACCAAGTTACTATCAACAATTAGTCAAATACTTAATTACCTTTAATGTGTGCTGACAGCATGTGTCCTCACCCTTCCCTGCTCCACGGGCTCGATGTGTCAAACCCAGGTGCGGTCCTCAGCGTCTCACAAACGAACATCACAAGGTCGCGTTCCCGGCCGTTCTGCTTGAATCACACATGCCTTAAAAGCAGAACGCCATCCAATTATCTGCTTCAGCTGAAAGTCTTTAAGGTTGCATGTGAGCACCAGTCACAGGTGCTTCACGTGATGTTGATGAGGGTGAGGATTCTTCAGCCAGCACCTTCTCCACAGACAAATCAGTTTCCATGCCACCTGAGGAGCAAAGAAAAGAAAAGAACACCAAAACATCCAGCCACACCCCCCAACACACAACAGAAACAGAAAAAAATAAACAGACTAGAAAAATAAAAACCAAATAACCAGACAAAACTCAAACCCTGAAAGGCTTATTGGGTAATGCGGTTTTATGGAACAGACCCCAGCTCATCCTTCCAGACCTGACCTCTTTTATGATGAGCAAATACAAGTATTGATACTTGAAATACTGCATGTATATCATAGTTTCTTTATTCATTCTTGATATGGTTCAAGTGGCCTCGAGGGAGAACAGAAGCCCTGAGACCTTTACAGTCTGGATGTAAAATTCGAGAAAAAAAAAAAAAACACTACACTTGCCAAGACATTTTCGGAATTAGCTGATTAATTGGTTTAGCCTGGTTGATGATCAGTAATCGATTACCAGTAATGCCAGTCTTATGTTTGTGATTGGCTGAACTGGCACGGGTACTCAGGAGGTCCGTGTTCTTCTCAGATACTTCACCACGAAGGCAGCGAACAGGTCTCTGTATGGGAAACTGGACCGGCACGTCGGGAGGCGAAGAAACTTCTGGATGGTGGGAGAGCGGAGGAGGAGATTGTGACTAAGTCCCACCAGACTGGAGGTAACCCAGTAAAGAGCCATGGACTGGAAAAGAAGACAGAGAGAAGAATTGTAGAATTGTGAAAGAAGAAATAAAAAGTAATAAATCTCAGAGAATATGTATTTACAGACCAGTGAAGTGGAAGGATCTTCAAAGTGTGTCAGACATGAACGGTTTGCCACAATGAATTTATAGCCCCCCCCCCAGCTACGCATCTGAAAAAAGCTGGACTGAATGATGCTGAAAAGTTCTACTTTTGCTCGCAGACATATTCAGAATAACTTCGATAACAACCATAACAACCATGTTGCCATTTGAACCTGAAACTCCCCATACAGATGTGTGATCCTCTCCTCATATATTCGTGAAAGCTCTTCTATGTCACAGCAAATAGCATAAGAAGGTTGTGTATATAACTAAGGGCTCCACCAGGTGAAATAACACACAGCACTGTGCAAGTGTCACTGGTAATTTCTGACTGACACAGTTGACACCCACGTTGTTTAAGTAGCATTTGTCTGTGCTCCTACGGACATGTTCTTCTGAAAATTAGCTGTGGTCAGGAGTATAGTTATTGTGAGGCAGAAGAAACCACAGAATACCAAAATCCTGGTCTAAAGGTGAGCACAGTTGTCTGTCAAGGTAAATGTCAGCTGGGACTCACGGCGGTTCTGTGGTGTGGTGGCTGTGACAATGTGCAGCAACAGCACATACTGTGGGACCTGACTCCACACAGGCAGGCGTGCACATTACCGTTCATATTCCTTGTCATCATTCATCAAACTAAAAAAAAAAATGGAATGAAAACAAAACCTAATAAAAAACACAAAACTTAAAGAACTGTGGTTTATATCACATTTTCAGACTGGACGTGTTCTTCCTCGGGTTCACAGATGGGGATCACCAAGATGAGGCTGGTCACAGGATGCCCAGGAGCAGTGGAGGAGTGTGGGATATGAACAATGACAATGGAGGAGGAGGAGGTGTTGCAGGAATGAATGATGTGAGGCTCACATAAACACTCTGCGTGTGCACGCTGACATTTTGTGCACAAATCCGCTTCCTTGTTAGTAAACCTCTTGCTTCTGAGTCTGCCATCTAAACAGCAGTGGACCAGGTTCGAGCTCACAGAGCTCTTAAAAACAATGACAGATGACAATGTGCATATGGTCACCTCCAAACCACCACGAGGGGCGCACTATCATTATTAATAATAGGTGATGATCTAGTGGTTCAGCAGTGGGCTTGAGATCAGCGAACCCTTGGTTCAAACCCTTGTCTCACTAGAAAATCAGTGAGGGCCGCTGGGCAAGGCTCATAATCCCCAAGTTGCTCCCGTGTGTAGTGAGCGCCTCACATGGCCACACCCTGATACAGGTATGGGTGAAGGCGAGCCATTACTGTAAAAGCGCTTTAAGCTTCTGATGCAGATGGAAAAGTGCAAGAGAAATGTAATCTAAGCATAGCAGAGTTAGACACACTCCAAATACAGCTGTTCTAGATGTGGTACAGAACATCACAATAGGACCCATCATACTAGAGCTCCATCCAGGTACCTTCTGTATCTCCTTTGTCAGATGTGCCATTTGTGACACATTTTAGCTTTTTAAGTTTTTGAAACATGCCAATCAAATTGCTTGTCACCATTATTGTGTTGTGTTGCATGCTGGGGTTTTGCCTCTTACAAGTCTATCCTGGAAGGTTAACAACAGAGGAACCCAAATTCTTTCCATAAATCAATCCAGAAGTAGGGTCAGTGGTGCAAGAAGGCCATCATTGTCCTTGTTGTCTGAGCAGCAGGTGTCTACACTTACAGTGGAATCATAAACTTACCATTGTCGCCTGTGTTCTTGCTCTGGGGGTTGGTAAGGTTAGACCTTACTTGTGTGAAGCACCTTGAGGCAACTTTGTTGTGATTTGGTGCAATATAAATGAAAATAAATTAAAATTAAATAAATTAAATCATATAAGCACAGCTGCTCACCTATTAGAGGTTTTGGCCACTGAGTCCTGGGACACACTACGCATTGAAAATGTGAGTCCCAAGGCTCAGCACTGAGTCCCACAAGTGCCAAAGTCAATCCATAGAGCTGCTAATTTCAGGAGCTACTCAAGAGTGCTGCAGTGTGCTAAGAAAGGTGGCAAATAATGTCATGAAAGCTAAGTGTGTCTAATAGCCCAGTCACACGGCACTTAACAAAGGGCAATGAAGCCCAAACGAAACAAAAAATCTGGACTTTCGTTGACTTTCTTTGGCATTGTTCCGGCAGCTGGCACTTCATCAGGATTTTTAAACTGTCAAAAAATTTGAACGAAGGACAACAAAAACCTCAATTCCTCCATATTTTGTTTTGCTGTCATTCTTGATGTTTTTTTTATTGTTTGCTTAGTTTTTGTAACATTAGCGTTTAGTCTGACTTCGTTCGACCAGCTGAATGTTTTCACATAGTGTAGAAGCCGTTTCTGAGCACTGCAGCTGCTACTGCTGCGTTCATGTACTGTTGGAAATTACAGGGCAAACTCAACCTGTTTGCTTGGATTTTTTTTTTTTTTTTATCTGGGTGGGGGGTCAGCTTCAATGGGCTCAGGCACCTTATATAGGCCAGAATTGATCTTTTGTGCGGATACAATTAATTTTGCAAGCAACTGCTGAATTTAAAACAACAAAAATGTTGTGTAATTTCTGACGGTAACTGAACTCAATGGCAGCAGCAGCTCCTGCATGCACTTAATTTTTTTGTATTAAATATAACAATATGAGTGTAGGAATGACAATCCAGCCCTTATGTACAGTAGTGTTCAGAATAATAGTAGTGCCATGTAACTAAAAAGATTAATCCAGGTTTTGAGTATATTTCTTATTGTTACATGGGAAACAAGGTACCAGTAGATTCAGTAGATTCTCACAAATCCAACAAGACCAAGCATTCATGATATGCACACTCTTAAGGCTATGAAATTGGGCTATTAGTAAAAAAATAGAAAAGGGGGTGTTCACAATAATAGTAGTGTGGCATTCAGTCAGTGAGTTTGTCAATTTTGTGGAATAAACAGGTGTGAATCAGGTGTCCCCTATTTAAGGATGAAGCCAGCACCTGTTGAACATGCTTTTCTCTTTGAAAGCCTGAGGAAAATGGGACGTTCAAGACAAGAGGGGAAAACTTATATGCAGGTTCAAAAAATTATAGGCTGTTCATCTACAATGATCTCCAATGCTTTAAAATGGACAAAAAACCAGAGACGTGTGGAAGAAAATGGAAAACAACCATCAAAATGGATAGAAGAATAACCAGAATGGCAAAGGCTCACCCATTGATCAGCTCCAGGATGATTAAAGACAGTCTGGAGTTACCTGTAAGTGCTGTGACAGTTAGAAGACGCCTGTCTGAAGCTAATTTATTTGCAAGAATCCCCCGCAAAGTCCCTCTGTTAAATAAAAGACATGTGCAGAAGAGGTTACAATTTGCCAAAAAACACATCAACTGGCCTAAAGAGAAATGGAGGAATATTTTGTGGAGTGATGACAGTAAAATTGTTCTTTTTGGGTCCAAGGGCTGCAGACAGTTTGTGAGACGACCCCCAAACTCTGAATTCAAGCCACAGTTCACAGTGAAGACAGTGAAGCATGGTGGTGCAAGCATCATGATATGGGCATGTTTCTCCTACTATGGTGTTGGGCCTATATATTGCATACCAGGTATCATGGATCAGTTTGGATATGTCAAAATACTTGAAGAGGCCATGTTGCCTTATGCTGAAGAGGACATGCCCTTGAAATGTGTGTTTCAACAAGTCAATGACCCCAAGCACACTAGTAAACGAGCAAAATCTTGGTTCCAAACCAACAAAATTAATGTTTTGGAGTGGCCTGCCCAATCCCTGGACCTAAATCCAATTGAGAACTTGTGGGGTGACATCAAAAAAGCTGTTTCTGAAGCAAAACCAAGAAATGTGAATGAATTGTGGAACGTTGTTAAAGAATCTTGGAGTGGAATAACAGCTGAAAGGTGCCACAAGTTGGTTGACTCCATGCCTCGCAGATGTGGAGAAATCATGAAAAACTGTGGTTATACAACTAAATACTAGTTTAGTGATTCACAGGATTGCTAAAAAAGCAGTTTGAACACTAGAAGCACTCAGAGAGTGCAAACATCCGCCAAGGCCATGGGGTCACTGACGCCATAACATCTACATGCTGTGGAATCATTGAACCTGAAAAAGTCTAACAATGATGTTTGCTCAGTAGTAAAAAAGTTTCATCTGCTGTGAGTGGATAGCATGTATCCTTAGCGCTTGGCATCACAGTTTATTGCAACTTGCACCTTTCCCAGAAGTTACTGTCATCTGAGCACTGATATTGATATTGCATGTGCTTATAGACAAAAACAAATAAGAGACAAAATTCAATGTATTATTCAACTAAACTGCAAATATATGAATTTTTTAACATTTATGAAACACTTCTCTAAACAAGGCCATAGGGTCACTGACCCTAAAGAGATTCCCTCCTTGGCACAGTGATCTATTTCTTTTTGTCTCTTTCTCTAAAATTGTATATAATAATCATTAGATTATTAATATATATAAACAAAAATAAATTTAAGAAATATTACAATTTGAAAACAAATGCACCCAAAAGTGATGACAGCTGCAACTGCTTAATGCTAACTTTTAACATTGATATTTTCACATATATCCTACTGCATGGGCCCAGGCAGTTCCCTCAGCCACAAAGCGCATTGGCTCATTTTATAATCAAGCTATGAAAATTATGGACAGAAAACCCATCCGTTTTCACCACTGTCAAATTCTCAACAAGTATAATTTATTAAGTTTTGATAGTTTAGTAATTTTTGCTTTCTCAAATTATTTTTTAAATGTTATCATAATCTGGTTCCAGAATCACTTAGTACATTTGTGCAGAGGCCAAGCAGCAGTAGGACAACACGAGGCAGCTTAAACCACAACTGTACAATCCCCAAATGTAGAACATCGTTTGGACAGTCGGCCTTTTCTTATAAAGCCTGTAAACTCTGCAACTCATCAGCGAGTTTAAACTGTTCTCATCCAAACTTAAATCTTGGCTTAAAATAAATCAAAACTGCACCCATGTGTGAGAGTGTGAATGAATGAGATGGGTGAGTGATGAACTTTTGAACTGTTTTTGAACAGTGAGTTATAGATGAAATGTTTTTATGTAAATGAGTTTGTATTTTAGATAATGTCTTGTTAGTGTAGAAAAGCTCAACCAGGGACGGGAGTTGAAAACTAGCAGTAGCTATACTCTGTGTGCATAGCATCAGCTGCAAACTTTGTTTTCCAACTATGTTTGACTGCATTGTCCCTGTCAAATAAATAAATAAAGAATAAAAAAAACAAAAACAAAAAAAAAACGCCATAGACACGCTAACGCTAATCACTTGTTCCTCTTGTCATTTCCAACCACTCCACAAAATTTCATCAAAATCTGTTCAAAACTTTTTGAGTTATCCTGCTGACAGGCAGACAAACAAACAAACGTGACCGAAAACATAACCTCCTTGCAGTTTGAACATAATAGTTTTGAGTTTGTAGCGTCAACAGCAGATGCTACTATTATTGTGAACACCCTCTTTTCTACTTTTTTTTTTTTTTTTTACTAATAGCCCAATTTCATAGCCTTAAGAGTGTGCATATCATGAATGCTTGATCTTGTTGGATTTGTGAGAATCTACTGAATCTACTGGTACCTTGTTTCCCATGTAACAATAAGAAATATACTCAGAACCTGGATTAATCTTTTTAGTCACATAGCACTACTATTATTCTGAACACTACTGTACAAGTGGCAACAGGTAGATGATTCAAAAGATTATATAAAGAGCTGTTCTGGAAGACAGGATTCACTTGTGGATCAGCTGCAGCTGGTGGAAATAACCGCACATGGGGAGTCAATGTGCGGTGTTCACACAGACTGATCAATTTACTGCTATGATATATTCAATCCTCTTTACACTTATATTTATTCCCCCTTTTGACAGTTTTCTGTTATAAATCAATATATATGGCTTAGTAACGTAATACCAGAGTTTTTTTTTTTTTTTTAACTGCAGCAAGACGGCGCGCGCAGCGTGTTGTCAGACAGTGAGGATTCTGATGATGAATGAGATGATCCCTCTTTTGTTCTGGACAAGGAACCAGAGCAGGTGGTCCCACTGATGTGCGCACAGATCTCCACAGCTTCTGTTTGCAGTTTCTCCAGGACTCAGGCGCTATGAGCTCCATCCCAGAGCCGAGCCCTGGAACTCAGAGATGCAGACACACACTGCTCCAGCTGTGGCTCCAGGCACGTTTTGTTTAAAGCGTCGAGATCAACGTTAGCTTTGGTTTTGTTTTGTTCCTCTTTTGTACGCTGCCAGAGCTGCCCCTTGTCACCAATCCTGTTCATGATGTTCACGGACAGGTTGTCAAGCCAGTCAGGGACCAGAGGGTGTCCAGTTTGGTGACCTCAGAGTTGCATCTCTGTTTTTTGCAGATGATGTGGTTCTGTTGACTTCACCAGGCGGTGACTTCCAATACGCACTGAGCAGATTTGAGGCTGAGTGTGAAGCAACTGGGATGAGAAACAGCACCTCCAAATCAGAGCCCATGCTCCTCTATCGGAAAACAGTGGATTGCTCCCTCTGGATCAGGGGAGAGTTAATCACAACAAAGCTGCCTCAAGGCGCTCCACACAAGTAAGGTCTAACCTTACCAACCCCTAAAGCAAGCACACAGGCGACAGTCGTAAGGAAAAGCTCCCTCTGATGATTTCAGGAAGAAACCTCAAGCAGACCAGACTCAAAGGGGTGACCCTCTGCTTGGGCCATGCTACCAAAAAAAAGTTTACAATACAGTTACTGCCCCAAGTGGAGGAGTTTAAGTATCGCTTGTTCAGGAGTGGGGGTAAGTTGGAGTGTGAGATCAACAGACAGATTGGGGTGGTGTCTGAATTCTTATGGATGCTTTTCTGGACCGTCGTGGTGAAGAAGGCGAGACTCTCAGTTTACCAGTCGATTTACACTCCTGTCCTCACCTATGGTCATGAACTCTGGGTAATGATTGAAAGAATAAGATCATGGATGCAAGCAGCAGAAATGAAATTCTCCCATCGGGTATCTGGGTTTACACTCCTGGACAGGGTGAGAAGCTCAACTATCCAGGAGGGACTCAGAGTAGAGCCGCTGCTTCTTCACATCGAAAGGACCCAGTGGCAGTGGTTCCTGGTACATGGTGAGGATGCCCCCTGGTTGTCTCCCGAGGGAGGTCTTCCAGGCATGTCCAACTGGGAGGAGACCGCAGGGAAGACCCAGGACACACTGGAGAGATTATATGTGTTGCCTTGGTGTCCACCGGTAACAGTTACAGTTAGGATAGGGAAGTGTGGGATGAGCTGCTTGCTATGCTGCCACCGTGACCTGGACCTGGATAACTGATTGAAAATGAATGAATGCATGAAGCCAAGTTCATATTTCATTATTTTGTTATATTTAATGCTGTTGTTATATGTTAGTTATAAATAACATTTAAATTTATATATTTATGTATGAGTGCAGCTCATTAATTAAAGTGTAAATGTACTAACCTCTTTTTTTCATTAAATGTTTGTCTTTTGCATCAGATGAATTTAGTCTGCAGCGTGTTTATTATTTTTAATTTAACCTTTATTTATCCAGGTTAGTCCCAATGAGATCAAGATCTCTTTTACAAAGGAGACCTGGACAATTCTAAAGTTTCCAGTCCATCTAACCTGCATGTCTTTGGATGTGGGAGGAAGCCGGAGCACCCTGAGGAAACCCACACAAACGTGGAGAACATGCAAACTCCACACAGAAAAGACACAGGTGGGAACCGATCCCATGACCTTCTTGCTGTGAGGCAACAGTGCTAACCACTAAGCCACTGTGCTGCCAATATTTATGCATTTTTTTACTACTTGCACAATGTGTAATGTAGTAAGCACTGTTGCCTTTTTCATCATGCGGTCATTAAACACAAATGTGGTTCAGTATGTCGTGGCTTTTTAGTTTCCTAGTTTGTAAGAAAATGTTGGTTAACCAATTCCATTTATTCTTCTAAATGTTCTGGAGGGTGCTGGTGTCCACTCTAGTGGTCTTTACAGATCTATGCTCAAACACACAGCAGGTTGCCCCCCTGCAGACAGGAGATGGAGGAACAGACACGGGGACTCACTGGTGGCTGCAAGGAAACTCAAACCAAACAGAGACAACGTTATTTGAAAAATCGATTTTTGAAAGCTTTGAATACACGAGATGTCCTATGCATTCTCGAAGGTATGTGTCTCACGGATGCTGAGGTACATTTATAAATTGCTTACAGCCTTGATGATTTTTCATCACAACAGCGTCAGCGTGAACCCTAGTTATTGTTACTTTGGTCTAAGCAGTGGGTCACCACTCTGAGTCTGGTCTTCTTGAGAATGCTTTCTGAAAAATACCGGAGAGAGTTTTTCCTGAGGTCTGTTGCCTACGTGCTTGTTCAGGGAGGTTGGTTCGGTCAGACCTTCTGGAACACCTTGGGGTGACTTATGTTGTGATTTTGTGCTATATAAATAAATGGAATTGAATTGGGGGTGTGTGCTAGAGGAGGGTATGTCCTGTTGCTGTGTGTCACCACATTCACCACATCATGGAACTGCTCCGGGTCCTGAATGGCATAACATTGGTTATGGCATAACATCCAGCCCATCCAGTCTACATGTGTTTTGTGGACTTGGAGAAGGCGTATGATCAGGTATCCTGGGAGATACTGTGGGAGGTACTGTGGGACTATGGAGTGAGGGGGTCCCTTCTCAGGGGCATCCAATCTCTGTACTCACAAAGCGAGAGCTGTGTTCAGGTGCTCGGCAGTAAGTCAGACTCCTTTCTGGTGGGGGTTGGATATCAAGGTGTAGTTGGGGGAGGAGGGTTTACAGTTTGGTGGGCTCAGGGTCTCACCACTGCTTTTTGCAGATGATGTGGTCCTGTTGGTTTCATCAGCCTGTGATCTCCAACACTCACTGGATTAGTTCACAGCCAAGTGTGAAGCAGCTGGGATGAGGATCAGTACTTCTAAATCTGAGGCCATGGTTCTCAGCAGGAAACTGATGGATTACCTACTCTGGGTAGGGAATGAGGCCTTGCCTCAAGTGAAGGAGTTCTAGTACCTCGGGGTCTTGATCACGAGTGAGGGGACAATGGAGTGTGAGACTGGCCGGAGAATTGGTGCAGCAGGGGCCGTGTTGCATTCGCTCTGCTGTACTGTTGTGACGAAAAGGGAGCTGAGCCAAAAGGTGAAGCTCTCGATCTACTGGTCAGTCTTCGGTTCTACTCTCACCGATGGTCATGAGGGTTGGGTCATGACTGAAAGAACTAGATCGTGGGTACAAGTGATCGAAATGGGCTTCCTTAGAAGCAGGGTTGGGAGGGTTACTTTAAAAATGTATTCCGATACAGTTACTAGTTACCTGTTGAAACATGTAGTCAGTAACGTAATCCACGTACCATAATATTAAAGTAATGTAATTTGATTACTTTCAATTACTTCTGGATTACTCCAATATCAAATATGCTAATACAGACAAAAGAAACTAAATAGAAATAGTCTTGACCACATAGTACAGTTTATTAAGCAAAAATAAAGCTGTTTCTTTTACATGGCATGCTCTGTTTTACTTCACATTATGAATTAAGAGTGCCACAATACTGTTTTAAGCACACCCATTGTTCACCTGCTAAATTTTCAACAAAAAATGCCAAACAAATGAAGGATAATGAAAACTCAGGCGGTGTGCGGATGAATTTGCAATTAAAAGTGGCTTGCAGAACAATATACAAAACAAAAAAAAAGTCTGCTAATTATTCAGTAACATAAAATTATCTTACGTTAGTCTTTCACATGGCATTTGCACCATGTTTAACATATCAGTCCACTTATTGAACTTTCAAAATAAGAACAAAAGCATAATGAAAACCATTAAGTAAATACTGTCAGTAAGGAGGCGTGATTGCCATTTTAATTCCGGGCAAGTTAGTGATTTGCGTGCATAGAAGTTCAAGAAACAGGTGGAATATGCCGGAAAGCTGCGCATGTTGGCAAAGCCAGAAACGGAGGAACAAGGGAGACAATATTTCCTTCCATAAGTAAATGGTTTTGGTTCTTCTTGTCACTCTGTCCGTGATATTTGGATGATAAACAGCTGTATGTCTCCTGCCGTACCTGTGTCGCCCGATGACACGGACCATTAACTCTTCACTTATGTCTAGTTGATATTTTCCACTGCTAGACCAATGTCTAGTTAAAATACTTGTCGTTAGTAATTAAAATTGTTCGACAAGACTGGGGATTTTTTTCCTTTTAATTTCCACCTTAAAATAATGAGATTATAATGACCCGCGCTGTACCGCTCACAGTCACACCCACACATAGAGATGTGTACCCACACCACTGACTTTATGAATGAAACTCGGTCAATAAAGGACAATTGTGTAAAAATATAATATATATATATAAATGTAATGGTTTTAGGAGCCGCGCTGCATTGAACACAACAGCAGGACGCCTCAACTCAGCAGCTTGAACAGCGCAGATCCGTGTAACTTTCAACACTAATATTTGGGAATGTGTGTGTGTGTGTGTGTGTCAGAGTAAGTTTAATACTTTCCTAACATAATTTAATGTAATTTAATTTTACTGGCTCGATATCCAGGTCATTTTTTAACATGTATTTTGCGAGCATTTTTCTGAGTGTGTTCAGTCGTGGATCTCCATTGAAAATGCATTAACATCCGGGAACTTCATCAATATTTTGCCCGGTTAGGAGGCGTCATGCTGTCCATGTTTTTGTTTCAAAGAAAAAAAAAATATATATATACAGATAATATCATAAAATGCATTAAAATTGTAATCCTGCGAACTAATCCCCATTTTTACTAAATAAACCTGTAATCTGAATATGTCTTTTTTTTCTGTAACTGTAGCGGAATACAGTTACCTTTTTTGTATCCTAATTATGTGACGCCATTACATGTATTCCGTTACTCCCAAAGCCTGCTTAGGAGGGTGGCTGGTGTCTCCCTCAGAGATAGGGAGAGAAGCTCGGTCATCTGTGGGAAGCTCGGAGTAGAGCTGCTGCTCCTTCGTTTTGAAAGGAGCCAGCTGAGGTGGTTCGGGCATCTAGTAAGGATGCCCCCTGGGTGCCTCCCTAGGGAGGTGTTCCAGGCACGGCCATCTGGGAGGAGACCCTGGGGAAGACCCAGGACTAGGTGGAGAGATTATATCTCCACACTGGCCTGGGAACACCTCGGGATCCGCCAGTCAGAGGTGGTCAAGGTAGCCTGGGAAAGGGAAGTCTGGGGTCCCCTGTTGGAGCTGTTGCTCCCGTGACCCGATCCTGGATAAGTGGTTGAAGATGAGTGATGAGTGAGTAGTGGCACGGTGGCTTAGTGATTAGCACTAAAGCCTCACAGCAAGAAGGTTGTGGGATCACTTCTGGCCTTTCTGTGGGGAGTTTGCATGTTCTCCCTGTGTCTGTGTGGGTTTCCTCTGGGTGCTTCGGTTTCCTCGGAAAAACATGCCTATTTAGGATCTGCTCCTTTCTCTGCCCATGACCAAGGCATCATCTCTCGATCTGGAGTTGGTTCCCGGGCGCCGGACTGTGGCTGCCCAATGCTCCTAGTGGTTGGACCGTGTCTAATTGTAATTACGATGGTGAAATACAGAGGACAAATTTCGTTGTACATATGTATGTATAATTACAATGAAGGCTCTTCATTTCAAGTAATAAAAACTGATGGCATTAAAATTGAAATGCAAAACAGAAATTAATAAAATGTGTTTCTGCAGAAACATTTCGAAGTACAAACAACTTGCAAAGTGAGCGTTTAGTAAAAAAGTGCTGATGCAGAATCATGTTTCAACATGATCCAACCAGCAGCAGATTGTGTGACATTCAGATCTGCACAAAGGAATGTCTGAACTCTGGCAAACATGTCGGAACGTAAACTCTGAGCCTCAAACATGGCAGACTTTATCTCATACCACAGAAAAACAAAAAGAAAAAAAAAACATCAAAGTGGAGAAAAAGATTCCTCCATATTACGGTGCCAGTCTGGCCAACCAACCACTTCACCTGACCTACATGTCTTTGAAAGTTTGGGGAAACCGGAGCACCCAGAGGGAACCCACGCAAACGGGCAGAACATGTAAACTCCTCACAGAAAGGACCAGGTGTAAAGCAATCCCACGACGTTCTTGCTGTGAGGCAACAGTGTTAACCACTAAGCAAAGTGCTGCTCATTAGAGTCCTTTTATTCAGAGAGTAGTGACAACTGAGAACACAGCGCCATTTTGGGGTCAACTGTGCTCAACTACTGAATGAACCTTTTATGTTTTCAACATTTTTTTTAATCAGTTAAGCACATGCAGCAACACATCCAAGTACATGCACTATCAAAATAAACACAAAAATAGGTAAGCTATCAAATTTACAATTAATGATGATCTATTTTATTAATTTAAAGCCTGATTTATGCTACTGCAGTTCTGTAAGTCCGTGTCATGCAATGACGTACGTGACAGTTTTAAAGTTCTCCGTCACTGGATTATGCTTTATTATGGGTTAATTTGTCTGTCAAAAAGCTTTTCTTTCTACAATAATCACCTCCACTTCAAAGGTAGTGCGTACAATTTCCTCTTTTTCTGACTCTGTGTTGTGAATTTGTGGACTTTTCGGATCCATTTGTAATCAGCGTGTACACTGTAAAAACTATTAAAATATGAGAGGAAATAGTGAAAGCAGAAAAATGTGAAATCATGTCCAGACTGTGGGTCCACGTCTGAGTTTGAAAAAATAAAAGGTCGGGCTTTTAATCACAGAAATGACTCCAGTCCCAGATTCCTCGAATCAGCAAGTGTCAGAATGCGGAACTTTAATTTCGTACCTCTATTACTGTGCACATCCAGACTGATCTGTCCGGTTACATTATGAGGAGTTTTAATGGAAATACATTGTGACCGGACAGGACATTTTATCCAATGTGAGCAAAAATCCATTTATCAAAATCCGTTATACACAGCGCTTATTACATGGAAAACCATACAAAAATATCTGGTTTATATGATGACGGTTTAGGTGAGTTTTACTGTACGTGGGAATGAACAATGAATTTACCTCTCAAAAATTTGATGATGAAGTCACTTCCATCCCACACGGCTGACTTTACTTTCCCAAATGTTTCTTCTGTTCAGATCTTACAGGTGCGTTTACACATAGGCAAGACGCATTACGAATGTCATATTTGCATCATTCTTGGCACATTCCTGACATTCTTAACATGACTTAACGCATCTGAATAGGTTTCTTAATAGCACGTGTTGGTGCGTGATATTCATGATTTTCGTGGAGCATGTTTTTGGTCGTCAAAAAAATCTTTTCAATCTTTTCAAATCTTTTGTGACCTCCATGTCGTGGAGGTCACAACTGAGCATGTTGATCTGTCTTGATTAGTGATGATCCTTAATAGAGAGTGACAGTGTTCTTTTCTGACATGTGCACAATTAAACCCTGCTACACTGCATTCAGTTTGATTGCTGCAGGATGCTGAAGGAGGACAGTGATCCTAAGTCAGCTAAAAGTCTTGTTCCAATGCTCCTCAGCGTGCTCCTGCAGGTGTTCCACCTGCTGCATGTGCCTGATGTTTGGGAAAACGAGTGAGACGAGAGCCACATGAAGCCAGACATCTGGCTCTCTCCATCTCCTCCTCCTCTCTGCGCCACTCCATGGCACAGAGCCCAAGGAAGCATGCAGTCACAAAGTTCTTCTGCTGTGGCTGTTAAGGAAAAACTGGAGCGATCTGAATTGTTCAGCAGCTGACGGTTGGATGAATATGGATGTGTGTTTGGAGACAATTCGCCTCATTCACAGCGTGACAGAATTTAACGATGCGCTGTTACACGCGATGGCGCGCAACAACGCGGAACATTATTCTTGACCATGCGTAATGGTTCCTGATAATTCTCCAGCACCACGTGCCATTAATCATAACACGTGGTAACAGGTTGCAGCAGTTCCTGAGGAGACCTGACGCCTCTGCCCCGAATCATCACATTCGTGATCAGTGGCCAAGAATGTATACTTCATGGCATTCGTGACTTGTCGTCGTTATGTGTAAACACAGCAGAAGGGACTGTCATTGAAGCCATTGTTGTGTGTATTTGTGCCTCCAAATGCACAACAACCTGGCATTTTCAGTGAATAAATAAATAAATTAGCTGGATTTACATGCAGACAGATTAATAGCCAATGCTATTTTGAACCCAAGATGGCACTGAGTCGCTACTTTCTGAATAAAGACAGTCATGACGTGTTTATTATTGATAAATTCAACTTTACTCAGTACATCTTGTTAGTACTGGGTCGGACCACCTTCAGTACAGCCTTACGTCTCAGTGACATCAATTGGAAAATTGTGCTGAACAATTCCTCAATTCCCCTTTCATGTTGGTCCATGAAATAAATCAGAGTTGCCATGTCATTACACCCCAGCCACAAGGCAGGATGGATCCATACCTTTAAATTCTGACAGACTGAATTTGGAAAGCCAAACCCGTCAGACATTTTAAGATCTTTCATTGTCCAGATATACCTGGAGAATGAGGCCTCGGACCTCCTGTTTTATAAGCAGGTGTACCATCATGGTACCTTTAATGTAACAACAACAATTATTATTGTTATGAGATTGATGTGACATTTATAATATCAGCATAAAAAAACTGGCAGCTGGTCTGCTCTGTGCCAGCCTGATCCCATCAGAGCTCAGAAGCTAAGCAGTGCAGGATCTGGTTCGTACCTGGATGGGAGACCTCTTTGGAACACCAGCAGCTGTGTGTGTATTTCTCCAGGTAAAACTGGAGTTGCGTCAGGGAGGGCATCTGGCGTAAAACTTGTGCCAAATACTAATGAGAATCTGGCTGTATCCACTGTTGCGACCCCAAACAAAAATGGGAGCAGCCGAATGGACAAAAACATGAAAACAAAAACCTGCTTGTCAGATCTCCTGATCAAGTTACACAAAGAATTGTAATGTGTGGCTTTGCATCTTAAATATGTAACATTATTGATAAATGACATTTAATGTGGAATTACACGTTAAAATTAAACCATTAAGCAATAAACCTGAAAGCTTAATGCCACTCATGTTACTGGTGCACAAACCTACCGATGGAACTGTAGCAGCAACAGGAATCATGAGGAGTGAAAATCCTCTCATGAAGTTTGTAACAATCCTCTGGAGACGAGTTGGATTGACTTTCTGAAGAGAAAAGATCTGACAAAGAAGAAAAATTATCATCCAAAAAACAAAACAGCAATTAAATTATTTCTTTTAAAATTCAGATTTAAAGTGTATGCTCCATAAATAAATGTGGTTATGTGGTGTAGTGGATGTGAAGACTTGTGGGCTCTGTGTATGCTCCCAGCCCTGACCTTACAATTCAACTAAATTTCAATTCATTTTATTTTTATAGGGCCAAACCACAACATAAGTCATCCCAAGATGCTTCAGAAGGGTAAGGTCTAACCTTACCAACACCCCAGAGCAAGTACATTGGCAAGAGTGGTCAGTAAAAAAAAAAACTTCCTTGGGTGTTTTTTGTTTATTGTAGGAAGAAACCTCAAGCAGACCAGACTCAGAGTGGTGACCACCTGCTTTGACCAAACTACCAATAACACACACACACACACACACACACATTAAATAAACAACGTAATCACCAAATATGCAAAGACAGACATGACGGAACTAGGTGGCGTCCAGGTAATGATCAAATCCATTGGTCAGAGTGCCAGTCAGAATTCAAATAAAATGTCACACAAGCTTGAACAGCAGTGTTCTGGGGTACATAGGTGGCTTAGTTATTGTTTTTTTCACCACAGTCTGAATGTTTGTTTGAAACTTTTTTCTGCCATTTGTGTTTAGCTGCACTAAATATAGACTCCAACAGACACCACTACTACTCAGTGTAATGAGAAATTGGTTACATATTTCTATTGAGCAGCTACAGTTCTCAGTTCCACTGGTGTTGAAGTGTCATTACGTGAGCAACAAAGTTCTTCATTTGATATTGTAATCCAATTATATTTTTTTCTGCAAATCTAATTGGTTAATTGTGTGAAATTTCAGACTGTATAATATCGGGGTAACTGTGTCAAAATATTTGACTGTTTCACATTTGTACAACCCCAATTCCAATGAAGTTGGGATGTTGTGTGAAATGTAAATAAGAACAGAATACAATGATTTGAAAATCAGTTTGGGGGTCGTATGATGGCGCTGCTCGACGCGAGCGGCAGCCTCTCCAGTAGCTCCGTCTGAAGTGCGTCTTTTCTTTTTTTTTTCCTCTTTGTAAGTTAGTACACGTCTGGTGTGAATATATTATTATATCCGATGGATATGTGCACTTCATTTATTTCATACACGCAGGCCAGCGAAGAATATTGTGTTTATTCTCGGGAAGAACTGCTGGCCCTACGGCCGAAGGGACGCGAGGGCATTGTCCACACAATCCCGGAGGAGCTGAGGCGGAAGTATTGGGGCTGCAAAGCCGGCGCTAAGCTAAAGGCCAGGCTAAAGGCTAAGAACGCGGCGAAACGGCGATATAAACCCTCGGTTCCGTCGGTGGTCATGGGGAATGTTAACTTGCTGACCAACAAATCCGATGAGCTGGCGGGACTGGTGAAGAATCAGAGGCTCTACAGGGAGTGTAGTCTATTGTGTTTCACGGAGACGTGGCTCACTAGCGATACTCCGGATGCTAACGTGGGGCTACCTGGATTCACCATGCTGAGAGCGGACAGGGACGCGATGCGAAGCGGCAAGCGTAAAGGTGGGGGACTCGCACTGTTTTTTAACAACAGATGGTGCAACCCTAGTCATGTAAACATAAAGGAGATTGTCTGTTGTCGGGACATTGAACTGATGGCGGTGAGTCTCCGACCGTATTACATGCCGAGGGAGTTCACACATGCCATCTTTACGTGTGTTTACATTCCTCCATGGGCTGACGCACAGGCGGCGTGTGACGTCATCCACTCCACCATCGCAGCGCTGCAGACACAACACCCTGAGGCCTTCTTCGCGATCTCTGGTGATTTTAATCATGTCACAATGAACTCCACTCTCCCTGCTTTTCATCAGTTTGTGGACTGTCCCACCAGAAAGAACAGGTCTATTGATCTGATGTATGCCAACGTGAGGGAAGCATACACAGCTACTCCACTACCACCACTGGGAAAATCAGATCACAATCTGGTTTTTCTACAGCCTCAGTACAAACCACTGGTACTGAGGCAGCCCATTACTACACGTTCATTCAGAGTCTGGTCTCCTGAGGCAGAAGAAGCTCTCAGGGACTGCTTCGAGACTACGGACTGGAGCGTGCTGCAGGACACACATGGTGAGGACATTGATGGAGTGACACACTGCATCACGGGCTACCTGAACTTCTGTAGGGACGTTGCTGTTCCCATAAAAACTGTACATTGCTTTCCAAACAACAAGCCCTGGATCACCAGCGATGTCAAGAATCTTCTAAACCAAAAGAAGAGGGCGTTCAAAGACGGAGATGGGACGGAGCGTAGGCGTGTACAGCGGGAACTAAAGGCTCGCCTTAAAGAGGCCAAGGAGTCCTACAGGAAGAAGGTGGAGAGAAAGCTGCAAGACAACAACATGAAGGAGGTCTGGGATGCAATGAAAACCATCACAGGCTGCAAAAGCAGCAGCCGCAGCCCAGTAGATGGGGGTGTGGACAGAGCAAACCAGTTTAACGACTTTTTTAACAGGTTTGATTGTTCTACCTCTGCAAACCCCCCATCAACCCCTCCCGCAGCAGTTATCACTTCATCACCATCAAAACCCCCAGCAGATCAGCCCTCACCCTCACCATCATCATCATCACCGTCAGCACCAAAACCCACAGTGGATCAGCCCTCGTCCTCACCCTCACCATCCTCACCACCATTGTCACAGTCAGCCGGAACAAGCACCCACTCTCACCGTCCTCCCTCCTTCACGGCCGACCAGGTCAGGAGAGAGCTAAGGAGACTCCACCCCAGGAAGGCAGCAGGCCCGGATAAAGTGTGTCCCAGAATGCTTAAGGCCTGCGCCAACCAAGTGGGGGAGCCCCTCCAGCATGTTTTCAACCTGAGCCTGCGTCTCAGAAAGGCCCCAGTCACATGGAAGACATCCTGTGTCATTCCAGTTCCTAAGAAGGCACACCCGAAGGAGCCAGTCGCTTTGACATCCCACGTGATGAAGACCATGGAGAGACTGCTGCTGAGCGTCCTCAGACCTCAGGTCAGACATGCTGAGGACCCACTGCAGTTTGCATACAAGGAGAAGGTGGGAGTGGAGGACGCCATCCTCTACCTCCTTCACAGGGCCCACTCTCATCTGGACAGGGGTAACAGCGCTGTGAGGGTCATGTTTTTTGACTTCTCCAGTGCCTTCAACACCATCCAGCCCCTGCTACTGAGAGACAAGCTCATGGAGATGGAGGTGGACACTCATCTGGTCACCTGGATCCCTGATTATCTAACTGGAAGACCACAATACGTCAGACTCAGTAACTGCACCTCGGACACAGTGATCAGCAGCACTGGAGCACCACAAGGAACTGTGCTCTCTCCAGTTCTGTTCACTCTGTACACATCAGACTTCAATTACAACTCGGAGTCGTGCCACATGCAGAAGTTTTCAGATGACACTGCTATTGTGGGATGTGTGCGAGAGGGACAGGAAAGAGAGTACAGGGACCTGATACAGGACTTTATGGAGTGGTGCAAATCAAACCACCTGCAGCTGAACATTGCCAAAACAAAGGAGATGGTAGTGGACTTCAGAAGGTCCGGGCCCACTTTGCAGCCAGTCTCCATTGAGGGGGTCGATGTGGAGGTGGTCCAGGCTTACAAATATCTGGGGACACTTATGGACGATAGGTTGGATTGGTCAGCCAATACTGACACCCTCTACAGGAAGGGACAGAGCAGACTGTACTTCCTGAGGAGGTTAGGGTCCTTCAGGATATGCCATAAACTCCTGCGAATGTTCTACCAGTCTGTGGTAGTCAGTGTCCTCTTCTCTGTGGTGGTCTGCTGGGGGAGCAGCATGAAGAGGAGGGACGCCGGGCGACTGGACAGGCTGGTGAGGAAAGCTGGTTTAGTGCTGGGAACAGAGCTGGAGACACTAACATCAGTGGCAGAGAGAAGGACCCTCTGTAAACTGCTGGCCATCATGGACAATGTTGAGCACCCTCTGCACAGCGCCATCATCAGGCAGAGGAGCTCATTTAGCGGCAGACTGCTGTCCCAGTCCTGCCACACGGACAGATTCAGGAAGTCTTTTGTCCCTCAGGCCATCAGACTGTTCAACTCTTCCCATCTCAGTAAGAAATAATCCTGTGACACATCTGTTTGACCTTTTATTGCTTTCTTTTGCACTACCAACACTGTTTACACTGCTTACTTCTTTGCACAACCTACACTGTTCACATTGTGTACTGTTTACATCTGTGCTACCTCCTCACTACTGCACTACTACATTTACTCCTCCGTCATATTCTCTGAGACTGGATGCTGCACTTGCACACAAATTTATTTTATTTTTAGTTAGTAGCTTTTATTGATTAGTCCATTTTTCTTTTATTTACTTAACCCTATTTTGTGTGTCTGGTGCAATGTGTGTGTCTTGTCTAATGTGTAAGCTGCTGGATGCCTTGAATTTCCCTCTGGGATCAATAAAGTATCTATCCATCCATCCATCCATCCATCCAAATCCTCTTCAACCTATATTCAGTTGAATACACCACAAAGACAAGATATTTAATGTTCAAACTGATAGACTTTTTTGTTTTTGTGCAAATATGTGCTCATTTTGAAATGATACCTGCAACACATTTCAAAAAAGTAGGGACGAGACAACAAAAGACTGGGAAAGGCGGCGCCATTTCTGGATGTTGTTGATGTATGGCTTTCGCTTTGCATGGTAGAGTTTTAACTTGCACTTGTAGATGTAGCGACGAACTGTGCTAAATGACAAAGGTTTTCTGAAGTGTCACTGAGCACACGCGGTCACAGATCCTTTACACAATGATGTCGGTTTTTAATTCAGTGCTGCCTGAGGGATCGAAGGTCATGGGCATTCAATGTTGGTTTTCAGCCTTGCCGTTACATGTAAAAAGTTCTCCAGATTCTCTGAATTTTCTGATTATATTATGGACTGTAGATGATGGAATCCCTAATTTCCTTGCAACTGAACGTTGAGAAACATTGTTCTTAAACTGTTGGATTATTTTTTCACGCAGTTGTTCACAAAGTGGTGATCCTTGCCCCATTTTTGCTTGTGAACAGCTGAGCCTTTTGGGGATGCTCCTTTTATACCCAATCATGACACTCACCTGTTTCCAATTAACCTGTTCACCTGTGGAATGTTCCAAACAGGTGTTCTCTGAGCATATATCAACTTTCCCAGTCTTTTGTTGCCCCAGCCCCAGCTTTTTTGAAACATGTTGCAGGCATCCATTTCAAAATGAGTAAATATTTATCAGTTTGAACATTAAATATCTTGTCTTTGTGGTGTATTCAATTGAATATAGGTTGAAAAGGATTTGCAAATCATTGTATTCTGTTTTTATTTACATTTCACATAACGTCCCAACTTCATTGGAATTGGGGTTGTATTACTCCGCACCCTGACTGGTGTTCTGTCAAGATGTCATTCCTGTAGACAGGCCAGCCCTACGCGCAATTTCACATACGCAATACTGTCAGAAGGCGAAACTGTCGATTTATACGACGAGACACACAATTCGATAGAACACCGGCTACGCGCACTGCTACGCAAATGTCATAATGGCGCTGTTAGCTGAGAGCGAGAGAAAGTCCCGTACCGCTGCCAAAATGGGTTGATGTGAAAGTATGTGGTTAAGATGTGGTTTTTGACACAGAAATACCATTTCACATTTGATGGATTTTCCCATGTGATGGATTACTCCGCGCCCTGACTGCCTCACGGTAAGCTTGCCGACTGAATTACCTACAGAGAAATAAACCGTGCAAACGATGGAATTGGAGCAGAATAGGAATAACCCCCTTGCGTGTAATGATTTGCGTGTTGTGTGCGCCGCTGAAGAGGAGGTACTGCTGGCCCACCACCACCAGATGGAGCCCTGCTTGAAGTGCGGGCTTCAAGGGAGAGGGCGTCATAGCAACCGGGAGTGACAGCTGTCACCCATCATCAGCACCAGCTGTCACTCATCCACATCATACCACCACCACCATAAAGGCCGGACTGCAACTCCACCTCCCCGCCGAGAAATCAGCTACCTTGGAGGTAACTTCTCTGCTGTATTCAACTCTGACAAATAGTCTGAACTCTTTTTGCAGCCGTTTTCCTGTGGTGTTGCCTTATCTGGGGAATCGGCATTTGGTGTGATCAGCGACGGCTTCGCTTCACACTCCAACCAGATAAGTGGTTAGACAGGAGCTGCGCGAGTGTGTGATTGGAGGTGGAGGTGCTCCCTCCAAAAAGAACACAGACGGTGGAATTACTGAGTGTGCGAACTCACACTCATCAAAACTGTTTCTGTTCTCTGCCAGCAGTACCCGGTCTGACAGCTGGAGACGGTGGCCACCTGGGGCTCCAGGACTTGGCGGCTCCGGTGTTCTTCAGATCCGTTGGCGGTGAGGGCTGTGTGGGATCCGGCTTGGTTCTAGACGGACGTCTCCTATCCTCAAGCCTGCCCACACGTCACTCAACATTTAATTGTCGGTGGTACCAAAACTGTGTTTGTCTGTATTCTGTTGTGCACTTCACAACATTAAATTGTTACCAAAACTGTGTTTGTCTGTATTCTGTTGTGCACTTCACAACATTAAATTGTTACTGTTTGGCGCCCCCTGTTGTGGGTCTGTGTTCCTACATCTTCACAACATTGCGGACGTTCATGCTGTTATACGGTCGTAAATATCCATTTTAAAGCTCAATTTGTGACCGTGTAACCAGCATGAATGTCCACAAATCCAACAGGGTTATTCCCTAATTGAGAGGTTTCCCTGTTGTGTCATTTATATCACCCAGTCACAAGAGAATCTTTAGTAGGTTTTAACCTAGAGGTGGGCAATCATGTGACACTGAAGGGCCAAGACAATGCAGGTTTTGCTTGCAACCAATCACCTCAGCAGGTGATTTCATTGATGTTCAGGGGAGAAGCTCATCAGCAAACCCACCTGCCAAGGTGATTGGTTGCAAGGAAAACCTGCAGTGTCTCGGCCCTCATTACCCACCTCTGCTATGGGTTGAACAAAATCTTTGGATACATCTGCTAAAAGAAAAGAAAACAGACTGACCTCAATTATGAGAAAGTTGATGAGTCCTAGAGAAACAGGGAGAATCCAGGTGGAGTCAGGTATGGTCAGATCAGGAAACCACAGAGCGCCTCCTGCTGCGAGCTCAGCCTGCAGGGCTGTAAAACAAACATTTTATAGTTCACACTACACAGACTGCTTATTGACCTTGACAACACTGTTTGTTCCAGAGCAATATATATAAGATATCTGAAAGTCGGTTTGCGTTCATAAAGATCCACGCAGGGTAAATGTAGCAGACACGGAATATTTGGAATATCAGTGATGAAAGTGGGCCATGGGAAAAAAAAGAAGAAAAAAAAATCAGAGGACGGGCACGAGAACACTGGACCACAGAAGTTGACAGTGTAAGCTGCACTGTGCTACAGCTTTCTAAACGGTCTGCTGTTGGTTACATTCCAGTTAAGTTTTAGCTGCAAGTATGTGTCTTTCTAAAACTGCACACACAAATCATGGGTTTATGTCATATAAAATTAAAAAAACAAATCAAAATATATACAGATAAACAGGAGGTGTTTTCAACAAGGATCAACAAGTTAGTTTTAGTCACTAGCATGCTAACTAATGTTAAAATAAAAGAAGTGGATCAATTCACTCGCACAGGTCGACACTAATAAAGATCAACCCAACTATAATCAACCCTGACTGCTCGAAAAAAGGGCCCTATCATTGTTTATTCAGTGGGCAACTTTAGCACAGGCAGATGGTCTCTTTGGAAGATGGGATGAGCCATTTCCTCATACAGCAAGTAACCCTGCTGTGGGAGGAAACAAACAACAAAAATCCACTAATGTTGCGGCAAAACACACTCGTTTCTCGAGCAGACAACAATAACAAACCTGATAAGAAACCACCCACCAGTGGTGACCAATCAACAGAGGGCAGCCCCTGCAGCGGGCCTGAAGCTATACCCCATACATTTAGATTTCCAAGTTTATTCCGCCCTTTTAAGCAGAACGCTAATGACTCGCTTCGGAAGTAACCTACTGAACATAAACAGGAAGTTGTCGGGGGACACCACTGTCCAATGTCCAGATAAAAATAATACTATCGGTTTGTCAAACACACTGTGTCTGCCACAACATGAGATACTGGTTCGATCCTTAGTTAATTTCATTATGAAGTTGAGAGACGTATGGAAGTGAAACGTCTGGTTGGATCGCTAAAGGAACAGTGAGATATTTATCACGACAAAGCATTCAGGAGATCACAATTTATTTTCTTTTTTCAGAGATTTTACTTATTTCCCCCACATCCTTTGTATTTCATATGGTACAAACTTAAGGCTCACTCCACAGTTTATCATCATTTATTTATTTAACCTTTACTTAGCTAGCGGACAATCCTTTGAAAACTTGTTGCTGCACCCAAATGCTACACAAGACGGTCATGTGATCCACCACAGAATGACATCACAGAAAACAAAAGGAAAAAAATAATGAGAATAGATACCCACTGGCGTCAAATTTGTAAACATTTTGATTTACTTTTGTATGTACCTGATGCTAATCATTAACCTTAATGCATTGTTCAACGATTTTTAATTGTTTTAAAACTAATTAAGCTGTTCCAATCCTAATTGTGATTGGACGTATAACTGTTTAACGACTTATTCCTTCACTCTGACTGTAAGGATACGCATCTCTAAAACAACTTCATATGACGCTTGGCTTTTCCAAATTATTTTTGTACTTAAACTAATTCTGCTTTCAACATTGCAGTAATCATACAGTCACATTCGATGTGACTGTACGAGGGCTGTCAATAAAGTATAGGTCCTTTTTATTTTTTTCAAAAACTATATGGATTTCATTCATATGTTTTTACGTCAGACATGCTTGAACCCTCGAGCGCATGCGTGAGTTTTTCCACGCCTGTCGGTGACGTCATTCGCCTGTGAGCACTCCTTGTGGGAGGAGTCGTCCAGCCCCTCGTCGGAATTCCTTTGTCTGAGAAGTTGCTGAGAGACTGGTGCTTTGTTTGATCAAAGTTTTTTCTAAACCTGTGAGACACATCGAAGTGGACACGGTTCGAAAAATTAAGCTGGTTTTCAGTGAAAATTTTAACGGCTGATGAGAGATTTTGAGGTGATACTGTTGCTTTAAGGACTTCCCACGGTGCGAGACGTCGCGCAGCGCTCTCAGGTGCCGTCGTCAGCCTGTTTCAAGCTGAAAACCTCCACATTTCAGGCTCTATTGATCCAGGACGTCGTGAGAGAACAGAGAAGTTTCAGAAGAAGTCGGTTTCAGCATTTTATCCGGATATTCCACTGTTAAACACCTAACCCTAACCCTAACCCTAAGACCAAGTAGCGTCGCCCAGCTCAGTTTAATCTGCTCAGTTCGTGTCCGGACATGAAGACACCTCCGGAAAGGAAAAACACCTCCGTGTTGATAACCATTTGTAAAATCCAGGCGGCTTTTGATGGCTTTCGGTGGAGTGAGTATATGAGAAATTGTTTAACAGCTGGACATGTTCCAACTTGTCCTTAAGGCTTCCAACAGAGGTGTCTTTCCTGTGGCGGAGCATCGCGGCGGCTGCGAGCCGACGCTGCAATCCGTCCGCACATCTTTCATTAAAAAAAATCTCCTTTAACAGTGGAATATTCGGATAAAATGCTGAAACTGACTTCTTCTGAAACTTCTCTGTTCTCTCACGACGTCCTGGATCAATAGAGCCAGAAATGTGGAGGTTTTCAGCTTGAAACAGGTTGACGACAGCGCCTGGGACCGCTGCACGACGTCTCGCACCATGGGAAGTCCTTAAAGCGACAGTATCACCTCAAAATCTCTCATCAGCCGTTAAAATTTTCACTGAAAACCAGCTTAATTTTTCGAACCGTGTCCACTTCGATGTGTCTCACAGGTTTAGAAAAAATTTTGATCAAACAAAGCGCCAGTCTCTCAGCAACTTCTCAGACAAAGGAATTCCGACGAGGGGCTGGATGACTCCTCCCACAAGGAGTGCTCACAGGCGAATGACATCACCGACAGGCGTGGAAAAACTCACGCATGCGCACGAGGGTTCAAGCATGTCTGACGTAAAAACACATGAATGAAATCCATATAGTTTTTGAAAAAAATAAAAAGGACCTATACTTTATTGACAGACCTCGTATGATTACTACCGAAAGCCCATATTCCGTTTTAAGGATTCTTCCTACCAAAATTACAAGGTCTGTTAGAAAACTATCCGACCTTTTAATTTTTTTAAAAAACTATATGGATTTGAATCATATGCACTTGCATCAGCCAAGCTTGAACCTTCGTGCGCATGCATGAGTTTTTCACGCCTGTCGGTTGCGTCATTCGCCTGTGGGCAGGCTTTGAGTGAGCATTGGTCCACCCCCCTCGTCGGATTGTCATTGTCAGGGAAATGGCTGAGCGACTGGAGCAGCTCTGAATCAAATTTTTCCAGAAACTGTGAGAGACACCCAGGTGGAAACCATTCGGAAGATTCAGACGGCTTTCGGTGAGGATACTCTCGGCGTCACACAGATTAAGGAGCATTACAACCGTGTTAAAGAAGGCCCACAGCGGTGGAGGGCGCGCTGCGCTCCAAGCGGCCATCGACAGGCTGAAACGAACAGATCATTTCCAAAGTGAAGGCTGTGTTGATTCGGGACGTCGTCTGACTACCAGAGAAATTGGAGAAGAGGTGTACATCAGCACTTTTGCGGCACATTCCACTGTTACAGGAGATTTTGTAATGAAAGACGTGCGGAGGAATTCGCGTGTCGGCACGGAGCCACAATGGTGCAAAACAAAAAGCACGTCCGTGTTGGAAGTCTCACAGGACAAGTTGTGACATGCCCAGCTGTTACACAATTTCTCGGATACTCACTCGACTGAAAAGCCATCTGAATCTTCTGAATGGTTTCCAAACTCACGCACGTGCACAAAGGTTCAAGCTTGGCTGATGAAAGCGCACATGATTCAAATCCATAGTTTTTTTTTTTAAATAAAAAGGACGGATAGTTTTCTAACAGACCTCGTACTTGGCAACTTTTTCAATTAACTTCTTTTCAATTCGATGACGCTTTCGTTACTTAAGAACACACCTTACATAATGTTTACCTTACCTACAAAGTCAGGGTGTTACTTCTCGGATATCACTGATTAAAGGAAACACTCCTGAATGTCCTTTACTGAGTTTGCAAGCTGAGCAGACCCTTCATAGTAATTCAGACTCTTTGTACGCACTTGTCAGTTTTTTTGTGTATTAACCTGCATATTTTGTTTCATCAGGGAGGCTAACGGTCCTCGACCTTCTGCGGTGAGGTTGTGTGTACGGATGGCTCTGACCACGCGTACTCCTGGACACATGGACCCAGATGAATTATTCAAGCAGGTATTATGCGACATGACTATGGTGATCATGCCTGGAGTCATCAACTGATTCAATCTGTTATGCTGAAGAAGGTTTGCACAGAACTGATGACCTCATTTGTACAGATGGTAAAAATAGACTTTGTGATACTTCATAAAACTACTGCAATAGGTTTAATGATGTTGGATCATGGTTAGTGAGACTGGTGCGCTGGTAAACCTGATCATAGCAATGAGCTACAGATTGCAGATAAGGGGACAGATCTTTGTTGTAAGTGGATATATATAAAACAAAAAAGAAATAAACAGAAAAGGACAACAGCGCAGAAACACACATAATATCTTGAACTAAGAAGTCGAATGGACAGCAATTATGATACAAAAAGAAATATGTTATCTTCAGTAGTTTTAAATGAGTTAAACACACAGGAAGAGATTTATTGAGGGCTGGCTGCACTAATGAGATCTTTCAGAGAACAGACCTACAGATCATTTCAGTGGGTACATTGCAACTGTGGAAAAACTGCAATCAATATGATTTGGGGGTCAATGGTTATTAATTATATAACGGCTGAGTGGATCCTTGTCATTAGATTGGTGCTTTGTATGTCACATGACATAGATTAATTTATCCCATTTGTGTTGCAATACATTTAGAGTGCAAATTTGGTTCTATATGTTTGGTACCACTGCACTCTGCACACTGGAGAAGAATTTTTAGGTCCATATTTGAACTGTGATGAACTATCAAGTGTCCTGATCCGAACTGTATGTCCTCTGGTTGAACTAGCAGGTGTTCAACCCAAAAAAAAGGGCTCTATTAGTCATTCAGTCTGTCAGGAGCTTTCCAAGGCCTTTTAGGTGCTTTCCCGCAGGCCACGTGCAGGGGCCTCAGGCCAGCTGCACCTGTGGCTGAGGCCACGTGCGGGGGGGGCCTCAGGCCAGCTGCACCTGTGGCTGAAGGTCTTTTAAAAAAATCAGTTGTAAATCCTTCACGTTTTAATGGGAGCGTTTGTCACATTGAAATAATGGCCTAACACCTGCTTAGGGTTCACTAGAGGACGCTTCCAATAGAAAACCATGTCTTGGGAATGAAATAAATAAAAAAGTCGAAGGAGGAGCGATGCCCGCGGGTCTCCAATAAATAGATGAGCGCGGTTGTCATATTCAGTCTCTCTAGAGGACTCAGTTTGTCTAAGCTCTGTGTCGAAGGCTTAAATAAACTTAAAAACTCTGTGCATTTTATCTTGCTTAAGGCTGAATTATTCTAAAGTGTTGTGTCCTTTTCTAGCATATCACTTGCAATTAGTTTGTGTTATCTAAAAGACGACATCCTGAGAAGACTAAAGACGAGCCACGACAGAACTTGGCGAGCCAGCTTCAGGAGGGTCCAGGGGCATTCCGGCAGCCTGGGGCGGTCCAGCTCATCCCTCCAGACCGTAAATAACAGTGATCACGACTAAAAGGTAAGCAGAAACCTTTTATAACTTCTGCACGATCTGGAGGAGTGAGTCGGGATTTCCGCCCAAGTTGACAGGTGATATTTTTTAATTGCCTCTTACCCAAAAGAACCTGGACTAAGAAAATTGATAAGAGACCAAAAAAAGATAAGATTGAAAATTATCAGGCCTTGTAGATAAAATGCTCAGAAGGTGTGTGTGTTCCCGGGAAAAAGAATGTCTGTGTGAGTGAAAGGTCAGGAATGTTCATGAACTCTGGTGCGGAAAAGAGTGCATGGAGAATTAACCTGGATGCTTGGAGAATAATTGGTGTTGAAATTCGTTACTAACGTGCCGGCTGATAACATGCGCTGTAGGGGTTAATTTAGGGGAGTATACTGACAAATAGATACAAGGTAATACAAGGTTATTTAAAGAGTTTAACAGAGACTGAAGTGAAATAAGTGAGATAAAGAGTTTAACAGAGAATACGTGCAGAGGAAGCACAAGATAAGCGCCTGAGGGGGCGCAGTAGAAATACCGTACGTGATAAAGAGATTTAAAGAGAAAAGTGCAAAGTAGCACAGCTGACAGTAAGTAAAAGAGCTCAATAAAGGACGTAATTTTTTAAGAAAAGAGAAAAACTATAAAAAAAATGAAAAAGAATGAATGAAGAGTTAGTGCAGAATACATGAGAATTAATGAAGCAGAAAATAGTGCAGTAAGGCACCAAATACACGCTTGTGGGGCGTGGGAGAAGAATAAGTAATTAAGTACACAGTAATATGAGTTTTTTATAAGAAAAGAAAAAGAGAATATTTTCAGTGCAAAGGCACATTAAGCTCACGAGGAGCTCAGTAAGTGAAAAAAAAAAAGTAGAAGAAAGTGCAGAAAGGCACAGGATACGCACGCAAGGCGCGGTAAGGCGTAGAAATAAATGAAATATTGTATGCTCAGAGAAGAGCTTGTGAAAATAATATAGTAAGCACAGGATACGCACGCGAGGCGTGGTAAGGCGTAGAAGTAAATGAAATATTGTATGCTCAAAGAGGGCTTGTAAAAAAAATATATATATATTAAGTTGCTGGCAGCGCCGGAGAAGCTGTCTAACGTGAAGAAGAGATACATGCTTAAACAGAACACATTGGTGTTAAGTGATTAAAAAGGTTGCTTAAAGCCGCGGAGTGAAAAGTGGCAGAAGTCTAGATAGAGATATACAGAAAGTTGTTTTTAATAATTTTTGTGTATAAAGCTTTTGAAGATTGGTGTGTGGGAGAGTGGAGAGTAATCTGTGTAAAGCTGTGAGGGCTTGCAGGCTGGCTGACATACAAGATTAATGTGAAAGAGTACGAGGAGGAGGCGTTTAGACCCAACAGAAGGACTTGGGAGGTGCATGACAGGCAGAGAGGAAAGTGTGAAACAGAGACAGTGAAGAAAAAGACAGGAGAAAAGACTGCTATGTACATACAGAGAAGGTAGATATTATTTCAAAGAAAGAAAATTAATAAACAAACATAGCAGAAAAAGACAAGAAGCAGAAAGTTAAAAAATTAGAAGGAAAATAGAAAGTCGGGAGCAAAGACATTAGGAAGTGTTAGGGTTGTAAGAGGAGTAAAGAAATAAATTGGTTATAAATCAAAAGAGTTAAAGCTTAGATTATAGTGAAAAAGCAGACAGACTGATCAATGCTTGGGACAGTCATTGATGGGAGACTTAAGTGATGATGAAATAATACTCCCAGAACATTACTTGACTGACGGAGACATCGAAACCCAGGGAATCAGGACACATTTTTGGCTGGAAAGGACCTATTTTGACAGGGTAGGAGCAGAACATTGGCAGGACGAACAAGAGATCAATCAGAAATTATGGCAGATTACTAAGGTAATCAATCTGAAGCAAAAGAAAGAACAATTCCCTCTAATTAATTGGGAGCTGCTGATAAGACGTCTGTGGCATCAGGGTTTAACCCCGTGGCTGGAGCTGCTTTGTGCAGATCCTAATAAAGAAATTAGCATACCATTAAATCATTTAATAACACTGCCAACCGATCCAGGTGAAGAACTGTTTCCTAGGTTGACTCTGACTGTGGTCCCAAGGAAGGTTCGGTGGGAAACAGGTAAATTTTCATATTTAGTTAAAGAAAAAGAAGACGGGCATAAACAGTTGGAAATTTAATCCTTTTAAGGGTTTAAAATACAAAACAGGTGTTACAGCCGGCAAGTTATTGGTCTGGATCAGGACAGCCCCTGAGGGACTACCAGAACACCATAGAAACACCTCACATAGCGTTTGTCAGGGTTACATGGGTAACTCTCAAGGTCAAGGTCGGGAAAGTACCCCGCTAGACTTAGTACTAAGAAAATATCCAGGAAAACGCACTAAGGCCAACCAATGTATGAGAAAGTGGCACAAAAGGTCACATGGGGGCAGACAATGGCCTTTGGAGGGATCATTTGTTCCGGTGATGTGTGAAGCAGTTGCGGTAGAAATACAGAAAAAAGAAATTAAAGATCAACAGAAGAACGTAAATAACAACAAAAAACGCACTGAAGAAAAAGAAGTTTTGGCCTTGTTCAAGCAGGAAGCACAGAGGCTACAGCAGAAAGAGAAAAAATGACAGAGGAAAGATCCAAAGACACTAAGGCCAGTGCACCGAGCTGGGAAGCAGAGCCACCCCCATATAAACGTCATGATATGGGAAAGACAGCTGGACAATTTGTATTAGGAACTCGTGAAGAGGACCAAGGCATGGATGTGGAGGGCAAATTCACACTGACACTAAAAGCTTGAGAGCCACAAGGAGACAGGTCTTCAGTCTGTCAAATGGATCATACAAGGTCTTCAAGTCCGAAAGTAGGTGGTCGCTCACCACGATCAGCAGGGGGGGCCACAAATAACAGTGACACGGAGGCAGACGAGGATAAAGAGAGAGACCTGAAGGCTCCGCCTGCACATCGAGGTCCACTGAAAACCGTCCCCTCCCACCATAAGTCAGCCGACTGGACCTTCACAGGCTATAGAGGCTCCGAAGAGTGGCACAAGAGCTTCTGTGACACACTGGATCTGGCCAGAAGAGATAATGAAGAACTAGCTGAGCAGCTTCGGCTAGCGAAGGAAAGAATACAAAGACATAGGGACGCCGAGGAAAGAAGAATATTACAACAATCGACGCCCAATCAAGGGAATCACATTATAGAGCCACCCACCCGAAAGATTTCTGGTGAGATCATCATTGAGAGTGCAAAAGAGGCCCGACTCAGGCAAAGACAACAATGTGTAGCCAAAGACATAGCGGCTTTAGAACAGAATATAACCAACTGGATGGACTGCCTGGAACCAGTCAGTCGCACTCGATCTGGAAGACAGTATGGAGCCCCCACAGAAGAAGAGGAGGACGAAGACCTCATATGCCCATTGGTGGTTAGAAATGGTCATCATGTGTATACCCCATGGAGCTGGACAGACATGGTGGGGCTGGCCAACAGGCTGCCAGACATCACCCAAGGAGCTGGGAGATGGATAACTGCCTTAGAAGAAGGCACTGCAGGGGTAACCTTGTCTTTAGGTGACATAAAAGCCTTGCTAATGCATGTCATGGGAAAACATGACACTGAAGAATTAGCAGGAAAGGTTGGACTAACACAAATGATGGGCACTAATCAACATGATGAAGTACCCTTTAATCGCTATAGAAACTCCATGTGGGAAGGACTGAGAAGAAAGTACCCTGAGGTCTTGGATCCCTCTAAATTGGATGATGAGGAGTGGATACCTGAAGAGTGCCCAAAGAAGTTCCTGCACCGATTCCAGAAGAGATGGGCGGAGTTAACAGGAAATGCATGGAACCATTCTCCAGCAACTGAAATCCTGTTTAAAATAACTGTAAAAAAGGCTCTACCAGATGAGGTTCAGAAAGCCCTAGATGGAGTCGTGGGACTATCAAAAATGAATTGGGCTTTATACTCTGAGCATATTTGTCACCATCTTGAAATCTACAAGAAAGAAAAACAAAAAGAAGAAGATGCAGCAAAATCCCTGACGAAAAAAATTGGTGCAGATGCAGTTGGGAGAGCTAACCAAAGTCAAGAAAGAAAAAAAACAAAGACCCAGGCACCAATGATGACCCCTGTTCCTTCTGAGCCGGCAAGCCTAGGCCCTACGGCAAACACTGCTGCCACCATACAGGCACCTGTGGTAACAGCCACACAGAGACCCCAAGGAGTAGCAGGAAGCACTCCTACAGGAGAAGTCTCAGCACCAGTGGAGCATCACTATCACTACCATAGCACTGGCACACCCGGAAATGGACCCACCTACAGTCATGGGTGGAGAGGAGAGTCACGGAACTTTCAAGGTCAAAGAGGAGGGTGGCGAAGAGGATCTCGCCAACCTTCATTTGGAAGCAGATTCCAGAACTCAGCTCCCAGGAACAGTCAAGCGGGACCGCCTATGGGACCAACACCCCCAATAGGGGATCAACCCTCTAATGAGTGTTGGAGCTGTGGACAACCTGGACATCGAATGAGAAATTGTCCGGCCCAACCTTGGGTTGGACCCTCTGCCTATTGGCAATAGGAGGGCCAAGAGAAGACAGAGGGGGAAACGGTGGCATTGGCTATTTCGATGATACCTAAGGAAGAGCCAACCGTCACTGTTAATATACAAAACAGAGATTTCCCTTTCATGGTGGATACAGGGGCAACATACTCTTGCATAGGGAAAATTGGCGCTCATCTCCCCCTCTCTGGGTCTGTAATTAAGACCATCGGCTTCTCTGGGAAGACTCAAATAATACCTTTTACACGCCCACTTCCTGTAACGATTGCAGGAAAAACAATTGAAGCACCCCTGTTATACTCACAAAATACACCTGTGAATTTGCTGGGAAGAGACATTTTATGTAAGCTACAAACCCAGATAGTGTGTACCCATCAAGGACTGCAAATACACTTTCCTGACGAAGAACTCACCAACATTATGGTGCTTATGGACATGGAAAACAAGGTCCGACCTGTGCAACCCATGGTATACTGGCTGAAGTTACAACCAGAAAATTCAAATCTTCAACTGGAATGGGAAAAAATGGAAGCCCTGGGCAGAACAACACTATGAAGCAGTATATACACCTAGTTTACCTTACATGTCACCCTGATGTTCGATGCCAAACAAGAACAAACTGACTATGCATGCTGCTGGGATGTATTGATGAATCAACGGCTGTTTCACATAACCACCACAGAAATTTATTTAGGCCCCCAAGGGGCCGCAGCTTCTGTCAAGCTAACTTCAGCTGAACAACAATGGTATCAAGTGCCGAATGCCACGCCTCATGTAACCCTTTTAGTCTCAGAAAAGTACGAATCCCATGACCTAGGTCCAATGGTAAAGACAGCCTCAGAAGTTGAAGAATGGCAAAACATGGAAAGTCCACAAGTACATCTGTCAAAAGACCAGCAGTTTGTACGAATTAACTTAAAAGTAAATGATGAGGCTATAGCTCAAAAAGTGGAGCTCAATCCTAGACCAGAGGGACAGATGGTGTTATCGGCCCAACAAGAGAAATTGTTAGAGCAAATACCACCAGTGGTGTGGTCCAAAAGCAAAACAGATGTAGGACTAGTAAAAACAGCCTTACCAGTAAAAATAAAAGTAAAACCGGGAGCAAAACTGCCTCACCAAAGGCAGTATCCATTAAAACCTCAGGCTATTGAAGGCATAAAACCAGTAATTAAGGGACTAATGGCAGCTGGAGTTTTAATAAAAACTGCAAGCCCATGCAATACTCCTATCTACCCTATCCCTAAAAACAATACCGAAGAGTATCGGCTGGTACATGATCTGCGTCCTATCAATGCAATAATAGAAATGGATGCGCCTATAGTACCTGATCCGCATACTATACTATCAAGCATCCCTGCTGGAGCAAAATGGTACACGGTAATCGATCTGTGTTCAGCCTATTTCAGTGTGCCTGTGCACCCAGACTCACAACATTTGTTTGCATTCACATTTCTGGGACAACAGCTAACGTATACACGGCTACCTCAGGGACTGAACCTGTCCCCAGCCATCTTTAACAAAGTCCTGGCTGAAGATTTACAACACCTTGACATACCCAGTACATTGGTGCAATATATGGATGATCTCCTTATTGCATCAGAGACTCAAGAACAGTGTGAAAAAGATTCATTAATTGTATTGCATGCATTGGCAGATGGAGGTCATAAAGTAAGTAAGGACAAATTGCAGTTCTGCAAACAACAAGTAGAATACTTGGGAAGACAGTTGTGTGGGACCACGCGATGTATAGCCCCAAGCCAAGTGGAGGCTATAATCAAGGCTCCCAAACCCCAAACAGTGGGACAGATGCTTTCATTCCTTGGGATGGCAGGGTACAGTCGGCCGTGGATTTGTGATTATGCTATAAAAACTGCACCTTTGCGTGCCATGATTAGAGCAGTGGGGCAAACAAGCAATGCAGCTCTCCTCGTCTGGACAGATGAGGCAACGGGAGCTTTTGAGGCCATAAAAACAGACATGCAATCTGCTCCCGCGTTAGGTAACCCAGATTATGGGAAACCTTTCCATTTGTATGTTACTGAAAAAGCTGGATATGCTTGTGCTGTACTAATGCAGGAAACAAATGAAGGAAAACAACCATTGGCCTATTATAGTACAAAGCTTGACAACATTGAAACAGGATTGCCACCATGCTATCAGGGTCTAGCAGCAGCTGCCTTTGCATTTCAAAAAGCATCATCCATAATCATGGGACATGCAGTAACGTTGTACACGTCGCATCAGTTACATGCCCTGCTAACCAGTCAACGTTTTGTCTTAACACAAGCTAGACGCACTGGATATGAAGTTGTGTTGTCCGCTCCAGAAATAACAATACAACGTTGTCACACGGTGAATCCCGCCACCAAACTGACCACACCGTTAGATGGTACTCCACATAACTGTGTGGCAGAGACAGAGAAATTTTTGAGAGCCAGAGAACATTTGTATAATCACGCCATAGATGCAGATCTAACCCTGTTCGTGGACGGCTCATGCTTTTGGGATGCCGCGGGATTGCATGCGGGTATGGGGATTGTTAAACTGAACACGGATGGCAAGACCTTTGAATTACTGGAGTCCCAAGGAATTGATCAGCCTTGTTCAGTCCAACTGGCAGAAATCAAAGCCTTAACTATGGCTTGCCAGATAGCTAAAGATCAACGTGTTAATATCTACACAGACTCAGCCTACGCTTATGGCGTATGTCATGTACATGCGAACATTTGGAAACAAAGGGGATTCCTGAGAGCAGATGGCACCCCTGTCACTCATGGAGAAGCGATTTCCCAACTGTTACAAGCTCTCCAATTACCGTCTGAGGTAGCCATCATTAAATGTGCAGGTCATCAAAAGAATAATAACATCATAGCTCAAGGTAACAACCTAGCAGATGACGCAGCTCGCAAAGGAGCACAAGGAGAAAATATGTTTCCCCTGTTAACCATCCAAGATTGTGCCCCACTGGTTTCACTTGACGCACTGATAGTGGCTCAAAGTAGGGCCAGTGGAGAAGAAAAACGAATGTGGGTTAAACGAGGTGCTATTGAGACACGCAGTCAGGGGCCAGCGGACAAGCTGTGGCGCAGTAGTCATGGACATTTTGTGTTACCCACCAATTTATTACGACATGCAATCATTTGGGTCCACGGACCCGATCATTGTTCGCGAGTCCAAATTATGAACAAACTAAAAGCTGTCTGGTGGTCACCATATATGGCAGCTACAGTGGACCGTTTGTTGAATGAGTGTGAGGTATGTGCACAGTACAATGTCCGGAAATCATTCACAGCCCCTTTAGCCCACATTCCGGTCCCTGATGGGCCATTCAGACATCATATGATGGATTTCATAGACATGGGAACTGAAAACCGAGTTAAACGAATGAGATATGTTTTGGTAGTGATATGCAGATTCAGCCGATGGATTGAGGCAGTAGCCTCTGCAAATCAAGACCATAAAACGGTAGCCAAATTCTTGTGCCGAGACATCTTTCCAAGATTTGGCATTCCAGATACTATCTCATCTGACAACGGTAGGGCTTTTGTAGCCAAGGTTACACAAGAAACATTCAAACAATTGGGTATCAAACAGAAATTTGGGTGTGTTTATCACCCCCAATCAAATGGGGCGGTGGAACGGGCTAATGGCATTTTAAAGAACAAACTAGCAAAAATCATAGCAGACAGCAATGGCAAACTAACCTGGCTGGATACGTTGCCGCTTGCTTTATTGTCAATGCGCTCACAAACTAACCGACTAAACCATTTGACACCATTTGAAGCTCTTACAGGTCGGCCGATGCCTATTCCATACCTGAGAGGACCCTACGAAGGACCATCGCTGGAGCAGCTACAAGACAAATGGCATAATTATCTGAGACAGTTAAACCAAATACACAAAACTATCTTTTTGCAGGTCAAAGGTGCTACAGAAGACAGAGAAGCAGAGATTCCACTCGAAAATCAGAGCATCCAGCCTGGTGATCTGGTTTACGTCAAAGTGTTCAAAAAGAAGTGGGACAGGCCCCGCCGAGAAGGTCCTTTTAAAGTTATTCTTGCCTCACGTACAGCAGTCAAAGTAGACGGTAAGGACACTTGGTTTCATTTAAACCACTGCTGTAGGGTTGGTGGCCCAGCGCCCCTGCGGCCTCGGCAAGCTCATCTTGGCAGAGCCGCCGGGCCAAGGGGGGAAGCAGGAGAAGCCAGAGACCCTACAGCAGCACCGAGGGATGGCCACGCCTCCCTGCAGCCAGAAGAAGCACCGAGGGAAGGCCACGCCTCCCTGCAGCCAGGCGAACACCGGCCAAGGCGCTCACAGAGACTGATTGAACAAAGACGACGCACAGCTTCAGAGAGTAGTGGATCCCTGCCAGATAGAGCAGCGACAGACTCAGATGCAGACTCAGAAACAACTGGAGACGCAGGCCAACAGACAGACAGAAATACAGACCGACAGATAGACAGGCCACAGGAGACATCAGACTCGGACAGCAACTTAGTAGATTTACCGACAGAAGAACCACAGGAAGTACAACCCAGACAAAGCACAGATACACCACACATCCCTAGTGACAGCTCATCTAGTGACGGCTCACTCAGTAGCACATCTAGTAGCACATCTCAACAGTCATCAGAGCAATGGTTAAGGAATTATTCAAGGGATTGACAATACTACTGGTGGTCAGTATGGGAGAAAATAGACATCCAAAACATACAACGGACTGTGCCGTGGCCATGGCCGCAATAGCAGCTAAACAAGGCATTCTAAACACAGGAAAAACATATAATTTGGTATACATTAAATCAAAAGCCTACAAGAACATAGGAATACAGGGAAAGCTGGGGGATTACATATTAGGCGAAGCCATTAGCATCAAATGTGAAGAGGAGGGAACACTCAACATAGAGGTAATTTGTGATAAAGAGGATGCAGGGAAACCAAGCAAGACGTAACTGTTACAGTACATGAAGCCACAAAATGGGTAAAAATCAAACCAAGGAAAAAGAGGACAATTAGAAGCCTAGAAACAAGCAGTCACTTAGGGAGATGGGATCCCAGTACAGACCTAGCCCGCACACAAGGGTTGAAGACCAATTTATTTTACCAATGGTTGAAATTTTCGGCTAGGCAGATCAGTGAAAAGCCTTGCATAGCCTGTCACCGGAAAGGTGTGATACCTCAGGCTAAACCCCTACCTGATATCAACAACTGTTATAGGAGTCCCCAACATAACTCAGACCAAGCAGAATGCTATACACAATGTGTTATGAAAATGGCAGTAGGTGATGAAAAATATGCTGCCGACAGTAAACTTTGTCCAGTGCCTCTAAATACAGAAGGAACCGTTCCACCTATGATTAAAATAGAGAAAGGGATGATACACCCATTCTGTATAGCTAAAGGCTTAGTAGCACAATACATAACCGATTGGCAGGTAGGGACGACCCAGCCAAAACACCACATACAGTGTATGCAAAAGCAGCAAGAATACAAACCGGCCAAAACAGCATGGAACATTACCGTCTGTCACACCCTGCCAGCAGCAGGCATACAGTGTGAACAAATAGTACCGGCCACAGGGGGGTCTGTAATTGGACTGAATCTCACCCATGCTTCATGGGTATCTACTCCAAATTTAGCTAAGGGAACGGTACCCTTAGCTGACATCTTTTGGATATGCGGACAAAAAAGGAAACTCCTGTCATCGCTGTCCCCGAATTGGAAAGGCCTTTGTGCTCCTGTGATGCTCACAGGAGCAATAACAGTAATTGAAATGCCAACTTCAATACAACCCATGCCACAGAAACTTCGTAAGAAAAGAGGAATAATGACGTTTAAAACAGACTACAACATCACAGTAAGAAACGGGATACCAGAAGGGATACCCCGACAATTAGAAGCCATAGACAGTAGCAGAGTTAAAGCAGATGAAGATGCGGATAAATGGGGATGGGCATTGGCTCTGTTCGGGGTTACTCCAAAAATCCGTTCTAGGTTCCAGGAGGTGCAATGGATTAATTACTTGTGGTATAATCAGCAAAGATACCTGAACTGGACATTGGCAGCAGTAGGAGCCTTAACCGAACAGCTGCACGCCACCTCGCTAATGACAATGCAAAATAGATTAGCTATCGAGATGATGATGGCTGATGAACAAGGAGTTTGTATTATGATCAAAGCCACCGAATGTTGCACAGCTATTCCCATGCGTACAGGGGAAGACGGAAATTTGACAGAGCTCTTAATCACACTTGAAGAGATGCAACAGGAACTGTTAAGTAACTCCATAGGAGGGAGAAATGAAACTGACGATTCTGGATACATTGTAGGGAATGGAATGAATATTGGCCCACTATTTTCACTGTTTGGGACTCTAAGGAGAGGGTGGATATCATGGAAAGACTGGTTATACCAGATAGGTGTAGTCTTGGCACTAACAGGGGTGGCGGTCTTGCTGGTAATATGTTGTGGTATTCCCTTGATAAAATTTCTGGTCAATAAATTGATTTCATCCACAGTAGGACAGCTCCCACTGTTAGCCATCCGAGCCCTAGAAGAAAGCACAAACGAAACAGACAGAGAACCAGAATATATGGAAATGGATGAAATACCAATTATCCTCCCCGACAGCCCCCAGCTCCCTAATATTGTGGCGTATACCCCAGATAGGGAGGACTGGGACGGACCGTGCTTGGTGATATTGTAGACGAGGAAGAAGACATGCACGCACATTTACATTCACACACATGCACCCACAAAAATGAGGGATAGGATAGACAATATCTGAAAGAATGACATGGAGCTGTAATAATGAACGTATATGTATATTACTAGGACACAGGAGTATGGCTGAGAGACCAGACTCCCCTGATCAGGGACCTATGCCTGATCTGCCTCTATCAAGTCTGATTGGACTCTCAGAACTGTTGGAGAAGAGGATATACAGGAGGGATGGTCGAGACATGATTGTTCGCCACAGCCGCCATCCATCCAGCAGCTAAACCAGTTGGCAACAGAAGGATCTTCATCGTTCCAGCACCTGGCGATGACGGCTTCACAGAATCTGCCTGCAGCAAGAGTCGGGACTCCACCATCACCTGAAGGACCCTTTGGACTCAGGAACACACCCCTTCCGCAGATGCCATGGAGACAGTCACATGTGCCAGTGGCAACGATACCCTCCAGGGGAGGCAGCCAAGGTCGGCCATATGCAGCAACTGCCCCGAGTGCATCCTAGACCCAATTCACTGCTAGGACCTGTCCCCAGCTTTCCACCCCCAAGGCAGGAGAGATATTCCGATCAGCCCAGTACCTCTGGAGGAGGATCAGCAGGGGTGGACCTTAGTCGAACTCACCCACCAGGACAGAGGGGAGCTTTGTACAGGCTGCTAAATGCCCAGAGTGTCCCAACCACTTGCCTGTGCGACATCAACAATACTCCCCCCACACACGAAATGCCTTCCCCCTTGTACTTCCTGTCCCCTGGACTGCACAACCTTAATCTGGTCATGGTCACCCCACTGGACATGGCAATCTTGGTTCGAGAGCTTCGTCTTCCACAAGAGTCTGTTCCAAAAACCTTGGAGCAGCTCCTGCCCCTCACAAATCACATTCCCCATGAGCTATTTGAGGAAATCATGCCACAACTGAGTCAGACAGCTGCATACCTGTTAAGGATACACCGTGACAATGCCAACATCTCTTGTGCTCAGGAGGGCCTCCATACTCAACTGTGTGGTCTTCAGTCTAGTATGGACATGCTAGCCAGCATGATGGAGCATATGGAAAGGGAACAGCTAGGGCTGGCCACCACCACCCTGAATGTGGGCAAGAATTCTCTGGGGGCCCTGTACAACCTGGCCAAGCAGCACAAGGAGCTGGAAAGATCCATCAGAGAACTGCACGACTGTCTGAAAGCCAGAATTCCTGATCCTTCCCCCACTACCCCTGAAAGGCCAACCTCCCCATATTCCCCAACTTCTCCCAAAACTTCAGACGCTGAGTAAATGCTGAGGAGCGCGGACTGACGTAATGGCACTGAACACGGACTATGATCTTGGTTCTTGAGTTTGAATTACGGACTGGTTTCAGAAATCTGAGTGTAAATAAAAAAACAAAGAAGGATATATGTTAGTAACGAAGGTCGGGTAAATGTCTGTCCTTACCATCATCTGCGTAACACAGATAAAGCTAAATGCATACACATAGATATCACATTGCAAAGTTATAAAAAGGGGACCCTTACACGGCGTGTTTGGAGATTTAGTAGTAAAGATGCACCATAGGGACCCCTTTTTCTTAAATTATAGCATGCCTCAAGAGACATGCATCGCCTAAATTTGGCGTCTGGCCAAAAAGGGCATTAGAAAACAAGCTGAAAAAGAAGAAAAACAAAGTGGAGAATGTTGAGAAATGGCCTATAATGAAAACCATTATATGATTGACTAAGGCAAATGACTTAAGGACGGACATGAAGGGAAACCATTTATTGTGTTTATCATTTAACTAGATATAGCTGCGCAACCTTAGAATAGTTTCTTGATTGGTTGACTAAATAGTGGTAATGTAGGGGTTATTTGATGCATTTAAGTAATAAATGTGTGACTCTCTAACAAAATAATATGTAGAACCAAGTATAATGGGTTGGAGCCTCTGGTTGAGTGAGACAATAGATGCCAGAAAATGATTGGTTGCACTGATGTCAATGTAAAGCCTTTACTTTGCCATGATTAAGAGGTTGCTGTAACTTGTTTTATGTGGCCATTTTAAGTGCCTTGAATTACACCAAAACTCAATGTTTGAATGTCACCTTGCGTTGATATAATCCAGCTAATTGATCACCTTGTGCCTTAGTATGTAGGTTCACCTGCACTTACACTTAAATATATTTACCGAGTGAAGTATCACTTATATTCATATCCGCACCAGAGTTATCAGTAATTCGAGTGATGTGTTTTTCTTTTTTATTGCAATGCACAAATGCAGATGTCTTGTCAGTAAACAACCCAAGAGTATAGTTGATGTAATGGGACTCTTTCGAGTCCCAGAGGAGGGACTGTAGAAGAATTTTTAGGTCCATATTTGAACTGTGATGAACTATCAAGTGTCCTGATCCGAACTGTATGTCCTCTGGTTGAACTAGCAGGTGTTCAACCCAAAACAAAGGGCTCTATTAGTCATTCAGTCTGTCAGGGGCTTTCCAAGGCCTTTTAGGTGCTTTCCCGCAGGCCACGTGCAGGGGCCTCAGGCCAGCTGCACCTGTGGCTGAGGCCACGTGCGGGGGGGGGCCTCAGGCCAGCTGCACCTGTGGCTGAAGGTCTTTTAAAAAAATCAGTTGTAAATCCTTCACGTTTTAATGGGAGCGTTTGTCACATTGAAATAATGGCCTAACACCTGCTTAGGGTTCACTAGAGGACGCTTCCAATAGAAAACCATGTCTTGGGAATGAAATAAATAAAAAAGTCGAAGGAGGAGCGATGCCCGCGGGTCTCCAATAAATAGATGAGCGCGGTTGTCATATTCAGTCTCTCTAGAGGACTCAGTTTGTCTAAGCTCTGTGTCGAAGGCTTAAATAAACTTAAAAACTCTGTGCATTTTATCTTGCTTAAGGCTGAATTATTCTAAAGTGTTGTGTCCTTTTCTAGCATATCACTTGCAATTAGTTTGTGTTATCTAAAAGACGACATCCTGAGAAGACTAAAGACGAGCCACGACAACACACACACACATGCTCGTGCATGAACACAAACGTGATTGTGCACGTGTGCATGTTCTCGTGCATGCGCATGTACGCACGCCCACACGTGCGTGGGCGCAGATGTGGCTGGACTGAGGAACTACACAGTCTTTTTTTTAAGGAAGTCTGAAGTCAGTGCATAGCATCACTGGACTACACGTCACAATTTGGACTTTAGCAGCAGTGCAACACCAAAATATAAGTCTCTTTTCTGTTGTTTATAAATTAATAAAATATCAAATAACAAGGATCTATTTTAGCTGTTATATAAAACAAATAATGAATGTTTTTACATTCTTTCAATGGAACAAATATTTAATTCGGTGAAAAGTGGAACATACCATTCAACTCAGCTTTGCCTCGTTGAATGGTATGTTCCAGCTTTCACCTCATGAAATATTCGTACCATTGAACTCATAAACATTCATTATTTGTATATTATAACTATATATTAACTATACATATTCAGCCCAACATTACTGACAGTCCGTCTCTAGTGATTGGGCACTTTCCTTCAAAAATAAATGTGAACAATGGTATTACCTGGTTGCAGGTAATACCATTGTTCACATTTGGTGACGGACCTCTCTTTCAAACTATAGGCTGGTTTCACTGTTACTACACTTTTGATAGGGGCGGAGACTTGGAACGGTGTTTACATAAGAAGTTGTATAATTTCATGGCTGCACACCAAAAGTCTGTGTGGACAGCGCTTTGGTTTGATTCACACAAGTGTTTGCTTCATGACAATGTAGCAGAGCTTCTAATGGGGAATAAGCCCAGTGTCAGGACTGGTGGTGGATTGACACAGGAATCGGTAGGAGACCAATGCAGACTCTCAGGCATGGTTGGTTCTGATGAATAAAGGGCTTTATTGTGTAACCAGGCAGTAGATTCGGTACACAGGTAGTCAGACAAACAGGCAGAGGTATCAGACATGGTGCAGGCTGAGTCGTAGTCCAGAAACTGGCAAAGTTCATACAAGCGGCGTCGAGGAGTAATACAGGCAAAAAACAGAGGCAGATTCAAAAACAGGCCGAGTTCAGGGTAACGGCGAGGCGGAGGTAGGAGTACACAAGCAAGGTCAAAAAATACGCAAGAGCAAACAGGACGAGAATGAGAGGCGAGAGAGTGAACAAAATCAACAATCGGGTAGTGAGCTGTGGAACTGTGAGGGCTTAAATAAGGAGCAAACTAATCAAGGTGATGTGAAGTAAGTGTGTGGAAGGTTCTGTAAAGGAGTTGTGGCCTTCTGACACACAGAAGAGGGAAGAAAGGCAAGAGAGTGTGGGAGGGAAAAACAAAGCAGTGCAAAGCAAGACAAGTAAGTGACAGAAAAACTAACTGAATAACGTGACATGTTCCAGACAAACAATAATGCGTGGGCAAAACAAAAGGGGGAGAATGAAGAAATACTGTAACTAGTCAGAAGAGGGGAAAGAACAAAAGATCTAATAATAAACCAAACTAGGACAGAGCTGAAACTGGTTGAGACATAAAAGAGAATACAAACAATGATGATGACAAAACAAACTACTGGTATAACAGAAAATAAACAAACCTGGTGGCTACAGAATTATGCAATAAATAAAACAAGATAACTGAAGAACAGAAAATGCAATACACAACAAAAGGAAGAAGAGCAACACCAAAGATAAATAAAAAAAAAAAAACTGTGATTAAGTATTATACAATATATGTGATAAACAGAACTAAACTAAGACTAAAGTAACTTAAAGGACCCAGAGTGAAAGAATACAATAACCGGCTACAAAATAGACGATAACAAAAGAATGAACCTGTGATGAAAGTGCAAAGCAAAGAAAAGCAATAAACAGAACCATATGAAAACTACAACCCCAATTCCAACGTTGAGCCGTTGTGTGAAATGTAAATAAAACAGAATACAATGATTTGCAAATCCTCTTCAACCTATATTCAACTGAATGCACCACAAAGACAAGATATTTAATGTTCAAACTGATAAACTTTATTGTTTTTGTGCAAAGATTTGCTCATTTTGAAATGGATGCCTGCAACACCTTTCAAAAAAGCTGGGACAGTGGCAACAAAAGCCTGGGAAAGTTAATGAATGCTCAAAGAATACCTGTTTGGAACATTCCACAGGTGAGCAGGTTAATTGGAAACAGGTGAGTGTCATGATTGGGTATAAAAGGAGCATCCTCAAAAGTCTCAGCCGTTCACAAGCAAAGATGGGGTGAAGATAACCACTTTGTGAACAACTGCATGAAAAAATAGTCCAACAGTTTAAGAACAATGTTTCTCAATGTTCAATTGTAAGGAATTTAGGGATTCCATCATCTACAGTACAATAATATAATCAGAAGATTCAGAGAATCTGGAGAAGTTTCTACATGTAAGCGGAAAGGCCGAAAACCAACATTGAATGCCCGTGACCTTCGATCCTTCAGGCGGCACTGCATTAAAACCAACATCAGTGTGTAAAGGATCTTACCGCGTGGGCTCAAGAACACTTCAGAAAACCATTGTTAGTTAACACAGTTCATTGCTACATCTACAAGTGTAAGTTAAAACTCTACCATGCAAAGCGAAAGCCATACATCAACAACATCCAAAAATGCCGCCGCCTTCTCTGGGCCCGAGTTCATTTGAAATGGACAGACGCGAAGTGGAAAAGTGTGCTGTGGTCTGATGAGTCCACATTTCAAATTGTTTTTGGAAATCATGGACGTTGTGTCCTCCAGACAAAAGAGGAAACGACCATCCAGACTGTTACCAGCGCTAAGCACAAAAGCCAGCATCTGTGATGGTATGAGGGTGTATTAGTGCCCTACAAAGCTACCTACAAAGCTTCAACAATTGGTGTCCTCAGTTCCCAAATGCTTATTGAGTGCTGTAAGAAGGAAAGGTGATGTACCACAGTGGTAAACATACCACTGTCCCAGCTTTTTTGAAACGTGTATCATTTTGAACATTAAATATCTTGTCTTTGTGGTGTATTCAATTGAATATAGGTTGAAGAGGATTTGCAAATCATTGTATTCTTTTTTTTGTTTTTTGTTTTTTACATTTTACACAATGTCCCAACTTCATTGGAATTGGGATTGTAGAACCAGTTGCAAAAACAAGTAACCAACAACTATAACTCAAACATTTCCTCTCCACCACTCAAGGCCAGAGGGTGATCAATGTGTAGGAAGATGGAAAGTCCACTGAGACATTTTGTCATTTTGGTTTATATAAACACAGATCAATTTGATGATATGACAGATTTGCAATGATTCACCTTTTGGGTTTGTGAGGAATTTTGGCTCAGTTTTTTGGTTTCTGACTGTCGGTTCTGGATTTAATGGACGTGTCTGAGTTCAGTGTTAGCTTACTAAAGAAGATGACTAACTTACCACACATTTGGGTGCTCAGGTTTCGGAGGGCCAGAGAGAAGCTAAACCACAGTGGCAGCTGAACCCAGACCAGCAGGCTGGCTTTGAAGGGATGACAGTTATCTCTAATGTAGAGCTGAGATACGATGCGACGCAGGTTCTTCTGAAAATGGAAGCTGAACACAAATCATTTGCTTCCAAAAAAGGCTGTTTCAAATAACTGTTTAGAATTTCAGAATCTGCAGCTGAAGCAGAGATTAACGCTGCGTTTACACATAGGCAGGACGCGTTACCAATGTCATATCTGTGTCATTCTTGGCACATTTCTGACATTCTTAATGTGATTTAACGCATCTGAATAGGTTTCTTAATAGTGCGTGTTGGTGCGTGATATTCGTGATTTTCGTGGAGCATGTTTTTGGCTGTCAATGTCATGCCCCGCCCAGTTCCAGCCTTCAGCCCTTATTTTTCCTCTTTATTTAGTTCTGTTCCTTTTGCCCCAGCCTTGTTTTATTAATTGCCTTCTTCATCATGTGTTTATTCTATGTTCTATTTTTGCTTTGGCACATTCTTCTGTTACTTTTATTCTTCAGCCATGTTCCAGTTCCGTTCTAGTTTTGTTCTATCAGTCTGTGTTTTCATGGTTTATCATTTGGTTATTGTTTGCCTATTGTTTTTGCTGTTCTCATTTCTATTATGTAGTACTGTTATGCCAGGTTTTGTTATCACTTAGTTTCTGTTTTTCTTATAGTTTTGTCTGTCTGTTCCACTTGGTTTTGTCACAATGTGTTATTTCCCATGATTCTGTTTATCATGTTCTGGTATGCTTTTCAGTCCTGATCAAGTTTAGATTTGTGCTCATGTTTTCTTTGTATGATCTTTAGTTGTCATGTCCAGTTTCATTGTTATCACAGTCTCTTTCTGATCACTCATGTCCCACACCTGCACTTTGTCATCACTGTTGGCCACGCCCCATTCATCTGTCATTTACTTGCCCATTTGTCACCGCCTTTCTGCATCTCTTTTGCCTAGTTGTCACCTGACCATGCCCCCTTCCAGGCCCTTCCTCCTCCACGTGCACCTCATTATCTTATTAACACCTGTTCTTATTTAAACTGCTTCAGTTCACTTCCTCCCTGCTCGTTTGTTGATTCATTCACTCACCAGCACTTTGTTTCAGTCTTGTTTTGCCAAGCTGTGTTTTTTGACTCTGCTCTGTGTACCGGATCCTGCCTTTTGCCTCAGCCCTGACAACTCTGTTTGCTCGTGTACTGACCCTGCTTGTTTTTGACCACGTCCTCTGTCTTGTCCCTGCCCGGTACTTTTGCTCCGCGGACTGCCTTCCTGTTACTGAACCCAGGTCTGAATTAAACCATCCTTTACGCATACGTCCTGTGGTGAGCCTGCATTTGTGTCCAGCCTCTGTCTGTGTCTCGCCTCCGCTCAGTCCTGTCAGTCAAAAAATGTTTCACGAATGTCACGCACTACCCCCATTTCCCCTCATGTCATGGAGACCGCAATTGAGCGTGTTGATCTGTCTTGATTAGTGGTGATCCTTAACAGAGCACGACAGCGTTCTTCTTTGACGTGCGCACAATTAAACCCTGCTGCACTGCATTCAGTTTCATTGCTGCAGCATGCTGAAGAAGGACAGTGACGCCAAGTCGGCTAAACGATTTGTTCCAATGCTCCTCAGCGCGCTCCTGCAGGTATTCCACCTGCTGCTGCACCTGATGTTTGGGAAAACGAGCAAGACGAGAGCCGCGTGGAGCCACACATCTGGCTCTCTCCATCTCCTTCTCCTCTCTGCACCACTCCACGGCACAGAGCCCAACTAAGCATGCAGTCACAAAGTTCTTCTGCTGTGCATTTTGAGGAGCAAACTGGAGCGATCTGAATTGTTCAGCAGCTGATGGATGAATAAGGGTGTGTGTGTGGAGACAATTCACCTCATTCACAACATGACAGAACGTAACAATGCGCTGTTCCATGCTATTGAGGACACTTGATGCCTCTGCCTCAAATCATCACATTTGTGATCAGCAGCCAAGAATGTATACTTCGTGGCATTCGTGACTTGCCGTCGTTATGTGTAAACGCAGCATAACACTTCTGTTTCTTACCTGCTCTCTTTCTGTGTCCATCCTTGCTCTTGCCCTCGGACTGAAACCTCATAATGAAGACGCTTGGCCAACTCTGAAATCTCAACCTGCAGTGCCTCCACCTGTGAAGAACAAGAGTGTGAGAGATGTAAGCAACAGGAGTGGAGAACATTCTCACTGTCCAAACATTCCTCAAGAATTGTGAGTGTCGTGTTTTTGGGTGGACAGAACCCAGCCATAGGTTTTTAACCCAAACTCAGACGGATGAAATATGGCCTCACATTGCCTTTCTCTTGATGTCTGACAAAATACACGAGTGTAGCTGCACGTGACGCACCAGAGCTGTCTGTCAACCAATCACACCCCTCACCAGGGTGTGTCTACTGTGCTTGTGCAGGACCTCTGACATCCTCATTTAAAGGCACATAATAAATGCTGAGGAACAGATTTTAGAGAACTCACCTAACTGTGATATTCTGGTTGACAATAACAGCAATTCAACAAAAACTGTGAGGGAGATAAAAAAAATGAATGATGAAGTTGAACTGAAAATTATGTTTGAGACATTCTGAGATTTATTTAAACAGTCTGAGAGGAAGAGGGCAGGATGAAGGAAGGAAACCTGATGGTTTGTCTGGATGTTAGAAACATTGCAGCTCTCAGATGATAAACAAGAAACCGTAACGTGAATGTTTGTGTCTGACAGTATTTGGTCCACTGTCAATTTTGTAAGTTTTCCCACCTACAAAGGATGTAGAGGTCTGTAATTTTTATCATAGGTACACTTCAACTGTGAGAGACAGAATTTAAAACAAAAAAAAAAAAAAAAAAAAAAACTGAAAATCACACTGTATGATTTTTAAATAATTTGTATTTTATTGCATGAAATAAGTATTTAATCACCTACTAACCAGCAAGAATTCTGTCTCTCACAGACCTGTTAGTTTGTCTTTAAGAAGCCCTCTTATTCTGCACACTTTACCTGTATTAATTGCACCTGTTTGAACTCGTTACCTGTATAAAAGACACCAGTGCACACAATCAATCACACTTCAACCTGTCCACCAAGACCAAAGAGCTGTCTGAGGACACCAGGGACAAAACTGTAGACCTGCACAAGGTTGGGATGGACTACAGGACAACAGGCAAGCAGCTTGGTCAGAAGGCAACAACTGCTGGTGTAATTATTAGAAAATGGAAGAAAAACAAGATGACTGTCAGGCTTCCTCAGTCTGGGGCTCCATGCAAGATCTTACCTCGTGGGGTAAGGATGACTCTGAGAAAGTCCAGAACTACACGGGAGGACCTGGTCACTGACCTGAAGAGAGCTGGGACCACACTCACAAAGATTGCATTAATAACACACGATGCCTTCATGGTTAAAATCCTGCAGGGCAGCAAGGTCCCCCTACTCACACCAGCACATGTCCAAGCCTGTTTGAAGTTCACCAGTGACCATCTGGATGATCCAAAGGAGGCATGGGAGAAGGTCATGTGGTCAGATGAGACCAAAATAGAGCTTTTTGGTATCAACTCCACTTGCCGTGTTTGGAGGATGAGAACACTGTCCCAACCATGAAGTATGGGGGTGGAAACATCATGCTCTGGGGGGTGCTTTTCTGCAAAGGGGACAGGATGACGGCACCGTACTGAAGGGAGGATGGATGGGGTCATGTATCGGGAGATTTTAGCTAATAACCTCCTTCCCTCAGTAAGCGCATTGAAGATGGGTCATGGCTGGGTCTTCAGCATGACAATGACCCCAAACACACAGCCAGGGCTACTACATAAGATAGATAGATAAATACTTTATTGATCCCCGAAAGAGAAATTTAGCTGTCCAGCAGCAACACATCCACACACACACATACAACACATAAAAAAACACATTAAAAAATACATACAGAGTTAAATAAAAAGTTACTAGCGATGGTAAGCAAATAAAGTGCACATGATCAGACCGAGCTGTTATAAAGTTTTCTAGCAGAGGGGACAAAAGAGCTCTTATATCGTTCCGTTCTGCAGCACAGGGAAAGCAGCCTGTTGCTGCGGTTGCTCCTCTGAGCAGACAGACTGTTATGTAAAGGATGCCTGGTGTTACACAGGATGCCCTGCATTAGAGTCCGCAAATCCGCATCCTCCTCTCCACCACAGCTCACACAGAGTCTGCCCTCCTCCCCATCACTGACTCCACACTTCCTGATCAGCTTATCCAGCTACAACTAAGGAGGGGCTCCGTAAGAAGCATTTCAAGGTCCTGGAGTGGCCGAGCCAGTCGCCAGACCTGAACTCAATAGAAAATCTTTGGAGGGAGCTGAAACTCCAAACCTGAAAGATCTGGAGAAGATCTGTATGGAGGAGTGGACCAAAAGCCCTGCTGCAGTGTGTAAACTTGGTCAAGAACTACGGGAAACATCTGACCTCTGGAACTCAGGGTTCTCACCAGGATTTTTCACAGCATGGGGGAACTTAGTGGGGCATACAACAAGCAACACGCACTGCAAGCGCAAGTATTGTAGTAGTATTGCATCCCCCTGTGAAAATTTTGAAATTTATAACCCTTTGAAACACTATTTCCTACATTTTGAGGACCACTTTGTGTTGCTAACCAGGATATTAAATAACATGTGACATGTCCTTTAAAAAAGAAGGAAAAATCTAAAACAGAAATGCTGGTTAAATCACAGAATAGTGGTTGTCAGTGGTTGTTTGATCATTGGACTTCACAGCAACATTTTCCAGTGCATGTCATGACCAAGCTGTAAACTTCAATGTTGTCAAATGAAGCCCTACTGAAAGTACAGAAAGTTGTAGTTCCTTGCCTGCCCACTTGAGGCTGGCTCTAAAGCAAAGCACGTTCCCATTGGACTACATATTAAAATGTCCAAATTTAGAGCAGAAATAAACATATTTACAGACTGGCACAAAAAATAAAACAGTTTTGGCCTCTTTAGATAGTTTTCTCCTCCATGATGAATGTATGGTGTAGAATGTTTTTTCTAACTTCTTAGTTTAAGTTGTTTTAAACCACAAAGTGTAATTTTGAGTGACAGTGGCTGAGCAGAGTCTCTCCGGCTCTCATGGCATTGCAGCTCAGTGTCTGTTTGATACAGCTCCTAGGTGTTATTTGTCTATTTGTTGGAATAATCTGTCTTGTTCTGGTGAAACGGCCTAACTGATCATATCTGCGATATTCACACTGAGTCTTATTGAACGTTGGATGCAAAATGGTGTTAGCACTTTTAACAGCTACTGATATGGTGGAGCAGTATGTGTCATGGCTAATTTTCTACTTTGCTAACTTCATATAATACTAATAATATATGATAATACTACTAATAAAGTCATATCTCCTTATACAAATAATCACAGTAATAATAATAACTTTATGTTGTGTGCCATGATGCATACTGTCCTTCTGCTTATCACGCTACACGGACAGAACACAGTTTTACTTGTATACATACCGTTTAATACAACATGTGCACTTGCCGCAGATAACGGTCAGAATGTAACATCTTTCAACCATAAACACATAATTCACTGATCCACACTGAGGGGAAACGACCTGTGCATCTGGGGGCGGGGCTGGAGTGCGGGGTGTAGAGAAGAGCAGAGTGTGTGTGTGATCAGCTTGCATGCTGATGTAGACATTAACTGTTGAGTGAAGGTACAGTAGTGTTCAGAATAATAGTAGTGCTATGTGACTAAAAAGATTAATCCAGGTTTTGAGTATATTTTGTATTGTTACATGACCAAGCATTCATGATATGCACACTGTTAAGGCTATGAAATTGGGCTATTAGTAAAAAAAAAACAAACAAAAAAAAGTACAAAAAGGGGTGTTCACAATAATAGTAGCATCTGCTGTTGATGCTACAAACTCAAAACTATTATGTTCAAACTGCTTTTTTAGCAATCCTGTGAATCACTAAACTAGTATTTAGTTATACGAGGGCTGTCAATAAAGTATAGGTCCTTTTTATTTTTTTCAAAAACTATATGGATTTCATTCATATGTTTTTACGTCAGACATGCTTGAACCCTCGTGCGCATGCGTGAGTTTTTCCACGCCTGTCGGTGACGTCATTCGCCTGTGAGCACTCCTTGTGGGAGGAGTCGTCCAGCCCCTCGTCGGAATTCCTTTGTCTGAAAAGTTGCTGAGAGACTGGCGCTTTGTTTGATCAAAATTTTTTCTAAACCTGTGAGACACATCGAAGTGGACACGGTTCGAAAAATTAAGCTGGTTTTCAGTGAAAATTTTAACGGCTGATGAGAGATTTTGAGGTGATACTGTCGCTTTAAGGACTTCCCACGGTGCGAGACGTCGCGCAGCGCTCTTAGGTGCCGTCGTCAGCCTGTTTCAAGCTGAAAACCTCCACATTTCAGGCTTTATTGATCCAGGACGTCGTGAGAGAACAGAGATGTTTCAGAAGAAGTCGGTTTCAGCATTTTATCTGGATAGTCAACTGTTAAAGGAGATTTTTTTAATGAAAGACGTGCGGACGGGTCCGCGCGTCGGGACGCAGCCGGCGTGGTGCGGCGGCACAGGGAAAACACCTCCGTGTTGATAACCATTTGTAAAATCCAGGCGGCTTTTGATGGCTTTCAATGGAGTGAGTATATGAGAAATTGTTTAACAGCAGGACATGTTCCAACTTGTCCTTAAGGCTTCCAACAGAGGTGTTTTTCCTGTGGCGGAGCATCACGGCGGCTGCGAGCCGACGCTGCAATCCGTCCGCACGTCTTTCATTAAAAAAAATCTCCTTTAACAGTGGAATATCCGGATAAAATGCTGAAACCGACTTCTTCTGAAACTTCTCTGTTCTCTCACGACGTCCTGGGTCAATAGAGCCTGAAATGTGGAGGTTTTCAGCTTGAAACAGGGCGACGATGGCGCCTGAGAGCGCTGCACGACGTCTCGCACCGTGGGAAGTCCTTAAAGCGACAGTATCATCTCAAAATCTCTCATCAACCGTTTAAATTTTCACTGAAAACCAGCTTAATTTTTCGAACCATGTCCACTTCGATGTGTCTCACAGGTTTAGAAAAAATTTTGATCAAACAAAGCGCCAGTCTCTCAGCAACTTCTCAGACAAAGGAATTCCGACGAGGGGCTGGACGACTCCTCCCACAAGGAGTGCTCACAGGCGAATGACGTCACCGACAGGCATGGAAAAACTCACGCATGCGCACGAGGGTTCAAGCATGTCTGACGTAAAAACATATGAATGAAATCCATATAGTTTTTGAAAAAAATAAAAAGGACCTATACTTTACTGACAGACCTCGTATAACCAGTTTTTTATGATCTCTTCACATCTGCGAGGCATTAATTTTGTTGGTTTGGAACCAAGATTTTGCTCGTTTACTAGTGTGCTTGGGGTCATTGTCTTGTTGAAACACCCATTTCAAGAGCATGTCCCCTTCAGCATAAGGCAACATGACCTCTTCAAGTATTTTATCATATCCAAACGGATCCATGATACCTGGTATGCAATATATAGGCCCAACACCATAGTAGGAGAAACATGCCCATATCATGATGCTTGCACCACCATGCTTCACTGTGAACTGTGGCTTGAATTCAGAGTTTGGGGGTTGTCTCACAAACTGTCTGCGGCCCTTGGACCCAAAAAGAACAATTTTACTCTCATCAGTCCACAAAATATTCCTCCATTTCTCTTCAGGCCAGTTGATGTGTTCTTTGGCAAATTGTAACCTCTTCTGCACGTCTTTTATTTAACAGAGGGACTTTGAGGGGGATTCTTGCAAATAAATTAGCTTCACACAGGCGTCTTCTAACTGTCACAGCACTTACAGGTAACTCCATACTGTCTTTGATCATCCTGGAGCCGATCAATGGGTGAGCCTTTGCTGTTCTCATTATTCTTCTATCCATTTTGATGGTTGTTTTCCGTTTTCTTCCACACGTCTCTGTTTTTTTTTGTCCATTTTAAAGCATTGGAGATCATTGTAGATGAACAGCCTATAATTTTTTGCACCTGCGTATAAGTTTTCCCCTCTCCAATCAACTTTTTAATCAAACTATGCTGTTCTTCTGAACAATGTCTTGAACGTCCCATTTTCCTCAGGCTTTCAAAGAGAAAAGCATGTTCAACAGGTGCTGGCTTCATCCTTAAATAGGGGACACCTGATTCACACCTGTTTGTTCCACAAAACTGACGAACTCACTGACTGAATGCCACACTACTATTATTGTGAACACCTCCTTTTCTACTTTTTTTTTTTTACTAATAGCCCAATTTCATAGCCTTAAGAGTGTGCATATCATGAATGCTTGGTCTTGTTGGATTTATGAGAATCTACTGAATCTACTGGTACCTTGTTTCCCATGTAACAATAAGAAATATACTCAAAACCTGGATTAATCTTTTTAGTCACATAGCACTACTATTATTCTGAACACTACTGTATCTATACAATACAACATAGAAAACTGAAGTCCGTGTCCTGTCAGTTTCTGACAACATGAGAAAAACACCTAACAAACACTTGTGCCGAAACCCGTGAATCGACGTGGGCTTTGAGCGTGATCCACAGCGGTTTTACCGGATCTGATGGCTGATGGCTGGTTCTGGACTCTTGTGGCCACAATTAAAAAGGCGAGCAAGAAAGCCTTTTCCTAAATTTCTGCCGGGCTCAGGTTCATAAAATTGGAGTCCAGAGTTTGATGGAGGCACTCTTGATGTTCTGGTGTGTAAATTAACAGACTGATGTTGATAAGGTTTTCCTGATAGCACCTTCACAGAAGAGGAAGTTTCTACTGTCATTGTTTTTGTGCTGTTGACGGCGCATGTCTACGTCATCAGCAGGTTGTGTTAAGTTGTGATAATAAAGTTTGAGTAAATAATGAGAAAATAGTGTTTTTGTGAATGTAACAGTCAGCGTACCATTTGGGCTGTTGATGAAGTCTGTTGACGTCGTCAGACAGCCGGCGAGCTGTGGGCCTGGTAAACAGAGCATGAGACGATACCAGGGCGCTCCCAGGAATAACACAGAAGTATGGAATAATAGAGGCATAAGGGAATAAGAGTTATAGGAATAAAGGAATAAGTAAATACCTGGCCGGGGGGATTGCCACTGTGCATGAGATGTGCAACCCCTTAAATAAGAGATGCAGAGATACGGGGAATAGAGACGTTTTTGAAGTTCAAAACCTGGCTGGCATCACACCAGGGCTGGGATCCACGGATGGTACATGCTTTGGCTGTAGTTACCTGAAGTACCTGGGTCGACCTGGTACTCATGTAAAAGTCGTGCTTCTGCTATAAGTCCAGTGAAACTGTGTAATTTATCTGTTTTGTTATGTGAATGAGACGCCGTGTGGGTGACAGCATTTTGAAGCAGCAAGTGGTTGAAGCAGCCTGACGGTGCCAGCTGTATCTGTTTTGACACACATGTTCACAGACATGTTTAATTGTGGTTTATGCACTGAGGCTGAAATGACTGAGTGAATTCTTCATGTATTTAAACTGTGTTGTATTCAATCTGTTACAGTGTGAACAGGAACAGAGAACAGAGGGAAAAGGAAAAATAGAAAAAACAGAAAGAGAGGAGAAAAAGAAGCAGAACAACAAACTACTGTATTCATAAAAAGGGGTTTTTTAATAGGCTGCGTATGGACAGCGGATTTCTCGTGGGAACGAAGATGGTGTTTACAGTAACTGTTTCCCACCAAATTCAAGGTCGTTTGCGCATGGCTAGTCGTAACTTTGAAAGATAAACACATAACAATGTAGACATACAATAAAAGGAGACCGCAGCCTCGTTTGAACCCTCCGTGATATCGCAGGATTTGACCACTTACGGGGATCTCCATTTAACATATAGTAACGGATAAACAATGTACTGTCTTGTTTTCCGCTGCAATCACCGAAGCAACCGTGAAAAGTCTTTTTTTCTTTGGTTCCCAGTGGAGAAGAAAAGACAAAGCGAGTGGGAAACGTTGTGTCGGTGTTAGTCTACACAGCTAACCAGAGCAGCTCTGTTCTCTCGCCTGCAAAATTCACAAAATTTTGATTCACAAAAACCGAGTGCTGGTTGGGTTATGTCAGAAATAGCTCACACAGTAACTGAGACGGCCCTGTCTGCTGAAAAGGACTCTATCATCCATGGCCTTATTCAATGGGCAACTACAGCACAGGCAGATGGTCTCTTTGGAAGATGGAATGAGCCATTTCCTCCTACAGCAAGGTTACTTGAATATCACAAACAAACACAACAAAAAGCCGCTAATGCCGCTGCAGATTAAACTAATTTCTTGAGCAGACACAAATACCAAAAGACTCTAATACAGAGAGACGTTCACCAAAAATGGACTGGGAGAGTGATAAGAGCCTGGAATTACATTGTAGCCAGGAACCATATTACTGCCATACCATCACATAACAATAATGGACCTGATAAGATAAAAAGAAAAAAAACACCACCCACCAATCATATTATCAGCAGGATCAAAAACCTACAGCGGGTCAAACACTATATCCCAGCCTCGAAGAGAATGACACACCACAATGCCTGCCCCCAATTACAACACGGGCTCTTGAAGTATGCAATCATTCTGGAGGAAAAAAGACAGAGCAGGCAAACACAAATGCCTCTGATGAAAATAGCTGGTGTGGTGGACACAGAGATCCCAGATGGAGATTTGGTAGCAGAGCTGCAGGAAAATATGGAAGAAATGTAGTAACAGTTGACTACGATGATAATATGCCATTACAGGATGTGAGTCGGGCATTGTGGAGAACAATGAGATGTTTATACCCGCCCAATGTGATGTGAAGGGTTTCGGTGTGTCTACCAGTTGAGGCATCCATTCTTCTGCTTACGTGGCTCGGCCAGCGTCTGTAGACGCGCGGCATGGGGCCGGAGTGGGCGTGGTCTGCGGTGCCGTTGGCAGCAGCTGAGGTTCTGATGCGGGTGAATCGGGAAGTGTTATTGCGGCATCAGAGAGGGTGATGTGAAGAGGCAGAGGTGAGCCAAACTCATGAAGATCAGATTCATACAAAATGTCCATAGGATCTTCAAGATAAGATGGGAGTTGACCTTGCCTAAAGAGTGTTTTAATGTTCACTAATTCCGGATATGCTGCCACTATTTCAGGCTCAGCATGCAATAATTGGTCTAATGCCTCGAAAACCTGCTGTCTGTGCCCCTGATCTGGATGATGCAAAAATTCTAAATATAAGTCCTGAATCCTGAAAAACTGTGGCTGTGGCCTGGAGTGCCTGTGCTTCCACCTCTGATGATGTGTCATCATTGATGTCCTCCCACTCGGAGTCGCTGTCAGAGAGGAGGGGGCGGGCCAGCAGGTGAAGTTCGGGCTGCCTGAGCCAGGCTGGGAGTCTCCCCACAACAAACAAGTCATCCAGCTTTGCTAACTCAGGAAAAAATTGATAAAGACAACAATTAGCTTCAATAAGGTCCCATGCTCAGTCTAGATACCCGAACTTCTTCTTTGGTGTGAAGCAGGAGTGAAAACAACTGAAGAAGAAGTAGAGTTTTAAAAAAAAAGTCCTTAATGGCGGCTAGATCTGCCGCTATGGCATCAGGAAGTGAGCTCGCTGCATCCATGTTTGTCCAGATTGTTCTATCAGCCATGGTACAAACTGTATGAACACAACTGCAAACTCACACGACTGAAAGAGTTCAAAAGAGGTTTACTAGGTACAACACGCAGGTGGTCAGTGCACATGTGGTCCAGCAGTGTCGCAGAGGGAGCAGACAGACGAGAGGCTGAGGTGTAGTCGATCAACAGGCACAGGTCAAAATACACAGTGTTTGGGCTATCAGAGGCAGGACTAACTCGAGGACAAAAACAGGCAAGGTCAAAATACCGACAAACAAAACAGGACAAAACTAAGCATGGGATGGAGGCTAGAAAGTGACATGAAATCAACAATCTGGCGAGGAACTGTGAGACTGTGAGGGTTTGAATACCAGTGGAAAAATCAGGGTGAGAAATGAGGAGCGGGTGTGCAGAAGGTGCTGAAAGGTGGTGTGGCCAGGGAAAACAAAGGTAAGTGCAAGAGAGTGCAGTGAGGCAAAAGCAGTGAACTGGGGCAAGATAACTAAGTGGCTGAAAAACCAATGGTGCAAAGAAACTTAAGTAGGTAAATGGACTGCATTTATATAGAACTTTTCCATCTGCATCAGCAGGCGCATTTAACTTCCTTTGCCGATTTTTCAAATTAAAACCTTTTTCTTCTTGAACTCCAAATTCATCTTGTGAACATTTTTCTTATAAAGTCAACGAGTTTGTATCAAGTTTTTGTGATTTGATCCGGCTTCCAAAGACGACGACGAAATACAAATTTTTGTTTTGGCGAAAAGAAAATAAAGACACTCAAGCCTTTATTCTGACGATCCCAGATGGCAAGCGCTAAAGAGATAAAAACATCCAGGTCAGCTGAGCTGCTAAAGCGATAGAGCTGCCGCCACAAGTCACAGTGATCACAACTGAAAGTGCCCCTGGTAACCCATGAAACTGGGCGAGGTGACCGGCAGAGTCTCTTTGCCAAGGTACCGGAAACAGCTGTGCCGACGGACGGTTCATCGACTGGAAACGAAATGGCTCCCAGCATCTGACCTCATGGAGACCAGCTGCACAGCGCATCCAAGTAAGACCGGGGTGTGGTGTCAGAGATAAACAGAGTGGCTTTATTAAATTCTATTCCCTGTCACTAACCATATCTCACATTAATAAATACCAAAGTAAATCCCCTGCTGATTAGAATGGAATTCATTCTTAAACTCCCGCAACTAAAACAAATTACATAAACGTCATATAATAATTGCTCATTGAATGTCATCATCATCAAATTGCTTACTGTGATATGTCCTATTATGTTTCTGTGTAGTCTCTCAGTTGTCCAGGTGGTTTCCATAGTAGAGAAGCTTGAATCTTCGGCTGGACTGGGTTGCTTAAAGCGAAACGTCCTCGCGTCAAGCAACCCAGTCCAGTCGAAGATTCAAGCTTCTCTACTATGTCCTGTTATTTAACTCCTGACTGAGTTAAATAAATGTTTTAAACGTATGAACTTGTCTGTGGTTTGTATGGTTTCACAGAGGAATTAGACCCGACCTGCAGAACTTACGACTGGATGATTAAAGACAGATTTAATATTTCCTATCGACTGACCCTAAAATCACTGATATTATAACCTTGTTATAATATCATTTAGTCATAGGTGGTGCCCCCATTATTCGAGGTAAAATTATCCACAAGTGATAATTTCAAAATATCCTAAAACACATATTTCCGCTACACGACAGCGTCTAACAAATTTCACCCAAGATGGTTTCATCCGATTCACGAACAATTAGCTGCCACGTCCCTCATGGCATACCAAAATCGATTGGCACTGGACGCCGTATTGGCTGAAAGGGGTGGGGTCTGTGTCTTGTTCATGTTGCATTTTCATCCCCAATAAAACTGCCCCGGGTGGTAGTCTGACCAAAGGTCTACAGGGACTCCAAGCCCTGTCTAATGAAATGAGGGAGCATGCAGGTATTCAAAATCTTTGGGAGAATTGGATGGCCAGTGGTTTGAACAATGGGGTGGATTGATAGGAAGTTTGGTGCTTCCCCTTGCCATTGTATTTAATGTCGTTATTACTTGTGGTTGCTGCTGCATTCCATGTGCAAGAGCTCTGTGTGTTAGGCTTACTGATATTGCTATTGCTGAACGACATTCCCTTAAACCTCCCCCGTACCAGAAGATCGAAACTGAATCTTTGCTTGAGGTTTCAGATGTTGGATAACGGACCCGAATGGACCACATGCTGGAGAGATGGGCGATCCAGGCAACAGCACCGCTTTCCACCTGATATAGTGAGAATACGGTCAACGGTCAGGTCTACATTTCCTGATCTCACCTTGTTGCTAAGGGTAATACATGTTCACGCTGTTTGCAGGGACAGCCGAGATTGTTTTTGTTGTTTCAGTTTTTATGTGTAGGTAGGATATTTTCATTCCTTTTCACCGTGTTATTACACATGCTGATAGGATTATCATATGTCATGCTTTGCAATAAGCGGAGTAAAATCCTGCAAAAATTCTTCACATGCTGCATTGCTTACCTAAGGAGAGCCTGGTTTCAGTGGTTTGAGTTGAGTTCGAATGGGGCGTTGAGTCCTGCTTGGGGGGACAGCAGGCACCACAAGAAGGCCCACACAGGCTCATGTCCTCTGGTGTTTTTGTTGTTTTTGATAGTTAGATTGGTTTTTGAGTGTTTGTATTTTTTGTTTTGTTTTTTTGTTTTAGGTTACATGACTTAAGGTCATGTCAACTGGAGGAGTTGTTGGTGCACTATGTCTCATGGCTAATTTACTATTTTGCTAACTTCATATTATACTAATAATAATATATAGTAATACTACTAACAGCATCATATCTCCTTATACATATAATCACAGTAATAATAATAACTTTATGTTGTATGCCATGATACATACTGTCCTTCTGGTTATCACACTACAATTTCAATTTATTTTCATTTATATAGCACCAAATCACAACAAAGTTGCCTCAAGGTGCTTCACACAAGTAAGGTCTAACCTTACCAATCCCCGCTGCAAAAACACAGGCGACAGTGGTAAGGAAAAACTCCCTCTGATGATTTGATGAAGAAAACTCAAGCAGACCACACTCAAAGGGGGTCTGTAGCATGCTTGGGCCATGCTACAGACAACTGACAATACAAATATACAGGAAATTTTGGGAGTCCATGCTGGTGTCCAGGACGGGAGGCTGGCTGGGGGGGAGACGACACCCACTCCTACTTCTGGATGGAACCGCGCCTCAGACAAAAAGAAAAAACTGAATCAGGCGACAGAAAGACAACAAATAAGGTATACTTTGTCAGCATTAAGCAACAAGAAAAACAGAAGAAATATTAAGGTGATTGCCGGCCACTAGCCCCAAGCTTCACTAAAAGACCCAGACTTTAGATAAAGTTGAGGCCGTGGCCCGCTCCATTTACTAATAAAATGAATTTAAAAGATTAAAAAGCATAGAAACATAGTATACCAGTATGCTAGCCATACGAAAGGGAAAATAAGTGCGTCTTAAGTCTGGACTTGAAAGTCTCTACAGAATCTGACTGTTTTATTGATACAGGGAGATCATTCCACAGAACAGGAGCACGAGAGAAAGCTCTGTGACTCGCAGACTTTTTATTCACCCTAGGGACACAAAGTTTCTGCTTCCTGTGGTATAGTTTTCAACATGATTGGAGCATTTTTAAATTTTGACCCTTGTGTAATTCTTTATTGACCTTAGCTCATTAGAGGTCAGCTCCAGGATGGCCCTATAGCTGAAAACAAACATTAGTTAATTTAGAAAATGTGTGCCAAATTTTGTCACAAAATGCACAATTGCTTTGCTATGCCGCCCCACTAATTGGCTTTGTTGCTCAGCCATGTGTAGTGCATATGGCGGAGTTTCCGTTGTACATTTCTGAGTATGCTGTTGTACGCATCCTTCTTTGATGTGGACTTGGGGTTGTTGAGGTAGGCCTTGTGGAGATGGTGTTTCTCGTCCAGGAGCTGCTGAATCTCATCTCAGTTTTTAATCAAACCAGTCCTTGTGTTTTCTGGTCGCACGCCCGAAGGTCTCTGTAGCTGTGTTGTAGATCAGCTCCCTGTGGGCCTTCCAGTCTGCTTTCACATCCTGGATATAAAGGATGGTGGATTCCAGACATTCTTTTAGCGACTCCACAAAAGACTCCTTGATGATATTCTTCTTCAACTTGGTGTCAAGATTAGATTTCTTAAGTAATGGTTTAATCACTGCAGATTGGAAACATTTAGGAACAGATCCAGAGGTTCATGAGAGATTAATCATTTCGAGCACAGTCGGCCCAAGAGTGGGCCACAGGTCCTTAAACAGTTTTGTTGGTATAGGATCAAATAAGCAGGTTGTGCTTTTTGTTGATGTTACAAGTTTTGTCAGCATGCCTAGTGAGATACTATCAAATTCTGTAAATCTAGGTAATACCTCAGTAATGGCACCCACCTCAATAGCAGGGTGTAGTGAAACACACAGAGTTACACAGATTTGTTCAATAGAGATAGATAAACCACAAGACAACACAAGATCTAAAATATGCCCCTTTTCATGAGTCGAGCCAGAAACACACTGGATAAAATTAAAGGACTCAATCAGGTTTAAAAAGTCCTTGACCAGAGGACGGGAATCACAACAGACCTACCATCCCTGGTTCTCAAGACCAGGCACCTAAGTGGCTCTACTCTACTCTTTTCTACTTTCCTATTTTACTCTTCCTTTTTAGATATACCTTTGTATACTGGCATAGTTCCACCTTAGAATTGGAATATAATATATAAGATACGAGATCTGTTAGAAAAGTATCAGACATTTTTTTTTTCAAAAACCTGATGGATTTGAATCATGTGTGCTTGCATGGCCAACCTTGAACCTTTGTGTGCATGCCTGATTTTTTTCACGCCTGTCGGTTGCATCATTCGCCTGTGAGCAGGCTTTGTGTGAGCACTGGTCCTCCCCCCTCGCTGGATTTTCATTGCAAGGAAAGGATCAAATTTTTCCAGAAACTGTGAGAGACAGCCAGGTGGAAACCATTGGGAAGATTCAGACGGCTTTCGGTGACGATCCTATGGGCATCACGCAGATTAAGGAGTGTTACAACCAGTTTAAAGATGGCGCACAATGGCTGAGGCCATCGACAGGCTGAAACGACCAGATCATTTCCAAAGTGAACGCTGTGTTGATCCGGGACGTCGTCTGACTACCAGAGAAATTGCAGAAGAGGTGGACATCAGCACTTTTTTGGCACATTCCACTGTGAAAGAAGATTTTGTAATGAAAGACATGTGGAGGGTTCGCGCGTCGGGATGGAGCCACTAATGGCGCAGAACAAAACGCACCTCCGTGTTGGAAGTCTCACAGGGCATGTTGTGACATGTCCAGCTCTTACACAATTTCTCGGATACTCACTCGACTGAAAAGCCACCGAAAGCCATCTGAATCTTCCGAATGGTTTCCACCTGGCTGTCTCTCACAGTTTCTGGAAAAATTTGATTCAGCGCTGCTCCAATCATTCAGACATTTTCCTCGCAATGAAAATCAGACAAGGGGGGAGGACCAGTGCTCACTCAAAGCCTGCTCACAGATGAATGACGTAACCGACAGGCGTGAAAAAAAATCACGCATGCGCACGAAGGTTCAAGGCTGGCTCATGCAAGCACACGTGATTCAAATCCATCAGGTTTTTGAAAAAAAAAAAAAATAAGGTCTGATACTTTTCTAACAGACCTCGTATACCTTACTGAATTTTCATGTATATTAAAATCACCAGAGATTAAAATATGATCGTATTTCACCACGACCCTGGACACAAAGTCCACAAACTCATTTAAAAAGTCATCATTATATTTTTGTGGACGATAAGCAATGGTGCAAAGGATGGGAAATGACAGATTCAGTTCAAAACCCTGCAGCTCAAAGCTGCTGTAGTTCGTAGCAGGCTGGGACAAATGGCACTGAAGTTCGGATTTAAACATGGAGGCTACACCGCCGCCGCCGCCCGTGGAGCAGGGTGAGATAAAGAACGAACAATCAGGGGGAAGAAGTTCAGAAAACGGTGTATGGTCACCATCACAAACATAATATCCAGCTTGTGGGAGGTGAAGAAGTCATTTAAAATAAAAGTTTTATTGACCACTGACCTTGTGTTTAGCAGGGCTACGCCAAACACATCTGAGCCGGCTGATGATGTAGCATGTTTCAGCTGGCGGAGGTTGCCGTGGTGAGCACCGCGGCACGGGCGTGGACCTAAAGCTGTCAGCAAAGTGGGAGCAGAATATCCATCCACCGGTACAAGCAAGGGCGACAACTCCAGGAAAATGAGGCGGATTCACCGCCAAATCAAATGTTGGGCAGAAAGTCCAAATCCAAGGTGAGAATCAGCCGAAAAGGCTAAAACGTAAGCCTTAAATCTGATGAGCGCACCAGTGCATTTTCCCCAACTTGTAATCCCCAACAAGACAACCGGTGTAAATGTTCTGTTCCGTTGTCCCGAACACTGACAGAGCGTTGCCTCTGACTGTGCCCCCGATGAGAAACGTCCGCCAGCACAGAAGGAAGTGTTTGCCGAATAAACAATGACCAATCAGATGACAATAAAGCCTCAGATGAAGCTTTCATTTTGAAAAGAGTTAAGCAAACAAAAAAGGTAAGAGAGCGGGGCAGATGGGTTCCCTCCAAAAACCTCAAGGCAGGTGCTTTCATATCAGCACCTGCCTTGACACTTCTCAGGATTACATATGATATCCAATATATGGCCTGATACATGTAGTCCAGGTTCTCCTAATTGTGGGTATACTGTGATACATCACAGGCTGGGGGCTATCACTGTCGCACTGGTAATGACACGTGTGCACGTTGGTGATCTGATGGCCATAGTAGTCTGATCACATGGGTGTACGTGCACTACAATGATGTGATAGTCAGTGGCCAATGGTTTACATGTCATCATTTCATAGGTTGGATGTCATTTGACATGCAAACATACACGGTAGGTCACCAAAAGATAGCGGACTACAGCGCTCACTCTGCCACACTCCTCCCCTTAACTGCCCTCCACCCAGACTTCGGGTGGCATTTGAACCGCAGTCGTACGGCATTTGGCATGCATTTGTAATATTTTACTGCAAACTAACAGCATTCTTACTATTCATACTGTGTTCCAAATACATTTGGACTACAGTTGAGAGCTGATGCATGCAGAATGTGCATGAATGAGTTGGGGCAGGGCGGGGCGGAGCGCAGTCTGGGTATTCAGATGGCTGTCCTTCGCAATTCTTATTCCCTCCCAGATGTGGCACGATTGTGTTTTTTTTTTACATTCCGCCTGATTCGGCTTGGCTCATGCTCATTCCAACCATGTGTGACTAGGCACTAAGGTGTCCAACAGTATGGGGTAGGGGTCGATTGATTTGGATTTTTAGGTCAATACCGATACCGAATATTGACAAGATTTGGAGGCTGAGATCGATATTTGCCTGAAGTAAAAGCCAATCCAATCCACTTTATTTATATAGCACATTTAACAACAAAGATGTTCCAAAGTGCTGCACATAGAATCACGATAGATAAAACCCCAATAGTCAAGAAATAAATTAGAAATAAGAAAAATAATAATAAAAATAAATAAAAAATGCAAAGATAAATAAATACAGCATACAAAAGATAAAACCACTAAAATCAACCTAAACAAAAACAAACAATAAACAGAGGACCACACAACTCACGCAGTGTTAAAAACCACAGAACAAAAGTGGGTCTTCAGACAAGACTTAAAACACTCCACTGTGGGGCTGTTTGGACATGGAGAAGCAGAGCGTTCCAGAGTCTGGGACCAGCCACAGAGAAAGCCCTGTCCCCCCGGTTTTAAGCCTCGTCTTAGGCACCACGAGCTGGAAATGGCCCTCAGACCTCAGAGCACGCGCCGGAGAGTAAATTTGTAGGAGGTCAGCAATGTATTGAGGGACCATTCCATTCAAAGCTTTAAAAACAAACAATAAAATCAATTCTAAAATTAATAGGAAGCCAGTGCAAAGATGCTAGAATTGGGGTTATGTGATCATACTTCCAGGCCCCTATTAAAAGTCGCGGTGCAGCGTTCTGGACTAACTGCAGAGAGGAAAGAGCCCCTTGGCTGATGCCAAAATAAAGTGCATTACAGTAGTCCAGACGACTTGAAATAAAAGAGTGCACAACTTGCTCAAAAAGGTTAAAAGACAAAAACGGTTTTACCTTTGATAAAAGCCGGAGTTGATAAAAGCACAATTTCAAAACACTATTAATTTGTTTAGCAAATTTAAAATCGCTGTTTATGGTGACGCCAAGGCTGGTGACTTTGGAACGTGAAAAATCCTTGAGAGGTCCCAAGTCAACGAGGGCACTTCCAAAAAACATAACCTCTGTCTTGCCCTCATTAAGTTTTAAAAAAATTCTGTGACAACCAAGCCCTGACATCACACAGACAGTCGAGTAGGGGCGTCAGGGGGCAAAGGCTGTTTTTAGTGACAGGCATGTAGATTTGACAATCACCAACATAAAAATGGTAGGCCATGCCATGTTTTTAAAAAATCTCTCTGAGTGGGAGGAGATGTAGAACAAAGAGGATGGGTCCCAGGATAGAACCCTGGGGGACTCCACAATGCAGAGGGGCTGAAGACGAGGTGGAGTCCCCCAGCCTGATGGAGAAAGACCTCTCCGGCAGGTAGGACCTAAACCACTCCAGAACAGTCCTCCTGACCCCCACAGTCTCTCAGGTGGAATTGCATGGTCGACTGTCAAAAGCTGCAGTGAGGTCTAAAAGCACTAAAATGACTGACCTGCTAGAATCAGTTATTAAAAGGAGATCATTAAAAACCTTTAAAAGTGCAGACTCAGTACTGTGAAATGCTTTGTACCCTGACTGAAATGGATCCAATGTGCCATTTTTATCTAAAATAGGCTGCAACTGTGCAAAGACGCATTTCCCTAAAATTTTCGACACAAGCGGTAACTTGACGATAGGTCGATAATTTGAAAAAGCCGTGGGATCCAAATCCGTTTTTTTGATCAGTGGCTCCACAATAGCTTTTATACAAAAAGAAGACAATTCCACAAGACAGAATACTATTAATAATTTCTCAGACAAAAGAGCCAATGGTGTCCCAAACCTCCTTAAAAAAGCGAGGGGGTACAACAAAGTAAAATAAAGAGTAAAAAGTAGTAAGAAATAATTTAATTTAATTTATTTCTTTTACATTTACAGGGGAAGCGATGATCTAGTGGTTAAGGCTCTTCTGGCTTGAGACCAGAAGATCCTTGGTTCAAAAACCCAGTCTGACTGGAAAATCACTACGGGTCCTTGGGCAAGGTCTTTAATCCTCTACTGCTCCCGGTGTGTAGTGAGTGTCTCTGGGTGAATGTGAGGCATTATTTGTAAAGTGCTTTGAGTGTCTGATGCAGATGGAAAAGCGCTATATAAATGCAGTCCATTTACCATTTACATAGCACCAAATCATAACAAAGCTGCGGTTAAAGTTGCTGCGCTGCTTTAATGAGCGTTTGGTAATAAACTTCACTGTTCACACAAATGGTTGTGATCATTTGTAAACAGTGTAGTTTGTAAACACTTCTGTGAAAACTTAATTTTGTTTTTATGTGATAATGATGATCTCCCCATCCTCCTCTCTCTCCCTCCCTCCCTCACTCAGCCTGAAGCACTGTCTTTGCAGTGTTTTCTTCAAGAAAACACTGTCAGGGTGGGCAGGAGCCCATCACCAGGGACGGCTGGACCCACAATGCAAACTCCCGGACAAGGCTTTAGTGTGGGAGAAATCATGGTCTTTATTCCAGGCTTGGTTTTGATACACAGGTTATCAGTCAGCGTGGTAGAGGTACAAACAGGATTAGGCTGAGGCGTAGTCACAAACGAGCAGGGTTCAGAGGCACAAGCAAACTCAGACATCTGGGATGAAGAAAAAGGCGTGGTCGAGGTACAGAGCAATGTTCAGAACAAGGCAAGACAAAAACAAGACTGTGAATGGTGCTGGAAAGAGTTCAAAGACTACAATCTGGCAGTGAGCCGTGAGACTGTGGAAGCTTAAATACTTGTGGGCTAATTAGTGAGAAGTGAGGGACAGGTGGTGTAAACAAGGTGCATGTGAGGAACAATCTAGAAGGGGTGTGGCTTCTGGCTAAAGAGTAAACACTGTGCAAGATAGTGAAGGAAGGGAAACTGAGTGGAGTGATGTAAAAGACAAAGACACATGAGCTAGTGGCAAGAGTGTGAGTGAAAGACGTGAGGCAAGTACAGTGAAGTGAAATGAACCAAAACAGATGGGCGTGAGGGCAAACAGAACAGAAATCAAACAGAGGACAAAAATAGAGCATGAACATGAGAACAAAACCAGACATAAAAGCGTAACAGACATCACAATTGAGAGCAGCCAAAATAAACTACTGAAAAACAGAGAATAATGCAAACAATAAACAAGATAACAGATAAACAGAACATACCATAACTAACGAAGGGAACATAATCAAATAAGCAGCACTGCAGGTAAATAACAAAAAACCCTGTGACTAAAGTATAATAAAGTAACACAAACTAAATGGCAAACAGAGTGCACCAAATAACTAAAGGAACATAACCAGGAGCAAGATAACTGATAAACAGAAGGTGCAATAAATAACAAATTGAACATACAGAAAAGAAGCACTGAAAATAAATAGTAACAAAACCCTGTGACTAAAGCACAATAAAGTAACACAAAATAAATGGCAAACAGAGTGCAACAAATAACTAAAAGGAAAATAACCAGACAAGAAACAAGACCAGCAGAAGCATGACAATGATACATGGAATGAAGGAGAGCACAAACGTGGAAAAAAGGCTTCAAAACAATAACAGCCAGGCCCAACCCGGCTGAATCATGACAGCACCTCCCCCCCAACGGACAGCCACCGGCGGGCCCCAGGGAACCACAGACCCAACCCGACAAAGGGCGGGCGGCCGGGGGACCCAGGACGGGGGGAACCCAGGGACAGGGGGTAGTCCACCAGGCCCAAAAGGCTGGAGACCCCGAGGAGGACCGAAAACATGACCAAAAACAGGCCAGGGAACCAGAGGGCGGAAAACAGGGCAACATACTGCAGCAGGTGGTCGGCCAAACGATGGGACCCGGGGCATGACAGTGTCAGGGGACCGACCTAAGACAGGGTCCGGGGGACGACCATGAGGCTTATCAACAGAACTGACTGAATTAGGGAGCCGACCAGTGGGGTTACAGATCCCCAAGGCAGAGGCAGACAGGCATGCAGGAAAAGACTTAAAGCCGAAACACCTGGAACCCCATAAGGAGAAAACTGAACGAATACAGGTGGTGCCCACGAAACAGAGAAGCCATTGAGACAGGTACAATAATAGAACCCCAGAAATAACATCAACCCAATGAGCAGGAAAACCATCATTAATGTCCAGAATACTAACCCAGGCATCAATTGACCCTACTACGTATGGGCCCCGGAGACTTAATGTATTCAGTGGAAGCTCAATTAGCGTTACCAGAGCATTATAGAGGACAACTGAAGAGAGGCGAAAAGCCGCGCTCAGATGCTCAACCCAACCATACAACAAATATAAGACCCAATCCACCCTAAATGCCCAATGCGCCGGAAATGTGTGACGTAGCTCCCAATTCCAAATCTCAACTATACTCCCCTCAACTGCGTTCGAGAACCAGCAATTCAATTTGCTTCGAAGAGAGCTTAACCAGTTGATTAACATGCTATAGAGAGCACCTAGCAACAGCTTCCATGAGACAGTATACCCCTTAAACAAAAGATACAAAAGATTTATTATCCCATTGCAAGACAGGGTACGCTGCAAAGGGAGAGAAATTTCCCCAGCAATGGAGCGAGTCAGAAAACCCATCTTTTCCACAAAATGTGGGAAATACAAAACTCTACTGAGCAAATCAGAAGCAGCAGCAGCCAGGAACCCCAGACCAAACTGCGCAACCTCACATGTGTAGTTCATTCCTACACAATGATGACCTTTCCCCTGAGAGAGCCCCCAGAATGGAATATTGTAACTCATCCAAAAGCACATAAAAAGCAGTAATTGAATAAGTGGCCTACAAGAAATACATCTCAGACTCTGACGTAGCATGTTAAACGGACCTCTCACAGTTTTCCATGAAAACTGCTTCCGATTCAGATGCGGTAGATTTAACAGATTTCTGACAGAGTCACAGGCAAGTATACACAACGTCATAAACCAGATGGGAAAAGAAGTGACACTGACCGTCCCACAGTCACAATTCTCTGAGGTTGTCCTCAGGATTGACACTGGAACAGCTTGCAGAAGCTCAGGACTGCTGTCAGTATGTGGGCGGCTACCCCCCTCTAGAGCCGCCGCTGGCCGAAACCCAGAAGGCGAGAAGTCCCCCTCAGTAGCCACCGGGGGGAAATCTGTGGTGGAGTATAGTGAAGCTATGATGACGGCAGGCGAGAGAGAGGAAGCAGATGGGCGTGACGTCACCAATGAGGAGACCGCGATGTATGTGGAAGCAGAATCAGAGAGGGCTGCAGGTAGCAGAGAAGCTGGGCCGGCTGTGGGCGTTCCAATAGAGGGACAAGACGACGCGGATCGCGCCGTGACGTTTTCCACTTCAAGCAGCAGGCCACACACGACTGTTTCCTCTTCTGGCGGCGGGCCGCGTGCCGTGACAGACTGGAAACACAGAAGACGTGGGCGGCTTAAGTTGCTCATGAGACACGGGCTCCTCAGAGCTCCATGACGACAGGACTTCTCCCGATGGCTCAATCCGCGATCTCGAAGATATGTGATCAGCTGATTTGGAGGAGTGCTCGCAATAGAGGAGTTGGGCAACACAAAACCAGAGGTGATCATCGGAGCGGGGGTCTCTGCAGCTGGGCCTGAGGCTCATGCTGTGGTGTACGCAATCTTCGTGGCGCCGGTACCGGAGCGATGAGGGCCGGACGCGCTGTGGAGGTAGCGACGGGGATGAGTGGCTTCGTGGGTTCTGGGTACGAAGTTCTGGACATCGCCGGGTTTCGTCGTGGAACAGGCTTAGGAGGTGACATCTCTGGAACAGGAGACGTGAGGTAAGTGGTCGGCTTCGGTGTTATGTCGTACCAGGGTGGGGCGAGAGCGGCATCAGAAAGCGTAATGACGCGCAGCTCCTCACCACAGGTGGCGGTGAGTTCGGACTCGAATAAAAGGTCCATGGGGTCCTCAATGCAGGAAGGGGCCTCACCCTGCTCAAACATCGTTTTTATGTCTCTTAACTCCAGAACGTGGTTAGCAGCCCTGGTTCAGATATAGCAGTCCCTGATAGTCAAAAAAACAAGTCCTGAATCTTGAACAAAGACGTAGCCAAGTTCTGCAAAGCTAATTGCTCTGATTCAGAGTCCTCGTCCTCATCCACATCTGTCCAGTCAGAACTCGCAGTCATCCTCAGACGGCAAGTAGGCCTCAGGTCGCTTCATCCAATCTGGACGCTTCTGAAGACAAAAACGTCATCCAGGCTCAGAAGCTCTGGGAAATAATCAAACAGCCACGGATTTGCGTTCACCAATCCCAAGCCTGGTCAAGAAAATCAAATTTCTCTACAGGGGTGTGACAGTCACGAAAACAGACAAAAAAAAAAATGATGAGAGGTCAGCAAAAATCCTCTTGTCAACTCAATATCTGGGGGTACCGCAGCAGTATCCTTGGCTGGAGTGGGGTCTGCAGAGTCCATATTCTGGCCAGATTGTACTGTCAGGGTGGGCAGGAGCCTGTCAACCAGGGACGGCTGGACCCACAATGCAAACCCCCGGACAAGGCTTAGTGTGGGAGAAATCATGGTCTTTATTCCAGGCTTGGTTTCGATACACAGGTTATCAGTCAGCGTGGCAGAGGTACAAACAGGATTAGACTGAGGCGTAGTCACAAACGAGCAGGGTTCAGAGGCACAAGCAAACTCAGACATCCGGATGAAGCAAAAGGCGTGGTCGAGGTACAGAGCAATGTTCAGAACAAGGCAAGACAAAAACAAGACTGTGAATGGTGCTGGAAAGAGTTCAAAGACTACAATCTGGCAGTGAGCCGTGAGACTGTGGAGGCTTAAATACTTGTGGGCTAATTAGTGAGAAGCGAGGGACAGGTGGTGTAAACAAGGTGCACGTGAGGAACAATCTAGAAGGGGTGTGGCTTCTGGCAAAAGAGTAAACACTGTGCAAGACAGTGAAGGAAGGGAAACTGAGTGGAGTGATGTAAAAGACAAAAACACATGAGCTAGTGGCAAGAGTGTGAGTGAAAGACGTGAGGCAGGTACAGTGAAGTGAAATGAACCAAAACAGATGGGTGTGAGGGCAAACAGAACAGAAATCAAACAGAGGACAAAAATAGAGCATGAACATGAGAACAAAACCAGACATAAAAGCGTAACAGACATCACAATTGAGAGCAGCCAAAATAAACTACTGAAAAACAGAGAATAATGCAAACAATAACATGATAACAGATAAACAGAAAATGCCATAACTAACGAAGGGAACATAATCAAATAAGCAGCACTGCAGGTAAATAACAAAAACCCTGTGACTAAAGTATAATAAGTAACACAACTAATGGCAAACAGAGTGCACCAAATAACTAAAGGAACATAACCAGGAGCAAGATAACTGATAAACAGAAGGTGCAATAAATAACAAATTGAACATACAGAAAAGAAGCACTGAAAATAAATAGTAACAAAACCCTGTGACTAAAGCACAATAAAGTAACACAAAATAAATGGCCAACAGAGTGCAACAAATAACTAAAGGAAAATAACCAGACAAGAAACAAGACCAGCAGAAGCATGACAATGATACATGGAATGAAGGAGAGCACAAACGTGGAAAAAAGGCTTCAAAACAATAACAGCCAGGCCCAACCCGGCTGAATCATGACAAACACTAAGCATTTTGGAAACATGAAGCCTTTAAACTGTAAAATAAAGCGTTAATTTCTGAAAGTAATGGCAGCTACGGACAGAGAAGGCACTCTAGATTATTTAATGAAGGATTTTGAAGGAATTTTTTTTTTCTTTCACTTAGATGTAGAGACGTTGCTTTCAGCTTTGCTCTGCAGCTTGCGCTCTGGTCTCAGGGAATGCAAAAGTCTATCTCTTTTTTAAAAAATGAACATGTGAAGCAGGAACTTGGCGACCACAGAGTCACTACATACAGCAAGAATGCCATTTTTCTAATAACAGAAAAAAATTCATCTCAAAATGTGATCTAGCATGTTACCACTTGGACATTCTTCCCCCCAACTCCACAAATACACACACACACGTTGGCACATTATATTATGCATTGCAGAGAGACAAATATGCCAAGTCTTTCTAATCTTTCTGTGATAAACATTATTTTAAACATTTCAATAATTTTCTCATTGCAATTTTTGACAAACTGGAGATTGTCTGCCCATCTTGATTCTCAAAGACCTTACATGGACACTGCTTTTGTACCCAAACCATGATTACAATAAGCTGTTTCAACATCAATATTATAATTTTAAACCTCAATAGTAGCCCTACCATTGCCCCACATTCCAACTTTTTTGGAATGTGCTGCAGGACCTTTAAATGCAGGAATGATGTTGATAAACAAATTAAATAAAGCTGACAAACAAACAGGAACCATCTCAGGTTCATGCAATGAAGGGGGGGGGATATTACCATTTTCCATTCTATCTCAATTGTTTCTGACTACAAATTATATATATATACGAGGTCTGTTAGAAAAGTATCTGACCTTTTTATTTTTTTTCAAAAACTATATGGATTTGAATCATGTGCGCTTGCATCAGACAAGCTTGAACCTTCGTGCGCATGCGTGAGTTTTTTCATGCCTGTCGGTTGCGTCATTCACCTGTGGACAGGCTTTGAGTGAGCACTGGTCCACCCCCCTCGTACGGATTTTTATTGTCAGTGAAATGGCTGGAGGCTGCCGCTTTGCTCCATGAATTTTTTTTCAGAAACTGAGACAGCCAGTTGGAACCATTCGAAAGATTCAGATGGATTTCGGTTAAGATTCTGTCGGTATCACACGGATTAAGGACCATTAAAACTGGATTAAAAACGGGCCACGGCGGCAGAGGGTGCACCGCGCCCCGAGCGGCCATCGACAGGCTGGAACGAGCAGATCACTTCCAAATTTAAGGCTCTGTTGATGCAGGACGTCGTGTGACTAGCAGAGACGTTTCAGAAGAGGTCGGGATCAGCACTTTATCAGCACATTCCACTGTTAAAGATTTTGTAATGAAAGACGTGCAGACGGATTCGCGCGTCGGGACGCAGCCGCTCACAGCCGCTGGACAAACAACACTTCCATGTTGGAAGTCTCACAGGACAAGCTGGAACATGCCCAGCTGTTAAACAATTTCTCGGATACTCACTTGACTGAAAAGCCATCAAAAGCCGTCTGAATCTTCTGAATGGTTTCCAACACAGAGGTGTTTTTTTTGTTGCGCGCAATGAGCGGCTCCGTGCCGACACGCAAAATCCTCCGCATGTCTTTCATTACAAAATCTCCTTTAACAGTGGAATGTTCCGATAAAGTGCTGATCCCGACCTCTTGTGAAACTTCTCTGCTAGTCACACGACGTCCTGCATCAACAGAGCCTTAAGTTTGGAAGTGATCGGCTCGTTCCAGCTGTCGATGGCCGCTCGGGGCGCGGTGCGCCCTCCGCCGCCATGGGCCGTTTTAAGTCAGTTTTAATGGTCCTTAATCCGTGTGATACCGACAGACTCTTAACCGAAATCCATCTGAATCTTTCGAATGGTTTCCAAAAGGCTGTCTCTAACAGTTTCTGAAAAAAAATTCATGGAGCAAAGCGGCAGCCTCTCAGCCATTTCACTGACAATAAAAATCCGACGAGGGGGGTGGAGCAGTGCTCACTCAAAGCCTGCCCACAGGCGAATGATGCGACCGACAGGTGTGAAAAAACTCACGCATGCGCACAAAGGTTCAAGCTTGTCTGATGCAAGCGCACATGATTCAAATCCATATAGTTTTTGAAAAAAATAAAAAGGTCGGATAGTTTTCTCACAGACCTCTTATATATAAACTTTTCCTGAGCATTGTGGCCAATTGCTTAGGTTTATACCTTGCGCGGCTGTAGCACCTTAAAGTGATTTATGTTTGAATGTGTGAATAAATTGAAGTTATTCAACTGAATGATTTCTGTCTAATCCAAGGCAAACATTTGTTCAAAATTGTGGACAGAGACTTGTGTAACTGAATCTGGTGCCATGCTGGATGTGGAATGTAAAACTTGTCTGGTTCGTGTCAAATGACATTACTAACAGTTTGTGTGAGACTGGCGTTGTGTGTTCTCCTCTGGTTTTTCTCGTTTGTAACTTAGTTTTTAGTGCTTTTGAGTATGATTTTTTTTATCTTTGGGTATACACTTGACGTGGTTCTTGGTCCTTCAGTGTGCATTTTTAACCATTTTTAATTGTTTAGTGCCTTTTTTGCACTGCATGACGCCGCACGTCACTCCCTCGGCTAGCGCGATGCTAAGCTACTCTGCAGCTGAGCTACGGAGCCTAAACAACAACGTCCCTCGGGACATTCTCGCTATCAGAGAGCTTGGTTTGCTCCGCCGACGTCGCTGCATCCACAAGAGGCTCCCGTAGAAAGTTTGTATTCCATCGGACTGGGTCGTCTGTGCCGGTTATCTGGTCAGCTGAGCGCATCGGCGCTCGGCGCCCACGTCATCAGAGCGCTGCAGCTTCTGGGACTTGTAGTCCTGATGTGCCGACAGCGGTTTCTGACACTCTCCGAGCGCTGGATGGAAAACGTGGAGTGGATTTTAAGCTACTCAGGCCTGTTCAAGATGTCAGCCTGTCAAACCAACAGAAGTCTTCAGTTTTGGGTCTCATTACATCAGATCACTGTCCTCAAAATCCCTGTTGATCAACGATCTAATTATGGATCATCACTTGGACATGATTGGCTTATGTGAAACCTGGTTCAAACCCACAGCTGTTCTTCCTCTGAATGAGGCCTGCCCACCAGGGTACACATTTGGTCACGTCTCGTGGTGCAAAGCAAGGTGGGGGTGTTGCTTTTATTTATAAATCCAGGTTTACCTTATTGACTGTTGGGGGTCATAAATATAATTCGTTTGAGCGTCTGACTCTCCGCTCTGCTCATGATGCTACATATTGTCAGGGTCAGAAGTATGGAAATCAGTCATGTTATTTTGTCACTGTTTATAGGCCTCCTGGCCCATATTCTGAATTCTTAGATGAATTTGGTGCGTTCATCTCTAGCCTGTCAGCTAGTGCGGACAACATTTTGATTATTGGTGACTTTAACATTTATATAAATACGCCCTCTAATCCCCTTTGCAAGTCATTTATGGAACTTGTGGATGCATTGAGATTCCAGCAATGCATTCAGGATTCAACACACATTAGCGGAAATACCCTTGATTTGGTTCTCACCGTGGCCTTGCTGTCACGAACACTGACATGTTGCCTCTTGCCTCGGTGGTCTCTGACCACTCATTATTAGGTGTGCATTTAGTATGTTGCCACGTTTAGTGGACCGAAAGCCTTGTCTATTTCTGTGGCGACGCATTAATCCCTCAACTATGACTGAACTCGAAGCCAGACTGCCTGAAATTTTGGCTTCAGGTTTGGAGAATGTTCAATCAGTGGATAGTCTTGCGGATGGCTTGAATTCAGTGCTCAAGGCTACACTGGATAAGGCTGCGCCTCCTCTTTTAAGGCCACGCCTTCCAGGCGCAGTCGCGTTGGTTCAATGGTTACTTGTGTGACCTTAGGCAGAAGGCTCGAGGTTTGGAACAGAAATGGCGTAGTTCTAAATTAGAGGTGTTCCACCTTGCATGGCGTGATGCTGTCTTAGATTATAAGCATGCACTACTGCCTACAAAGCGTGCCTATTATTCTGATTTGATCAATAAAAACAAGCGTAATTCAAAGTTTTTGTTTGAAACTGTAGCATTTCTCATTCATGGACAGCCACCTGTTATTCACTCTCCCTTTTCAGCACAGGACTTCTTGGACTATTTCGAGAAGAAAATTGAGGATATTAGGTTGAGCATATCTCAGCAGGCTTTGGGCCAGCCACCGCATACTGCTATGGAGGTGGATGCGCCCACTGAGGTGTTACCCAGATTTACAGATTTTGATGGTATCTCGCTAGGCCATGCTGATGAAGCTCATGACATCTACTAAAAGCACAACCTGTTTATGTGATCCTATACCAACAGAACTGTCTAAAGACCTGTGGCGCATTCTTGGACTGACTGTGCGGAAATTATAAATCTCTCATTAACTTCTGGATCTGTTCCTAATGTTTCAAGTCTGCAGTGATTAAACCATTACTTAAGAATCCAATCTCGACCCTAGTGTATTGAAAATTATAGACCGATATCAAATCTATCATTTTGTTCTAAAATCCTGGAAAAAGTGGTTTCGCGACAGCTCGGGGACTACCTCACTGAGAATAATCTTTTTGAGCCACTGCAGTCTGCTTTTAGAAAATATCCACTCCACAAAGACAGCACTTACTAAAGTAAGTGAATGACCTTTTGCGAGCAATGGACTCAAATACCGCTACAGTCTTGGTGCTGTTGGATCTTAGTGCTGCGTTTGATACTGTGGGATCATCATATTTTACTCAATAGGCTGGAGAATCACTTTGGGATTACTGGAACTGCTCTTGCATGGCTGACGTCACACCTGTCCAGTCGTTCTTACTGTGTATTGTGTAATGGGACCTTCCTCTGATCATAGGGACATGAAGTTTGGGGTTCCGCAGGGATCCGTTTTAGGCCCCCTGCTTTTTTCCCTTTATTAGCAACCCTTGGGAATATACTGTGGAGCTTTGGGATTCCCTTTCATTGCTATGCTGATGACACTCAATTGTACATGCCAATAACTGCTGGTAATCTCATTCACATAAAATCTTTGGAAGATTGCCTTGTATCAGTAAGAAGTTGGATGTCTAGTAACTTCCTACTTTAAATTCTAAGACTGAAGTTATGGTTCTTGGTCCAGCGAGGTATCGGCATCAATTGATCAGCTAGCACTTAGCTAGGTTTGTGTGTTATACATCATACGGATAAAGTGAGGAACCTTGGAGTAATTTTTGATCCTACGTTGTCTTTTGATCTCCACATTAGAGACATTACGAGGACTGCTTTCTTCCATTTGCGAAAATATAGCGAAGATTCGTCCCATCCTGTGTATAGCTGATGCTGAGACTTTGATTCATGCAGTTGTCTCTTTCTAGATTGGACTATTGTAATGCTCTATTTTCTGGCTTACCGCAGTCCAGGATTAGGGGTCTTCAACTGGTTTAAAACGCTGCTGCCAGACTTTTGACACAAAGCAGAAAGTTTGACCACATTACACACGTTTTGGCGTCCCTGCACTAGCTTCCAGTTGCTGCAAGATCGATTTTAAAGTACTGTTATTAGTTTATAAAATTGTTCATGGACATTGCACCTCCCTATCTGGCTGACCTGGTAAGCCCCTATGTACCCGGCTCAGGCCCTGCGTTCTCAGGGTGCAGGACTTCTGTGTATTCCCAGGGTGAATAAAAAGTCTGCCGGTCACAGAGCTTTCTCCTACCGTGCTCCAGCTCTGTGGAACGATCTCCCGGCACACATTCGGCAGTCTGATACTGTGGAGACTTTTAAGTCACGGTTTAAGACTCATTTGTTTTCCTTGTTTTATCATTAGTGTTATGATGTTTTATTCTTGTATTCTTTTATGGTCATCTTTTTATTGTGTTTTAAATTTTTAATTCAGTTTTTTTGTTGTTGTTTCATGTTGTGTGAAGCGCCTTGAGACGAGTTTGTCGTGAATTGGCGCTATATAAATTAATACATTTGAAATTTAACAGCTCTGCTTCCCTGGGACATGATCACCCGTGATATGAATGACAGCCGCTGAAACAATTATATTTAAAGTTCATATATGAATCACAACTTCAAACTCAACAAGCTCGCAGGGTATTTGTGTTGACACTTAAATTCTGGGTGAACATGATAATATATAACTCATTCCCAGCATGCTTTGCACACTCACTGACCTTAGCAATGATGACCATCTGATAGGCAGCCAGTGGTAGAGTAATCAAGTCCTGATGGACAGCGTGCTGACCACAATACTCAGCCACCATGGCACACCAGTCACCTGCTGTATGCCCACAAGGAACTGCTCAGCCAGGTGCACTGGTGGCGAGTCTGCAAATGCACCAGTCCAGCCGGATGCTCCGCTGCCTGAAGCCTTTCTGACACTCACTGAGTGACAGCGGGCAGATGAAACAGCAGTATCCAGTTGCGTGGCACCAAAGTAATGAGGGGAGAGAGAAATCCTAACAAATGCAGCAGAACAGACGCACCGTACTGGGGAATACAGCAAGAGGGGCTGCAGGGAGGCCAGAGCAGCTTGCCATCACCCTCAGACCCAGCATGGTAACTCCTAAAATAAAGTCAGAGTGAAGAAGCACAGATAAAGCATTCGCCTTCAAGTAACGGCAAGTCAAACCTGAAATCAGAACACTGCAGGGTTTCCCTTGGATTTTCTTGCTGGCCCTGACTGACACTTCCACCCACCTCACCCCACCCCAACCTACAAAACCTTTGAAAAATTGGCATTGAACATGTGCATTCTGAGATAAAAGCAATGAATTATTAATTAATTATTATTATTTGCCTGAGAAGTGCTGAAAGAACAAGAAGAAGGAGACCACCTGAGGAAGAAGGGCCACCTGTGGATAAAAATCCTATCGAAGACGATTCAAGGCTGAAACCTTGCTCTGGTATCACATCTCCCGTTTCTCTTTAAAATGCATTATAGCCAAACTGTGGAGGCATTGCTTTTCTACCTTTAAGCAAGCAGCAGATGATCAAATCAGTAGAGGGTTAAGGAATAAATGGGAGAGCTGGATGGTGGGAAACAGGACTGACAGGACCACACAGAAAGGACCAAAGCCTGAACTTTGTTTGTGTAACCACTACGCTAATGATTATTGATGTGATAGTTACCTGATCAGCTTGACGTAGGTGACTTTAACCGCTAGGTGGCGCGACACATGAAGGAAACCGACCAGCTAACAGCTAGCTGAGGCGATTAGCCGAGAACGCGGTGTATGTCAGCGGACATAATCTCCACTCAGATCAGTTGTAGAGTTTATTTTCTTTTCGATTTTAATTTAAAATGTTTTGTTGAGATTCGTGGTTTATGTCCGCCAAACAGCAAAGCGTCGACTTACTATGACGTCACGGGTCTTGCTTACTGCACTGATCTCTACATATTACTGGATCGCTCATTGGCCAATATCTTTGAAGCAAACCGGCCGCCATATTACCACTCCGATGTCCCGCTCCCGAACGCTCTTTTCTTCTGATCTTTAATGAGACGCACGCAACTTTATTCTTTGTAATTTGTTTAAAAAAATACCTTCATGTGCAGCTATAAACTGCGCAAATCACCAGATCAAAGGCTGTGGACGAACATATCATCTGTGAGTGTGATTGAAATAGAAAGTAATGAACAATAATTTGAAGAGACAAAGATAATAATAATAATAATAATTACACAACCACATGTTGTATTTTGTGTTGGATGAACTATTTTAAGACATTTATTAGGTCTACTTGTGCATAGTTTTGGAGCATTAGGTGTTGTTACTACGAGGTTATTACTTATATTAGGCTGAAGCTCATAGAGCTGTGTGTAATAAATGTCATTGCAGGAAAACTAACTCTCGTCTAGCTAGTTAAGTGGTGTTTTATTCTTTAGTGCAACTATTAAAAAAAATCCACTATTTGTGTATTATCCATCATGACTTTTGTTATCCATCCACTTTTGTGTCATGATATGGCACCACACACACACACACACACACACACATATATATATGTGTGTGTGTATATATATATATATATATATATATATATACACACATATATATATATATTACATATATATATGAAAGCTTGCTGATGATTCCGCAACACTTGTATAAACTTTGATTAAAGAATTTTTAGAACTGAGTATTTGTCCCAGTGAGATATGAATAAGTGAAAATAGAAGGGAATATGGAGCTAAATCAAGGCCAAAAGTTTTGTAATCTGAAAATAAAAAAAGATTGAAAAAATTAAATTTTGAAACTGAAAATTAAAGTTTGTAATCTGAAAATAAAAAAGATTGAAAAAATAATTTTGAAACTGAAAATTCAGTGTTTGTTCTTGAATTTTATAATCATTTAAAAAGTATTATCAAAATAAAAATAAGTGTAGATATATATTTTCATTTTAAATACATTTTTGATTCAGCTCTGTAATTTTTTTGATAAAATCAATTTATTTTCATTCAAATTTCTTTTTTCACCTTTAGATCTTTTTTCACTTTCAGTTCTTATTTTTTCAGTTTCAAACTTTCGACCCGTTCTGGCGTGGGAGGGCGTGGCTTCGATTGAGAGGGGCGTGGAATTGTGAGTGACAGGAGAGCAATCAGTCCTCACATGATGTTGCTTTCAGGAACGTGGGTACCTTTGATAGATAATGACTTAACACTTTCTCTCCACTGTATTGTCTTGATACCTGTAAATAAGGTGATGCTAAAGATGTCTATTACAAGTAATTCTAGACCACTCTTGGTCATTTTGATGAAGACCTCTGAACGCAGCGCAGCATCGCCGCATGAACATGAGGCAGGTTGCTCATTTTACAGGCTGCCAGCAGTTATTGTCCATCAAGCAGTGGAGTGCTATGAGCTTTTTAAGTGACACAGAGAGACCTGGCTCAGCAGATCTGAGGAAGCTTTAATATGTCCACAACCAAACAGACCGCCCGGAAATCCAAAGCTGCCCGGAAGAGCGCTCCGGCTATCGGGAGGGGGGGGGGTGTAGTAGCCTCGCCGTTAACAGAAATCCACCGAGCTGCTGATCCACAAGCTGCCCTTCCAGCACCTGGTGAGAGAAATCGCTCAGGATTTCAAGACGGAACTCCGCTTTCAGAGCTCCGCTGTGATGCTCTGCAGGAGGCCGGCGAGGCTGACTTGGTCGGCAGCTTGTGGATCAGCAGCTCAGGTAGTGGCGGATCTCTCTCAGCGCCTCAGTGCCAGGCCTGTAACGTTGGGGCTTCTTCACACCGCTGGTAGCCGGAGCGCTCTTTCGGGCGGCTTTGGATTTGGATTTACGGGCGGTCAACTTTGTTACATTGTCATTAAATTCACTATCCGGTACAACATACGGATCCACTGAACCAACTGCGATGTGATGATCGATGTGTACATCTATCACAATAAACAGCTTTATCACGGGGGTTAAAGCCTCGTAATAAGCTTTCATTGTCTCTTTCTTTCACGCGCCAGCCGCGTAGTAATAAACGACGGAGACGGGAGCAGAATCATTATCTATCAAAGTACCCACGTTACCTGAATGCAACATCATGTGAGGACTGATTGCTTTCCCGTTACTCACAATTCCACGCCCCTCTCAATCGAAGCCACGCCCTCCCACGCCAGAACGGGGCCAAAGTTGAAACTGAAAAAATAAGATCTGAAAGTGAAAAAAAGATCTGAAGGTGAAAAAAAGAAATTTGAATGAAAATAAATTATTTGATCAAAAAAATTACAGAGCTGAATCAAAATTTATTTAAACTAAAAAACATATATCTTACACATTTTTATTTGATAATACGAGGTCTGTGATAAAAGTAACGGACCTTATTATTTTTTCAAAAACCTTATGGATTTGAATCACGTGTGATTACATCAGACATGCTTGAACCCTCGTGGGCATGCAAGAGTTTTTTCACGCCTGTCGGTTACGTCATTCGCCTGTGGGCAGTCTTTGAGTGAGGAGTCGTCCACCCTCTCGTCGTTTTTTTCATTGTTTAGGAATGGCTCAGAGACTGCTGCTTTGTTGATCAAATTTTTTCAAAACTGTAAGGCACAACTGAGTGGACACCATTCGATAAATTCAGCTGGTTTTCGGTAAAAATTTTAACGGCTGATGAGAGATTTTGGTCTGGTAGTGTCGCTTTAAGGACGGCCCACGGTGCCTGACGGCGATCTGCGCTTTGAGGCGGCAGCGTCTCACCGTTTCAAGTTGAAAACTTCCACATTTCAGGCTCTGTTGACCCAGGAAGTCGTCAGAGAACAGAGAACTTGCAGAAGAAGTCAGCATGAGGAGTTTATTCGGACATTCCATTGTTAACGGACATTTTGTAATGAAAGAACGTGCGGGCAGAGTCGCATGTCGGGCCGGACCCGACCGCGGGGGGTCGCGACAGGAAAAACACCTCCGTTGGAAACCTTAACGGGCAAGTTGGAACATGCCAAGCTGTTAAACAATTTCTCAGTCACTCACTTGTTGAAAGTTCATCAAAAGCCGCCTGAATTTTACAAATGGGTTGTCAACACAGAGGTGTTTTCCTGTCGCGGCGCACAGAGATTCGCCGAGTCATCACAGAAACGACTCGGCGAATTTGCGCGCACATCTTTCATTACAAAATGTCCTTAAACAGTGGAATGTCCACATAAAGTCCTCATGCCGGCCTCTTCTGAATCTTCTCTATTCGCTCACGACGTCCTGGGTCAACAGAGCCTTAAATTAGAATGTTTTCAGGTCGAAACAGGCGACGGCGCCTGGAAGCGCTGCACGACGTCCCGCTCCGTGGGAAGTCCTTACAGCGACAGAAACACCCATAATCTCTCATCAGCCGTTAGACTTTTCACTGAAAACCAGCTTAATTTCTCCAATAGTATCCACTCGGATATTCCTCACAGGTCGAGAAAAATGTTCATAAAGCAATGCGCGCCGTCCGCAGCGGCTATTCAGACAAAGAGATTCCGACGGGCGGGGTGGAGCACTCCTCACTCAAGGCCTGCCCCAGGGAATGACGTCACCGACACGCGTGAAAAAACTCACGCATGCGCACGAGTGTTCAAGCATGTCTGACGGTAAAAACATATGAATCAAAAACATTTATTTTTTGAAAAAAATAAAAGGACCGCTTTTTTCATCACAGACCTCGTACTTTTTAAATTATTATAAAATTCAAGAACAAACTGAATTTTCAGTTTCAAAATGTATTTTTTCAATCTTTTTTATTTTCAGATTACAAAACTTTAATTTCAGTTTCAAAATTTATTTTTTCAATCTTTTTTATTTTCAGATTACAAAACTTTTGGCCTTGATTTAGCTCCATAATGGAAGAAGTGTCAAAGTAATAAAGGAAAGAAAGAAAATAAATCAAATAGCTAATCATGGTAGGCACGATTAGGAGGGGATCAATCTTACATTATCCTAGAACAAAAATAAGTAAATGAGAGAATAAGCTCAGTTATTACCTGAAATTGTTGACGTTCTAATAAGCTGTCTATGTTCGGTCTGCATAAGTTGGGAGTGGCAAGATGGCCGCCAGTTCCTTCAGCGGATTGGACGTAGTGTGTGTGTGTGTGTGTGTGGTGTGTGTGTGTGTGTGTGTGTGTGTGTGGTTGTGTGTGTGTGTGTGTGTGTGGTGTGTGTGTGTGGACAATGAGCGATCCAGTAATACACCCCTGGCAAAAATTATGGAATCACCGGCCTCGGAGGATGTTCATTCAGTTGTTTAATTTTGTAGAAAAAAAGCAGATCACAGACATGACACAAAACTAAAGTCATTTCAAATGGCAACTTTCTGGCTTTAAGAAACACTATAAGAAATCAGGAAAAAAAAATTGTGGCAGTCAGTAACGGTTACTTTTTTAGACCAAGCAGAGGGAAAAAAATATGGAATCACTCAATTCTGAGGAAAAAAATTATGGAATCATGAAAAACAAAAGAACGCTCCAACACATCACTAGTATTTTGTTGCATCACCTCTGGCTTTTATAACAGCTTGCAGTCTCTGAGGCATGGACTTAATGAGTGACAAACAGTACTCTATATCAATCTGGCTCCAACTTTCTCTGATGCTGTTGCCAGATCAGCTTTGCAGGTTGGAGCCTTGTCATGGACCATTTTCTTCAACTTCCACCAAAGATTTTCAATTGGATTAAGATCCGGACTATTTGCAGGCCATGACATTGACCCTATGTGTCTTTTTGCAAGGAATGTTTTCAGTTTTTGCTCTATGGCAAGATGCATTATCATCTTGAAAAATGATTTCATCACCCCCAAACATCCTTTCAATTGATGGGATAAGAAAGTGTCCAAAATAGCAACGTAAACTTGTGCATTTATTGATGATGTAATGACAGCCATCTCCCCAGTGCCTTTACCTGACATGCAGCCCCATATCATCAATGACTGTGGAAATTTACATGTTCTCTTCAGGCAGTCATCTTTATAAATCTCACTGGAACGACACCAAACAAAAGTTCCAGCATCATCACCTTGCCCAATGCAGATTCGAGATTCATCACTGAATATGAGGTCTATTAGAAAAGTATCCGACCTTATTATTTTTTTCATAAACCATATGGATTTGAATCACGTGTGATTACATCAGACATGCTTGAACCCTCGTGGGCATGCGAGAGTTTTTTCACACCTGTCGGTTACGTCATTCCCCTGTGGGCAGTCTTTGAGTGAGGAGTGGCCCACCCTCTCGTCGATTTTTTTCATTGTTTAGGAATGGCTCAGAGACTGCTGCTTTGTTTGATCAAAATTTTTTCAAAACTGTAAGGCACAACTGAGTGGACACCATTCGATAAATTCAGCTGGTTTTCGGTAAAAATTTTAATGGCTGATGAGATATTTTGGTCTGGTAGTGTCGCTTTAAGGACGGCCCACGGCGCCTGACAGCGATCTGCGCTTCGAGGTGGCAGCGTCTCGCGTTTCAAATTGAAAACTTCCACATTTCAGGCTCTGTTAACCCAGTAAGTCGTCAGAGAACTTTCAGAAGAAGTCGGCATGAGGAGTTTATTCGGACATTCCATTGTTAACAGACATTTTGTAATGAAAGAACGTGCGGGCAGAGTCGCATGTCGGGCCGGACCCGACCGCGGGGGGTCGCGACAGGAAAAACACCTCTGTTGGAAACCTTAACGGGCAAGTTGGAACATGCCCAAGCTGTTAAACAATTTCTCAGTTACTCACTTGTGGAAAGCCATCAAAAGCCGCCTGAATTTCACAAATGGTTTTCAACACAGAGGTGTTTTTCCTGTCGCGGCACACACAGATTCGCAGAGTTGTCACGGAAACGACTCGGCGAACTTGCGCGCACGTCTTTCATTACAAATGTCCTTAAACAGTGGAATGTCCGCATAAAGTCCTCATGCCGGCCTCTTCTGAATCTTCTCTGTACTCTCACGACGTCCTGGGTGAATTAAGTCTTAAATTAGGATGTTTTCAGGTCGAAACAGGCCGACGACGGCGCCTGGAAGTGCTGCAGGACGTCCCGGTCCGTGGGAAGTCCTTACACCGACAGAAACACCCCATAATCTCTCATCAGCCGTTAAACTTTTCACCGAAAACCATCTTAATTTTTCGAATAGTATCCACTCGGATATTCCTCACAGATCCAGAAAAAAATTTTTATAAAGCAACGCGCGCCGTCTGGAGCAGCGTGTGAAACAAAGGAATTCAGCCGAGAGGGGGGGACCACATCTCACTCAAGGCCTGCCTACAGGGAAATGACAACACCGACACGCGTGAAAAAACTCACGCATACGCACGAGGGTTCAAGCATGATTGGTGTAATTGCATGTCAATCAAATCCATATTTTTTTTTTTTATAAAACTGCCTGTTAGTTTTATAAGATACCTAGTATGACTTTCATCCAATCATCCACAGTCCACGATTGCTTTTCCTTAGCTCACTGTAACCTTGTTTTTTTCTCTTTAGGTGTTAATGATGGCTTTTGTTTAGCTTTTCTGTATGTAATCCCATTTCCTTTAGGCGGTTTCTACAGTTCGGTCACAGACGTTGACTCCAGTTTCCTCCCATTGGTTCCTCATTGTTTTGTGTGCATTTTCGATTTCTGAAACATACTGCTTTACGTTTTCTGTCTTGACGCTTTGATGTCTTCCTTGGTCTACCAGTATGTTTGCCTTTAACAACCTTCCCATGTTTTTGTATTTGGTCCAGAGTTTAGACACAGCTGACTGTGAATAACCAACATCTTTTGCAACATTGCGGATGATTTACCCTCTTTTAAGAGTTTGATAATCCTCTCCTTTGTTTCAATTGACATCTCTCGTGTTGGAGCCATGATTCATGTCAGTCCACTTGGTGCAAAGCTCTCCAAGGTGTGATCACTCCTTTTAGATGCAGACTAACGAGCAGATCTGATTTGATGCAGGTGTTAGTTTTGGGGATGAAAATTTACAGGGTGATTCCATAATTTATTCCCCAGTATTGAGTGAGTCCATATTTTTTCCCTCTGCTGGTCTAAAAAGTAACCGTTACTGACTGCCACAATTTTTTTTCTTGATTTCTTCTAGTGTTTCTTAAAGCCAGAAAGTTGCCATTTGAAATGACTTTAGTTTTGTGTCATGTCTGTGATCTGCTTTTTTTAACAAAATTAAACAACTGAAGAACATCCTCCGAGGCCGGTGATTCCATAATTTTTGCCAGGGGTTGTAGTTGGACCACGTCGGCTCCGTTCTATGACGAGACACTTCCAGTGTTTGGAAACAAAGCAGCAAATGATCAGGCTGTGAACACTTTAGCGTGCAAGACCTGTTTTTTTTTTTTTTTTTGCTGTGAAAGTCTGTAGTTCTCACACTTTTCCTTAAAACAGCTAAAGTGTTTAAACTCTTGCATGTACAACCCCTGGCAATAATTATGGAATCACCAGCCTCGGAGGATGTTCATTCAGTTGTTTAATTTGTAGAAAAAAAGCAGATCACAGACATGACACAAAACTAAAGTCATTTCAAATGGCAACTTTCTGGCTTTCAGGAAAAAAAATTGTGGTAGTCAGTAACGGTTACTTTTTTAGACCAAGCAGAGGGAAAAAAATCTGGACTCACTCAATCTTAGAATAAATTATGGACTCACCCTGTAAATTTTCATCCCCAAACTAACACCTGCATCAAATCAGATCTGCTCGTTAGTCTGCATCTAAAAGGAGTGATCACACCTTGGAGAGCTGTTGCACCAAGTGGACTGACATGAATCATGGCTCCAACACGAAAGATGTCAATTGAAACAAGGAGAGGATTATCAAACTCTTAAAAGAGGGTAAATCATCACGCAATGTTGCAAAAGATGTTGGTTGTTCACAGTCAGCTGTGTCTAAACTCTGGACCGAATACAAACAGATGGGAAGGTTGTTAAAGGCAAACATACTGGTAGACCAAGGAAGACATCAAGCGTCAAGACAGAAAACTTAATGCAATATGTCTCAAAAATCGAAAATGCACAACAAAACAAATGAGGAATGAATGGAGGAACTGGAGTCAACGTTTGTGACCAAACTGTAAGAAACCGCCCCTAAAGGAAATGGGATTTACATACAGAAAAGCTAAATGAAAGCCATCATTAACACCTAACAGAAAAAAACAAGGTTACAATGGTAAGGAAAAGCATCGTGGGACTGTGGATGACTGGATGAAAGTCATATTCAGTGATGAATCTCGAATCTGCATTGGGCAAGGTGATGATACTGGAACTTTTGTTTGGTGCCGTTCCAATGAGATTTATAAAGATGACTGCCTGAGAGAACATGTAAATTCCACAGTCCATTGATGATAGGGGCTGCATGTCAGGTAAAGGCACTGGGGTGCTCCGACGCCCCTGTCGTATCGTACAGCAGCCCACTTGAAGCGGCCTCGCCTCTATGAGGGTGGTCGAACACCTGTCGGAACTCCCTCACAAACTCAGTATAAACCGTTAGGAGCCGTGAATTCTGCTCCCAAAGCGCCGTAGCCCAGGCGCGTGCCTGTCCTCGAAGCAAATTGATCACATAAGCCACCCGGCTGCGTCTGCTGCGTACATGACGGGACGCTGTGAAAGGACGAGCGAGCACTGCATCAAGAAGTCCGCGCACGTCTCCACACAGCCTCCGTACGGCTCCGGAGGGCTTATGTATGCTTCAGGGAAGGTGGGGGGGTTCGGTGAACGACCAGCGGAATGTCTGTTTCTGGCACACGGTCAGCAGGAGGAGGTGCTGCAGCAGCGCCCTGAGCACGCGCTTCCACCTGGGCGGTGAGAGCCTCCATCCTATGATTGAGAACACTGCTCTGCTCGGTAATTAAGTTCAACCGAGCGGTAAAGGCGGTTAAGATGTGCTGCAGCTCACCCAACACGCCTGCTGGCGCCTGTGCACCTCGCTCTCCCATTGGCTGTTCAAGCGATGGTTGACGCCCCTCGGGATCCATGATGCTGGCCGAGAAATCCTGTTGTGAAAGTGACGTGACACGGACCCACAACAGGGGGCGTTAATGAACGGACAATGGATAAGCCAAAAAGTAACAATTTAATGTTGTGAATCACACAACGATGTACAGACAATAACAATATAGTGACTGTCAATCATACACCAGGTGACGTGTGGGCAGGCTCGACGATAGAAGAACGCCTGGCGAGAGAGAAGCCGGATCCACAGAGCTTCCACCACCAACAGAGCTGAGAAACACAGAGCCGCAAGCCCTGCACCCCAGGTGGCCGCTGTCTTCAGCAGCAGACCCGGTATGCTGGCAGAGAACAAAGACAGTCCAGATGAGTGTGAGGACGCACACTCAGTAATCCACAGTCTGTATGCGCAGTAAGGAGGGAGAACTCCACCTCCAGCGATAGAGCTGCCGCCACAAGTCACAGTGATCACAACTGAAAGTGCCCCTGGTAACCCATGAAACGGGCGAGGTGACCGGCAGAGTCTCTTTGCCAAGGTACCGGAAACAGCTGTGCCGACGGACGGTTCATCGACTGGAAACGAAATGGCTCCCAGCATCTGACCTCATGGAGACCAGCTGCACAGCGCATCCAAGTAAGACCGGGGTGTGGTGTCAGAGATAAACAGAGTGGCTTTATTAAATTCATTCCCTGTCACTAACCATATCTCACATTAATAAATACCAAAGTAAATCCCCTGCTGATTAGAATGGAATTCATTCTTAAACTCCCGCAACTAAAACAAATTACATAAACGTCATAATAATTGCTCATTGAATGTCATCATCATCAAATTGCTTACTGTGATATGTCCTATTATGTTTCTGTGTAGTCTCTCAGTTGTCCAGGTGGTTTCCATAGTAGAGAAGCTTGAATCTTCGGCTGGACTGGGTTGCTTAAAGCGAAACGTCCTCGCGTCAAGCAACCCAGTCCAGTCGAAGATTCAAGCTTCTCTACTATGTCCTGTTATTTAACTCCTGACTGAGTTAAATAAATGTTTTAAACGTATGAACTTGTCTGTGGTTTGTATGGTTTCACAGAGGAATTAGACCCGACCTGCAGAACTTACGACTGGATGATTAAAGACAGATTTAATATTTCCTATCGACTGACCCTAAAATCACTGATATTATAACCTTGTTATAATATCATTTAGTCATAGGTGGTGCCCCCATTATTCGAGGTAAAATTATCCACAAGTGATAATTTCAAAATATCCTAAAAACATATTTCCGCTACACGACAGCGTCTAACAAATTTCACCCAAGATGGTTTCATCCGATTCACGAACAATTAGCTGCCACGTCCCTCATGGCATACCAAAATCGATTGGCACTGGACGCCGTATTGGCTGAAAGGGGTGGGGTCTGTGTCTTGTTCATGTTGCATTTTCATCCCCAATAAAACTGCCCCGGGTGGTAGTCTGACCAAAGGTCTACAGGGACTCCAAGCCCTGTCTAATGAAATGAGGGAGCATGCAGGTATTCAAAATCTTTGGGAGAATTGGATGGCCAGTGGTTTGAACAATGGGGTGGATTGATAGGAAGTTTGGTGCTTCCCCTTGCCATTGTATTTAATGTCGTTATTACTTGTGGTTGCTGCTGCATTCCATGTGCAAGAGCTCTGTGTGTTAGGCTTACTGATATTGCTATTGCTGAACGACATTCCCTTAAACCTCCCCCGTACCAGAAGATCGAAACTGAATCTTTGCTTGAGGTTTCAGATGTTGGATAACGGACCCGAATGGACCACATGCTGGAGAGATGGGCGATCCAGGCAACAGCACCGCTTTCCACCTGATATAGTGAGAATACGGTCAACGGTCAGGTCTACATTTCCTGATCTCACCTTGTTGCTAAGGGTAATACATGTTCACGCTGTTTGCAGGGACAGCCGAGATTGTTTTTGTTGTTTCAGTTTTTATGTGTAGGTAGGATATTTTCATTCCTTTTCACCGTGTTATTACACATGCTGATAGGATTATCATATGTCATGCTTTGCAATAAGCGGAGTAAAATCCTGCAAAAATTCTTCACATGCTGCATTGCTTACCTAAGGAGAGCCTGGTTTCAGTGGTTTGAGTTGAGTTCGAATGGGGCGTTGAGTCCTGCTTGGGGGGACAGCAGGCACCACAAGAAGGCCCACACAGGCTCATGTCCTCTGGTGTTTTTGTTGTTTTTGATAGTTAGATTGGTTTTTGAGTGTTTGTATTTTTTGTTTTGTTTTTTTGTTTTAGGTTACATGACTTAAGGTCATGTCAACTGGAGGAGTTGTTGGTGCACTATGTCTCATGGCTAATTTACTATTTTGCTAACTTCATATTATACTAATAATAATATATAGTAATACTACTAACAGCATCATATCTCCTTATACATATATCACAGTAATAATAATAACTTTATGTTGTATGCCATGATACATACTGTCCTTCTGGTTATCACACTACAATTTCAATTTATTTTCATTTATATAGCACCAAATCACAACAAAGTTGCCTCAAGGTGCTTCACAGTAAGGTCTAACCTTACCAATCCCCGCTGCAAAAACACAGGCGACAGTGGTAAGGAAAAACTCCCTCTGATGATTTGATGAAGAAAACTCAAGCAGACCACACTCAAAGGGGGGTCTGTAGCATGCTTGGGCCATGCTACAGACAACTGACAATACAAATATACAGGAATTTTGGGAGTCCATGCTGGTGTCCAGGACGGGAGGCTGGCTGGGGGGGAGACGACACCCAACTCCTACTTCTGGATGGAACCGCGCCTCAGACACAAAGAAAAAACTGAATCAGGCGACAGAAAGACAACAAATAAGGTATACTTTGTCAGCATTAAGCACAAGAAAAACAGGAAGAAATATTAAGGTGATTGCCGGCCACTAGCCCCAAGCTTCACTAAAGACCCAGACTTTAGATAAGTTGAGGCCGTGGCCCGCTCCATTTACTAATAAATGAATTTAAAAGATTAAAAAGCATAGAAACATAGTATACCAGTATGCTAGCCCTACGAAAGGGAAAATAAGTGCGTCTTAAGTCTGGACTTGAAAGTCTCTACAGAATCTGACTGTTTTATTGATACAGGGAGATCATTCCACAGAACAGGAGCACGATGAGAAAGCTCTGTGACTCGCAGACTTTTTATTCACCCTAGGGACACAAGTTTCTGCTTCCTGTGGTATAGTTTTCAACATGATTGGAGCATTTTTAAATTTTGAACCCTTGTGTAATTCTTTATTGACCTTAGCTCATTAGAGGTCAGCTCCAGGATGGCCCTATAGCTGAAAACAAACATTAGTTAATTTAGAAAATGTGTGCCAAATTTTGTCACAAATGCACAATTGCTTTTGCTATGCCGCCCCACTAATTGGCTTTGTTGCTCAGCCATGTGTAGTGCATATGGCGGAGTTTCCGTTGTACATTTCTGAGTATGCTGTTGTACGCATCCTTCTTTGATGTGGACTTGGGGTTGTTGAGGTAGGCCTTGTGGAGATGGTGTTTCTCGTCCAGGAGCTGCTGAATCTCATCTCAGTTTTTAATCAAACCAGTCCTTGTGTTTTCTGGTCGCACGCCCGAAGGTCTCTGTAGCTGTGTTGTAGATCAGCTCCCTGTGGGCCTTCCAGTCTGCTTTCACATCCTGGATATAAAGGATGGTGGATTCCAGACATTCTTTTAGCGACTCCACAAAAGACTCCTTGATGATATTCTTCTTCAACTTGGTGTCAAGATTAGATTTCTTAAGTAATGGTTTAATCACTGCAGATTGGAAACATTTAGGAACAGATCCAGAGGTTCATGAGAGATTAATCATTTCGAGCACAGTCGGCCCAAGAGTGGGCCACAGGTCCTTAAACAGTTTTGTTGGTATAGGATCAAATAAGCAGGTTGTGCTTTTTGTTGATGTTACAAGTTTTGTCAGCATGCCTAGTGAGATACTATCAAATTCTGTAAATCTAGGTAATACCTCAGTAATGGCACCCACCTCAATAGCAGGGTGTAGTGAAACACACAGAGTTACACAGATTTGTTCAATAGAGATAGATAAACCACAAGACAACACAAGATCTAAAATATGCCCTTTTCATGAGTCGAGCCAGAAACACACTGGATAAAATTAAAGGACTCAATCAGGTTTAAAAAGTCCTTGACCAGAGGACGGGAATCACAACAGACCTACCATCCCTGGTTCCAAGACCAGGCCACCTAAGTGGCTCTACTCTACTCTTTCTACTTTCCTATTTTACTCTTCCTTTTAGATATACCTTTGTATACTGGCATAGTTCCACCTTAGAATGTGGAATATAATATATAAGATACGAGATCTGTTAGAAAGTATCAGACATTTTTTTTTTTCAAAAACCTGATGGATTTGAATCATGTGTGCTTGCATGGCCAACCTTGAACCTTTGTGTGCATGCCTGATTTTTTTCACGCCTGTCAGTTGCGTCATTCGCCTGTGAGCAGGCTTTGTGTGAGCACTGGTCCTCCCCCCTCATTGGATTTTCATTGCAAGGAAAGGATCAAATTTTTCCAGAAACTGTGAGAGACAGCCAGGTGGAAACCATTGGGAAGATTCAGACGGCTTTCGGTGACGATCCTATGGGCATCACGCAGATTAAGGAGTGTTACAACAGTTTAAAGATGGTGCACAATGGCTCAGGCCATCGACAGGCTGAAACGACCAGATCATTTCCAAAGTGAACGCTGTGTTGATCCGGGACGTCGTCTGACTACCACAGAAATTGCAGAAGAGGTGGACATCAGCACTTTTCGGCACATTCCACTGTAAAAGAAGATTTTGTAATGAAAGACATGTGGAGGGTTCGCGCGTCGGGATGGAGGCCACTAATGGCGCAGAACAAAACGCACCTCCGTGTTGGAAGTCTCACAGGGCATGTTGTGACATGTCCAGCTCTTACACAATTTCTCGGATACTCACTCGACTGAAAAGCCACCGAAAGCCATCTGAATCTTCCGAATGGTTTCCACCTGGCTGTCTCTCACAGTTTCTGGAAAAATTTGATTCAGCGCTGCTCCAATCATTCAGACATTTTCCTCGCAATGAAAATCAGACAAGGGGGGAGGACCAGTGCTCACTCTAAAGCCTGCTCACAGATGAATGACGTAACCGACAGGTGTGAAAAAAAATCACGCATGCGCACGAAGGTTCAAGGCTGGCTCATGCAAGCACACGTGATTCAAATCCATCAGGTTTTGAAAAAAAAAAAAAATAAGGTCTGATACTTTTCTAACAGACCTCGTATACCTTACTGAATTTTCATGTATATTAAAATCACCAGAGATTAAAATATGATCGTATTTCACCACGACCCTGGACACAAAGTCCACAAACTCATTTAAAAAGTCATCATTATATTTTTGTGGACGATAAGCAATGGTGCAAAGGATGGGAAATGACAGATTCAGTTCAAAACCCTGCAGCTCAAAGCTGCTGTAGTTCGTAGCAGGCTGGGACAAATGGCACTGAAGTTCGGATTTAAACATGGAGGCTACACCGCCGCCGCCGCCCGTGGAGCAGGGTGAGATAAGAACGAACAATCAGGGGAAGAAGTTCAGAAAACGGTGTATGGTCACCATCACAAACATAATATCCAGCTTGTGGGAGGTGAAGAAGTCATTTAAAATAAAAGTTTTATTGACCACTGACCTTGTGTTTAGCAGGGCTACGCCAAACACATCTGAGCCGGCTGATGATGTAGCATGTTTCAGCTGGCGGAGGTTGCCGTGGTGAGCACCGCGGCACGGGCGTGGACCCTAAAGCTGTCAGCAAAGTGGGAGCAGAATATCCATCCACCGGTACAAGCAAGGGCGACAACTCCAGGAAAATGAGGCGGATTCACCGCCAAATCAAATGTTGGGCAGAAAGTCCAAATCCAAGGTGAGAATCAGCCGAAAAGGCTAAAACGTAAGCCTTAAATCTGATGAGCGCACCAGTGCATTTTCCCCAACTTGTAATCCCCAACAAGACAACCGGTGTAAATGTTCTGTTCCGTGTGTCCCGAACACTGACAGAGCGTTGCCTCTGACTGTGCCCCCGATGAGAAACGTCCGCCAGCACAGAAGGAAGTGTTTGCCGAATAAACAATGACCAATCAGATGACAATAAAGCCTCAGATGAAGCTTTCATTTTGAAAAGAGTTAAGCAAACAAAAAAGGTAAGAGAGCGGGGCAGATGGGTTCCCTCCAAAAACCTCAAGGCAGGTGCTTTCATATCAGCACCTGCCTTGACACTTCTCAGGATTACATATGATATCCAATATATGGCCTGATACATGTAGTCCAGGTTCTCCTAATTGTGGGTATACTGTGATACATCACAGGCTGGGGGCTATCACTGTCGCACTGGTAATGACACGTGTGCACGTTGGTGATCTGATGGCCATAGTAGTCTGATCACATGGGTGTACGTGCACTACAATGATGTGATAGTCAGTGGCCAATGGTTTACATGTCATCATTTCATAGGTTGGATGTCATTTGACATGCAAACATACACGGTAGGTCACCAAAAGATAGCGGACTACAGCGCTCACTCTGCCACACTCCTCCCCTTAACTGCCCTCCACCCAGACTTCGGGTGGCATTTGAACCGCAGTCGTACGGCATTTGGCATGCATTTGTAATATTTTACTGCAAACTAACAGCATTCTTACTATTCATACTGTGTTCCAAATACATTTGGACTACAGTTGAGAGCTGATGCATGCAGAATGTGCATGAATGAGTTGGGGCAGGGCGGGGCGGAGCGCAGTCTGGGTATTCAGATGGCTGTCCTTCGCAATTCTTATTCCCTCCCAGATGTGGCACGAATTGTGTTTTTTTTTTACATTCCGCCTGATTCGGCTTGGCTCATGCTCATTCCAACCATGTGTGACTAGGCACTAAGGTGTCCAACAGTATGGGGTAGGGGTCGATTGATTTGGATTTTTAGGTCAATACCGATACCGAATATTGACAAGATTTGGAGGCTGAGATCGATATTTGCCTGAAGTAAAAGCCAATCCAATCCACTTTATTTATATAGCACATTTAACAACAAAGATGTTCCAAAGTGCTGCACATAGAATCACGATAGATAAAACCCCAATAGTCAAGAAATAAATTAGAAATAAGAAAAATAATAATAAAAATAAATAAAAAATGCAAAGATAAATAAATACAGCATACAAAAGATAAACCACTAAAATCAAACCTAAACAAAAACAACAATAAAACAGCGGACCACACAACTCACGCAGATGTTAAAAACCACAGAACAAAAGTGTGTCTTCAGACAAGACTTAAACACTCCACTGTGGGGCTGTTTGGACATGGAGAAGCAGAGCGTTCCAGAGTCTGGGACCAGCACAGAGAAAGCCCTGGTCCCCCCGGTTTTAAGCCTCGTCTTAGGCACCACGAGCTGGAAATGGCCCTCAGACCTCAGAGCACGCGCCGGAGGAGTAAATTGTAGGAGGTCAGCAATGTATTTAGGGACCATTCCATTCAAGCTTTAAAAACAAACAATAAATCAATTCTAAAATTAATAGGAAGCCCGTGCAAAGATGCTAGAATTGGGGTTATGTGATCATACTTCCAGGCCCCTATTAAAAGTCGCGGTGCAGCGTTCTGGACTAACTGCAGAGAGAAAGAGCCCCTTGGCTGATGCCAAAATAAAGTGCATTACAGTAGTCCAAGACGACTGAAATAAAAGAGTGCACCAACTTGCTCAAAAAGGTTAAAAGACAAAAACGGTTTTACCTTTGATAAAAGCCGGAGTTGATAAAAGCACAATTTCAAACACTATTAATTTGTTTAGCAAATTTAAAATCGCTGTTATGGTGACGCCAAGGCTGGTGACTTTGGAACGTGAAAAATCCTTGAGAGGTCCCAAGGTCAACGAGGGGCACTTCCAAAAACATAACCTGTCTTGCCCTCATTAAGTTTTAAAAAATTCTGTGACAACCAAGCCCTGACATCACACAGACAGTCGAGTAGGGGCGTCAGGGGGCAAAGGCTGTTTTTAGTGACAGGGCATGTAGATTTGACAATCACCAACATAAAAATGGTAGGCCATGCCATGTTTTTAAAAAATCTCTCTGAGTGGAGGAGATGTAGAACAAAGAGGATGGGTCCCAGGATAGAACCCTGGGGGACTCCACAATGCAGAGGGGCTGAAGACGATGGTGGAGTCCCCCAGCCTGATGGAGAAAGACCTCTCCGGCAGGTAGGACCTAAACCCTCCAGAACAGTCCTCCTGACCCCCACAGTCTCTCAGGTGGAATTGCATGGTCGACTGTCAAAAGCTGCAGTGAGGTCTAAAAGCACTAAAATGACTGACCTGCTAGAATCAGTTATTAAAAGGAGATCATTTAAAACCTTTAAAAGTGCAGACTCAGTACTGTGAAATGCTTTGTACCCTGACTGAAATGGATCCAATGTAGCCATTTTTATCTAAAATAGGCTGCAACTGTGCAAAGACGCATTTCCCTAAAATTTTCGACACAAGCGGGTAACTGACGCTAGGGCGATAATTTGAAAAGCCGTGGGATCCAATCCGTTTTTTTGTCAGTGGCTCCACAATAGCTTTTATACAAAAGAAGACATTCCACACGACAGAATACTATTAATAATTTCTCAGACAAAAGAGCCAATGGTGTCCAAACCTCCTTAAAAAGCGAGGGGGTACAACAAAGTAAAATAAAGAGTAAAAAGTAGTAAGAAATAATTTAATTTAATTTATTTCTTTTACATTTACAGGGAAGCGTGATCTAGTGGTTAAGGCTCTTCTGGCTTGAGACCAGAAGATCCTTGGTTCAAAAACCCAGTCTGACTGGAAAATCACTACGGGTCCTTGGGCAAGGTCTTTAATCCTCTACTGCTCCCGGTGTGTAGTGAGTGTCTCTGGGTGAATGTGAGGCATTATTTGTAAAGTGCTTTGAGTGTCTGATGCAGATGGAAAAGCGCTATATAAATGCAGTCCATTTACCATTTACATAGCACCAAATCATAACAAAGCTGCGGTTAAAGTTGCTGCGCTGCTTTAATGAGCGTTTGGTAATAAACTTCACTGTTCACACAAATGGTTGTGATCATTTGTAAACAGTGTAGTTTGTAAACACTTCTGTGAAAACTTAATTTTTGTTTTTTATGTGATAATGAATGATCTCCCCATCCTCCTCTCTCTCCCTCCCTCCCTCACTCAGCCTGAAGCACTGTCTTTGCAGTGTTTTCTTCAAGAAAACACTGTCAGGGTGGGCAGGAGCCCATCACCAGGGACGGCTGGACCCACAATGCAAACTCCCGGACAAGGCTTTAGTGTGGGAGAAATCATGGTCTTTATTCCAGGCTTGGTTTTGATACACAGGTTATCAGTCAGCGTGGTAGAGGTACAAACAGGATTAGGCTGAGGCGTAGTCACAAACGAGCAGGGTTCAGAGGCACAAGCAAACTCAGACATCTGGGATGAAGAAAAAGGCGTGGTCGAGGTACAGAGCAATGTTCAGAACAAGGCAAGACAAAAACAAGACTGTGAATGGTGCTGGAAAGAGTTCAAAGACTACAATCTGGCAGTGAGCCGTGAGACTGTGGAAGCTTAAATACTTGTGGGTAATTAGTGAGAAGTGAGGGACAGGTGGTGGTAAACAAGGTGCATGTGAGGAACAATCTAGAAGGGGTGTGGCTTCTGGCTAAAGAGTAAACACTGTGCAAGATAGTGAAGGAAGGGAAAACTGAGTGGAGTGATGTAAAAGACAAAGACACATGAGCTAGTGGCAAGAGTGTGAGTGAAAGACGTGAGGCAAGTACAGTGAAGTGAAATGAACCAAAACAGATGGGCGTGAGGGCAAACAGAACAGAAATCAAACAGAGGACAAAAATAGAGCATGAACATGAGAACAAACCAGACATAAACGCGTAACAGACATCACAATTGAGAGCAGCCAAAATAAACTACTGAAAACAGAGAATAATGCAAACAATAAACAAGATAACAGATATAAACAGAACATACCATAACTAACGAAGGGAAATAATCAAAATAAGCAGCCACTGCAGGTAAATAACAAAAAACCCTGTGACTAAAGTATAATAAAGTAACAAAACTAAATGGCAAACAGAGTGCACCAAATAACTAAAGGAACATAACCAGGAGCAAGATAACTGAATAACAGAAGGTGCAATAAATAACAAATTGAACATACAGAAAAGAAGCACTGAAAATAAATAGTAACAAAACCCTGTGACTAAGCACAATAAAGTAACACAAAATAAATGGCAAACAGAGTGCAACAAATAACTAAAAGGAAATAACCAGACAAGAAACAAGACCAGCAGAAGCATGACAATGATACATGGAATGAAGGAGAGCACAAACGTGGAAAAAAGGCTTCAAAACAATAACAGCCAGGCCCAACCCGGCTGAATCATGACAGCACCTCCCCCCCAACGGACAGCCACCGGCGGGCCCCAGGGAACCACAGACCCAACCCGACAAAGGGCGGGCGGCCGGGGGACCCAGGACGGGGGGAACCAGGGACAGGGGTAGTCCACCAGGCCCAAAAGGTGGAGACCCCGAGGAGGACCGAAAACATGACCACAAAACAGGCCAGGGAACCAGAGGGCGGAAAAACAGGGCAACATACTGCAGCAGGTGGTCGGCCAAACGATGGGACCCGGGGCATGACAGTGTCAGGGGACCGACCTAAGACAGGGTCCGGGGGACGACCATGAGGCTTATCAACAGAACTGACTGAATTAGGGAGCCGACCAGTGGGGTTACAGATCCCCAAGGCAGAGGCAGACAGGCATGCAGGAAAAGACTTAAAGCCGAAACACCTGGAACCCCATAAGGAGAAAACTGAACGAATACAGGTGGTGCCCACGAAACAAGAGAAGCCATTGAGACAGGTACAATAATAGAACCCCAGAAATAACATCAACCCAATGAGCAGGAAAACATCATTAATGTCCAGAATACTAACCCAGGCATCAATTGACCCTACTACGTATGGGCCCCGGAGACTTAATGTATTCAGTGGAAGCTCAATTAGCGTTACCAGAGCATTATAGAGGACAACTGAAGAGAGGCGAAAAGCCGCGCTCAGATGCTCAACCCAACCATACAACAAATATAAGACCCAATCCACCCTAAATGCCCAATGCGCCGGGAAATGTGTGACGTAGCTCCCCAATTCCAAATCTCAACTATACTCCCCTCAACTGCGTTCGAGAACCAGCAATTCAATTTGCTTCGAAGAGAGCTTAACCAGTTGATTAACATGCTATAGAGAGCACCTAGCAACAGCTTCCATGAGACAGTATACCCCTTAAACAAAAGATACAAAAGATTTATTATCCCATTGCAAGACAGGGTACGCTGCAAGGGAGAGAAATTTCCCCAGCAATGGAGCGAGTCAGAAAACCCATCTTTTCCACAAAATGTGGGAAATACAAAACTCTACTGAGCAAATCAGAAGCCGCAGCAGCAGGAACCCCAGACCAAACTGCGCAACCTCACATGTGTAGTTCATTCCTACACAATGATGACCTTTCCCCTGAGAGAGCCCCCAGAATGGAATATTGGAACTCATCCAAAAGCACATAAAAAGCAGTAATTGAATAAGTGGCCTACAAGAAATACATCTCAGACTCTGACGTAGCATGTTAAACGGACCTCTCACAGTTTTCCATGAAAACTGCTTCCGATTCAGATGCGGTAGATTTAACAGATTTCTGACAGAGTCACAGGCAAGTATACACAACGTCATAAACCAGATGGGAAAAGAAGTGACACTGACGTCCCACAGTCACAATTCTCTGAGGTTGTCCTCAGGATTGACACTGGAACAGCTTGCAGAAGCTCAGGACTGCTGTCAGTATGTGGGCGGCTACCCCCCTCTAGAGCCGCCGCTGGCCGAAACCCAGAAGGCGAGAAGTCCCCCTCAGTAGCCACCGGGGGGAAATCTGTGGTGGAGTATAGTGAAGCTATGATGACGGCAGGCGAGAGAGAGGAAGCAGATGGGCGTGACGTCACCAATGAGGAGACCGCGATGTATGTGGAAGCAGAATCAGAGAGGGCTGCAGGTAGCAGAGAAGCTGGGCCGGCTGTGGGCGTTCCAATAGAGGGACAAGACGACGCGGATCGCGCCGTGACGTTTTCCACTTCAAGCAGCAGGCCACACACGACTGTTTCCTCTTCTGGCGGCGGGCCGCGTGCCGTGACAGACTGGAAACACAGAAGACGTGGGCGGCTTAAGTTGCTCATGAGACACGGGCTCCTCAGAGCTCCATGACGACAGGACTTCTCCCGATGGCTCAATCCGCGATCTCGAAGATATGTGATCAGCTGATTTTGGAGGAGTGCTCGCAATAGAGGAGTTGGGCAACACAAAACCAGAGGTGATCATCGGAGCGGGGGTCTCTGCAGCTGGGGCCTGAGGCTCATGCTGTGGTGTACGCAATCTTCGTGGCGCCGGTACCGGAGCGATGAGGGCCGGACGCGCTGTGGAGGTAGCGACGGGGATGAGTGGCTTCGTGGGTTCTGGGTACGAAGTTCTGGACATCGCCGGGTTTCGTCGTGGAACAGGCTTAGGAGGTGACATCTCTGGAACAGGAGACGTGAGGTAAGTGGTCGGCTTCGGTGTTATGTCGTACCAGGGTGGGGCGAGAGCGGCATCAGAAAGCGTAATGACGCGCAGCTCCTCACCACAGGTGGCGGTGAGTTCGGACTCGAATAAAAGGTCCATGGGGTCCTCAATGCAGGAAGGGGCCTCACCCTGCTCAAACATCGTTTTTATGTCTCTTAACTCCAGAAACGTGGTTAGCAGCCCTGGTTCAGATATAGCAGTCCTGATAGTCAAAAAAAACAAGTCCTGAATCTTGAACAAAGACGTAGCCAAGTTCTGCAAAGCTAATTGCTCTGATTCAGAGTCCTCGTCCTCATCCACATCTGTCCAGTCAGACTCGCAGTCATCCTCAGACGGCAAGTAGGCCTCAGGTCGCTTCATCCAATCTGGACGCTTCTGAAGACAAAAAACGTCATCCAGGCTCAGAAGCTCTGGGAAATAATCAAACAGCCACGGATTTGCGTTCACCAAATCCCAAGCCTGGTCAAGAAAATCAAATTTCTCTACAGGGGTGTGACAGTCACGAAAACAGACAAAAAAAAAAATGAGAGGTCAGCAAAAATCCTCTTTGTCAACTCAATATCTGGGGGTACCGCAGCAGTATCCTTGGCTGGAGTGGGGTCTGCAGAGTCCATATTCTGGCCAGATTGTACTGTCAGGGTGGGCAGGAGCCTGTCACCAGGGACGGCTGGACCCACAATGCAAACCCCCGGACAAGGCTTTAGTGTGGGAGAAATCATGGTCTTTATTCCAGGCTTGGTTTCGATACACAGGTTATCAGTCAGCGTGGCAGAGGTACAAACAGGATTAGACTGAGGCGTAGTCACAAACGAGCAGGGTTCAGAGGCACAAGCAAACTCAGACATCCGGGATGAAGCAAAAGGCGTGGTCGAGGTACAGAGCAATGTTCAGAACAAGGCAAGACAAAAACAAGACTGTGAATGGTGCTGGAAAGAGTTCAAAGACTACAATCTGGCAGTGAGCCGTGAGACTGTGGAGGCTTAAATACTTGTGGGCTAATTAGTGAGAAGCGAGGGACAGGTGGTGTAAACAAGGTGCACGTGAGGAACAATCTAGAAGGGGTGTGGCTTCTGGCAAAAGAGTAAACACTGTGCAAGACAGTGAAGGAAGGGAAACTGAGTGGAGTGATGTAAAAGACAAAAACACATGAGCTAGTGGCAAGAGTGTGAGTGAAAGACGTGAGGCAGGTACAGTGAAGTGAAATGAACCAAAACAGATGGGTGTGAGGGCAAACAGAACAGAAATCAAACAGAGGACAAAAATAGAGCATGAACATGAGAACAAAACCAGACATAAAAGCGTAACAGACATCACAATTGAGAGCAGCCAAAATAAACTACTGAAAAACAGAGAATAATGCAAACAATAAACAAGATAACAGATAAACAGAAAATGCCATAACTAACGAAGGGAACATAATCAAATAAGCAGCACTGCAGGTAAATAACAAAAAACCCTGTGACTAAAGTATAATAAAGTAACACAAACTAAATGGCAAACAGAGTGCACCAAATAACTAAAGGAACATAACCAGGAGCAAGATAACTGATAAACAGAAGGTGCAATAAATAACAAATTGAACATACAGAAAAGAAGCACTGAAATAAATAGTAACAAAACCCTGTGACTAAAGCACAATAAAGTAACACAAAATAACTGGCCAACAGAGTGCAACAAATAACTAAAGGAAAATAACCAGACAAGAAACAAGACCAGCAGAAGCATGACAATGATACATGGAATGAAGGAGAGCACAAACGTGGAAAAAAGGCTTCAAAACAATAACAGCCAGGCCCAACCCGGCTGAATCATGACAAACACTAAGCATTTTGGAAACATGAAGCCTTTAAACTGTAAAATAAAGCGTTAATTTCTGAAAGTAATGGCAGCTACGGACAGAGAAGGCACTCTAGATTATTTAATGAAGGATTTTGAAGGAATTTTTTTTTTTCTTTCACTTAGATGTAGAGACGTTGCTTTCAGCTTTGCTCTGCAGCTTGCGCTCTGGTCTCAGGGAATGCAAAAGTCTATCTCTTTTTTAAAAAATGAACATGTGAAGCAGGAACTTGGCGACCACAGAGTCACTACATACAGCAAGAATGCCATTTTTCTAATAACAGAAAAAAATTCATCTCAAAATGTGATCTAGCATGTTACCACTTGGACATTCTTCCCCCCAACTCCACAAATACACACACACACGTTTGGCACATTATATTATGCATTGCAGAGAGACAAATATGCCAAGTCTTTCTAATCTTTCTGTGATAAACATTATTTTTAAACATTTCAATAATTTTCTCATGCAATTTTTGACAAACTGGAGATTGTCTGCCCATCTTTGATTCTCAAAGACCTTACATGGACACTGCTTTTGTACCAAACCATGATTACAATAAGCTGTTTCAACATCAATATTATAATTTTTAAACCTCAATAGTAGCCCTACATTGCCCCACATTCCAACTTTTTTGGAATGTGCTGCAGGACTTTAAATGCAGGAATGGATGTTGATAAACAAATTAAATGAAGCTGACAAACAAAACAGGAACCATCTCAGGTTCATGCAATGAAGGGGGGGGGGATATTACCATTTTCCATTCTATCTCAATTGTTTCTGACTACAAATTATATATATATACGAGGTCTGTTAGAAAAGTATCTGACCTTTTTATTTTTTTCAAAAACTATATGGATTTGAATCATGTGCGCTTGCATCAGACAAGCTTGAACCTTCGTGCGCATGCGTGAGTTTTTTCATGCCTGTCGGTTGCGTCATTCACCTGTGGACAGGCTTTGAGTGAGCACTGGTCCACCCCCCTCGTCGGATTTTTATTGTCAGTGAAATGGCTGAGAGGCTGCCGCTTTGCTCCATGAATTTTTTTTCAGAAACTGAGACAGCCAGTTGGAAACCATTCGAAAGATTCAGATGGATTTCGGTTAAGATTCTGTCGGTATCACACGGATTAAGGACCATTAAAACTGGATTAAAAACGGGCCACGGCGGCAGAGGGTGCACCGCGCCCCGAGCGGCCATCGACAGGCTGGAACGAGCAGATCACTTCCAAATTTAAGGCTCTGTTGATGCAGGACGTCGTGTGACTAGCAGAGACGTTTCAGAAGAGGTCGGGATCAGCACTTTATCAGCACATTCCACTGTTAAAGATTTTGTAATGAAAGACGTGCAGACGGATTCGCGCGTCGGGACGCAGCCGCTCACAGCCGCTGGACAACAACACTTCCATGTTGGAAGTCTCACAGGACAAGCTGGACATGCCCAGCTGTTTAAACAATTTCTCGGATACTCACTTGACTGAAAAGCCATCAAAAGCCGTCTGAATCTTCTGAATGGTTTCCAACACAGAGGTGTTTTTTTTTGTTGCGCGCAATGAGCGGCTCCGTGCCGACACGCAAAATCCTCCGCATGTCTTTCATTACAAAATCTCCTTTAACAGTGGAATGTTCCGATAAAGTGCTGATCCCGACCTCTTGTGAAACTTCTCTGCTAGTCACACGACGTCCTGCATCAACAGAGCCTTAAGTTTGGAAGTGATCGGCTCGTTCCAGCCTGTCGATGGCCGCTCGGGGCGCGGTGCGCCCTCCGCCGCCATGGGCCGTTTTAAGTCAGTTTTAATGGTCCTTAATCCGTGTGATACCGACAGACTCTTAACCGAAATCCATCTGAATCTTTCGAATGGTTTCCAAAAGGCTGTCTCTAACAGTTTCTGAAAAAAAATTCATGGAGCAAAGCGGCAGCCTCTCAGCCATTTCACTGACAATAAAAATCCGACGAGGGGGGTGGAGCAGTGCTCACTCAAAGCCTGCCCACAGGCGAATGATGCGACCGACAGGTGTGAAAAAACTCACGCATGCGCACAAAGGTTCAAGCTTGTCTGATGCAAGCGCACATGATCAAATCCATATAGTTTTGAAAAAATAAAAAGGTCGGATAGTTTTCTCACAGACCTCTTATATATAAACTTTTCCTGAGCATTGTGGCCAATTGCTTAGGTTTATACCTTGCGCGGCTGTAGCACCTTAAAGTGATTTATGTTTGAATGTGTGAATAAATTGAAGTTAATTCAACTGAATGATTTCTGTCTAATCCAAGGCAAACATTTGTTCAAAATTGTGGACAGAGACTTGTGTAACTGAATCTGGTGCCATGCTGGATGTGGAATGTAAAACTTGTCTGGTTCGTGTCAAATGACATTACTAACAGTTTGTGTGAGACTGGCGTTGTGTGTTCTCCTCTGGTTTTTCTCGTTTGTAACTTAGTTTTTAGTGCTTTTGAGTATGATTTTTTTTATCTTTGGGTATAGCACTTGACGTGGTTCTGGTCCTTCAGTGTGCATTTTTAACCATTTTTAATTGTTTAGTGCCTTTTTTGCACTGCATGACGCCGCACGTCACTCCCTCGGCTAGCGCGATGCTAAGCTACTCTGCAGCTGAGCTACGGAGCCTAAACAACAACGTCCCTCGGGACATTCTCGCTATCAGAGAGCTTGGTTTGCTCCGCCGACGTCGCTGCATCCACAAGAGGCTCCCGTAGAAAGTTTGTATTCCATCGGACTGGGTCGTCTGTGCCGGTTATCTGGTCAGCTGAGCGCATCGGCGCTCGGCGCCCACGTCATCAGAGCGCTGCAGCTTCTGGGACTTGTAGTCCTGATGTGCCGACAGCGGTTTCTGACACTCTCCGAGCGCTGGATGGAAAACGTGGAGTGGATTTTAAGCTACTCAGGCCTGTTCAAAGATGTCAGCCTGTCAAACCAACAGAAGTCTTCAGTTTGGGTCTCATTAACATCAGATCACTGTCCTCAAAATCCCTGTTGATCAACGATCTAATTATGGATCATCACTTGGACATGATTGGCTTATGTGAAACCTGGTTCAAACCCACAGCTGTTCTTCCTCTGAATGAGGCCTGCCCACCAGGGTACACATTTGGTCACGTCTCGTGGTGCAAAGCAAGGTGGGGGTGTTGCTTTTATTTATAAATCCAGGTTTACCTTATTGACTGTTGGGGGTCATAAATATAATTCGTTTGAGCGTCTGACTCTCCGCTCTGCTCATGATGCTACATATTGTCAGGGTCAGAAGTATGGAAATCAGTCATGTTATTTTGTCACTGTTTATAGGCCTCCTGGCCCATATTCTGAATTCTTAGATGAATTTGGTGCGTTCATCTCTAGCCTGTCAGCTAGTGCGGACAACATTTTGATTATTGGTGACTTTAACATTTATATAAATACGCCCTCTAATCCCCTTTGCAAGTCATTTATGGAACTTGTGGATGCATTGAGATTCCAGCAATGCATTCAGGATTCAACACACATTAGCGGAAATACCCTTGATTTGGTTCTCACACGTGGCCTTGCTGTCACGAACACTGACATGTTGCCTCTTGCCTCGGTGGTCTCTGACCACTCATTTATTAGGTGTGCATTTAGTATGTTGCCACGTTTAGTGGACCGAAAGCCTTGTCTATTTCTGTGGCGACGCATTAATCCCTCAACTATGACTGAACTCGAAGCCAGACTGCCTGAAATTTTGGCTTCAGGTTTGGAGAATGTTCAATCAGTGGATAGTCTTGCGGATGGCTTGAATTCAGTGCTCAAGGCTACACTGGATAAGGCTGCGCCTCCTCTTTTAAGGCCACGCCTTCCCAGGGCGCAGTCGCGTTGGTTCAATGGTTACTTGTGTGACCTTAGGCAGAAGGCTCGAGGTTTGGAACAGAAATGGCGTAGTTCTAAATTAGAGGTGTTCCACCTTGCATGGCGTGATGCTGTCTTAGATTATAAGCATGCACTACTGCCTACAAAGCGTGCCTATTATTCTGATTTGATCAATAAAAACAAGCGTAATTCAAAGTTTTTGTTTGAAACTGTAGCATTTCTCATTCATGGACAGCCACCTGTTATTCACTCTCCCTTTTCAGCACAGGACTTCTTGGACTATTTCGAGAAGAAAATTGAGGATATTAGGTTGAGCATATCTCAGCAGGCTTTGGGCCAGCCACCGCATACTGCTATGGAGGTGGATGCGCCCACTGAGGTGTTACCCAGATTTACAGATTTTGATGGTATCTCGCTAGGCATGCTGATGAAGCTCATGACATCTACTAAAAGCACAACCTGTTTATGTGATCCTATACCAACAGAACTGTCTAAAGACCTGTGGCGCATTCTTGGACTGACTGTGCTGGAAATTATAAATCTCTCATTAACTTCTGGATCTGTTCCTAAATGTTTCAAGTCTGCAGTGATTAAACCATTACTTAAGAAATCCAATCTCGACCCTAGTGTATTGAAAAATTATAGACCGATATCAAATCTATCATTTTGTTCTAAAATCCTGGAAAAAGTGGTTTCGCGACAGCTCGTGGACTACCTCACTGAGAATAATCTTTTTGAGCCACTGCAGTCTGCTTTTAGAAAATATCACTCCACAAAGACAGCACTTACTAAAGTAGTGAATGACCTTTTGCGAGCAATGGACTCAAATACCGCTACAGTCTTGGTGCTGTTGGATCTTAGTGCTGCGTTTGATACTGTGGATCATCATATTTTACTCAATAGGCTGGAGAATCACTTTGGGATTACTGGAACTGCTCTTGCATGGCTGACGTCACACCTGTCCAGTCGTTCTTACTGTGTATTGTGTAATGGGACCTCCTCTGATCATAGGGACATGAAGTTTGGGGTTCCGCAGGGATCCGTTTTAGGCCCCCTGCTTTTTTCCCTTTATTAGCAACCCTTGGGAATATACTGTGGAGCTTTGGGATTCCCTTTCATTGCTATGCTGATGACACTCAATTGTACATGCCAATAACTGCTGGTAATCTCATTCACATAAAATCTTTGGAAGATTGCCTTGTATCAGTAAGAAGTTGGATGTCTAGTAACTTCCTACTTTTAAATTCTAAGACTGAAGTTATGGTTCTTGGTCCAGCGAGGTATCGGCATCAATTTGATCAGCTAGCACTTAGCTTAGGTTTGTGTGTTATACATCATACGGATAAAGTGAGGAACCTTGGAGTAATTTTTGATCCTACGTTGTCTTTTGATCTCCACATTAGAGACATTACGAGGACTGCTTTCTTCCATTTGCGAAATATAGCGAAGATTCGTCCCATCCTGTGTATAGCTGATGCTGAGACTTTGATTCATGCAGTTGTCTCTTCTAGATTGGACTATTGTAATGCTCTATTTTCTGGCTTACCGCAGTCCAGGATTAGGGGTCTTCAACTGGTTTAAAACGCTGCTGCCAGACTTTTGACACAAAGCAGAAAGTTTGACCACATTACACACGTTTTGGCGTCCCTGCACTAGCTTCCAGTTGCTGCAAGATCGGATTTTAAAGTACTGTTATTAGTTTATAAAATTGTTCATGGACTTGCACCTCCCTATCTGGCTGACCTGGTAAGCCCCTATGTACCGGCTCAGGCCCTGCGTTCTCAGGGTGCAGGACTTCTGTGTATTCCCAGGGTGAATAAAAAGTCTGCCGGTCACAGAGCTTTCTCCTACCGTGCTCCAGCTCTGTGGAACGATCTCCCGGCACACATTCGGCAGTCTGATACTGTGGAGACTTTTAAGTCACGTTTAAAGACTCATTTGTTTTCCTTGTTTTATCATTAGTGTTATGATGTTTTTATTCTTGTATTCTTTTATGGTCATCTTTTTTATTGTGTTTTAAATTTTTAATTCAGTTTTTTTGTTGTTGTTTCATGTTGTGTGAAGCGCCTTGAGACGAGTTTGTCGTGAATTGGCGCTATATAAATTAATACATTTGAAATTTAACAGCTCTGCTTCCCTGGGACATGATCACCCGTGATATGAATGACAGCCGCTGAAACAATTATATTTAAAGTTCATATATGAATCACAACTTCAAACTCAACAAGCTCGCAGGGTATTTGTGTTGACACTTAAATTCTGGGTGAACATGATAATATATAACTCATTCCCAGCATGCTTTGCACACTCACTGACCTTAGCAATGATGACCATCTGATAGGCAGCCAGTGGTAGAGTAATCAAAGTCCTGATGGACAGCGTGCTGACCACAATACTCAGCCACCATGGCACACCAGTCACCTGCTGTATGCCCACAAGGAACTGCTCAGCCAGGTGCACTGGTGGCGAGTCTGCAAATGCACCAGTCCAGCCGGATGCTCCGCTGCCTGAAGCCTTTCTGACACTCACTGAGTGACAGCGGGCAGATGAAACAGCAGTATCCAGTTGCGTGGCACCAAAGTAATGAGGGGAGAGAGAAATCCTAACAAATGCAGCAGAACAGACGCACCGTACTGGGGAATACAGCAAGAGGGGCTGCAGGAGGCCAGAGCAGCTTGCCATCACCCTCAGACCCAGCATGGTAACTCCTAAAATAAAGTCAGAGTGAAGAAGCACAGATAAAGCATTCGCCTTCAAGTAACGGCAAGTCAAACTGAAATCAGAACACTGCAGGGTTTCCCTTGGATTTTCTTGCTGGCCCTGACTGACACTTTCCACCCACCTCACCCCACCCCAACCTACAAAACCTTTGAAAAATTGGCATTGAACATGTGCATTCTGAGATAAAAGCAATGAATTATTAATTAATTATTATTATTTGCCTGAGAAGTGCTGAAAGAACAAGAAGAAGGAGACCACCTGAGGAAGAAGGCCACCTGTGGATAAAAATCCTATCGAAGACGATTCAAGGCTGAAACCTTGCTCTGGTATCACATCTCCCGTTTCTCTTTAAAATGCATTATAGCCAAACTGTGGAGGCATTGCTTTTCTACCTTTAAGCAAGCAGCAGATGATCAAATCAGTAGAGGGTTAAGGAATAAATGGGAGAGCTGGATGGTGGGAAACAGGACTGACAGGACCACACAGAAAGGACCAAAGCCTGAACTTTGTTTGTGTAACCACTACGCTAATGATTATTGATGTGATAGTTACCTGATCAGCTTGACGTAGGTGACTTTGACCGCTAGGTGGCGCGACACATGAAGGAAACCGACCAGCTAACAGCTAGCTGAGGCGATTAGCCGAGAACGCGGTGTATGTCAGCGGACATAATCTCCACTCAGATCAGTTTGTAGAGTTTATTTTCTTTTCGATTTTAATTTAAAATGTTTTTGTTGAGATTCGTGGTTTATGTCCGCCAAACAGCAAAGCGTCGACTTACTATGACGTCACGGGTCTTGCTTACTGCACTGATCTCTACATATTACTGGATCGCTCATTGGCCAATATCTTTGAAGCAAACCGGCCGCCATATTACCACTCCGATGTCCCGCTCCCGAACGCTCTTTTCTTCTGATCTTTAATGAGACGCACGCAACTTTATTCTTTGTAATTTTGTTTAAAAAAAAATACCTTCATGTGCAGCTATAAACTGCGCAAATCACCAGATCAAAGGCTGTGGACGAACATATCATCTGTGAGTGTGATTGAAATAGAAAGTAATGAACAATAATTTGAAGAGACAAAGATAATAATAATAATAATAATTACACAACCACATGTTGTATTTTGTGTTGGATGAACTATTTTAAGACATTTATTAGGTCTACTTGTGCATAGTTTTGGAGCATTAGGTGTTGTTACTACGAGGTTTATTACTTATATTAGGCTGAAGCTCATAGAGCTGTGTGTAATAAATGTCATTGCAGGGAAAACTAACTCTCGTCTAGCTAGTTAAGTGGTGTTTTATTCTTTTAGTGCAACTATTAAAAAAAATCCACTATTTGTGTATTATCCATCATGACTTTTGTTATCCATCCACTTTTGTTCATGATATGGCACCAACGCACACACACACACACACATATATATATGTGTGTGTGTATATATATATATATATATATATATATATACACATATATATATATATACATATATATATGAAAGCTTGCTGATGATTCCGCAACACTTGTATAAACTTTGATTAAAGAATTTTTAGAACTGAGTATTTGTCCCAGTGAGATATGAATAAGTGAAAATAGAAGGGAATATGGAGCTAAATCAAGGCCAAAAGTTTTGTAATCTGAAAATAAAAAAAGATTGAAAAAATAAATTTTGAAACTGAAAATTAAAGTTTTGTAATCTGAAAATAAAAAAGATTGAAAAAATAAATTTTGAAACTGAAAATTCAGTGTTTGTTCTTGAATTTTATAATCATTTAAAAAGTATTATCAAAATAAAAATAAGTGTAAGATATATATTTTTCATTTTAAATACATTTTTGATTCAGCTCTGTAATTTTTTTGATAAAATAATTTATTTTCATTCAAATTTCTTTTTTTCACCTTTAGATCTTTTTTCACTTTCAGTTCTTATTTTTTCAGTTTCAAACTTTCGACCCGTTCTGGCGTGGGAGGGCGTGGCTTCGATTGAGAGGGGCGTGGAATTGTGAGTGACAGGAGAGCAATCAGTCCTCACATGATGTTGCTTTCAGGAAACGTGGGTACTTTGATAGATAATGACTTAACACTTTCTCTCCACTGTATTGTCTTGATACCTGTAAATAAGGTGATGCTAAAGATGTCTATTACAAGTAATTCTAGACCACTCTTGGTCATTTTTGATGAAGACTCTGAACGCAGCGCAGCATCGCCGCATGAACATGAGGCAGGTTGCTCATTTTACAGGCTGCCAGCAGTTATTGTCCATCAAGCAGTGGAGTGCTATGAGCTTTTTAAGTGACACAGAGAGACCTGGCTCAGCAGATCTGAAGGAAGCTTTAATATGTCCACAACCAAACAGACCGCCCGGAAATCCAAAGCTGCCCGGAAGAGCGCTCCGGCTATCGGGAGGGGGGGGGTGTAGTAGCCTCGCCGTTAACAGAAATCCACCGAGCTGCTGATCCACAAGCTGCCCTTCCAGCACCTGGTGAGAGAAATCGCTCAGGATTTCAAGACGGAACTCCGCTTTCAGAGCTCCGCTGTGATGCTCTGCAGGAGGCCGGCGAGGCTGACTTGGTCGGCAGCTTGTGGATCAGCAGCTCAGGTAGCGGCGGATCTCTCTCAGCGCCTCAGTGCCAGGCCTGTAACGTTGGGGCTTCTTCACACCGCTGGTAGCCGGAGCGCTCTTTCGGGCGGCTTTGGATTTGGATTTACGGGCGGTCAACTTTGTTACATTGTCATTAAATTCACTATCCGGTACAACATACGGATCCACTGAACCAACTGCGATGTGATGATCGATGTGTACATCTATCACAATAAACAGCTTTATCACGGGGGTTAAAGCCTCGTAATAAGCTTTCATTGTCTCTTTCTTTCACGCGCCAGCCGCGTAGTAAATAAACGACGGAGACGGGAGCAGAATCATTATCTATCAAAGTACCCACGTTACCTGAATGCAACATCATGTGAGGACTGATTGCTTTCCCGTTACTCACAATTCCACGCCCCTCTCAATCGAAGCCACGCCCTCCCACGCCAGAACGGGGCCAAAGTTGAAACTGAAAAAATAAGATCTGAAAGTGAAAAAAAGATCTGAAGGTGAAAAAAAGAAATTTGAATGAAAATAAATTATTTGATCAAAAAAATTACAGAGCTGAATCAAAAATTTATTTAAACTAAAAAACATATATCTTACACATTTTTATTTGATAATACGAGGTCTGTGATAAAAGTAACGGACCTTATTATTTTTTTCAAAAACCTTATGGATTTGAATCACGTGTGATTACATCAGACATGCTTGAACCCTCGTGGGCATGCAAGAGTTTTTTCACGCCTGTCGGTTACGTCATTCGCCTGTGGGCAGTCTTTGAGTGAGGAGTCGTCCACCCTCTCGTCGTTTTTTTCATTGTTTAGGAATGGCTCAGAGACTGCTGCTTTGTTTGATCAAAATTTTTTCAAAACTGTAAGGCACAACTGAGTGGACACCATTCGATAAATTCAGCTGGTTTTCGGTAAAAATTTTAACGGCTGATGAGAGATTTTGGTCTGGTAGTGTCGCTTTAAGGACGGCCCACGGTGCCTGACGGCGATCTGCGCTTTGAGGCGGCAGCGTCTCACCGTTTCAAGTTGAAAACTTCCACATTTCAGGCTCTGTTGACCCAGGAAGTCGTCAGAGAACAGAGAACTTGCAGAAGAAGTCAGCATGAGGAGTTTATTCGGACATTCCATTGTTAACGGACATTTTGTAATGAAAGAACGTGCGGGCAGAGTCGCATGTCGGGCCGGACCCGACCGCGGGGGGTCGCGACAGGAAAAACACCTCCGTTGGAAACCTTAACGGGCAAGTTGGAACATGCCCAAGCTGTTAAACAATTTCTCAGTCACTCACTTGTTGAAAGTCATCAAAAGCCGCCTGAATTTTACAAATGGTTTTCAACACAGAGGTGTTTTTCCTGTCGCGGCGCACAGAGATTCGCCGAGTCATCACAGAAACGACTCGGCGAATTTGCGCGCACATCTTTCATTACAAAATGTCCTTAAACAGTGGAATGTCCACATAAAGTCCTCATGCCGGCCTCTTCTGAATCTTCTCTATTCGCTCACGACGTCCTGGGTCAACAGAGCCTTAAATTAGAATGTTTTCAGGTCGAAACAGGCGACGGCGCCTGGAAGCGCTGCACGACGTCCCGCTCCGTGGGAAGTCCTTACAGCGACAGAAACACCCCATAATCTCTCATCAGCCGTTAGACTTTTCACTGAAAACCAGCTTAATTTCTCCAATAGTATCCACTCGGATATTCCTCACAGGTCGAGAAAAATGTTCATAAAGCAATGCGCGCCGTCCGCAGCGGCTATTCAGACAAAGAGATTCCGACGGGCGGGGTGGAGCACTCCTCACTCAAGGCCTGCCCACAGGGAAATGACGTCACCGACACGCGTGAAAAAACTCACGCATGCGCACGAGTGTTCAAGCATGTCTGACGTAAAAACATATGAATCAAAAACATTTATTTTTTGAAAAAAATAAAAAGGACCGCTTTTTTCATCACAGACCTCGTACTTTTTAAATTATTATAAAATTCAAGAACAAACTGAATTTTCAGTTTCAAAATGTATTTTTTCAATCTTTTTTATTTTCAGATTACAAAACTTTAATTTTCAGTTTCAAAATTTATTTTTTCAATCTTTTTTTATTTTCAGATTACAAAACTTTTGGCCTTGATTTAGCTCCATAATGGAAGAAAGTGTCAAAGTAATAAAGGAAAGAAAGAAAATAAATCAAATAGCTAATCATGGTAGGCATCGATTAGGAGGGATCAATCTTACATTATCCTAAGAACAAAAATAAGTAAATGAGAGAATAAGCTCAGTTATTACCTGAAATTGTTGACGTTCTAATAAGCTGTCTATGTTCGGTCTGCATAAGTTGGGAGTGGCAAGATGGCCGCCAGTTTCCTTCAGCGGATTGGACGTAGTGTGTGTGTGTGTGTGTGTGTGTGTGTGTGTGTGTGTGTGTGTGTGTGTGTGTGTGTGTGTGTGTGTGTGTGTGTGTGTGTGTGTGGACAAATGAGCGATCCAGTAATACACCCCCTGGCAAAAATTATGGAATCACCGGCCTCGGAGGATGTTCATTCAGTTGTTTAATTTTGTAGAAAAAAAGCAGATCACAGACATGACACAAAACTAAAGTCATTTCAAATGGCAACTTTCTGGCTTTAAGAAACACTATAAGAAATCAGGAAAAAAAAATTGTGGCAGTCAGTAACGGTTACTTTTTTAGACCAAGCAGAGGGAAAAAAATATGGAATCACTCAATTCTGAGGAAAAAATTATGGAATCATGAAAAACAAAAGAACGCTCCAACACATCACTAGTATTTTGTTGCATCACCTCTGGCTTTTATAACAGCTTGCAGTCTCTGAGGCATGGACTTAATGAGTGACAAACAGTACTCTATATCAATCTGGCTCCAACTTTCTCTGATTGCTGTTGCCAGATCAGCTTTGCAGGTTGGAGCCTTGTCATGGACCATTTTCTTCAACTTCCACCAAAGATTTTCAATTGGATTAAGATCCGGACTATTTGCAGGCCATGACATTGACCCTATGTGTCTTTTTGCAAGGAATGTTTTCAGTTTTTGCTCTATGGCAAGATGCATTATCATCTTGAAAAATGATTTCATCACCCCCAAACATCCTTTCAATTGATGGGATAAGAAAAGTGTCCAAAATATCAACGTAAACTTGTGCATTTATTGATGATGTAATGACAGCCATCTCCCCAGTGCCTTTACCTGACATGCAGCCCCATATCATCAATGACTGTGGAAATTTACATGTTCTCTTCAGGCAGTCATCTTTATAAATCTCACTGGAACGACACCAAACAAAAGTTCCAGCATCATCACCTTGCCCAATGCAGATTCGAGATTCATCACTGAATATGAGGTCTATTAGAAAAGTATCCGACCTTATTATTTTTTTCATAAACCATATGGATTTGAATCACGTGTGATTACATCAGACATGCTTGAACCCTCGTGGGCATGCGAGAGTTTTTTCACACCTGTCGGTTACGTCATTCCCCTGTGGGCAGTCTTTGAGTGAGGAGTGGCCCACCCTCTCGTCGATTTTTTTCATTGTTTAGGAATGGCTCAGAGACTGCTGCTTTGTTTGATCAAAATTTTTTCAAAACTGTAAGGCACAACTGAGTGGACACCATTCGATAAATTCAGCTGGTTTTCGGTAAAAATTTTAATGGCTGATGAGATATTTTGGTCTGGTAGTGTCGCTTTAAGGACGGCCCACGGCGCCTGACAGCGATCTGCGCTTCGAGGTGGCAGCGTCTCGCGTTTCAAATTGAAAACTTCCACATTTCAGGCTCTGTTAACCCAGTAAGTCGTCAGAGAACTTTCAGAAGAAGTCGGCATGAGGAGTTTATTCGGACATTCCATTGTTAACAGACATTTTGTAATGAAAGAACGTGCGGGCAGAGTCGCATGTCGGGCCGGACCCGACCGCGGGGGGTCGCGACAGGAAAAACACCTCTGTTGGAAACCTTAACGGGCAAGTTGGAACATGCCCAAGCTGTTAAACAATTTCTCAGTTACTCACTTGTGGAAAGCCATCAAAAGCCGCCTGAATTTCACAAATGGTTTTCAACACAGAGGTGTTTTTCCTGTCGCGGCACACACAGATTCGCAGAGTTGTCACGGAAACGACTCGGCGAACTTGCGCGCACGTCTTTCATTACAAAATGTCCTTAAACAGTGGAATGTCCGCATAAAGTCCTCATGCCGGCCTCTTCTGAATCTTCTCTGTACTCTCACGACGTCCTGGGTGAATTAAGTCTTAAATTAGGATGTTTTCAGGTCGAAACAGGCCGACGACGGCGCCTGGAAGTGCTGCAGGACGTCCCGGTCCGTGGGAAGTCCTTACACCGACAGAAACACCCCATAATCTCTCATCAGCCGTTAAACTTTTCACCGAAAACCAGCTTAGTTTCTCGAATAGTATCCACTCGGATATTCCTCACAGATCCAGAAAAAATTTTGATAAAGCAACGCGCGCCGTCTGGAGCAGCGTGTGAAACAAAGGAATTCAGCTGAGAGGGTGGGACCACATCTCACTCAAGGCCTGCCCACAGGGAAATGACAACACCGACACGCGTGAAAAAACTCACGCATACGCACGAGGGTTCAAGCATGATTGGTGTAATTGCATGTCAATCAAATCCATATTTTTTTTTTTTATAAAACTGCCTGTTAGTTTTATAAGATACCTAGTATGACTTTCATCCAATCATCCACAGTCCACGATTGCTTTTCCTTAGCTCACTGTAACCTTGTTTTTTTCTCTTTAGGTGTTAATGATGGCTTTTGTTTAGCTTTTCTGTATGTAAATCCCATTTCCTTTAGGCGGTTTCTTACAGTTCGGTCACAGACGTTGACTCCAGTTTCCTCCCATTGGTTCCTCATTTGTTTTGTTGTGCATTTTCGATTTCTGAAACATACTGCTTTACGTTTTCTGTCTTGACGCTTTGATGTCTTCCTTGGTCTACCAGTATGTTTGCCTTTAACAACCTTCCCATGTTTTTGTATTTGGTCCAGAGTTTAGACACAGCTGACTGTGAATAACCAACATCTTTTGCAACATTGCGTGATGATTTACCCTCTTTTAAGAGTTTGATAATCCTCTCCTTTGTTTCAATTGACATCTCTCGTGTTGGAGCCATGATTCATGTCAGTCCACTTGGTGCAACAGCTCTCCAAGGTGTGATCACTCCTTTTTAGATGCAGACTAACGAGCAGATCTGATTTGATGCAGGTGTTAGTTTTGGGGATGAAAATTTACAGGGTGATTCCATAATTTATTCCCCAGTATTGAGTGAGTCCATATTTTTTCCCTCTGCTTGGTCTAAAAAAGTAACCGTTACTGACTGCCACAATTTTTTTTCTTGATTTCTTATAGTGTTTCTTAAAGCCAGAAAGTTGCCATTTGAAATGACTTTAGTTTTGTGTCATGTCTGTGATCTGCTTTTTTTAACAAAATTAAACAACTGAATGAACATCCTCCGAGGCCGGTGATTCCATAATTTTTGCCAGGGGTTGTAGTTGGACCACGTCGGCTCCGTTCTATGACGAGACACTTCCAGTGTTTGGAAACAAAGCAGCAAAATGATCAGGCTGTGAACACTTTAGCGTGCAAGACCTGTTTTTTTTTTTTTTTTTGCTGTGAAAGTCTGTAGTTCTCACACTTTCCTTAAAACAGCTAAAGTGTTTAAACTCTTGCATGTACAACCCCTGGCAATAATTATGGAATCACCAGCCTCGGAGGATGTTCATTCAGTTGTTTAATTTGTAGAAAAAAAGCAGATCACAGACATGACACAAAACTAAAGTCATTTCAAATGGCAACTTTCTGGCTTTCAGGAAAAAAATTGTGGTAGTCAGTAACGGTTACTTTTTTAGACCAAGCAGAGGGAAAAAAATATGGACTCACTCAATTCTTAGGAATAAATTATGGAATCACCCTGTAAATTTTCATCCCCAAAACTAACACCTGCATCAAATCAGATCTGCTCGTTAGTCTGCATCTAAAAAGGAGTGATCACACCTTGGAGAGCTGTTGCACCAAGTGGACTGACATGAATCATGGCTCCAACACGAAAGATGTCAATTGAAACAAAGGAGAGGATTATCAAACTCTTAAAAGAGGGTAAATCATCACGCAATGTTGCAAAAGATGTTGGTTGTTCACAGTCAGCTGTGTCTAAACTCTGGACCGAATACAAACAAGATGGGAAGGTTGTTAAAGGCAAACATACTGGTAGACCAAGGAAGACATCAAAGCGTCAAGACAGAAAACTTAATGCAATATGTCTCAAAAATCGAAAATGCACAACAAAACAAATGAGGAATGAATGGGAGGAAACTGGAGTCAACGTTTGTGACCAAACTGTAAGAAACCGCCTAAAGGAAATGGGATTTACATACAGAAAAGCTAAATGAAAGCCATCATTAACACCTAAACAGAAAAAAACAAGGTTACAATGGGTTAAGGAAAAGCAATCGTGGACTGTGGATGACTGGATGAAAGTCATATTCAGTGATGAATCTCGAATCTGCATTGGGCAAGGTGATGATACTGGAACTTTTGTTTGGTGCCGTTCCAATGAGATTTATAAAGATGACTGCCTGAAGAGAACATGTAAATTTCCACAGTCATTGATGATATGGGGCTGCATGTCAGGTAAAGGCACTGGGGTGCTCCGACGCCCCTGTCGTATCGACAGCAGCACACTTGAAGCGGCCTCGCCTCTATGAGGGTGGTCGAACACCTGTCGGAACTCCCTCACAAACTCAGTATAAACCGTTAGGAGCCGTGAATTCTGCTCCCAAAGCGCCGTAGCCCAGGCGCGTGCCTGTCCTCGAAGCAAATTGATCACATAAGCCACCCGGCTGGCGTCTGCTGCGTACATGACGGGACGCTGTGAAAGGACGAGCGAGCACTGCATCAAGAAGTCCGCGCACGTCTCCACACAGCCTCCGTACGGCTCCGGAGGGCTTATGTATGCTTCAGGGGAAGGTGGGGGGGTTCGTTGAACGACCAGCGGAATGTCTGTTTCTGGCACACGGTCAGCAGGAGGAGGTGCTGCAGCAGCGCCCTGAGCACGCGCTTCCACCTGGGCGGTGAGAGCCTCCATCCTATGATTGAGAACACTGCTCTGCTCGGTAATTAAGTTCAACCGAGCGGTAAAGGCGGTTAAGATGTGCTGCAGCTCACCCAACACGCCTCCTGCTGGCGCCTGTGCACCTCGCTCTCCCATTGGCTGTTCAAGCGATGGTTGACGCCCCTCGGGATCCATGATGCTGGCCGAGAAATCCTGTTGTGAAAGTGACGTGACACGGACCCACAACAGGGGGCGTTAATGAACGGACAATGGATAAGCCAAAAAGTAACAATTTAATGTTGTGAATCACACAACGATGTACAGACAATAACAATATAGTGACTGTCAATCATACACCAGGTGACGTGTGGGCAGGCTCGACGATAGAAGACGCCTGGCGAGAGAGAAGCCGGATCCACACAGCTTCCACCACCAACAGAGCTGAAGAACACCAGAGCCGCCAAGCCCTGCACCCCAGGTGGCCGCTGTCTTCAGCAGTCAGACCCGGTACTGCTGGCAGAGAACAAAGACAGTCCAGATGAGTGTGAGGACGCACACTCAGTAATCCCACAGTCTGTATGCAGTAAGGAGGGAGAACCTCCACCTCCAATCACACACTCGTGCAGCTCCTGTCTAACCACTTATCTGGTTTGGGGTGTGAGGCGAAGCCGTCGCTGTCACACCAAACACCAATCCCACAGATAAGGAAAGCACCAGGAAAACGGCTGCAACAGAAGTTCAGATTATTACTCAACGTATGAGTCAGCAGAGACAATTACCTGATTGGTAGTTGATTTCTCGGCGGGGAGGTGGAGTTGCAGTCCGGTCTTTATGGTGGTGGTGATGAGTAGTGGATGAGTGACAGCTGGTACGGATGATGAGTGACAGCTGTCACTCCTGATCGCTCCGACGCCCTCTCGTGCTTGAAGCCCGCACTTCAAGCAGGGCGCCATCTTGTGGTGGTGGGCCAGCAGTACCTCCTCTTCAGCGGCCCACACAACAAAAATACTTTATTATCACAATCAACATTATTGTTTAAAAAAATATCACTCAACACAACTTAAAACAAAATCTCCTATGGTAGAGGGCTGACAAAAAAACAATACAAGGGTGTGCTGCTCTGTGTTGTGACGCAGCGCTGCTCTTACAAACAGAGAGTAGATTTTGATGAATCTGCGTGCACAGCAGTTAGTGCGTGCGGGAGAGAAAAAAAAGCTTGAGTATCGATCTTTTTACACGAGGATCGTTCAATATCAATACCAGCGTTGGTATCGATATTAGGATCGATCCGCCCAACTGTACTTTTGACTGTCAGTAAACTGATCTGCTTGGAGTTGGTTCTCCTCTTTTTCCGTTGGTTTTACAGGTGTTCTGTCGAGTTGTGTGGGTCTGTCGATTTAGGCACCCCCACACCTAAATCGACAGAACTGCGCATGCGTGCACATGTGCAGTTGCGCGGGGGGCTGGTTTCTTGACAGGAATGCCATCTCGTCGGGACACCTGCACACTGAAACTCGATGCTCCTCCCCTCTCCCCGTCGCTGACAAACCCCTTGCACGAAGAAACTACTGCATCCCCAGAGCTATATGTTGGAAGATCAATAACAGCCTTTTGACACACATCACTCTTATTGAAACTATTAGAAGTCTTATTTCCTCACGTTGGCATGACGCATGTAAAAACAATTCTTTCGGTCCATTTGGGGAATTACTGAAATACGACATTGGAAAGTTTGAGATCTTACAGTAGTAACCTAACAAAGCTCAGAAGACAAGAGGAAGATGATCTCTGCTCTCAGATTGCATCTTTATCTAATATGAATTGTGAGAATATGTCTGAGGATGAGGTACTCCACCTTGTGGATTGCTAAAACAAACTTGATAAAAGAAAAGCTCATGGTGTGTTTGTCAGATCAAGAGCGAGATGGTTAGAGGAGGGTGAGCAATGCTCTTCTTACTTTTTTGGTTTAGAAAAATCAAAACTTAACAATACCTTAGACTCAATCAAAATTAACAATGAAATTGTAACTGATTTCCAGTCTGTAGCATCTTTTTGTTCAGATTTTTACAACACTCTACTCGTCTAGCTATTCTGAACAAAAAAAGTAGTCAGTTTTTGAATTCTATTACCAACTGTAAAATTATCCTAGCTGATAAATGTTAAAGATTTTGTATATATATATATATATATATATATATATATATATATTTTATCACTGTTAAACATTTGTTCCTTTGTCTTTGTTCTGATGAAATGTTATTGAGCTGTTTTGCACCTGTCTTAACGTAACCCTGAGAATGTACTTGTTATTATTACACTGACAGCACAACTTTATTTTTGTAGCCACTAATGACTAGGAGTGAAGAGATGGAGGTTATTTTGACCTTATGCTGTACAAATGCTTACTGTTTTAAACAGGACACTCCAAGCTTTTGCAGAACAGATGATAAGTGCAAACAGAGGAGCCTGCAAGAACGAGATGTGCTGACCTTCAAAGATATGATTAAACAAAAGGAACCGTTTCTCCACACAGCTGCAACCATTGGCATACGTGCCATGAGATGTTTTGTATTACGGGAGGAAACTTGTCATGCGAAACCCCCCCCTTAGGACAAGTTTCACAATGTGGGTAGGTTTTCCTAATAAAAAGAGTGAGCATGCGCAGCAGTCCCCAGTGCTCTCAGTGGTACTACGTGTACGGACTGTCTGCACTCCTCGCGAGCTAAATTTGACTTTCTGTCTCACTGGTGTTTCTTGACTCTGTTTGTCTTGTTAAAGGTTTTAAGAATGTTTGGAGGAGAAAATACCCAACATTGACTGGGGGCTCGTCCGGGAGTGCAGACAGAGGGCGGACTCCTCTACGGTAGCGAGGAACGCACGTAGTTAAATTCCGAAGGAGGGTACGGACTCCTCTGTTTTAATACGTAAAGGAAATACCGGGTAGAAATACGTGCACAGTGAAAAGGCAGTTAAATCTCGCAGGGACGGTGGAGTCCCCTAATGCAGGACATTAGTTAAATTCCACGGGAGGGCGAGCTCCCCTGGCCTAAGAATATGCGTACGGTTATTAAAAGTGTTTCTATGTATTTGTGTAAATAAAATAACTGTGTGAAAGTGTAATACTTTGGACAACGTAAGTGTCAACCGTGTGTGGAAGCAGAGGCAAGTGATTCCGCTTCCTACGGGGAAGTGAAAGGAATCAACCACACGACGGCAAATTAATTGTCACGTCCAAAGGAAGTGAAAACTTCAGATTTAGAACACCCTAGGTGTGCCCCTGTCTGAAGTCCAAATTATAACAAAGAATAATAATAAAAATGGGGGGAAAGACGTCTAAAAATAAGGAAAATTTATCAACTGACGACTGGAAATTTATGGAAGCAAAAAAAAAAATCCAAAAGCAACAAAGAAATTGGAGACCTGGATAAATAAACATGACTTTGACGGACGACTGAACCTGACTAGTATTCAGAAGTTGAAGGAAAGGTTAGAAAAGGAACATAAAGGTGATGAGGAGAAAAAAAAAAAAAAAAAAAACAGCAAGTAGGGGGTGATTTAGTGGCAGTTTGGGAAGAGGAAGCACAGAACAGACAGAAAGGAGCAGAGAAAAGGAGACTAGAAAAAATGAGGAAAAAAGAAAGGAGTAGGGAAAGCAGAGGAAGATGTAATAGTACAACAAGAACCACAAGAACCTCAGAAACAGGCGGCAGGACCGTCTGGAAAATCATTATATCCTCAGGTAGAGGACGAACCACAGCATTATGACTTAGCAGTAAAACCAAAAATAAAAATAGGAAAACCACAAACTCGTAGTCATACAAAATTACCGTCTGCACCACCAATGAATGAGACACATGAAGATGAAGAACAATGTCGCCACCTGACCTGCATGTCACAATGTGGCACAAAGACACTCCAGGTCCTGATGGTGACTATGAAAACAAATTGAAAGACATCTCACCTATGAAGCTGACAATGACAGATTTGATTCATGATGGCAACTCAACAGCCGTCATAACAGTGACAGGTGCCACTGAAGATGTTTTAAAATTGAGATTCACAGGTATGCCATTACATGTGTCACTTTGTAAACCATATTTGACAGAATGGCAAGATTTGGGACTGACAGTCATGACAGCTTTGTCAGCCACTGATTGGAGCAGAGTTGGACCACGAACGGAGTTCAGTCCATCAACTAAATTGTATAAAGTGCCAGTTAATGTCTCATTGGTGCTGACAGCCGGAACACATATTGATGTGTCCACTTCACAATCCTGAGTGTTTCAGTTGAGTCCTGAAGAAGATGATCTTCTCTCTTCAGTACTATCAGGATTGTGGACAACAGGTCCTTCAGACGTAGGACTGATAAAAAATGCACAATCTGTAGTTATAAGACCAAAAACAGAATACAGACCATGTGTAAGACAGTATCCGTTGAAACCTGATGCACTTGAAGGAATCAGACCAGTAATAGAGGATTTGTTAACAGCAGGAGTTATAGTACCATGTCCAGATTCACCATGTAACACACCCATATTTCCTGTAAAAAAGGCTCCGCCCTCAGTAGGATGGAGAATGATACAGGATCTCCAAGCTGTAAATGCTGCTGTAGTAAAGAGAGCTCCATGTGTTCCAGATCCGCACACACTGTTAAATTCATTAAGACCAAATTCTAGTTGTTTTTCTGTAATAGATATCAGTAATGCATTTTTCTCTGTACCAGTGGACCCAGATAGTCAATTCTGGTTTGCTTTTACTTTTAAAGGGCAACGATATACATTTACCAGATTACCGCAGGGTTATGCAGAAAGTCCAAGTCATGTCAGCATGTTTAGCCAATTTCGTTCCACCGGCAGATAGCCAACTATTAGTGTATGTTGATGACATTTTGATTGCCTCTGACACACGAGAAAACTGCATAACTGACACAGTAGCATTATTGTGTTTCTTATTTGATAATGGCCACAAAGTGAGTAAAAGCAAAGTTCAGTTGTGTAGGGATAAAGTAAAATATTTAGGACATGAATTATCAGCCACAGGGCGCACGATCCTGTCTGACAGAAAGGAAGCGATTTTACATGCTCCGAAACCACAAACTAAAAAACAGATGATGTCATTTCTTGGACTGACAAATTACTGCAGGGCATGGATTCCTTGCTATGCAGAATTGACTAGTCCACTTTCTGATTTGATGTACAAAGATGATATTTCAATGTCAACTGTGGTGGAATGGAACAAAGATGCTGAGGAAGCTTTTGTAAAAGTCAAACAAACATTAGTGTCATCCACAGTTTTGGCACTACCAGAAACCATTCATTCAAACAGTTGATTGTAAGAATAAGTTCATGACTAGTGTTTGGTACAAGTATATGGCTCAAAATTAAGGCCAGTTGCCTACTACTCATCTAAATTGGACGCAGTGGCAAGTGCTCTACCACCATGCATACAAGCTGTTGTTGCAGCCTCTATGGCTGTTCAAAGTAGCAGTAATGTTGTTCTATTCCATCAGCTGACATTGAAAGTTCCACATGCAGTTTCTGCACTTCTGTTGCAGACAAACATGAGATTTTTGTCCCCAGCAAGACATCTTTTGTGCATGTCCTTGCTATTATCACAACCACACCTTACGGTAGAGCGATGTACAACATTGAATCCATCCACATTGATACGTTTACCTGAGGATGGTGAGCCGCACAATTGTCTTGATGTAGCAACTGTCTGTATGAAGGCCCGTGTTGATCTTTTGGATACGCCCATCCCACACAGTACAATTGTGTATGTGGATGGATCCTCCACTAAAAATGCTTATGGACAAACACAATCTGGATATGCTGTTGTCACAAATTCAGAAGTATTGGATTCTACTTCGTTGCCATCATCATTCTCAGCACAAGCAGCTGAATTAGTAGCTCTAACTGCAGCTTGTCATTTATTTAAAGGAAAGGCTGTAACAATTTATACAGACAGCCAGTATGCTTTCAGCACAGTGCATGTGTTTGCAAAATTGTGGAAAGAGCGTGGAATGGTGACATCATCTGGAAAGCCGGTGACTCATGCCACTCTTTTAACAGCACTACTGAAAGCTGTGCAGTTACCACAGAACATTGCTATATGCAAATGTGCGGCTCACACCAAAGGCTCTGATATAGTTTCACAAGGAAATGATTTTGCTGACAGAGCAGCAAAGGAGGCAGCAGCAGCTTCTTCTATTTTTGTTGTACAGGAAACCACTCCAGATTTGCATTTAGGTCACACACTGCTTGCTGAGATGCAACAGCAGGCACCTGAGAAAGAAAAGCAGATGTGGTTAAACAAAGGAGCTACATTCGCAAATGAATTGTACTTATGACCACAAAAGAAACCCATATTGCCAAAAAATATGTTTAAATGGGCGGCTATCATGAGCCATGGCGTGACGCATGTCTCATCAGGGGGTATGATGTCGCAATTACAATCTATTTTTTGTCTTTATGGGTTCGATGCATATGCAAAACAGCATTGTAGAGCATGCATGACATGTGCAAAACACAACTCACAGGGTAATTTGAGACCCCAAAGAGGCAAATTTCCAACACCACAATATCCCTTTCAAGTGATTCATATGGATTATATACAGCTGAGTAAACATGAAGGAAAAGAATTTTGTTTAGTCATAATTGATGCGTTCTCAAAATGGGTAGAATTGTTCCCCACAAAACATGCAGATGCACTTACAGTGGCTAAAGCATTGTGCAAAGACATCATTCCACGATTTGGAATACCAGAAACAGTCTATTCAGATAATGGAGCGCATTTTGTTAATACAATAGTGCAATACGTAGGAGAAGCGCTACAGATTACTCTCAAAAATCACTGTGCTTATCATCCACAAAGTGCCGGATTAGTGGAAAGGATGAATGGGACAGTAAAAAACAGACTTAGGAAGACAATGGAGGAAACAGGCAGACCATGGACACATTGTGTAGATTTGGTAAAAATGTATATAAACATAACTAGTACCATGGGGTTGACACCGTATGAAACATTGTTTGGCAGAAAATACCGATTGCCATATTATGGGCAAATTTGGGATGTACCTGAGGAAGCCAATTTGGCAGATTACATGAGGAAGATGTTAGAAAGACAACGAGGGAAAGTTTCAAACACTGATGATCCCATTTCTCCACAGGATGACCCTAAAGTGGTACCTGGAGACTGGGTGTTGATAAGAAGCATCAAGAGAAAACACTGGCATTCACCTAAGTGGGAAGGGCCCCATCAAGTACTACTCACAACACCCACAGCTTTGAAAATTGGGGAAAGAAGTACATGGATTCATTTAACTCACTGTAAGAAAGTCATTTCTGCAGACACAGACAAACAGTAAGAGCAGTAGGATAAGACTAGTAATAGTGTGTGAGCTTGGTGTTAAGATCCAGGTTAGACACGAAAGCTAGCAGAAGACATTAAGAAGCCACTGTTCTGAACATAGGTGTGCTGTAGTGTGTAGAAATGACGAAAGTAAAAAACAAAAAGAACGAGGGTCCCTGGACCCCATGGACAGTCCTTATTATGTTACTTTTCTTTTTTGGATTAGGCTTATTAGTGAAAGCCATAAGTGTCGGACACGACAATACAGGACACATCAACAAACTAAATAGGCCAAAAAGAGAGGACAAAGACCCCAATCCACTTATACCTGTAGGGCATCGATGTAGTAAACAAAGAGCATATCAATTTGGTGTACAGGCCTGCTTTCCCCGAAATGCTTCGGTAGTAATCAAAGTCCCTTTTACATCCTTGACACGGACACAGGATGATCAACAGGGATCATGGTATAGTGGCAGGACAAAGGGTGCATCCATAAGAAATACAAAAGACATGAAAACAGATGACTGGTTCCTAGTAACTACAGGAATTAGTGGACAAAATAATAATTGGCTTTTAATGGCAGAACAAGCAGGACTAGCTACAAAGAAGGACTGTGTTGTATGTATGGGACCCAGACCTATATTACAGGTAATATTAAACCAGTTAAAGCCATACCCATGGCACCTGAAGAAGTCATGACATATACAGCCTCTCTCATTCCTGAAGACTGGCAGAAAGGCATAACCAGACATAGAGTAAAAGAGATTGGAAAGGAGTGGGAGATCCAACATATATTGATGCGATAGGAGTCCCCAGAGGAGTGCCTGAGGAGTATAAACTGGCTGATCAAATAGCAGCTGGATTCGAATCCTCCATCTGTTGGTGGTGTTCAATTAATAAGAACGTGGACAGAATAAACTACATCCACTACAATGTACAGAAATTAGGAAATTGGACTGAGGAAGGATTTAAGGCTGTCCATTCACAGTTAGAAGCCACGTCCCTTATGGCCTTCCAGAACCGTATTGCTCTGGATATGTTGTTGGCAGAGAAAGGAGGTGTTTGTGCCATGTTCGGAGAACAATGCTGCACATTCATTCCCAACAACACAGCTGCAGATGGCAGCCTCACTCAAGCCATCGACGGGCTGAGGACGTTGAACAGGAAGATGAAAGAGCACAGTGGAGTAAACACCGAAGGCTGGGATTGGTGGCTGGAAGGGATGGGAAAATGGAGGTCTTTGATTTCTTCACTATTAGTGTCTATAGCAGTATTTGCTGCGATTCTAACATTGTGTGGATGTTGTTGTATTCCATGTCTTCGAGGCCTTGCAAATAGAATGATAACCACAGCAATAGGTCCAGGACCAGGAGGGGGACCAGCTTCATATCCACTCCTGAGGCAAAACGACGAGGAGGAGGAAGAGGGCTCTCATGACCTGTACCCAGACCAATGGAAGTATGATGACCCAGACACCGATGATGATGACAATGATGACATAACCTCTGGGGTGTAAGCCTGTAGAACATACCATGATGAACCTCTTAGTGAAAATCCCAAAAGAAGTGCTAAGCTAGGTGATGCCTACTATATGTTTAACAAGCGATAACAGGAGGGAAATGTTAAAGATTTTGTATATATATATATATATATATATATATATATATATATATATATATATATATATATATATATATATATATTTATCACTGTTAAACATTTGTTCCTTTGTCTTTGTTCTGATGAAATGTTATTGAGCTGTTTTGCACCTGTCTTAACGTAACCCTGAGAATGTACTTGTTATTATTACACTGACAGCACAACTTTGTTTTTGTAGCCACTAACGACTGGGAGTGAAGAGATGGAGGTTATTTTGACCTTATGCTGTACAAATGCTTACTGTTTTAAACAGGACACTCCAAGCTTTTGCAGAACAGATGATAAGTGCAAACAGAGGAGCCTGCAAGAACGAGATGTGCTGACCTTCAAAGATATGATTAAACAAAAGGAACCGTTTCTCCACACAGCTGCAACCATTGGCATACGTGCCATGAGATGTTTTGTATTACGGGAGGAAACTTGTCATGCGAACCCCCCCCCCCTTAGGACAAGTTTCACAATGTGGGTAGGTTTTCCTAATAAAAAGAGTGAGCATGCGCAGCAGTCCCCAGTGCTCTCAGTGGTACTACGTGTACGGACTGTCTGCACTCCTCGCGAGCTAAATTTGACTTTCTGTCTCACTGGTGTTTCTTGACTCTGTTTGTCTTGTTAAAGGTTTTAAGAATGTTTGGAGGAGAAAATACCCAACAATAAGAATTTTTGTAATTCATATTTATCCCTTAAGGAAGTGCAAGAAGCTATAAGATGTCTAAAAAATAATAAATCCCCTTGCAGTGACAGATTATCAAGTGAATTTTATGACTTTTGAAAATGAACTCTCCCACTTTATTCTAAAAACTTTCTGAAAGCATTGCACTAGGCAAATTGCCAACTACCCTTACACAAGGCATTATTACCCTTATCCCAAAGTCTAATAAGGATCATCTATTTATTGAGAACGGGCGACCAATTTGTTTACTTAATAATGATTACAAATTCTTAACTATAATTTTGGTAAAAAGAATTAAAAAACTATCTACAATTATTGATGAATCACAGTCGGGATTTATGACCCACAGACACATAACGAACAATATACAGCTTGTTTTAGACATGCTTGACTATTCTGACCTCATAAATGAAGACAGTTTTGTCATGTTCTTGGATTTCTATAAGGCATTTGACACTTTGGAACACAGGTTCATTTTCCAAGCCTTGGAGAAATTTGGTTTTGGTCATTTCTTTATGAAATCAATCCAAACACTTTTTGCTAACACAAACTGTTGTTTTAAACTTAAATATGGGACTACTCCAAGATTCCAACTGGCCAGGGGTGTCCAGTTTCTTCGTATCTTTTCTTGATTGCAGCGCAAATTCTTGCAACTTACATCTCGGACAGTAACATTCGCAACATCTCAATCGCTAGAAGTTAATATTAGGTGGCTGATGACACCACTCTGTTCTTGCGTGACTCTGACCAAATTCCTATCGCTATAGATCTCATAAAGAATTTCTCTGAAGCCTCAGGCCTTAAACTTAATGTAAATAAATGTGAGCTCCTTCCTATTAAGGGCTGTTGTCAATCATCCTTTTACTGTATTCCTGTCAAATCTCAAGTAACCTACCTTGGAGTTATTATTTCCCAAAGCACTGAAGAAAGATGCAAGCTGGTACTTTGATCCTTTCATTGATAAAACCAAAAAGAAATTGAATCATTGGCTTTTCGGCTTTTGGCCTTGCCGCATACATGTCGAAAGTTCTCCAGATTCTCTGAATGTTCTGATTGTATTATGGACTGTAGATGATGGCTCCCTGCATTCCTTGCAATTGAATGATGAGAAACATTGTTCTAAAACTGCTGGACAATTTTTTTCATGCAGTTGATCAAAAAGTGGTGATCCTCACCCCATCTTTGCTTGTGAATGGCTGAGACGTTTGGGGATGCTCCTTTTATGCCCAATCATAAGTGTCCTCAGTTCCCAAACACTTACTGAGTGTTGTTAGAAGGAAAGGTGATGCAACACAGTGCTAAACATACCACTGTCCCAACTTTTTTGAAACGTGTTGCAGGCATCCATTTCAAAATGAGCAAATATTTGCACAAAACAATAAAATTTATCAGTTTGAACATTAAATATCTTGTCTTTGTGGTGTATTCAATTCAATATAGGTTGAAGAGGATTTGCAAATCATTGTATTCTGTTTTTATTTACATTTTACACAATGTCCCAACTTCATTGGAATTGGGGTTGTATATAAAAACAAATCTCTATTTTTCCTTATCTGGTACAATAACAATATAATTTTTGTTTGGCAACTTTTCAATAGTCAGGGGCTTCTGATGTCTTATTCTGAATTTTTATCATCTTATAAGATTCCAGTTACCCCAAAGGAATACGCTGTTGTTATGGATGCAGTCCCCTAAGGTGTGTTGATGCTGTTTTCTGCGAGGCCCCCTGATTTGCCAATTTTTGAATCATCTCTGAGCAAAATATTTTTTTCTTCCAGCCCTTCCATGAGAAACAAAAAAATTTGATCTTTACTCCAGAAAAACATTGCTACTATTCCTTATGTTATTCATTATTAGAAGCAGTTTGTGCCTGATATTAACTGAACTGCTGTATGGACTTTATCTCATAAATACTTTATTACAAACAAATTTTGAGATGTGTGCTTCAAACCTCTCCACAGATGCTACCCTGCAAAAAAAGTGTCTTCACAAGGACATGGACTGCAGCTGCTCTTTTTGTTCTCAGGCCAATGATGAAACTGTCATTCGTCTCTTTTGGACATGCGCTCTAACCGTTGCATGTTGGAAAGATGTCCTTCGCTTTATACAGTCTAATATTCTTGGTAACTTCTGTCTAACGTACTCTGATGTGCTTTTTGGTTTCTATAATGTATGTAATTCTAAAAAGAAAGAATTTTATCTCATAAATTTCTTAATTATATTTGCTAAATTTCATATTCATAAATGTAAATTTTCAGGAAAAAAAGCCCCTGTTCAAACTCTACTCGCTTGAATTACATGACAAAGTCTCGATTCAGTCATCATGAAACCCTAAAGCTTTTTTATTTGTGTATTGACCCCTGGCATACCTTTGTACTTTGTGTAAATGTTAAACTTAATTTAAAAAAAAAACTGCTGTAATCATTCCCATTTCTGCAGACAGACTTGACTGTACTTCGCTGCCATGATTCTGGGAATGCGCAATCTTTATATGCATTGACCTTTGAACTTACTGCGGCACTGAAAACTCGAAACTGGCTTCGGTGGAGCATGAGCATGGCTAAAACCTTTCAGCTTCTGGGAGTGAGTGCAGAACTCCCCCAGACCCCCCCCCCCCCTTAAACTTTTTTTTTGTTTTGTTATTTGCCTTTCAGCTTCTGGGAGAGCTCCATCTACTTTTTTTTGCCTATGGCCAATATGGCCAAATTATCATATCTCAGTAGTGCAGCAACAGTGAAAATTAAACATTCTTAAACAAAACAGTAATAATACCACAAACATTTTGCACTCATCAAACGCTTAGGATACAGTGTCCTCCAAAAGTATTGGAACACTTGGAATTTCACACTTAACAGTAGTGTTCAGAATAATAGTAGTGCTATGTGACTAAAAAGATTAATCCAGGTTTTGAGTATATTTCTTATTGTTACATGGGAAACAAGGTACCAGTAGATTCAGTAGATTCTCATAAATCCAACAAGACCAAGCATTCATGATATGCACACTCTTAAGGCTATGAAATTGGGCTATTAGTAAAAAAAAAGTAGAAAAGGGGGTGTTCACAATAATAGTAGCATCTGCTGTTGATGCTACAAACTCAAAACTATTATGTTCAAACTGCTTTTTTAGCAATCCTGTGAATCACTAAACTAGTATTTAGTTGTATAACCACAGTTTTTCATGATTTCTTCACATCTGCGAGGCATTAATTTTGTTGGATTGGAACCAAGCATAATGCAACATTACCTCTTCAAGTATTGTGACATATCCAAACTGATCCATGATACCTGGTATGCGATATATAGGCCCAACACCATAGTAGGAGAAAATGCCCATATCATGATGCTTGCACCACCATGCTTCACTGTCTTCACTGTGAACTGTGGCTTGACTTCAGCATTTGGGGGTCGTCTCACAAATTGTCTGTGGCCCTTGGACCCAAAAAGAACAATTTTACTCTCATCAGTCCACAAAATATTCCTCCATTTCTCTTTAGGCCAGTTGATGTGTTCTTTGGCAAATTGTAACCTCTTCTGCACATCTTTTATTTAACAGAGGGACTTTGTGGGGGATTCTTGCAAATAAATTAGCTTCACACAGGCGTCTTCTAACTGTCACAGCACTTACAGGTAACTCCAGACTGTCTTTGATCATCCTGGATCCGATCAGTGGGTGAGCCTTTGCCATTCTCGTTATTCTTCTATCCATTTTGATGGTTGTTTTCTATTTTCTTCCACGCGTCTCTGTTTTTTTTGTCCATTTTAAAGCATTGGAGATCATTGTAGATGAACAGCCTATAATTTTTTGCACCTGCGTATAAGTTTTCCCCTCTCCAATCAACTTTTTAATCAAACTACACTGTTCTTCTGAACAGTGTCTTGAACATCCCATTTTCCTCAGGCTTTCAAAGAGAAAAGCATGTTCAACAGGTGCTACTTTTTTTTTTACTAATATCCCAATTTCATAGCCTTAAGAGTGTGCATATCATGAATGCTTGGTCTTGTTGGATTTGTGAGAATCTACTGAATCTACTGGTACCTTGTTTCCCATGTAACAATAAGAAATATGCTCAAAACCTGGATTAATCTTTTTAGTCACATAGCACTACTATTATTCTGAACACTACTGTATTATGTTGGGAAGATTAAAAAAGAACCTTCACTAATCACTGTGCCTTGTGACAGAATCACTACGATGACCTCTCCAAGATGGCGGTCGGGGTCTATTTACTTTATTCATTTATGCATCACTGACCATATACCTCGATTCAACCAATTCATGTAAAATAAAAATTTGTTTCTAAATAACACATATTGGGAGTTCCAGAGTGGGGGTGTTGTGGGGACTAAAATGGTACTTAAATTAACACTTGTTGATGAAAGGAAGAAAGTTTAATTGGCAGGTTTTTTTTAAAGGAGGAATTTAATACCTCCTAAATCCATAAACATTTTTGAGGTGAGATGAAACCAAAATCCATTTTCATTTTTCAGAAAAGAACTAAGCCAATTAATTTTAATTGTTCCATCTAAACACTCAAAATCTACGGCTTTAGGGAAGGACATGGGATATGCTGGATACATGAATCTTGAGAGACATTCCGTTTTTGTAAGAAAAATTCTACCAAAAATAAAAATGTCACACGGAGACCACAAATTTAAATTGATTTTACACTTATCTAGAGATTTCCAAAAGTTCAATTCGTCCACTGATTTTGTGTCTTTGGTAATATGAACACCAAGATATTTCAGTCCAGATTTTAACAGGGATGTTGTAAATAACTGTCTGCAGAGACTCATTGTTTAAGATTAACAAACGTTGACGGAACCTGTGAATGCAGACAGTCAAGAGACCGTAGAGCATGTTCTTATACAGCGTCCAAAGTACCAACGGCATAGGTAATTACTTTTACGACTTTCTGTAGAATACAGGATTACTGCACCGGTCATAAGTCTACTGTTTTTTTGGGGGGGGGGGGGGCGTTAGCCTCCTGACCAACACTCCAGTCCAGTTGGTGGCGGTAATGTTCCATTTAAGCTGATTGTCAACGGCCATTAAACACGAAGAAGTAGCAATAGCAGTAGTAGCGTGTAAATTTTTGTTCTGCTCATTTTGTGGCTTGAAATATGTACGATCAGGATGAAGGTGGGTTTTCATTATCTTCTCTGATTTACGCCGTTGTGCTGAACGTTAGTCAGGTCGCTGATAAAGGCTAACATCGGCGTCATCCGAGACAGGTTTAATGCCACTCTCTTCAGTGCTAATGCACGGCTAACGGTAGCTTTAGTAAGGCGATCACTTTGTCTTTTTTTTTTTAGTTGCAGAGTTCACAATAAACATGATGGAAAGTGTTCACAAAGGCTTTTAAATCGGTCGCTGGCGCCATTTATGGTGTTAGCATTAGAGTATGTGCGTACGAGTGCTGGAAGCGGCCAAAATGAACACGAATAGACTGAAAATACTGATTTATAACACTTTCTATGAAGTTTAAAGTTATTTTACGTCCGACGGTGCAGGCCAAAAAGTGACACAACAGTTCCCTGTAATTAATAATTTAAGTGGAATAAGCAGGCTTTACTTACAAATTGCAAAAAGTAGCCAACCTTTGCGAAAAATACAGACAGTTGCCCTGTTCCGGATCACCTTTTTTAAAGTCCCGCTATACGGAACCATAATGCAACTGAATGTCCTTTAATTGTGTATTGGGTATTTGGATGTTATTTAGCTGAAAAAGTCTGGGTGGAGTAGCACTTCTACTTAAAGTGTGAAGCCACATTATGTGTGGTGCAAACATTTGCCAGAAATGGATCACTTTTGCCGGTTCCGGATCACGACACTCTGCGTCACTTTGGGGTCATTCCTGGCATCTGGTTGGAGCCCTTCTAATGTAGAATGATACACACTGTGCCCGAGAATGTGTTTTGAACACAATATGATAGAAATTATACTTATTAAATGAGAATTTACTTAGTTTCGAAAGGTGCTGTTATACGTTTTTGCGAGCAAAAAATGAAGTGTGGAGGTGAGATTTCTCCCAAATTAAAAAGTAAAAGCCCCCACATTCATGCCCATTCGTTATTTTGAGATGACCCCCAAAGTACACAAGGCTCACAACTACAGACACGAGGCTGCTGCTCCAGCGATCCGTAACTGGCAAATTTTCGCATCGGAGATAAATGCACGCAGCAATTAAACAGCAAGACATAACACACTGACATTTTCTACCCAAGTAAATAAGTATTTTCCCACTCTAGAACCATAAACACCGAATGGCTAACTCACCTTTGCTATGTTTTAGAGATCGTTACTTTCAGACTTGCAGGAATGAGTGAGTGAGAAAAAGCACACACACCGCAGACATCGGGATGTTTTGATTCCTCTGCTGATCACAAGGACGGCTGGATCCGGTCGAGCTTGTAGACAAAACATCAATCTTTCCATTGGTACCAAGTATTAGCTTATTCACGCTGATTACGAGAAACTGCGGCGCAAAAACTACAGCAGTGATCCGGAACTGGGCAAGTGACTACTATTACTCACCAAGGGGTCTGAATTCCTAATCCCCTTCCAAGTAGTCTCCTTGGGACTGCTCATACTTCTAGTAGTTCTGCCATTGTTTGAAACATTTCGGAAAGGCCTCTTTTGAACAGTGTCCAGCTGGGCCGTTGCTTTCTGCATGATGTTTTCACGTGACTCAAATCAATTTCAATTTATTTTCATTTATATAGCACCAAATCACAACAGAGTTTTCTCAACGTGCTTCACACAGGTAAGGTCTAACCTTACCAACCCTCAGAGCAACAGTGGTAAGGGGAAAAAGTCCCTCTGAAGAAACCTCAAGCAGACCAGACGCAAAGGGGTGACCCTCTGCTTGGGCCATGCTACCGACACAAGTTGCAAAACAATTCACAAAACAAACATGCAGGAAATGTTGCCGGTGCACAGGGCGATTTCCAGAACAGATACCACACCCATCTCTGGATGGAGCCGCACCTCAAACAGAGAGAAGAGAAAAAAAAAACACAATCAAGCATCAGAAAGACAACAAATACAGTGTAATTTGTCAGCATTAAGCAACAAGAAAAACAGAAGAAATACTAAGATGATTTAGCCCTAAGGTTCACCAAAAGACCCAGAATTTAGATAAAGATGAGGCCATGGCCCGCTCCGCTTCCTAATAAAATGAATTAAGAGTAAAAAGCATAGAAACATACTATGCCAGTATGCTAGCCATACAAAAGAGAAAATAAGTCTGTCTTAAGTCTGGACTTGAAGTCTCTCCAGAATATGACTGTTTTATTGAGTGAGATCATTCCACAGAACAGGGACACGATAAGGGAAAGCTCTGTGACACGTAGACTTTTTATTCACCCTAGGGACACAAAGTAGTACTGCACCTTGAGAACGCAAAGCCCGGGCCGGTATGTAGGGTTTAATTAGGTCAGCTAAGTAGGGAGCTGCCAATCTGTGAACAGTTTTATAGACTTGTAACAGAACCTCAAAATCTGATCACACAGGGACAGGAAGCCAGTGAAGAGATGCCAAATAGGGCTGCAACAAACGATTATTTGGATCATCGATGAATCTGATGGGGTTTCGACACGATTAATCGGATTAGTGGGGAATTTTTTAAAAATGTGCCAGGAAAACAGTTTTTCTCTCCTTCCATTACTTTATTTAACAACAGAACATTATTTGAAAACTTAAAATACTTGAAAATCAACAAATCGTTAAATGTTCCTTGGCTGTTGAAATAAAAAATGATAAAGAATAAAACAGTTTACGTATAATAAAGAACAAAAATAATTATTTCAAATGGCATTGCTTTATCAAAGTGCTGAGTTGCCATAAAACATTGAAACATATAAATGTTATAAAATATATGGTGAAAAAAGTGGTATTTTTGTTGCTGCAAATGAGCAATTAGCATAACCAGTTAACCATAAAACCTAAATCAAAAACTGTAGCCTGACTCATTATACGAGGTCTGTTAAAAAACTATCCGACCTTTTTATTTTTTGCAAAAACCATATGGATTTGAATCACGTGTGATTGCGTCAGCCAAGCTTGAACCTTCGTGCGCATGCGGGAGTTTTTTCACGCCTGTCGGTTGCGTCATTCGCCTGTGAGCAGGCTTTGAGTGAGCAGTGGTCCACCCCCCCTTGTCGGATTTTTATTGCAAGTAAAATGTCTGAACGATTTGGAGCTTTGCTGCATCAAATTTTTCCAGAAACTGTGAGAGACAGCCAGGTGGAAACCATTCGGAAAATTCTGATGGCTTTCAGGGACGATTTTATGGGGATCACACAGATTAAGGAGTGTTACAGCCGGTTTAAAGACCGCCCACAGCGGCTGAGAGCGCACCGCGCTCCGAGCGGCGATCGACAGGCTGAAACGACTAGATCATTTCCAACGTGAAGGCTGTGTTGATCTGGGGCATCGTCTGACTACCACAGAAATGGCAGAAGACGTGGACATCAGCACTTTTTCAGCACATTCCACTGTTACAGGAGTTTTTGTCATGGAAAGAGGAGCGGAGGAATGCACCATAGAGCTGGGAATGGCGCGGGACAAAAGCACCTCTGTGTTGGTCTCACAGGACGGCTTTCAGATGGCTTTCAGACGGCTTTCGGTGGCTTTTCAGTCGTGTGACTATCTGAGAAATTGTGGATGAGCTGGACATGCCAGGACATGTCCTGTGAGGCTTCATCACGGCGTTGCTTTGCGCCATGCGGCTCCGTCCCGACGTGCGACTTCCTCCGCTCCTCTTTCCATGTCAAAAACTCCTGTAACAGTGGAATGTGTCGTTCATTTCCAAACTGAACGCTGAATGTTGATCCGGGACGTTGTCTGACTACCAGAGAAATTGCGGAAAACGTGGACATCAGCACTTTTTCGGCACATTGAGACAGACGTGCGGAGGAATTCGCGTGATATTCAAGTGATATTTTCACTTTGTAAAAATAACAGTTAACGTTAATATAAATAAACTGCCTGGAATTAGTTTGGTCTTTAAATCAAACCATAAGTCAAACCTGCTTTCCTTTTCATGACCTCTGCCTCACGTCAAGGAGTCTGTATGCTGTCAATGAAAACGTCTCTTCCTTACAGCAGCGTGCAGGGCGCAGAAAGACAGGAACACTAACTCAGTGTTTGTGTTGGGTTTCTGCTCGCCTTTGATTCTACCCAAAAGCATCGGTGCTGCTTAAACTCAAAACTGGCATGTCAGTAGCTGACAGTGTACCGGACGGAGTCAATATAGAAAATTAGCGGATAGTGGTTAGATGTAGCTTCCACTAATTTTTTTTTTTCCCCCATCAGTTTATCATTATAAAAGCTAACTTTTCATTTAGCGGATTAGCAGTTATCAAAGGTAACTTTTGGTTAGCTGTCCCCACCAATGCTTTACATATACTTTTAACAAAAATTGAAAACATTCTATCATGCTATAGACTTACAATAACAATATTCATTGAATACATGTGCATGATGTGATGATTAATGCTATGTGGAGGCTCACTGTTGGAGGCTCTCGCTTCCAAATGGGTCATTCCGTGTGAAATCATCAGATTTTACAAAATCTTCCAGGGTAACCGACTCGGATTCTCGTGTTTTTTTTTTTTTTTTTACAAGTACTCACATACAACCCCTGGCAAAAAAATATGGAATCACCGGCCTCGGAGGATGTTCATTCAGTTGTTTAATTTTGTAGAAAAAAAGCAGATCACAGACATGACACAAAACTAAAGTCATTTCAAATGGCAACTTTCTGGCTTTAAGAAACACTATAAGAAATCAAGAAAAAAAAAGATTGTGGCAGTTAGTAACGATTACTTTTTTAGACCAAGCAGAGGAAAAAAATATGGACTCACTCAATTCTGAGGAAAAAATTATGGAATCACCCTGTAAATTTTCATCCCCAAAACTAACACCTGCATCATATCAGATCTGCTTGTTAGTCTGCATCTAAAAAGGAGTGATCACACCTTGGAGAGCTGTTGCACCAAGTGGACTGACATGAATCATGGCTCCAACACGAGAGATGTCAATTGAAACAAAGGAGAGGATTATCAAACTCTTAAGAGGGTAAATCATCACGCAATGTTGCAAAAGATGTTGGTTGTTCACAGTCAGCTGTGTCTAAACTCTGGACCAAATACAAGCAACATGGGAAGGTTGTTAAAGGCAAACATACTGGTAGACCAAGGAAGGCATCAAAGCGTCAAGACAGAAAACTTAAAGCAATATGTCTCAAAAATCGAAAAATGTACAACAAAACAAATGAGGAACGAATGGGATGAAACTGGAGTCAACGTCTGTGACCCAACTGTAAGAAACCGCCTAAAGGAAATGGGATTTACATACAGAAAAGCTAAACGAAAGGCATCATTAACACCTAAACAGAAAAAAACAAGGTTACAATGGGCTAAGGAAAAGCAATTGTGGACTGTGGATGACTGGATGAAAGTCATATTCAGTGATGAATCTCGAATCTGCATTGGGCAAGGTGATGATGCTGGAACTTTTGTTTGGTGCCTTTCCAATGAGATTTATAAAGATGACTGCCTGAAGAGAACATGTAAATTTCCACAGTCATTGATGATATGGGGCTGCATGTCAGGTAAAGGCACTGGGGAGATGGCTGTCATTACATCATCAATAAATGCACAAGTTTATGTTGATATTTTGGACAATTGAAAGGATGTTTGGGGATGATGAAATCATTTTTCAAGATGATAATGCATCTTGCCATAGAGCAAAAACTGCACAAACATTCCTTGCAAAAAGACACATAGGGTCAATGTCATGGCATAGGGTCAATGTCAATGATCAGATCTGATTTGATGCAGGTGTTAATTTGGGGGATGAAAATTTACAGGGTGATTCCATAATTTTTTCCTCAGAATTGAGTGATTCCATATTTTTTTCCTCTGCTTGGTCTAAAAAAGTAACCGTTTACTGACTGCCACAATCTTTTTTTCTTGATTTCTTATAGTTTTCTTAAAGCCAGAAAGTTGCCATTTGAAATGACTTTAGTTTTGTGTCATGTCTGTGATCTGCTTTTTTTCTACAAAATTAAACAACTGAATGAACATCCTCTGAGGCCGGTGATTCCATAATTTTTGCCAGGGGTTGTATGTCTGATGAGTCATCTTCAACCGCTTCCCGGGTTTGGGTCACGAGAGCAACAGCTCCAGCACTTCCCTTTCCCGTGCCACATTGACCACCTGTGACTGGGGGATCCCGAGGCATTCCCAGGCCATTGTCTGATGAACACATGCAAAATATTTCTTCTTAATTCCAAGTAGTTTTTTTAGATATAAGTTTTTTAATCAGGGTACCCACAATCCTATTTATTACTCGCAAATGCATTTTGAGCTTTTTTTTTTTTTCATTTTTAAAAGGCATTATCTCAGCTAAAAATGCAGATATAAAGCTCAAATTTGGAATACACCCTATTTGGGCACCCCAGATACAGTAGTAAATTTCAAAAACTCAGAGGGACTCAGAGCTCATTTTTCATTCTATAGCATCACAAAAATAGCAGTTTGTCCATTCTCGCAAAAAAAATTTAAAAGAGCAAAGATTCAATGGATAATCTTCATATTGTATAATACGCATATCTGGGGTACTAGTTTTATGTGTGTAAAACATTATGGTCATAACCTGAAGGGTTTTTGATTTATTGACTCTTGAAAATCGAACATGATCGTAGAATGTCAAAAATAGGCCTCCATTGTCTTTATGATTTGACTATGTGGGCTAGTGCTCAGCCACTTCATAATTTTTTTGTGGAGAGCATATTGGTATACCAACTTTATGTAACTTTTTTTATCTAGCTCAAATGACTTCATAGTGAAAAAAAATTCGCAAAGTATGGTACAGTAACATGGCGCAAACCAATTTTGAACCTGTATTTGCATTTTCAGAAAGCAATATATCAGCTGAATGGAAACATAAAGCTCAAATTTGCTATTTACAATATTTGGCACCACAAAATAATGGATCAACTTTGAAAGACGGATTACTGAGCTTATTTTTTCTTTCATGGCAGCATAAAATGAGCAATTCAGTCACCAATGCAATTTCGTTGCAAAGTTTTGAAAAGCTGTACTCCGAGAGTAAATTGAGATAATTTTATGTTTTCAGAATTTACTTTCTGAAATATGAATTTACACTGTTGCAGGCATCCATTTCAAAATGAGCAAATATTTGCACAAAAACAAAGTCTATCAGTTTGAACATTAAATATCTTGTCTTTGTGGTGTATTCAATTGAATATAGGTCATTGTATCCTGTTTGTATTTACATTTCACACAATGTCCCAACTTCATTGCAATTGGAATTGGGATTGTATATATTCTGTCACACTGAATAACATTTGTCAAACCATGGGTTTTCTGCATTTATTCCGTATTCCAGGTTAACATAAAGAGACTCTTGCATTAGTGTGGATGCTAACAATATGTTTTGTGTCTGTGTTGTCAGATAACCAATACGATGAGGATGATGATGAAATCACTCCTGATCTGTGGCAAGAAGCCTGTTGGATCGTTATCAGGTAAACACCTGAATGTATAAACAGAATCTGATGATCACTTGTAACATTTGTAGTTACTGTGTACAGTAAAGATTTCTGTTTGCCATTATTATTGATCCTATATAGTGCATTAGAGATCAGCCAGACTCCACTGATCTAAATGATCAGCTCATTCACACATGGATTGACAGAATGGTAAATTTGTATTTTTTTTCCCCTCCTCTGTTGCATCACTATGCAAACCATCCAACTGTAGGATTGAGCCTCCCATGTGCCTTCTGGCAAATGGCAGTTGAGATTGTGTCTTTTGAATGAAATCCTTTGCTGTTCCACTCCACTCTGAAGCTGTATAACTGGTTATTCAGTTATGAATAGTTCTCTAATCACAGCCAGTGAAGTTCATAGCTCCTTCAGAGTTGTGTAAGTGTCTTGATGGCTTCCCTCACTAGTCTCCTTCTTGCACGGCCACTCAGTTTTTGAGGACTGCCTCCTCCAGACAGATTTACTATAGTGTACCATGGTGTTTGGATTTCTTATTTATTCCAAAGTGACTGCATTGAAATCTGTCAACAAGAATTGATATGCGAGTGTCAACTGCTCAGGAGTGATTGAACATGATTCTGAATCAACAGTAATTTGTGGGTTCCACTGTCAGTATGGATAGAAATGGGGATTTTGGATAGGTGTGGGATAAACTCATGGCAAAGTCATCTGTAAACAGTTGGAAACATTGGGCCTCATGTATCAACGTTACGCACTTGTGGCGTAAATTTACAGTGTAAATTTGAAGTACACCAAAGTTGCCGTGACATGTATCAAGCAGTGCGCACCTGCCCATTTCCGGTGTACGCCCGACGTGACCTTGATAAATGCGGTGGGTGAAAACAATCGTAATTATAATGAACACGCCCATAAATATTCAGACTCTGCTTCAGACACACCCTCATTTTACGACATGGAAGCCAGGAAGACGGCAAAGAAAAAGAACTCCACCAATCACGACGCGTGCCAATAGAGTGTCATAAGCGGCCGTCGTATTAATTGTTTTGTAGTATAATCAAAAAAGTGTTACAGTGGTCCCTCATTTATCGCGGGAGTTACGTTCTAAAAATAGCCCGCGATAAGCGAAATCCGCGAAGTAGCTAGTCAGCGTTATTTTTTTTACAATTACTATAGACGTTTTAAAGCTGTAAAACCACTCACTACACATTTTATACACTTTACTCAATCAGGCATGAACATTTTCTCACTTTTCTCTCATGTGTAAACACTCTCAAAGTTCAAACCTTAGTAGAAAAATAAGACCAACCTGTTTTCAGGCCCAAACATTTGTTTGAGAAATAAAAATAGAACGTTTTCCTATAAATAATTATGATGGCTTTTAGAACTAACGAATTTAATTTTAACGATTAACGTACGAGGTTGGACACATAAGAAATTATTAATAGTCACTGACCAGTATTTCACAGTTCCTTTGATCGCGCCTCTTCGTCCTGACGCCGTGCCTTTTTCCACTGAGTCACACCTCGCTGCAGGTGTCTTTTTACAAGTGAAGAACACAGTTATGGGTAGTTGTTGGCGCTCTTTTTTTCTTGTGGACGAGAAGATTCTTATAAACAGACACGCAGAACACAATGCACTGTAAAAAAAAAAAAGCATGCAAAATTGGACTAAAAAAAATCTGCGAGGCCGCGAAAGGTGAACCGCGTTTTAGCGAGGGACCACTGTATTCTCTTTTTACGTCAATAATTCTTGACATGTGGATATTTGCTAGCTCAATTAAGACACGCCTAATTTTTCAGATTTCTTTATTTTTTTATTTTATTACTTTATTTATTTTATTGTAACAAACGAATGGAGAAGATAAAACCTGATTGCAGCACGGGTGAAGGGAATGACAACACTACAGTTGTAATTATCAATTTCATTGTCTAAAACGATCACACCACATAAAGTTAAGCTCAGCGCTGCTCTGGCTCCAGGCTCTGGAGAAAAAGGCGAGCAGCGCTTTCTTTGCGGTCAGCGGTGTGGCCACGGATCGTGCTCCATAGACCAACAATCCCGTAAAAGCGGGATTTGTATTAATTATTATGTGGTATAATCAAGAAAGTGTTATTTATGTAACATATGCATTGATTTGTATAATGGCACTGTTTATCATGTTGATCGTTTTCATTTTTATGTGGATTCCAGTGCTGGATCATTTTGGTGTAGAATTTACACCACCTCTCGACCTGGTGTATATTTTCAGAGCACTGTACGCCAAAGACCACATTGATAAATGCCAAGTAGCATAGCCATTTTGGCGTACACCCCATATACGCTCAAATATCGCCATACGCAACGTTGATGCATGAGGCCCATTGTGTGTCGTCTACACTAGATCTTTTAAATGTGGGAGCTTGTAATGCTGGATGATTAGGATGAAGGTTCCATCTTGGTTAGGGTGAAGTGTGGGAAAATCTGCTGCTTCAGTGACTGATCAGAGTATATCACTGCCGTTGCCATTTCAATCGTCTTATCAGTGTGAACACTGGATTATGTATCAGGGCTGGTTTAAAAAAAAAAAAAATCAACTTTTTTATGTCCCTCATTTTAAATAGACTTTTATTGATTTTTAAATAGACATTTTTCATTGTTATTTATTTCACTCTTCTAAATGAGACTATACCCTGCCCCTGGTACTTCTTTGTGTTTCCAGGGTGAATAAAAAGTCTGCCGGTCACAGAGCCTTTTCCTATCGTGCCCCTGCCCTGTGGAATGATCTCACACTGCATATACGGCAGTCGGACACTGTGGAGACTTTTAAATCCAAACTTAAGACCCACTTGTTTTCCCTGTTTCATCCTTAGCATTTTATGTATGTTATCTTAAGTATTTTATGATTTTTTTTTTTTAATTCTTGTATTTTTTATTGATTACTTTTTTAGCATGTTTTAATCTTTTGGTGGGATTGTCGTGAACTGGCATTATATAAATTAATAAATTTGGAATTTTAAATTTGAATTTTGACTATACAGATAATATCATTAGTTATAATCTTTATTGACATGTTAAAACATGAAGGTGCACATACATGTACAGGTACCATTTAATTAATGGTACTAATTTCATATTGATGTTTTAAGTACTGATTTCTAAAGAAAAAATAATTATTTTTTTGATGACTTATTTTTTTTTACAGAGGTTGAAATCAGTTAATTTTAATTATATCAGCCCCGTTATCTACGGTTGCTTAGCTGCAGCATTTCTGCATCTATCCATCCATTTTCCAAACTTGCTTATTCTAGTTAAAGATCAGGTGATGTAAGCACATGAGTCAACATATGAGCACAGCTCAGAAAGGCATTGGAAACAATACCGGAGGGTCAGTGCTCCACCTTCTGGTTGACTGAGCAGTATACCAGGATTCTAAGTTAGTTAGCTGTTGCCCCAGTGACCCGATCCCGGATAAGCGGCTGAAGATGAGTGAGTGTGATGAATAATAAATGCCTTTGTCAGAACCGTGAAAAAGTACAAAAGAGAGAAGGAGCAAAACTTTTTCAACAAGAGATGAGGATGTCCACAAGGTGTCGACAGATATGAATTTTTAAGGGCCGATACCGATTATTGACAAGATTCGGAGGTTGATACTGATATTTCAGGTCAATATTTACCTGCAATAAAAAGTCAAAAAGGTGGAAAACATTTAAATATTAAATATATTAAAATATTAAAATATTTCATTAGGTGTTTTGCAGCATATGTTTGATAAGATACCCCTGTTATCAGCCTGCCCCTGTTCAAAGCCAGGCTGAAAACGCATTTGTTTCAATTGGGCTTTGACACATAGAGCTGTGACTCCCTGGAAATCGACAACTGTAATATATTTTAGATGTATATGTTTTATCTTATGATTGTTTTTAACTATGTGCAGCACTTTGATCAACTTTGGTTGTTGTAAAGCACTTTAGAAATAAAAATTGATTGGTCCCACAACGGGGAAATTTACAATGTTACAGCAGCACCGGGACAGTCACAGAACAAGAGAGCCAGTCTGCAAAAAATGAGGTAAAAGAAACCTAGATTCACAGAACCTTTCAACATGACCTTCACACAAAAAGTGCAGGGTGCTATAAATAACATGAAGTTGAATAAATGAACAAATAAATAAATACAGTCGACACAGCAGCCTTCAACACCAACAAATTGTTCATTTTGTGATGAAAGCATGGAATTTGGCACACACATTCTAAATTAACTGCTTATTTTCAGATATGGAGGCATCTTGGAGCTGACCTCTAATGAGCTACAGGGGTCAGTAAATAATTACACAGGGGTCAAAATTTAAAAATGCTTCAATCATGTTGAAAACTATACCACATTATTTGTCTGATCATAATGATTCCAAAAAGGTATAGTTTGGATCATCTGTGACTGAATGTTATGGGGTAAAAACAGCAAAAATGGTGACAGTGGTCAGTTTCAGTTTGTACAGGGGTCAAAAAAAGTTGGTCCAATTTTGTAAAAAAAAAAAAAAAAAAAAAAAAATGCAGATTATTGGTTGAGTTAATAGCATTTTAAAAGGGAATAGTTTGCACCATGTCATGCTTAGTTATCATGTTACAAGGTAACATATGTCATAGAATCCAATGGACGTCGCCCTTGTTTGACCTTTACTTTAGAGTCCAAACATTCAACACAGTCAAAACTATTCCATTTATTAATCATTTTATTTCAACCAATAATTTGCATCACTTTTTACTAAAATTCTATGCTTTTATCAAAAAATGAATGCTTCTTTTGCTATTCCACCCCACTATGGTGTCTAACAAATCAAGTAGTGCTGTGGGACAGACTTTGCTCCAAACCAGTAAGCAGCAGTTCATATTTGAAGAGTGGTTTGGGCTCACAGTCAATCAATGCCTGAAGTCAGGGGCCATTAGCTCAATATGATGGGCCCTTCTCACACATCAGTGTTTTTTTTTTTTGTTTTTTTTTTTAAAGTGGAATAAATTAGAGTAATTTAAGATTGTAATGTTTTGTAATAGACTGCACGAGCCACAACTTCAGACAATTTAACTTAAATGTTATGCATATTTCATGTATGTTTTATGTTATGCACAGGTCATAAATAATGTTCAAAATGTTAACACATTAATATCAGATACACACAACATTTCATCTATTTTTTTTTCTTCAACATTTTTGATGTTTTTTTTATTTATTTTTTTTATTTAAACATAACCCCTTTAATAATTGTCTTAGTTGAACAAGAGCTGAACCTGGACTGATTTTGTTTGTCCAACCGTTTTTTTTTAAAGGATAAAACCTGGATGAAAAATGTTGATGAATAGTTTTTCCACAGTTTCATGTTTCATAAACATGAAGCTGTGTGCTGAAGATGATCGTTTATGATTGTTAGCTGCTTTAATGAATGTTTAGCGTGAAAGTCGCTGTTCACACAAACTATCGTGATAATTTGTAAACGGTTTGTTCAGTTTTTAAATAATTCTATGAAAAGTATTGACTTATTGTCATGTGAAAATTAGTGAAGCTCCCCTCCTCCTCTCTCCTTGTTTAGCTGAAAGCATGGTCTTCTTTTCCCCTCCTGGATTTTTTGCAAACATGAAGCCTTTAAACAGTAAAATAAACTTAACTTCTGTATCTGACAACAGCTACCGACACAGGAGGAGCTCTGGATTATTTAATGAAAGATTCGGGTGAAGTTTTTTTCTTTCTGTGACTCTGAATTGAAACTCGACACAGAGTTCTGCAGCGGGAGAGAGACTCCGCTTTCTGCTTTGCGCTGCAGCGGAGAGAAGCTCTCAGCTGCCGTTCACAGCATGGAACACTGAAGTTGCTGACTGGCGATCTGTTCTTAAAAAATGTATGTGTGAAGGTGGAACTTGGCGACCAGTGAGTCGTTACAGCCATTGCTGAGAAAAATAAACTGGCATATTGGAATATCAACTGTTATAATTTAAAATTTTTCAGGTTCAATTTATTTTCATTTATATAGCGCCAAATCACAACAAAGTTGCCTCAAGACGCTTCACACAAGTAAGGTCTAACCTTATTAACCCCCAGAGCAAGAACACTGGCAACAGTGGTAAGGGAAAAACTCCCCCTGCGGAAGAAACCTCAAGCAGACCAAAGGTGTGAGCCTCTGCTAGGGTTATAAATGGCCGATACCAATATCTGCAAAACTGCTGAATATCAGTGCTGATAATTGGTCGACCCCTAATGTCCACATTGTCTTCTGAGACAGCGACAAGAATAATTTTATTTCGGAACACTCACTCATCTTCAACCGCTTATCTGGGATCAGGTCGCGGGGGCAGCAGCTCCAGCAGGGGAGCACAAACTTCCCTTTTGACCACCTCTGACTAGGGGATCCCAAGGCGTTCCCAGGGTAGTGGGGAGGTATATTTACCCCACCTAGTCCTGGGTCTCCTCCCAGATGGACATGCCTGGAACACCTCCATAGGGATGCGCCCAAGGGGCATCGTTACCAGATGCCCGAAACATCTCATCTGGCTCCTTTCAACGCAAAGGAGCAGCGGTGCTACTCCAGGCTCCCCGTGGGTGACCGAGTTTCTCACCATATCTCTAAGGGAGACACCAGCCGCCCTCCTAAGGAAGCCCATTTTGTCTGCTTGTACCTGCGATTTAGTTCTTTCGGTCATGACCCACACCTCATGATCATAGGTGATTGTAGGACCGAAGATTGACCAGTAGATTGAAAGCTTCGCCTTTTGGCTCAGCCCTACTTTTCGTCACAACAGTACGATAGAGTGAAGGCAACATCATCCCTGCTGCACCGATTCTCTGGCCAATCTCACGCTCCATTGTTCCCTCACTCGTGAACCAGACCCCGAAGTACTTGAAATGGGACAAGACCTCATTCCCTACCTGGAGAACTGACAATGGTTTTCTGAAGTGTTCCTGAGTGCACGCGGTAAGATCCTTTACACAATGATGTCGGTTTTTAATGCAGTGCCACCTGAGTGATCGAAGGTCACGGGCATTCAGTGTTGGTTTTTGGCCTTGCAGCTTACGTGTAGAAAGTTCTCCAGATTCTCTGAATCTTCTGATTATATTATGAACTGTAGATGATGGACTACCTAAATTCCTTGCAATTGAACATTGAGAACATGGTTCTTAAGCTTTTAGGCTATTTTTTCACACAGTTGTTCAAAAAGTGGTGATCCTTGCCCCATCTTTTGTTGTGAATGTTGAGCCTTTTGGGGATGCTCCTTTTATATCCATTCATGACACTCACCTGTTTCCAAACAGGTGTTCTTTGAGCATTGCACAAAACAATAAAATTTATCAGTTTGAACATTAAATATCTTGTCTTTGTGGTGTATTCAATATAGGTTGAAGAGGATTTGCAAATCATTGTATTCTGTTTTTATTTACGTTTCACACAACATCCCAACTTCATTGGAATTGAGATTGTAGGTCGAGCATATCTCAACACGCCTTGGTTCAGCCACTGCACCCTGCTGTTGAGGTGGGTGCTACCACTGAGGTGTTGCCTAGATTTACTAAATTTCATAGTATCTCACGAGGAGTGCTGACGAAACTCATGTCTACAAAAAGTACAACCTGCTAATTTGATCCAAGGACCTATGACCCATTCTTGAGCCGACTGTGCTGGAAATTGTTAATCTCTCACTAACTTTTGGACCTTCCACATCCCCGGAGCTAGCTCCTGCCGCCCAGGTCTGATCTGTCGAGGCCCTCGACTTTCACTGCCACCCAAAAGACAGCGTACCTGACACCAGTGGTTCCCCCTGCGGGTGGTGAGCCCACAGGGTGGAGATGGAAGGTCCACATTGCTTTTTCGGACTGTGCCCAACTGGGCTCCGTGGCAAGCCCAGCCACCAGGCGCTCGCTGACAGGCCCTGCATCCAGGCCTGGCTACAGATGAATGCTCCAGGCTTCCTCCAGGCCGGGTCACGTTTCCTCTGCCTCGTTCTATCATGGAGCAGTGAAGGAGTTCAAGTACCTCGGGGTCTTGTTCACGAGTGAGGGGACGTTGGAGCTTGAGATTGGCCGGAGAATCGGTGCAGCAGGGGCGGTATTGCATTTGCTCTACTGTACTGTTGTGACGAAAAAGGCTTTTCTCTCTTTATGTAGCACCCCCTTGGGTAAGTACTGCGGCATTTTGATCCTTTCATTGTTATGCTTATGATACTCAGTTGTACATGCCGATAACTACGGGAAATCTCATTCCCATAAAATCTTTGGAGGACTGCCTTGCATCATTGAGAGGCTGGATGTCTTGTAACTTCCTACTTTTAAACTCTGAGAAGACTGAAATGATGGTTCTTGGTCCAGTGAGACATCTGCATCAATTTGATCAGCTAGTGTTCAGCCTGGGTTTGTGTGTCATACATCATACAGCCAAAGTGAGGAATGTTGGGGTAATTTTTGATCCCACGTTGTCCTTTGACCTCCATACTACAGATATTGCCAGGACTGCTTTTTTCCATCTGGGAAATATCACGAAGATTCATCCCATCCTGCCTATGGCTGATGCTGAGTCCCTGATTCATGCTTTCATTTCTTCTAGATTGGATTATTGTAATGTCCTATTTTCAGGGTTACTGCAGTCTAGCATTAGGGGTCTCCAGCTGGTTCAGAATGTTGCTGCCAGACTTTTGACATGAAGCAGAAGGTTTGAACATATGACAACCATTCTGGTACCTTTGCGCTAGCTTCCTGTCTCTGTAAGAGCAGATTTTAAGGTCTTGCTGCTAACCTATAGAATTGTTCACAGACGCCTTCTTACCTGGTGGATTTGGTGAGACCCTACGTACCGTCCTGGGTTTTGTGGTCGCAGGATGCGGGACTGCTGTGTGTTCCTAGGGTGAAGAAGTTCGTGGGTCAAAGAGCCTTCTCTTATCATGTACCCGCTCGAACAGTCTCCCTGCGACCTTGAGGCACTCAGATGCCGTGGACATTTTTAAGTCGTGACAAAAAATTATTTTTACTCCGTTTCTTATGAATAGCTTTTATTTTTGTCTGTTTTATTCTTTTACTTGTCTTTTAATTGTGCATTTGAATCTTTTAATTTACTCACTTATTTTGACTTTGAGCTGTTTTGTGTGAGGCACCTTGAGGCAACTTTTTTTGTGATTTGGCGCATTATAAATTGAATTGAAGTAAAGCAGCAGCCGAAGGGTCTTACTTACATGTATCTGTCATTAATGGTAACAACTGCAATCATGTAAATGATGGCTACTGATTTTTGTTTCAGCTCATACTTTGATGAGAAGGGTTTGGTTCGACAGCAGCTTGACTCCTTCGATGAATTCATCCAGATGTCAGTGCAGAGAATTGTGGAAGATGCCCCTCCCATTGACCTCCAAGCTGAAGCCCAGCACGCCTCCGGAGAAGTGGAGGAGCCGGTGAGAGCACTGTGTGGTTTTTAAACTTCTGCTGTTCCCCTGGTTTAAATTGGCTTGAATTTGCAAAATTTTGGCCACCTAACTATAAAAATAAATTTTGGGTTATAGTTGTACTTTGATATATTTACCGTGCCGCATTTCAGTTGTACTCAAAAATTCTGAGATGGAATCGCTGTCACATTTCCTGTGTCATAATTTCCATTGCCTGGTGTTACATGGATGTTACTACAAGCAGAGTGATGCACAATTGCATTTGATTAATACAGGAGCAGCCAAAAAGTGGCAAATGGAATCACTCATCTGTGTCCAAAGTCTAGCAAACATCATAAAGTCTGTGTGATGTGGAGATCCATGTTTTGAATCTGCAAATAAGAGCAGCACAAAGAATGTTAAAAGTAAAACTGCAAAGCTTTTCAGAACATGACTTCCAGGATACTATAGAAAGAATAAACAACCCCAATTCCAGTGAAGTTGGGATGTGTGAAATGTAAATCAAAACAGAATACAATGATTTGTAAATCCTCTTCAACTTATATTCAATTGAGTACACCACAAAGACAAGATATTTAATGTAGAACATAAAAGGAGAGTTCTCTGCGCTTCTGTATAGCACAAACAACACAGTGGAGACTTTTAAATCAAGACTGAAGACCCACTTTTTTAGACTGTCTTATCATTAATTTAATTTTTTGTGTTTGCTTTGTAATTTCTTTTTATTCTACTTTGTTTTATCTTATTATTGTGCTTTTCTTGCTGTTAATTTAGATTTTAAATTAATTTGTGTTGTTATGAATTGTGTGAAGCACCTTGGGGCGACTTTGTCGTGAGTTGGCACTATATAAATTAATTGAAATTGAAACAAATCTGGTGCAACCAGATAGGACTAATTTGTAAAAGAGAAAAACAGCTGGTGCAACACAGAAGTAGGTGCTGAAAAATTTAATAAGGTGCTGAAAACATACAAAAAGTATACAAAAGAGACTGTTTCGACGTGAAAGTCACATCTTCATCAGAGTCCTGAAAAGACAAGGATGGTACAGCTTTAATACTAATAAGAACCAGGTGTCCTAATGTTTCAAAAAGGCATGACTATCTGTCAAACACAGCACTCACTCAATTAGTAATCAATTCATGATTAGAGACACACTGTCCCAAAACAAACATGACAAAAACCAGAATAAAAAACAATTATTAATTAAAGAAAACAAGTACATTTTAGTTCTTCATTCAAACCAAAAGGTTCCAAGGTGCCTAAAGTATAAATCCAAAATGCTTCTCTATATAAGTTTTTTAATAATATCACCTCCTCTGGGTGGAACTGTAATTCTCTCAATCCCCCCCAATTTGTTTTTTTTTTTTTTGTTTTTTTTTTTGTCAAATATGTTTATTAAACATTTTCATATGAGACAAAACAACACTTATATAAGGGTTTTTCACAAAAATAAAAAGTTGCACTGCATCATTTCACTTTTTAGAGCTATATCTAGCGAAGACGGTGGAAAGGCATGGTTATGAGAAATTGGAGCATGAACAGAAGTCATTGGTAATGCACAAACTTTCTTAATTTGAGAAAATATTTTTATACAATTAGAAACAATAAAATGATCTATTTTAGAATTTTGAATTGGAGATGAAAAGAGGGGTATATTTGATGATAAATCTTTGTAAGCCTTCTGCCAATACATCAATGCCCTGCAATTTGCAGCCCAATAATAATGTTGGAAATTAGGTAAACCAAGTCCTTCCCCTTCTCTGGGTTTACATAAATGTTTTTTTGATATTCTATGATTTTTAAAACCCCAGACAAAAGGAAGGACAATTGAATCCACATTTTTAAAAAACAGTGTACTCAAATAAATTGGTAAATTCTGAAAAAGATACGGGAATTTAGGAAGAGCAACCATCTTGATAGCATTAATCCGACCCACCATAGATATGGGAAGAGTCCTCCATTTCTCACTCGGGGTTGCCACAGCAAATCCAAGGTGGATCTGCATGTTGAACTGGCACAGGTTTTACGCCGGATGCCCTTCCTGACGCAACTCCACATTACATGGAGAAATGGGGTGGGATTTGAACCCGGAACCTTCTGAACTGAAACCAAGCGCATTAACCACTTGGCCACCACCCCTGCTAAAAATGTATCTACTTTGTCAAGGAAATTCAGTTTCAAAATCAATTTGGAATTTTTAGGCAATATTACACCAAGATACTTTAATTTGTCAGTAGTTTTAAAAGAAAGGGACTGTAAAAAGTCTGCGTTGAGGGTTGCACCTAGCACCATGAATTCACTTTTTTGACAGTTGATAGCATAGCCAGAAATTTCACCAAATAATTTCACCAACTCAAGCAAAGCAGGAAGAGATTGTTCTGGTTGAGATAAAAACAAAACATCGTCCGCATAAAGTGAAATTGAGTGACGCATGTTCCCCAGATGGACAGGGTGTATAGATGGGCTGTTCCTGATTGCAATGGCAAGAGGTTCGATTGCAATAGCGAAAAGCAGGGGGCTTAAAGGACACCCCTGACGTGTCCCACGGTGCAAAAGAAAAGGCTCTGATAGTTCTTGGTTAGTGAGAATACAGGAGGAAGGACATGCATACAATAAAGTGATCCATGATATAAATCGACTACCTAGACCAAACCTATCCAATACAGCTAAAATGTATGCCCACTCCACTTGGTCAAAAGCCGTTTCGGCATCAAGGCTAAGTATGACCACCTTTTCATTTCCCCAATGTCTGTGGTACATGATATTCATCAATCTTCTTACATTAAAAAATGAAAATCTATGAGGTATAAATCCTGTTTGATCAGGGTGTACAATCAAACTAATATGTTTATTTAGTCTGTTTGCTAGAATTTTTGTGAAGATTTTCATATCCATATTCAACAGAGCAATGGGACAATATGAAGAAGGCTCCGTCTCATCTTTCCCATCTTTTAATAACAGTGAAGTATTGGCTTCATAGAATGTGTTCGGAAATCCTGAGACTTGGGAAGAGTGTGTAAACATCCTGAGTAAAACAGGGGAAATTTTGTCCGCATACTGTTTGTAACATTCAATGCCATAGCCATCTGGGCCCACCGTTTTTCCATTTGGGAAAGATTTAATAGCATTTTTTATTTCTTCTAAGGTGATGTCAGAATTCAATGCTTCTCTCGCTGTGTCATTCATTTTGGGAAGTTCAAACTTATCAAGCCAATCAAAGATATTACCTTTAGCTTTTGACTCATAAAGCTCTGTATAGTATTCTCTAAAACGCCTGTTGATAGCTTTAGGGTCAATTAAAATTTTGCCAGATTTTGATCATATTTTGTGTATTGCTCTACTGGCTTGCAAACCTCGTAGCTGGTGCGATAACAATTTGAGGTTTATCCCCTAGTTCAAAATATTTTTGTCTAATTCTTAATAATTGATTACTCACTTTGGTGGACAAAATTGAATTGTACTCATTTCAATTTAAGGATGGCCCGGTAAGTAGAAAGACAAGAGGTTAATTTATGAGCTTGTTCCAGTTGAGTTAATTTTACCTCTATTTCCTGAAGGCGCTGTCTACGTTCTTTATTCAAAGAGGATTCAAAAGAAATAATATGTCCTCGTACAACAACTTTAAATGTCTCCCACAAAATTGAATCAGTTACATCCGATTTATCATTATTCTCAAAAAACTCTGATTTTAGTGTTTATGGATGGGCAAAATGACACTTCATTCAGTAATAGAGGGTTGAATCTCCAACTATATGAAGGCCTCATCTCACGCAAGTTAAGTTCTAGAGATGTTGGAATGGTCAGAAATCAAAATATTGTGATATTTTGAGGATATTACATTAGAAATCAATTTTGAATCAAGTAAAAAATAATCTATCCTAGAATAGGACTTGTGTACTTGAGGAAAAAAAAGAATAATCCCTGTCCGTGGGATTACATAACCTCAAATTCATACCATTCATTAAATTTTTTAAAACCACAGAGGAAGAGGACACCTGAGATGTCTGGACAGATTTATCGAGATACAAATCAGGGGGACAATTAAAATCTCCAGCCATACCATAATTATATTTGTTAGAAAAATCAGATATCAAATTGAAAATTTTGCGAAAAAAGGAAGGATCATCAAAATTTGGGGCGTAAATGTTTATAAATGTTAGATGATGAGATTGAATATAACCCATGACCAAAAGAAATCGACCATTTGGATCACGTATAGTAGGGACATGTCTGAAAGGGATGTTTTTTCCAATCAGTATAGCCACACCTCTAGCTTTACTAGAAAATGCAGATTGGAAAATTTGATTTGCCCAACTACACTTGAGTAGTTGTTCCTTAGATGGCCTAATATGGGTCTCTTGAAGGAAGATATCTGCAGAAAGTGATTTTAAATGAGAGAACACCTTAGCCCGTTTCAGCACGTGTCCCTGTCCACGCACGTTCCAACTCACAAATTTTACGCCACCACTCTTAACTGATGCACTAGAAGGCATGACAAAAATTGACAAATGCAAATGCAGTGCTTAACAATGTTGCCCTTATACAGCATAAAACTATTGAACATGTAAATAAAGGAGCAAACAAGATCATCCCCCTCCCACCATCCCACTTTCCCAAACAAAGTGAGAACTTGTCCCGCACATACGCACGTAGGGCTGCTTGGACCATAAGGAAAAAGAATAAAAAATACAGTACTTCTAAAACGAAGAAGAGCCTGTTCCAGACTCTCGAACTTAAAATATGAGCGTCCAGATGTGGTCAAAAGTCATCCAGTCCTGGGCAAACTACTCCACAGATTCCAGATGGCTCAGTCATCTTGTACGGTCCTCACATAGGTCTCCGCTTCATGTGGGGTGGAAAACACCTTCATTGCAGAACCGTGAGAGACTCTGTGCCGGGCATGATAGATGAAGCCGCATCGCGCACCACCCGCTTGTAGACGTTTACGCACCTCTGAAAAAGCCTGGCGCTGCTTCATCACCTCTGCCGGGTAGTCAGGGAAGATGTAGATAGGTTTTCCATTGAAGTGCAGAGGGAATTTCTGGTGTGCAAGTTGTAAAATCTTCTCCTTAACTGGGTAGTGGTGGATGTGCGCTATAGTTACGCGCGGGCAGCCGTCAGCCTCTGGAGCCCGGGCGCCCAAGCGGTGTGGCAATCTACTTTCAGCGGCTTGTTAAAGTGCTCAGCTCCCAATAGCTCGGGGAGAAACATTGTCAGAAACTGCTCCATATGCCCCTTTTCAATATTCTCAGGCAGGCCCACGATTTTTATGTTGGAGCGTCTGGAACGAGCCTCGAGGTCCACAACCTTCAGGCGAAGCGAGTCATTTTCAGAACGAATAGACACGAGAGCCTTTTCGACAAGTGCTAGGCGATGATCATGGTCAGAGCTAGCCTTTTCAACCTGTGTGCGCATAAGCAGGTCTGCAATTGTTGCTTTAGTGGCGTCAATTGACTCTTCGAGTGCATTAAATCTCTCATTCATTGAAGTCTTCAGGTCTCGGATTGCAGAAAGGACCACGGATTCCTCGTTAGCATCAGAAGTTGGCTGCTCGGACTCAGCTAGCATTAGCCCAGAGTTTTCGGCTAGCATGACTGTCTCCTTGCTGTTATTTTCCGATTTATCTGGCTTCTTACCCTTTGGTTTAGTCATGTTGAAGTCTTTAGGAGCTGGCTTAAATAAAATAGCCCAGGAAATATCTCCAAAAAGTCTGGAATTTATCAAATAAAGCCAACGTTTGGAGAGCTCAACTAAAACACATCTACTCCATACGGTGCTCACTTGCACCCCCCAATCCCCCAAAATTTTAAGGATGCTGGAGAGCCATGACTGGCCTGTTTATAATATCTTGCCATGGCATAAGTTAGATTCTGAGTATGGATTGCTGTTTTATGTTCAGCTATCTGTAATTTAAGTGGACGTTTTGTTTCGCCAATATATGCCAATCCACAAGGACATTTTAAGAGATATACTACGTGTGTAGTAATGCAATTGATAAATGAAGAAATAAAATATTGCTTACCAGTACGAGGATGAGAGAAAGACAAAGCATTAGTGGAATTAGAACAATGTGCATAATTGCCACATCTAAAGAAACCTTTTGGCGGGCTGGAAGGCCAGGCAGATGAGACGGGAATAGTCATATCTGAATGAACAAGTCTATCATGAATATTACCGCCACGCCAAAATATAAATTTAGGCGGTTCAGCACAGATGTCTTTAAGTGTGGGATCACTATTAAGAATGTGCCAATGTTTATAAATTATGTTTTTTATTCTTCCTGCTAATGGAGTATAGCAGGTAGAAAAAAAACAATTTAGATGTTGAAGATTTCGATTTTTTTTTTCTTAAGTAAAGAGGCACGATCAGTATTTAGATCTCTATCCCATGCTTTACCAATATCAATTTTATTATAACCATGTTGTTCAAACAGAATTGCTAGATGAGCTGCTTTAGCTGCTGATTACTAATTGAGTGAGTACTGTTTTTAACGGATAGTCATGCCTTTTTGAAACATTAGGACACCTGGTTCTTATTAGTGTTTAAGCTGTACCATCCTTGTCTTTGCAGGACTCTGATGATGTGACTTTCACATTGAAACGTTAGTCTCTTTTGTATACTTTTTATATGTTTTCAGCACCTTATTAAATTTTTCAGCACCTACTTCTGTGTTGCACCAACAAAAGGAAAAGAATAACAAATCTAAACTAGGACTGCAAGCAGTCATATACGGGCCCTTGTTCCGTGCAAACGCCTACCCAGGCCAGTGCGTGCCCTTGTGATCAGATGTTTGCATGTGTGTACAGGGGCAACCACTCATCCCACAGTTTAAATTTCAAGCAAATCACACAGTGTGTGAAGGAGTTATGACATGTTGATTGCTCATCCACTAGGGGCCGCTCAGTGTACAAAGAGAGGGGCCATGTGTGTTCAGGGTCCAACCATCATCACACATGTGAAGTTTCAAATCAATCAGGCAAGCATGAAGGAGTTATCATGACTTGATGTTCTATGGCGAAGGGTCAAAATGGCGGCACCATAGCGGCCACACCCTTCGACATAGAGAAAAGCTTTCGATAACTTTTGATCAGTATCATCTGTGGATGCTGTGAAAGAAATTTGAAGTTCATTGGGCAAAATCCCTAGGAGGAGTTTGTTCAAATACATGTGGAAATCACGCCATAATGAGAAGAAAATTCAAAATGGCCGACTTACTGCTTGGAGTAGACCCATGGTGCAAGAGACGTTTTTGTACGTCTATGCAAGTCATACGTGTACCAATTTTCATCTCCCTACTCCCAAAAAAAAAACCCTATGGGGAGGGGTTTTTGAAAGTTTCAAGGGGGCGCTATTGAGGCATTTTGCCCCGCCCATGGGCGACGCCCCTATGAATTGTAAGAGGTTGTCTTGCTTGACATGTGTATCAATTTTCATGATGATATGACAAAATTAAAGCCGTCAAAAGGAAGAACAGAATTACAATAGGGTCCTCATAGGACTTTTCCTACTCAGGCCCTAAAAATACAGAGCAAAATAGCAGAGCAAAGCATATACCACTTAGCCAGTATTGAAAGCCAAGGAAGAGAGATGGGTTTTCAGTCTAGACTTAGTATCCCAACTGTGGGACAGTTTAAGTGGATGCCTGCAACACTTTTTTTGAAACGTGTTGCAGGCATCCATTTCAAAATCAGGACTGTGAAAACTCCGCAGATCCACGGGATTCCGCAGATTTCATCATGGGGTCACACAGAGAGAAGATGGTGAGAAAGACTGTTTGAAAAAGTCTTATAGGGACAAGAATCTGTGGAATTGTTGCTGGCTTCATCAACACACCTGAAAGATGAAAGAAACGGGAAAAGTGAAGTGTGCTCTCACAAGAAACGCGGTAAGATTTTTTTCTCTTCCTGGAAAATAAACATTCTGCTGTTCGAACAGGATTTTAGACAAGATTATGTGACTTTTTTCACTAATCTAGACTTTCTTTCATTGTAAAAAAGACATTGTGGCTTTGAATGGATTTAGGCTGCTTGAATTTACACAAGAATATAAGTGACTTTTTACTATAAAGTACGTTATTCATATTTTACCATGATTTTCCAAATATTCTACAACCTTTAGCTGTGGTTTTTGAAATGCTGTAACAGTCTTTTCAGTCTTGATAAATTTCGTGTAGTTTCATTGTTCTGAGTTAATGCATAATTTGGTTTACAATTAAAAGGAAAATCATTCCAGGTCCTACTTCCATGTCATATTCTGTTATTTCAACATCATCATTGACAGGTTGAATATAGGATCATTTAAATATCCACTAATCTTGATATTTGTTCTTCCAGGAGATGCAGATAAAGTATCATTAGATAAAATTAAATAATTTAATTCTGGAGCTCCACAGGGCCCTAGACCCTGGCTCCTGGGGATCTATAACCCCCCCCAGACCCCTGCAAATTTTCCTCGGATTTCACAATTTTCATTTTACAGCCCTGCAAAATGAGTAAATATTTGCACAAACACAATAAAGTTTATCAGTTTGAACATTACATATCTTATCTTTGTGGTGTATTTAGTTGAATATAGGTTGAAAGGGATTTGCAGATCATTGTATTCTGTTTTTATTTACATTTTATACAAAACGTCCCAAATTCATTGGAATTGGGGTTGTAGAAAAACCTCACACTGTCTGTTTCACAGGGTGTCATTTTCTATCTTGTTTATATGTGCCACTTGGCAGTTTAGCACAGACACGCATCAGGAGCATAAAGCAATCTAAAGTGGGATTTTTTTTTTTTGATAAACTGAGCTTTGCATCAAACAGAACCCGAAGAACCCTGCTTGCAGTGTGCACTGTGCATCTCCTTTATTGCTGAATGGATAAATTTACACACCATAATATGTGTGCTGTGTTCTGTGGCGCTTCTCAAATCTGTTTCTGTCGTAACATTGATAAGGGAAGACGGCATCATGTTGCCACGTGGTAGGTTTATCAGAAATAAACTGCGTTATCAATAACCACATGATGGCACAGTCTCCAAACATGACATTGAAAAGTTGATCCTGTACATCTGAATGCCAAACACCGTAAAACAAGATGCTCTGAATGAAGCAGATGTAGGACTGTGCCATTTCGTACCATCCACAATAATACCGGTGTAAGTTTTTGTGATTTTTAAAAACCATCATAAGATAATCCTTTATTAGTACCACGATGGGGAAATTTGCGATGTTACATAACAAAGGGATAATTGCAAAACATCTATGCATAGTTAGTATGCTAATAGGTAAGAGAACTAAGTTCCAAAAAGCACTGTAGGCAACTACCGCGTGGGAATAACAAGAGTATATACAGTAAATACACTATTTACAAGCAAAAAACAGTTAAAATGTGATATTATATTGCGATATACATAGCCAGGTTTCCGTTTCAAATTAAAGTAGTAACAAGATGGTGCAGGTGGGTTTGGCTCTTTTATTTATTTTTTATTTATGTCCCCCCAGCTCCCTCTTGTTTTGTCTTTTGGTTTGGTTGCAATGTTTCTCTTCTCTTGTTCTATTTCATTCCTCCTGACTGCCAGAGGGCGTTGCTTTAGCACCTGGATAACTACATGTGCGCAGCACAGAGGTCAAGAATATATACCAACAAAGTCACGCCAGCACCCAGCGCTCGCTTCTTTTCTACATTCTCGCATTCTTAGAGGTTGAGAACGCATTTAGCTGCAATTGCCGCTCTCGCTTGTAGCCTCGCAACCCACCTTCGGTTGGAGCTACGTGCACTGCACACGTCCTCCGGAGGCTGCAAGACACGGCTTCACCGTTTTTTGTATTCTTTGACGCCTGTCGTGAGTACACCTTCCTAAACACCGGGTGTGCGCCTTTTCCGCTGCCCTGCTGGGTATTTTCCTCTGTGCACATTAGCTGTGTTGTTTCGGTGAAAGCTGGCTATTTGTTTAGTTGTGTCATTAACCCCGTTAACTACGTGGTAGTGTGTGTATCAGAACCAGTATAGTGTACTGTGTTGGGCTTGCCGTGAGTGTTTCCCACTCCTTGAAGTACTTCGTCTGCACTGCCGCCATTTGCTAAGTTTAACAGCTCCGCTAGCAGCTAGTGTTGTCTTCGTTGCTCTACGTGACTTAGCACTTGGGCTGTGAGTTTTTCGGTTGTGTGCATCGTGTTATTACTGTGGCTGTGAGTGTTTCACGCTCCGGGCCTTGTATTAGCGTTTACACTGTGAGTGTTTCACGCTCCGGGCCTTGTATTAGCGTTTACACTGTGAGTGTTTCACGCTCCGGGCCTTGTATTAGCGTTTACACTGTGAGTGTTTCACGCTCCGTGCCTCGTGTCCAGTCTGCAGCTGGAGTGCTTCACGCTCCGTGCCTCGTGTCGAGTCTGCGGCTGCGAGTGCTTCACGCTCCGTGCCTCGTGTCGAGTCTGCGGCTGCGAGTGCTTCACGCTCCGTGCCTCGTGTCGAGTCTGCGGCTGCGAGTGCTTCACGCTCCGTGCCTCGTGTCGAGTCTGCGGCTGCGAGTGCTTCACGCTCCGTGCCTCGTGTCGAGTCTGCGGCTGCGAGTGATTCACGCTCCGTGCCTCATGTTACTATTTATACTGCGTGTGATTCACGCTTTGTCTTTCCATTTGTAACCATCAGGGCTTGCGTTAGCCATCTGCACGCAGTCCACAATGTTGACAGGGCCTTTGTTGCATGGCTGTAGTACCTGTTTGGCTCCCTTGAGCCCAGATGATGGACATATGTTTTGCCCCTCGTGTCTTGGGATCAGACACCTGAGGGAAGCCCTGACTGGCGATGCCTGCCTTAATTGTGCCAGCATGCCACTGGCAGAGAGATCTGCTAGACTTGCGGCATTGGAAAGTGGAATATCTAGTGGGACTTTGGCCTCCAGCCCCAGGAAGGAACCAAAGCGCCGTAAACGCTCACATGCAGGAGCCCCTTCTGCTAAGAAGGTTACTCATGACCATGCTTTGGCTGAAAAGGTCGAAACGTTGAGTTCTGAGTTTGCTCAGATTAAGTCCTTGCTTCTGAATCTACAGCCTAGGGATGCAGTGACAGTTCCTGTTGTCCCTAATGAGGCTGATCAGACCAATGTAGTTACTCAGCAGGAGGAAGATGTCGTGCCTATTGCTGCAACTGATTCCTTGTACATGACAAGTGATATAAACTGTGTGGAGGATGAGGATGAGAGGGGTCTTTCTCCAAGCCATTCATTAGTGGGCTCTCATACCTCTGAGGCAGAGTCCATGCCGCAAACCGGACCTGGACTATCCTTTGTCAAGCAAGCTGTTCAGTTGGCTTTATCCAGGCTTGGGGTCGACAATCCCCCTGCGGAACCCACCACTACAAGTGCCTTTTTCAAAGTCACTCAGAAGCCTTAGTTCAACGTTCCAGTTTCACCATATATCGAGGAGCTCCACCGATGTTGGGCGGACCCCAAATCATTGACCCATCTATCACAGGACTGCAGAGCCCTTAGCTCTATGTGTGATTTGGTGCAGTATGGTCTGAACCGTATGCCCACAGTTGACAGCATTATTGAGAACCTGGTTGTGTCTCCAGCTGATGCTGCTCGGCCGGATGCCCGCTGCCCATGTCCTCAGTGTAGGGTCACTGATGACCTCCTCACCAAAAGCTATGACATAGCTGCTCGCATCGGTTGCCTAGGCAACTCACTGTCCCATTTAGCCCTTGCCCCCTCAAAGTCTTTGAGGGAGGCAGAGGTTGATGATGCTACGCAAAGTCTTAGTGATGCCTTACTCCAAACCTTTGCTTATATGTCCAGAGAGCTTGGCAGACTGATGTCAACCCTTACCATCACTAGACGTCAGGTGTGGCTTGCGCAGTCCCCCCTGTCTGAATCCTGTAGAGGCACACTCCGTTCGCTGCCGGTTCTTCCATGCCAAGTATTTGGACCTGCGGCCCAACAAACTTTGGAGCGTGCTGTTGAGGCTAGTAAATCTCGGCAACAGTTTGTTGACCTACACCGGTCTTCCAGACCTCAGCCAGTCAGACGTGCTACAGCTTTTCACTCTACATCCAGGCTTCCGCCGACTCCCAGAGCTGCACGTGCTTTTGCAGTTGAGGGCCAGCTCTCCCAGCAGCCTGCCTTTCATGAGCCTACAGGCAGACCCCCGAGAACTGAACGGTTTCACAGAGCTTCCAGTAATCACGCCCAGAGGTCCTCAGGGATGCGAGGTAGAGGTGGTCGGGTCTGACTGCCAATGTTTGGCCCCCAGCCGTTTTTCACGAAATCAACTCAGCCACTGGGAGGCTCAAGTTCAAGACCCATGGGTCATTTCAACCTTGTTCGAAGGTTACAGAATTCAGTTCAGATGTCGTCCTCCAAAGTTCAGTGGGGTGAGGATGACTGTTGTTTCCGACTCAGTGCAGTCTGCTGCCCTACAATGGGAGATTTTGGAACTCCTGGAGAAGGGGGCCATAGAGCCAGTTCACAGTTCAGACAAGCTCAGGGGGTTCTATTCAATTTACTTCCTTGTTCCAAAGAAGGATGGCGGCTTTCATCCTATCCTCGATCTCCAACGTCTGAATCGTTATATCAAAGTGCTGCAGTTTCACATGCTCCGCACAGTAGACGTCCTTCAAACTATCACACCAGGAGACTGGTTCACAAGTGTCGACTTGAAAGACGCCTATTTCCATGTGCCAGTGGCGCCTCATCACAGGCAGTTTCTCCGCTTTGCTTTCAAAGGTCAGGCATACCAGTTCAGGGTGCTTCCTTTTGGCCTCTCTCTCGCCCCTCGTACATTTACCAGATGTATGACTGCAGCACTAGCCCCACTGCAAGCTCTTGGATTAAGAATCCTACCCTACTTACACGATTGGCTTGTCTGTGCTCCGACTCAGGAGCAGGCGCACAATGACACAGCTCTTTTACTGAACCATGTCTCTCATTTAGGACTCGCAGTGAACTTTGCAAAGAGTTCTCTTGTTCCCAGTCAACAAACGACCTTCATCGGCATTGCCATCAACTCCCTGACTATGACTGCATCGCCATCCCCGCAGAGAGTGGACGATGTAATTCATCTTGTCTCACACATTCAACGGGCTGTGATGCTGCCTTTTGGTTTGCTGCTCCGGTTGATGGGCAAATTGACTGCAATGTCGCTAGTGGTACCTTTGGGACTTCTGTTCTTACGTCCCCTACACATTTGGATCATCAACCTAGGTCTCAACTCAAAGTTGCATCAGCACAGGCTTGTACGATTCTCCAACCAGTGCCTTCTGCACCTCAAACCCTGGGGGAACGTGGACTTCATCTGCAAGGGTGTCCCTCTAGGCTCTGTTCCTTCTCGCCAAGAGGTGGTTGTTACAGATACATCACTCAAAGGTTGGGGGGCCGTGTGGAATCACAGGATGGTGAGGTGTGTCTGGAGTCCTCAGGAGAGACTCCAACACATAAACGTGCTGGAGCTTCGCGCTGTGCGACTAGCTCTCAAGCATTTCCTCCCGGCCCTGAGATGAAGACATGTTCTTGTCTGGTCGGACAACACGTCAACAGTCTATCACATAAACCATCAGGGGGGCACCAGGTCCAATCACTCATTGGCAGAAACTCGGAAGCTTCTTTTATGGGCGTTGCCTCGCCTTCAAAGTGTCAGAGCAGTTCATCTGCCCGGTGTACAGAACAGAGCAGCGGATTTTCTCTCCAGACAGAAACCACCACCGGGAGAGTGGAGACTGAACCCGATTGTGGTCCAAATGATCTGGCAGAAATATGGTGCAGCGGAAGTGGACCTTTTCGCTTCAAGCACCTCGACACATTGCCCACGATGGTACTCCCTCTTGGAACCAGACAGCCCGCTGGGGCAGGATGCATTGGCTCACCCGTGGCCGGATTGCCTCCTTTATGCCTTCCCTCCTCTCTCACTGCTGATGTTGTCACTGCACAGGATAGATCAGAGCAGCCACAGGGTGCTGCTGGTTGCTCCATTCTGGCCTGGGAGGATTTGGTTTCCCATGATTTACAAACTCAAGGGAGAACCTTGGGCTCTCCCGGAGAGGAACGATTTGTTGTCACAGCTACAGGGGAGGATTTGGCACCCTCACCCAGAACGCCTTCAACTGTATGTGTGGCCGTTGAGGGGCCAGACTCCTTGTTAAGTTCTTGTGACCAGGCTGTTGTTCAGACTATCCTTAATTCACATGCTGCTTCTAACCAGGGCTTTGTATGACAACAGATGGAAGCTGTTTGCGCGGTGGTGTGAGAAACAAAAGTTAGACCCGGAGCATTGCCCTGTGCCTATTCTCCTCAAATATTTACAAGAACTGCTGGAGAAAGGACTTTTTGTCGCTACCTTGAAGTTTTATGTTGCTGCAATCTCTGCCCGGCACGTCTACGTTTATGGCCGGTCAGTGGGTTCACACCTCTTAGTGTGTCGTTTTTTGAAAGGTGCGCTACGTTTGCGGCCTCCAAGGCTTGCACGCGTACCTTCATGGGACCTTCCTCTAGTCCTGGAGGGTTTAAGCTTATCCCCTTTTGAACCAGTTGAAAGTGCTGATCTTAAATGGGTGTCAGTGAAGACTGCCTTTCTACTTGCACTGTCTTCGGCTAAGCGGGTGGGAGAGCTCGATGCCCTATCAGTCGCTGGGGACTGTTTGCGATGGAATTCTGACGGATCTGGGGTTACGCTGTGGCCTAATCCGTCCTTTTTTACCCAAGAGAATTTCAACTTTTCATGTTAACCAGCCAGTTTCCTTGGCTGTGTATGTCCTGCATTCTGATCCAGGATTATCTGTTTCAGGTTCCCTGTGTCCTGTCCGAATGTTGAAGCTATACATTAGTGCGACTGCCGGGATCCGGAAAACAGATGCCCTGTTTGTGTGTTACGGTGATCACAAAAGAGGCTGTGCAGTCTCAAAGCAGCGACTCTCGCATTGGGTCGTGGATGCCATTTTACAAGTATACAGGTCCAGAGGTCTTCAGCCTCCTAAGGTTACGTGCCATTCCACCAGAGGGGTGTCCACCTCCTGGGCTGCACTGAGAGGTGTCCCTTTGAGTGATATTTGTGCTGCTGCTACATGGGCTTCGTCCTGTACCTTCACCCGCTATTACAGACTGAATGTGGCTGCTCCTCCTGCGGTGACTTCGGCGTTGTTGTCTGCCTTCACTCCCCACTGCTGATGTGAGGTGAGTGTGACTCTTCGTGACCTTGTTGGTATTAAGTCATCCAGGTGCTAAAGCACCGCCCTCTGGCGGTCAGGAGGAATGAAATCGAACGAGAGTTACGAATGTAACTACGGTTCTATGAATTCCGGATGACCGCCGGAGTTGCTTGTCACTCAGTCTTGCGAGTTCATTCCGAAAAGAAGCGAGTGCTGGGTGCGTCTGGTATATAAAGACAACCAGTGACATCACCCAGGTCACATTCAATGGCGTGACTTTGTTGGTATATATTCTCGACCTCTGTGCTGCGCACGTAGTTATCTAGGTGCTAAAGCACCGCCCTCTGGCGGTCATCCGGAATTCATAGAACCGTAGTTACATTCGTAACTCTCGGTTTATAATGTGAAGCGATACCTGCTCCTGAAATGGTAATGGTCTGCTAGTTTATTTCTGAACTCCCTCTTATTCACTCACACAGGTCTGGTCCGGTTTGGGTCGTAAATCACAGCATATTTTTGTGAGTTGGGTGGGTGTGGTTGTTTTTAAAAAACAAAGAAACAAACAAAAAAAAACGCTGACCTGCGCATCACTACAGGATAGACCTGTGTTGGAGTTGACAGGCAAGAAGTCCAGTCACTGTCACATCTGTGAGCAGTGCTGGTGCTACAACATTTTGAGCGTGTTGTTAGGGCTGTCACGATTAGGAATTTCTGGAGACGATTAATTGTCAGACAAATAATTGCGATTGATGAATATATTGTCTATTTTTTTCTTTTTTTCCCCTTCGTTATATTCTACTATTGTAGTATAATTACACAACTCTGGAAGAACGTTTGGCTTCTGTGAGTGGAGAAACTGGGAATGGTGCAACTTTTTTAATTTTATCTTCATTTTACATACAGTCCCAACTTTTTCTGATTTGTGGTTGTTTCTGTTTTATTTCTGAAATTTTTTCTCCTCATCAGTCACGTTTTGTGCTTAAACACTGCATTAAGCTCAAGATTGAACAAATAAATACCTTTGGAAAATAACAGCTGTTAAAGTTCAGAGTTCTCACCTGCTTTTTGTAATCTGGGCGTCTGAACATTGTTTTTTTTTTTTTTTTTTTTTGTGGCTCAGTTCATTCATATATTCTCATTTTTTAAATATGTGTTTAAAGATATTTGACCGTTTATTTCATCTCATGATCTCATAAATTTAGCATACAACGCACACATGGTGTGAACAGGACGGTAACGGCAGAATCACACCTTTTCAGAAAGTTCAGAGAGAAGTAAAGGCAGCTTCACGTTTTCGTTTTGTTAACATGTTCACTCGGATTAAAATCCTCTCTCTGCTCCGCACTCGCTACGCACTGAACGTGTCGCGCCTGCATTCAGGAATCTCCCTCACCCACCCCCTCCCTCGCAGTCTGCAGCCTGTTAACTCTGCGCGCGCACACACACACAGGCACAGACACAGACACACACACCGACAGCTCCGCATTTTAGACGGCTTTTGAAGTTTGAAGAAGACGGCACTGTTTTAATCTGCCGTCAGCCTCCTTATTGTCCCGCCTTAAGACGAGAGCGAGGCTGCAGCACAATGTCAGATTCTGAGTCGTTTTATGCTTTGTGGATAAAATAAATAATTCACGGTAATCGCGAATATGAAAAATAATCGCGATTGATGAATATTGTAATAATTGTGACAGCCCTACGTGTGGTGTATCTCACTGGACATGATACAGCACACAGGTGCCTCAGTATTGGGAACTTCAATTACACGCCCATTTTTTCACCTGGTTACAGCAGGTAGATGGTTACTTTGGAGAGGTAGGGATGGGCCAGTTGTCTGCATGGACGGTTGCCATCCGAGAGCCAAGGCAGTTCTATGGTGTAGTGGATGCAGTGGTACCTGCACATGATCCCAATGGGATCAACCCTTTCGTCCATTAATGTTGCAGATTATTTGAAATGAAATGCAAGACCTCTGACTTTGACCTGTTTTTCCTCACAGCCACGATACTTGTTGAAGTTTGAACAGATTTATTTGTCAAAGCCTACCCATTGGGAGCGAGACGGTGCCCCATCTCCCATGATGCCCAATGAAGCAAGGCTCAGAAACTTGACGTAAGTCTCCTTTAGCAGTGTTCATACTTCTTTGGCTGTATGTTTGTCTCTGGCACCTGCTTTTTCCAGACATTAATTGATATGCAAATGGATGCTTTGCTGTAGTGCTTTTCTAGCTGGTACAGATGCTCAAAGTGCTTTACATTCACCCATTTTCACTCACACATTGATGTGTGTTGCTATGCAAGGAGCTGAACTGCATAGAGGGAGCAACTTGGGGATTAAGGACCTTAGTGATGTTCCTTTCTGACAGACGATTGAACCAATGATTCTCTGGTCTCAGCCCCTTTGCTTTTACCTTTAAGCAACAAGGAAGGTTATGTGGTGTGGTGTATGCAGTGATGTTCCTACTCCAAACCTGTGTCATGCTCTGTTGCTGGCCATTCAAGAGAAGAAAAAACATTTGTAGATGATGGCAAGAATTGTTTACTGAAAAGGAAAAAACAGTGAGAGAACATAATGAAGGATGCAGGATTAAGTTGTGTTTACTCTGCAGAGTTAAGGAGTAAAGAGATGCACTCGCAGGACAGAACATACACAAGATCAGCGGTGGTTACTTGCAAAGGAGGACCTACACCTCACGTTGCAAGCTAGAAAAGACTCATGGCTTTGTTGGATAGAAAGATATATTGGGACATGTCCAGGTTGAAGTTATAACAAATGGTTGGAAGTGATGGCGATAATGTTTTAACTCAGGATTTCACAAAAACAGATAATTTGCTATAAAGTTAACTCCCAAATTTCTGAAAATGTGACTGCTAGTTTTTCTACTCTGTTGGTTGTACTGTCAGTACAGAGGAGACAGCTTAAAACATGGAACACAGACTGGAAGCCCAAAATCTGTACAGTCGTCATGTTTGAAGCATGCCTGAGCCCATTCTGAGTTCCACTTTGTCTTGAAGCATCACTTTGTTAGTGCTGAGTTGGCGACAGCTCGCTGCAACGTAACTGGTCACAGCTGGCCAAAAGAAAATGTCACAGAGCATTTTTAGATATAACAGATTAAACTCTGTCTTTGAAGAGTTTTTAGTATAAAAGCTACTACAAGCACCATTTGAAAGGGTCATACTAACATTATCTTCTCTCTGCTCTGTTGGGTGTCACCACAGCAGCACATCTCCATACTGACATCTACTGGTCAAATAAATTGTAGCACAATACTAATATTAAAACTCATTTTTCTTTTGGCTTTTCCAGCAAGTAATATTGTTGTCATTATTGACTAATTATTAGAGATGGGACGATATGCTTTTCCCCCGATTTGATCCTCTCACGATTTTTGGGTGCCGATTTGATTTAAATTGCGATTTTTATGATATTGCCGATTTTTGCGATTCTTAGTTTAGCTTTCTTAATACCAGTGAAAAAGTTGCATAATGATATCTACAGTCTATATCAGGAGGCATATTTCCACAAAAATACACATCACATGTGAATCTGTTTTTAATATTTATTTAGCAGCTTATTTAACTGTTCTGCTCAGTCAGTGCTGTAAAAAAAAAAAAAAAATTCACAAACGGAACACCTGAACCTGAGCACCTGAAAACTCAAATGTGATTCTAACTTTATTAACTTGAATTTGAAAAGTGCTCTTTTAAAACCCTAGACATCAAAAGTAGTAAATAAAATATATAATACACAAACAAAAATAGTTACTTTAGCAGCTTATTTAACTGTTCTGCTCATTTAGTGCTGTAAAAAAATAAATTCACAAACATCACCTGAACCTGAGCACTTGAAATCAAATGTAAGCCTTTTGTTTTCGAGCAATACCTTCTGGAAGGTATTGCGTACCTCAGCCTCAGCGTGTGTAGCATGTTCCTGAAACCCGTATTTTCCACAACACTATAAGGCTGCAGGTCTTTGCAAATAAAGTCCGCGATTGATTTTCTGATGCGCTTCGCTTTTTCAGAACTGCTGGGTAGATTGGAAAATGCTGCTTTCAGTGTCTGCTGGCTTGCTGCTGCAGGACGTTTGGCTGGAAGCTCTGCATTTACTTCAGGATGGTGCCTTGCTAGGTGGGCATTGAGGTTTATCGTATTTCCGCAGTACGCAACGTGTGCATTACAGATTTTACAAATAGCTTTCAACATGCCCAGTTCTGCTTATCCCTTCAAAGCATAAAATCCAAAATGTGCCCACACTTTAGATTTAAAATGCTATGGTGGGTGTTTTATCCCTGCGCCATGTAGTGAGTTGTCCGCCATTCTTTGCCTTCAATTTAAGCCCCCCCCCCCCCCCCCCCCCCCCCAGGTGCATTTCTGGAAAAGGTCTCACTTGACAATTTTCAGCATTTTTGGGTGTGTGACATAAATTTTAGAATGAGCAGAATCATCCCGATGACTGACAGACAGAGGAAACCAAACCTGCTCCGTCAGAAAACGAAGCTTCTGAGCTGCCATTAGAAAGTGATGGCTTGAATTTACAAACAGGAAATGACACACTTCACCTTGAAACTCCTAACTTTTTCAGAGTGTCAGATTTTGGAACCTAAAATGTGGTGATGCGCTATTTGTGTGGATGCTTGTTTACTGAAGCTGTGTACATGGACGTGGGATATCTGCATGACTTTTTTTTTTAAACAGACTTCTTGACACGGAGATGGATTTGTTACATTGGGAAAAAGTCAGAATACATTATTTTGAGGAGTTAATGGACTTTATTTAATGTGCCACATTCATGAGAGAACTGAAAGCGGAGTTGCAGCTGGCTACTGCGTGTGTGTGCGTGGGGGGTTTGATCGTGTGGAGTTTACATTTGGGCTAGGTGTGAGTTCACTTTTTACCCATTCTTCTCCCCCCCCCCCCCCCCCCAGTGGACTGTGTGTGTGTGTGTGTGTGTGTGTGTGTGTGTGTGTGTGTGTGTGTGTGTGTGTGTGTGTGTGTGTGTGTGTGTGTGTGTGTGTGTGTGTATATATATATATATATATATATATATACATACACACACACAATTCCAATGAAGTTGGGACATTGAATGAATGAATGAATGAATGAAAACTGTTTATTTCGAACATTTGATACAACAACAATTACAAGATAGATCAGTAAAGACAACAACAAAAAAGTTCCTATTGTGTACCCAACATGTCCGAAAAGGGGTAGGGTGAAGCATCAGCTTATTTATCCCTACCCCTTCTTCCCCACAACCAGTAATACCCTTTGCCACATATACACATAGATTCCTACACACCTAAACCGATATTAATATATATATATATATATATATACATACACATACACATATATATATATATACATACACACATCAACATACATACACATATACATACACATATATACACATATATATACACAAACATAAATATACACCTACACATACCTACTTACATACAAAATACTATATATTTACAAGCCGAAGCAAAAAACAAAAACACTCTAACCCTCATTACCCTTCCTCCTCCCTATACCCAGAAAAAAACATATTTTTGTACCGCTGTTTGAACTGGTTCATGCTTGGACATTGCTTGAGCCCCACTCCCAATCTGTTCCACATCCTCACCCCACAGACAGAAATACAGAAACCTTTTAATGTTGTTCGTGCCCACTGATGCTTTAAATTAAATTTCCCCCTCAGACTGTAATCCCCTGATCTGTTAAAAAACATATTTTTAATATTTGCTGGAAGTAAATTGTTTATTGCTTTATACACAATTTGTACTGTTTGAAAATGAACCAAGTCTGTGAATTTTAAGAATTTGGATTGTAAAAATAGTGGATTTGTATGATCTCTATAGCCAGTATTATGAATAATTCTTATAGCTCTTTTCTGCATTACTGATAGTGATTGTGTTGTACCTTTATAAGTATTACCCCATACCTCTGCACAGTACTGTAAATATGGTAAAACCAGTGAGCAGTAAAGAATGCGGAGTGAGTTGTGGTCCAGAATGTTTCGCTTTGTTTAGAACTGAAATGCTTCTTGACAGTTTACTTTGTATATGTTTTATATGAGTCTTCCAGTTTATCTTATCATCTATTATCACCCCCAGAAACTTATTTTCATGTACCCTTTCAATATCTACCCCCTCGACTTGTAACTGAACCTGTATGTCTGTATTACAATAGCCAAATAACATGTATTTTGTTTTACTTAAGTTTAATGATAATTTGTTTCTGTCAAACCATATTTTCAATTTTCCCATTTCTATACTGATCCTCCTCAGTAACTCCTGCAAATCCCCCCCTGAACAAAAATGCTTGTGTCATCTGCAAATAATACTAATTTTAATATTTTGGAAACATTGACAATATCATTTATATAAATTAGAAACAGTTTTGGACCCAATACTGACCCCTGTGGGACGCCACAAGCATTGTCCAAGCATGATGATGTATATTCCCCCAACTTCACAAACTGTTTTCTGTTACTTAAGTAGCTTCTCACCCAGTGCAACACCAACCCCCTAATCCCATACTGTTCAAGTTTATTGATTAATATGTCATGATTAATTGTATCAAAAGCCTTTTTAAGGTCTATAAATATTCCAACTGAATGTAATTTGTGGTCTATGGTGTTTGTAATCTCCTCAACTGATTCTATTAATGCAAGTGATGTTGAACTATGTGCTCTGAATCCATATTGACTATCAGTAAGTAATTTATGTTTATTTATGAATTTGTCTAATCTATTATTGAATAACTTTTCTAATAATTTGGAAAATTGTGGAAGCAAAGAAACAGGTCTATAATTTGTGAAGTGGTGTCTATCCCCAGTCTTATACAGCGGCACAACCTTAGCTATTTTCATTTGATTGGGAAATTTACCGGTTTGAAATGATAAGTTACAGATGTATGTTAATGGTTCTACAATCCATTCAATGACCTGTTTTACCACCACCATATCAATTTCATTTAAATCGGTAGATGTTTTATATTTACAATTATTCACAATGTCTATAATTTCATTTCCATCCACTGCTGTGAGGAACATTGAACAGGGATTTCTTTCTATAAGATTATTATCCCAATCCTCAGGTTGGGAATCTGGAATTTTTTCTGCCAAGCTTGGTCCAATATTTACAAAAAAATTATTAAAACCGTTGACTACCTCATCCTTATTTTCCTTCTTGACATTATTATCAATGAAATACTGAGGGTAACTCTGGTTTTTATTACCATTTTTGATAATGCTATTTAATATATCCCATATTCCTTTAATATTGTTTTTGTTATTATATAATATGTTACTATAATATTCCTTCCTACATACCCGTATAATATTAGTTAATCTATTTTTGTATTTCTTATATCTATTTTCTGCCTCTTTAGTCTTTAGTTTTATGAATTCTCTATACAGTGTATTTTTCTTATTACATGCATTTCGTAACCCTTTCGTCATCCATGGTCGAGCTTGGATTTTTTGTTTTCTGTAGTCTTGTTTAATTGGACCATTTTTATCATATAATGATGTAAATATTTGTAAAAAAGTTTCATATGCACTATCAACATCATGTTGATAGTGCACAACATTGTGTAAAATGTAAATAAAAACAGAATACAGTGATTTGCAAATCCTCTTCAACCTATATTCAATTAAATACACCACAAAGACAAAATATTTAATGTTCAAAGTGATAGACTTTTTATTGTTTTTGTGCAAATATTTGCTCATTTTGAAATGGATGCCTGCAACACATTTCAAAAAAGCTGGGACAGTGGTATGTTTACCACTGTGTTCCATCATTTTTCCTTCTAACAACACTCAATAAGCATTTGGGAACTGAGGACACCTATTGTTGAAGCTTTGTAGGTGGAATTCTTTCCCATTCTTGCTTGATGTTCGACTTCAGTTGTTCAACAGCCCAGGTCTAGTTGTCGTATTTTGCGATTCATAATGCGCCACACATTTCCAATGGGCGACAAGTATGGACTGCAGGCAGGCTAGTCTAGTACCTGGACTCTTTTACTATGAAGCCACACTGTTGTTACACGTGCAGAATGTGGCTTGGCATTGTCTTGCTGAAATAAGCAGGGACGTCCCTGAAAAAGACGTTGCTTGGATAATAGCATGTGTTCCTCCAAAACCCAGATGTACCTTTCAGCATTGATGGTGCCATCACAGACATGCAAGTTGCCCATTCCATGGGCACTAACACACCCCATACTTCACAGATGCTGGCTTGTGAACTTTGCGTTGGTAACAATCTGGATGGTCTTTATCCTCTTTTGTCTGGAAGACACGACATCCATGATTTCCAAAAACAATTTGAAATGTGGACTCATCAGACCACAGCACACTTTTTCACTTTGCGTCTGTCCATTTCAAATGAGCTCGGGCACAGAGAAGGCGGCGACGTTTCTTGATATTGTTGATGTATGGCTTTTGCTTTGTATGGTAGAGTTTTAACTTGTAGATGTAGCGACAAACTGTGTTAACTGACAATGGTTTTCTGAAGTGTTCCTGATCCTTTACACAATGATGTTAGTTTTTAATGCAGTGCCGCTTGAGGGATCGAAAGTCACGGGCATTCAATGTTGGTTTTCGGCCTTGCCGCTTACGTGTAGAAAGTTCTCCATATTCTCTGAATCCTGGACTATGGACTGTAGATGATGGAATCACTAAATTCCTTGCAATTGAACATTGCGAAACATTGGTCTTAAACTGTTGGACTATTTTTTTTTTCATGCATTTGTTCACAAAGTAGTGATCCTCGCACCATCTTTACTTGTGAACGGCTGAGACTTTTGGGGATGCTCATTTTATACCCAATCATGAGACTCACCTGTTTCCAAACAGGTGTTCTTTGAGCATTCATCAACTTTCCAAGTCTTTTGTTGCCCCTGTCCCAGCTGTTTTGAAATGTGTTGCAGGCATCCATTTCAAAATGAGCAAATATTTGCACAAAAACAATAAAGTTTATCAGTTTGAACATTAAATATCTTGTCTTTGTGGTGTATTCAATTGAATATAGGTTGAATAGGACTTGCAAATCATTGTATTCTGTTTTTATTTACATTTCACACAACATCCCAACTTCATTGGAATTAAGGTTGTATCTAGAGTCAAAAATTTGTGCAGTAGTTTTGACTGAATCCCGCTAACAGTCAGACAGACAGGCACAAATAAATAAATAAATAAACACCAATGATTTTATTAACATCCTTGGCGGATGTAATAATGTTACAGTAGTGTTCAGAATAATAGTAGTGCTATGTGACTAAAAAGATTAATCCAGGTTTTGAGTATATTTCTTATTGTTACATGGGAAACAAGGTACAAGTAGATTCTCACAAATCCAACAAGACCAAGCATTCATGATATGCACACTCTTAAGGCTATGAAATTAGGCTATTAGTAAAAAAAAAAAAAAAGTAGAAAAGGGGGTGTTCACAATAATAGTAGTGTGGCATTCAGTCAGTGAGTTTGTCAATTTTGTGGAACAAACAGGTGTGAATCAGGTGTCCCCTATGTAAGGATGAAGCCAGCACCTGTTGAACATGCTTTTCTCTTTGAAAGCCTGAGGAAAATGGGACGTTCAAGACATTGTTCAGAAGAACAGCGTAGTTTGATTAAAAAGTTGATTGGAAAGGGGAAAACTTATACGCAGGTGCCAAACATTATAGGCTGTTCATCTACAGTGATCTCCAATGCTTTAAAATGGACAAAAAGAAAAAAGAAAAACACGCGTGGAAGAAAATGGAAAACAACCATCAAAATGGATAGAAGAATAACCAGAATGGCAAAGGCTCACCCATTGATCAGCTCCAGGATGATCAAAGACAGTCTGGAGTTACCTGTAAGTACTGTGACAGTTAGAAGACGCCTGTGTGAAGCTAATTTATTTGCAAGAATCCCCCACAAAGTCCCTCTGTTAAATAAAAGACATGTGCAGAAGAGGTTACAATTTGCCAAAGAACACCTCAACTGGCCTAAAGAGAAATGGAGGAATATTTTGTGGACTGATGAGAGTAAAATTGTTCTTTTTGGGTCCAAGGGCCGCAGACAGTTTGTGAGACGACCCCCAAACTCTGAATTCAAGCCACAGTGTTGCAAAGGTGTCGTAGCACGGACCCACAACAGGGGGCGCAAATGAACGGACAATGAATAAGCCAAAAAGGTAACAATTTAATGTTGCGATAATACACAACGAAACGTACTGTAATCTGCACAGTCAATTTAACACCACGTGACGTGTGGGCAGGCTCGAAGATAGAAGACCCCCGACGAGAGAGAAGCTGCGTCCCACACGGCTTCCACCACCAACGGTCTGAAGAACACCGGAGCCGCCAAGTCCCGAGTCCCCAGGTGGCCTCTGTCTTCGGCTGTCGACCCTGGTACTGCTGGCAGAAAGCAGAAATATGATGAGTGAGTGTGAGTCCGCACACTCAGTAAATCCACAGTTAACGAGGGAGGAAGCGCCTCCACCTCCAAGCACACACTCGTGCAGCTCCTGTTTGAGCACTTATCTGGGTGGGAGGTGTTGCGAAGCCGTCGCTGAACACCTCAAACGCCACCTCCACAGACGAGTCTCACCGACAGGAAAACGGCTGCAAAGAAGAGTTTAGTCAGATACACAGTCTTAAGTTCACAGAGAAATTACCTTGGTAATGGTAGTCGATTTCTCGGCGGGGAGGTGGAGTTGCAGTCCGGCTTTTATGGTGGTGATGATGAACGAGTGACAGCTGGTGCAGAGGATGAGTGACAGCTGTCACTTCTTCTGGGTCTGGCGCCCTCTCGTGCTTGGAGCCCGCACTCCAAGCAGGGCGCCCTCTGGTGGTGGTGGGCCAGCAGTACCTCCTCTTCAGCGGCCCACACAACACACAGTTCACAGTGAAGACAGTGAAGCATGGTGGTGCAAGCATCATGATATGGGCATGTTTCTCCTACTATGGTGTTGGGCCTATATATCGCATACCAGGTATCATGGATCAGTTTGGATATGTCATAATACTTGAAGAGGTCATGTTGCCTTATGCTGAAGAGGACATACCCTTGAAATGGGTGTTTCAACAAGACAGTGACCCCAAGCACACTAGTAAACAAGCAAAATCTTGGTTACAAACCAACAAAATTAATGCCTCGCAGATGAAATCATGAAAAACTGTGGTTATACAACTAAATACTAGTTTAGAGATTCACAGGATTGCTAAAAAAGCAGTTTGAACATAATAGTTTTGAGTTTGTAGCGTCAACAGCAGATGCTACTATTATTGTGAACACCCCCTTTACTACTTTTTTTTTTTTTTTTTTTTTTACTAATAGCCCAATTTCATACCCTTAAGAGTGTGCATATCATGAATGCTTGGTCTTGTTAGATTTGTGAGAATCTACTGAATCTACTGGTACCTTGTTTCCCATGTAACAATACGAAATATATTCAAAACCTGGATTAATCTTTTTAGTCACATAGCACACTACTACTATTCTGAACACTACTGTACATCATTCATTATGAGCAGGTGAGCTTAGAGAGACATGGTTACAACATCATATTTTCAGAAAAGTTCCATACTTTGTGTTTTTGTGCTGCCATGACTGAACCCATCCTATACAGCCTATTTGTTTTTGAGTTATTGTGAACGATGTGCCTTTACTCAAGTGTGTGACAACATTTGAAGGACGCTATGGCCAATCATTCCTCCTGTTCTCTGGCCCTGTGATTGACACAGCGTCTGTGTGCCAGCCCTTGCAGGTCTTCTATGGTGCCCAGGACTTACTTTGTATAAATTTGATATTTTTGCCCCGTTGTATAGCAGATACAGAAACGTTGTACGCTTGGAATTCAAGCTACTTCTGTTCTATTACTGTGAGCAATGTGCAGAGGTACTCTTGAATTGTACTGATAAAGTGTAAAATTCCAAAAACAAAAACATGGAAACAGGGTTGGTTCATAGAAACAGAAGGGGGGTGGGGGTGTGTGTCTGACTTTGGATCTCCATCTGCGGGGAGAGTTTGATTAATCTGGAAACTCTTAACTGCCTATGTGTCTGTCATGTGTGGCTTCACCCAAACAGGTACTCTGCTCCTTTGTATGTTGACATCACAAAGACCATCATCAAGGAGGGTGAGGACCAGCTACAAACACAGCACCAGAAGACCTTCATTGGTAAAATTCCCATCATGCTTCGCTCCACTTACTGCCTCCTGAGCGGTCTGACCGACCGTGACCTGTGTGAACTGAATGAGTGCCCACTTGACCCTGGTGGGTACTTCATCATCAATGGCTCTGAAAAGGTAAAGGATGCTGGACAGTGCTAAAACAGTCTATTGCTACATGCCAACTTTAATCATTTCAAGATTAGTGAGATGAAATAACAAACTTACATAAGCTAATTTAAAGATAACATCCAGGCATAGACATTAAGCCTGGGTCCCACCGAATAATGAATGATGAATAATGAGCCAAGCATGGGTGTGTCAGTGATATTCGAAGAATGACCCACGTTTTCATCTATCACGTATCCGCTATGAAGGTGCCTCTATGTGCCTCTCTGTACCCTGCATGTGCCACGTAGCAGCCTCAAGTGAGCCACGACCGACATGTCATTAGAGCCTCGAATGGCTCGCATCAGCTGCACTAAGCCACATAGTGCCATGATAGCGCCATGATAACGCCATATTGCCGCACGTTTAGCCATGATGGGTTTGGTCCAAACCTCCAGCCCTCCCACACCTGGTCCCTTTTAAAGTGTGGGTTTTCAATTCGCAGCAGCATTTAAAGATGTCACATTTTTTGAATGCAGTCCAAAAACAGACACTCCAGTACAGTCCTGCAGTTGTGCGCTGTGCGACAGGCTGCTGTCCACATGTAATGCACCAGACCAGCTAGAACCGAAGCATGGGTTCCTGGAGAGCCGCCTCTATGCTCTTTGCTGGCTCCGCGGCCCGCTGGCTTTATTTCTTCTGCGACTTTAAGCACACACACCATGATCCCACTATAAACTTTATGTTTGTCCGTTTATTTCTGCAAAATCGCTCTTTTGCGTTCATGCCGCTGTCCATTCCTGGAGAGCCGCCTCTGTGCTCCTTCTCACTGGCTTCCTTTCCATCTGTGGCTTGCTAGCTTTATTTTTTCACTGGCTTTAAACAGTCATTTTTACACCGTGATCACTTTTAACTTTGTGTTCGTCCATTTATTTCTGCAAAATCGCCCTTTTGCACGCGGTGCCGTTCTGCATACAGAATGAGGTGGTCGCTTTAATTATATACATCTGTGGATCACTTTCAAAAAAAAAATATATTACACAGCTTACAAGTCCACCATGATACAGCTTTTAACTTTATGTCTTCAAAATCGGTCATTTGTGCGCGTCTCCTTCTGTGTTGTGGCACAGCTAGGCGCTGCTTTTAGCGGCTTCACTGGAGTTATTTCTTCTGCCGCTTTAAACACACATCCACATCACGCAGTCATACAAATTTTAACTTTGTGTTCGTCCAATATTGACTGAAAAATCACTCTTTTGTGAGCTGGTGTTCTGCCTAAATGCTTGTTTGGATCAGTGCGCAGACACCAGATCCATTAACAACCTATTAAATCAACTATAGATATACTTTTACAGCTAGGAACTGTTTATCGAGCTATAAAAACCATTAAAAATAGTTACCTTAAGCTGTTCAAAATACATTCCACATGGGGCAGGAAAGAGAGGGAAAAAGTGTCCAGATGAAACAGTCCTCTGTGATTCCAGAAGCGATTTGAGGTGTTTTCACCATCCAAGATTTGGCAGAAAATGATTAATCCGCTACAAAATAACTGTTTTATATACAGCGCACAGAGCAGGTGGAATTGTGTGCACAAGAGGGCAGCCAATCCAAAAATAGCCTCTCAGGTCCTCCGTAACCGCCAGGCGCATCCTTGTAAGCACCACGCACATGCCTCTAAGCCGTCGCAGTAGCTCGTACACAAACTGCGCCACGCTGTTGTTGCTAATTTTGAACTTCTTGAAATTAGTGCCATGCTCAGAGAGGAGCCTCGTTAACTGAAGATAATGCCTCTAAGAGCCTCTCAGAGCTACGAAACTCCCACGATAGTTGAAGAAACCCTCTCGTAGCAAAGAAAACATGCTGCGTGGCTCATTATTCATCCTTCATTATTCGGTGGGACCCAGGCTTTAAGCATTTTCAGATTGTTGTCCTATAGAACAAGCAGAATGAGAGACCCACTTGTCTTATTGCTATGACTTGTCCCACTTCGGTGGGTTTGGCGACAGCGGCTTAAGAAACATGTTCTTGTGTGTGTAACTTTCATTTGTATGCCATCTTCACGGCAAGCTCCAGCTTCTAAGAGATGCTGCCAACTGCACACTCCTTCAGCCATTCTGTATGTATATATCGGGGATCTGATCAGTAATGGAGAAATCTGAGGAAAAGTCAACCCTCAGGACAAGGAAGATGGGTTATCAATGCTCTGAAATGCATCTTAGAGCAATCATTTGAAGAAATTTCATGAGAAATTTGTAAAATACAGCAGTCTGAATATTAGCAGTTACAAATGTTGTTACAGTTCAGTAAATAATATTCATCTGTCTCCAATGGTAGGATGATTATGTCCACAGCAGCAAAAAGTATCCAAGTTGTACTTAAGATTCTTCAATATTCACCTGCACTAATATAAAAACAGTGACTATGATAGATTATTATACAAAGCTAGACTTTGCAGTTAAAAGGATTATAGCAAGTCATGTTTCTACAGTAATGTTGAGTATTTGAACAGAAAAATAAAGTCGACATCCAACTTAGAATTGCTGGCTATGAAATAATATCAGCACTAGTTAGTTATTATACAAATAATGAATGTTTATAAGTCCTCCTGCTCACAGCCTCCAGAAGGTGCAGGGGATTTTTGTTTGTGCATGTATGCTCCGTGGTATAACTCACAAACTCGTAGCTTAAGATCTTCACTTAGCCTGGAAAAAGAGTTTGTTGCTCTATAAAAAAGCCCTCCGTAAAGCTAGGACATCTTTCTACTCATCACTAATTGAAGAAAATAAGAACAACCCCAGGTTTCTTTTCAGCACTGTAGCCAGGCTGACAAAGAGTCAGAGCTCTATTGAGCTGAGTATTCCATTAACTTTAACTAGTAATGACTTCATGACTTTCTTTGCTAACAAAATTTTGACTATTAGAGAAAAAATTACTCATAACCATCCCAAAGATGTATCGTTATCTTTGGCTGCTTTCAGTGATGCCGGTATTTGGTTAGACTCTTTCTCTCCGATTGTTCTGTCTGAGTTATTTTCATTAGTTACTTCATCCAAACCATCAACATGTTTATTAGACCCCATTCCTGCCAGGCTGCTCAAGGAAGTCCTACCATTATTTAATGCTTCAATCTTAAATATGATCAATCTATCTTTGTTAGTTGGTTATGTACCACAGGCCTTTAAGGTGGCAGTAATTAAACCATTACTTAAAAAGCCATCACTTGACCCAGCTATCTTAGCTAATTATAGGCCAATCTCCAACCTTCCTTTTCTCTCAAAGATTCTTGAGAGGGTAGTTGTAAAACAGCTAACTGATCACCTGCAGAGGAATGGTCTATTTGAAGAGTTTCAGTCAGGTTTTAGAATTCATCATAGTACAGAAACAGCATTAGTGAAGGTTACAAATGATCTTCTTATGGCTTCGGACAGTGGACTTATCTCTGTGCTTGTTCTGTTGGACCTCAGTGCTGCTTTTGATACTGTTGACCATAAAATTTTATTACAGAGATTAGAGCATGTCATAGGTATTAAAGGCACTGCGCTGCGGTGGTTTGAATCATATTTGTCTAATAGATTACAGTTTGTTCATGTAAATGGGGAATCTTCTTCACAGACTAAAGTTAATTATGGAGTTCCACAAGGTTCTGTGCTAGGACCAATTTTATTCACTTTATACATGCTTCCCTTAGGCAGTATTATTAGACGGTATTGCTTAAATTTTCATTGTTACGCAGATGATACCCAACTTTATCTATCCATGAAGCCAGAGGATACACACCAATTAGCTAAACTGCAGGATTGTCTTACAGACATAAAGACATGGATGACCTCTAATTTCCTGCTTTTAAACTCAGATAAAACTGAAGTTATTGTACTTGGCCCCACAAATCTTAGAAGCATGGTGTCTAACCAGATTGTTACTCTGGATGGCATTTCCCTGATCTCTAGTAATACTGTGAGAAATCTTGGAGTCATTTTTGATCAGGATATGTCATTCAAAGCGCATATTAAACAAATATGTAGGACTGCCTTTTTGCATTTACGCAATATCTCTAAAATCAGAAAGGTCTTGTCTCAGAGTGATGCTGAAAAACTAATTCATGCATTTATTTCCTCTAGGCTGGACTATTGTAATTCATTATTATCAGGTTGTCCTAAAAGTTCCCTAAAAAGCCTTCAGTTGGTTCAGAATGCTGCAGCTAGAGTACTGACGGGGACTAGCAGGAGAGAGCATATCTCACCCGTGTTGGCCTCTCTTCATTGGCTTCCTGTTAATTGTAGAATAGAATTTAAAATTCTTCTTCTTACTTATAAGGTTTTGAATAATCAGGTCCCATCTTATCTTAGGGACCTTGTAGTACCATATTACCCCATTAGAGCGCTTCGCTCTCAGACTGCGGGCTTACTTGTAGTTCCTAGGGTTTGTAAGAGTAGAATGGGAGGCAGAGCCTTCAGCTTTCAGGCTCCTCTCCTGTGGAACCAGCTCCCAATTCAGATCAGGGAGACAGATACCCTCTCTACTTTTAAGATTAGGCTTAAAACTTTCCTTTTCGCTAAGGCTTATAGTTAGGGCTGGATCGGGTGACCCTGGACCATCCCTTGGTTATGCTGCTTTAGACGTAGACTGTGGGGGGGTTCCCATGATGCACTGTTTCTTTCTCTTTTTGCTCCGTATGCATCACTCTGCATTTAATCATTAGTGATCGATCTCTGCCCCCCTTCTCGGCATGTCTTTTTCCTGGTTCTTTCCCTCAGCCCCAACCAGTCTCAGCAGAAGACTGCCCCTCCCTGAGCCTGGTTCTGCTGGAGGTTTCTTCCTGTTAAAAGGGAGTTTTTCCTTCCCACTGTGGCCAAGTGCTTGCTCATAGGGGGTCGTTTTGACCGTTGGGGTTTTTCATAATTGTTGTATGGCCTTGCCTTACAATATGGAGCGCCTTGGGGCAACTGTTTGTTGTGATTTCGCGCTATATAAGAAAAAAGTTGATTGATTGATTGATGTATGCGCGTATGATTGTGTGTGTGCAGAGTGCAATGGTACCAAACGTATGGGACCAAATTTGCACTCTAAATGCAATGCAACACAAATGGGACAAATTAATCCATGTCATGTGACATACAAAGGACCAATCAAATGACAAGGATCCACTCAGCCATTATGTAATCTGAAATATCTATCTATAAGACAAGAAACCTGTGTGCTTGTATGTGGCTCGTGTGTGTATACAGTGGCTTGCAAAAGTATTCATTCTCCTTGGTATTTCATGGGTTTTAATTTGTTTATGGCATTTCGAATACAAAAAGTAAATCAGGCTTTTCAATATAAAAATTTCTAAAATTATCTTCCTTAGACTCAGACTGAAAGTAAATCTCTACAACTTGATATTAGTTAATTAAAAATATAAAAGCCAAGATCATGACACGACGCAAACAGGAATCAAGGATCAAAAGTATCCAAGAAAGATTAAAGGAGTTTCAACGTGACGCAGATGCTTCTTAAGGGCTTCTTCTCTACTCGACGTGAAACGACATATGACACTTTCCTCATCCAAACGTCAATCTTGACCCAGACACTGGATAGCGATTGCTTGTTTTTTCGTTCTGCGCGCTGCTATGGACCAGCAGTCCGCGCTGTCAGGGGCTCCCTTGTTCCATAGGGACTCTCCTCTCAACTTCGAAGTGGATAATCCACTTCACTTGTGGAAGTCACTGTTATATTATGTTGTTCATCAATGTTATCACTGTTATTATTGTTCTTCTAGACCGACCTTTTTGTTCATGCTTAGCCACATACTCTATAATGTACATTGTGTTGACTTGATTAAGTAAAATTAATAGACAAAAGTATAATTTTATTTCCCTTAACGTAAACGGCTTACATAACCCAATAAAACGTAGTAAAATAATCAGTAAAATTAAACGCGAGAAACAAGAAGTGATATTTTGGCAAGAGACGCATCTTAACGACACTGAGCATGAAAAAATTAAAAAATGGTTCAAACATACGTACTATTCATCTTTCAAAAAAGGAAATGCGAGAGGAGTGGCAATTCTTATTTCAAACAAAATCAACTTTGAGTTCACTTCGCAAATTTCTGACACTGAAGGAAGATATGTGCTAGTAAAGGGTTTGATTGATCATAAAAAAGTGACATTACTTAATGTTTATCACCCTCCCGGAAATGATAAGCAGTTTGTTAAAAAAATATTCAACTTAATATGTACTGAAATATCTGGAGTACTAGTATGTGCTGGAGACTGGAACGCTCATTTATCCCCTTCTCTTGACTCTTCCACAAATAAGAGGATACAACCTCCAGCAATACTGATTAACAAATTGCTTAAAGAAGTGGGTATGAAAGATGTGTGGCGAGATTTTCATCCACATGAGAAATGCTTTACCTTTTTTTCCTCATTCACGTACTATGTTATCTAGACTATTTTTTCATGCTCAGCTCAGACAGGTACAGAATTATTCAATGTGAAATTGGAGTACGAGATGTTTCAGACCATGCAGGAGTATATTTGACGCTACATTTAGATACCAAGCGAAAAGAAACCCTTTGGAGACTTAACAATAACCTCCTTAATGATATAGACCTTAAAAATATGTAGAAGAACAATTAACAGACTACACATATCATAATGATAACGATGAAACTTTACCTAGTGTGATATGGGACGCAGCAAAAGCAGTTTTGAGAGGAAGGCTTATAATGTGGTCATCAATTAAAGAGAAAGAGAAACTAATTTCAGACAAGACTGCTGAACTAAAATTCTTAGAACAACAACACATGAGAAACAAAGACAACGATACGCTGCAAAAAATCCTTTCAGTTAAACAAATATTAAACAATCTATATGACGATCACATAGAAAGGAAAGCAAAATTTATTAAACAAAATTATTACGAGAATGGACCAAGAGCTAAAAAGTTACTTGCCTGGAGGACACGAAAACTACAAGCCAGCCGCAATATTCACAAGATAAGAGACCCAGTTAATAACACAGTACAATATAATTTAGAAGAGATTCAGACATCCTTTATTACTTATTATACAAATTTATATTCTCAGCCATCTGCAGCAGATGCAACTATAGTAGAGAATTTTCTTACAAAATTAGACTTACCTTTGATAGGAAGAGAACAAAACAAAAAACTTACACAAAAAATAACAGAAAAAGAAATCGATAAAGCAATTTCAAACTTAAAGGGAAACAAAATGCCAGGCTCTGACGGGTTTCCCTCAGAGCGGTACAAATATTTTAGACAAAAAATTATACCTTTGCTTAAATCTTGCTTTGATTATGTGCTCACAGGAGGTACAATACCTAAATCCTGGAATCAAGCCCTTATCTCTGTAATACCAAAAACAGGGAAAGATGCAACTGAATGCGGCTCATATCGGCCTGTATCAATACTAAATGTAGATTATAAAATATTTACAACAATCCTGGCAAAAAGACTAGAACAGATTATCCCAGAATTAATAGATACTGATCAGACGGGATTTGTGAAAGGGAGACAGGCACACGACAACATCCGCAGAGCCCTTCACCTTGTAAAATACATGACAAACACAGAGTCAGTTGTTTTAAGCCTTGATGCTGAAAAGACTTTTGACTCTGTCCGATGGGAGTTTTTATTTCTGACCTTAAAACGTTTTGGCTTTGATGATCAATTCATCCAATGTCTCAAATCACTATACCATTCCCCCACAGCCAGGATAAAAATTATTGGGGATCTCTCCGGTGAAATTTCACTGAAAAGGGGATGTAGGCAAGGATGCGGCCTCAGTGCAACCTTATTCGCATTGTATATTGAGCCACTAGCACAAGCAATTAGAGAAATAGATAATATCAAAGGCGTCTTTGTAAAAGACAAAGAATATAAAATTTGTCTATACGCTGACGATGTTTTGCTTACACTTACCAAACCCGAGACCAGCCTAACCACATTAATAACCCTACTTGATACATTTGGATCATACTTTGGTTACAAATTAAATTTCCAAAAAACTCAAATCCTCACTTACAATTATAAACCGAGTAAAAATGTCCTAAAACGCTTACAGTGTAATTGGAACAACTGTATAATTAAATACTTAGGGGTCTAAATACCCAAGGATCCAAATGACCTTCTCAAATACAATTATGACCCCCTGACAAACAATATTAAAGCAGATTTAAAGAGATGGTTGCTCCTCCCCATGAACATGTATCATAGAATTGAAATGATAAAAATGACCATATTACCTAAATTACTATATCTATTTTTGGCATTACCAATCGAAGTGTCCTCCAGGCAATTTGTTGAATGGAACATAATGATTTCTAGTTTCATTTGGAATAAACAACGCCCACGAATAAAATATGAAACCATGCAATTAAGTAAGAGCGAAGGAGGCATGGCTCTCCCTTGTCTCGAAAGTTATTACAAGGCCACACAGCTTAGTTTTGGTTTTGTGGTGTGACTTAGCTGAGGACGCCAAATGGAAAGGAATTGATCAAGCAGAGACTGGTGTTCCCCTTCCCTCTATTTTGGGAGACAAACAGAAAATTAAATTACTTTTAAACAGTGTAAATGTTTACATAAAAACACCATTAAATATTTGGTTTAAAGAATCTAGAAAAGAGGCCTTTGAAAAAGCTGCACGAATTTTGCGTTGGCCTGCTTATGATACACAATTTACTCCCTCCAAATTTGATAGCAAATTCCAATACTGGTGTAACAAAGGGATAACTGCATATTGGAAAATATCAGATGGCAACATAAAAAGCTTCCAACAACTAGCAATTGATTACGCCTTGGAGAAGGATGATTTCTACAGGTACCTTCAGTTGAGACATCACTTCAATAATAATATCAGAAATACAAAACAAGAAATTGATGACTTGGTCAGACTTATCTTGGATGTATGCAAAGGGAAACTTACTAAAAAGTATGTCTCCTCCACATATTCTGTTTTGCAAATAAGAAGAGCAAATTCAACTATGTACATAAAACAGAAATGGGAAAAAGAGGCCGGAATTAAATTAACAGAAGATGATTGGTTAAATATATGTAAAACTATCACGACAACCTCAAGCTCAGATTTGTGGAGAGAATTTATGTGGAAGAACACAATGAGATATTTTACAACACCTAAAATCAAAGAACATCAGACCAAAAATCATATACCGGGCAATTGTTGGAGGAATTGTGGACAGTCATCAGCTGGACATTACCACATATTCTGGAATTGCCCCAAAATCGCCACCTATTGGGCAGACATAATAAAAGACTGTAACCAGACTTCAAATACATGAAACTTTCAGTGTATTTTACTTAGGAAATATACCTATCGGGATGAGAAAAAAAGGATCGTTACCTCCTTCAGATATTACAGGCAGCCAGCAAAAAAGCAATAACCAGAAGATGGCTACAAGAAGAACCCTTACAGAATGGATGAACATTGTTAACGAAATATACGAGATGGAAAAAATAACTTTTTCTCTGAGACAATCTTTGGACAAAGGGAAACTGTTTTGGGAAAAATGGACATCATATATTTACTCTTGATGTAAGCAATTGTTTAATGACAGACATACATAGAGATGATGCAACGTATGATGGCTTTCAATATCTTTATTTCTGAATGTATCTTATTTTTGGTAAAATCGGTCTATTATGTCGTTTAATTATGATTTGTGTTTTCTTTATGTTTGAAAAAACTAAAACTTAAATAAACATAAAGTTAAAAAAAAAAAAAAGCCAAGATCATGGGTTGCATAAGTAATTAGCCCCTTTGGTATAATACCTGTAAATAATCAGTTTTGTTGGCAGTTTTCCTCAAACAAGTCAGGGGATGGATACATGAACATTGGAAAATCAAAGGAAAATCATTCCTGTCCTTCAACCCCAATTCCAATGAAGTTGGAACGTTGTGAAAAATGTAAATAAAAACAATACAATGATTTGCAAATCCTGTTCAACCTATATTCAATTGAATACACCACAAAGACATTTAATGTTCAACCTGATAAACTTTATTGCTTTTGTGAAAATATTTGCTCATTTTGAAATGGATGCCTGCAACACATTTGAAAAAAGCTGGGACAGTGGTATGTTTATCACTGTGTTACATCACCTTTCCTTCTAACAACACTCAATAAGCATTTGGGAACTGAGGACACTAATTGTTGAAGTTTTGTAGGTACAATTCTTTCCCATTCTTGCTTGATGTACAACTTCAGTTGTTCAACAGTCCTGGGTCTCCGTTGTATTTTGCAGTTCATAATGTGACACACATTTTCAATGGGCGACAGCTCTGGACTGCAGACAGGCCATTCTAGTACCTGCACTCTTTTACTATGAAGCCACACTGTTGTAACACATGCAGAATGTGGCTTGGCATTGTCTTGCTGAAATAAGCAGGGACGTCCCTGAAAAAGACGTTGGTGGACTCATCAGACCACAGCACACCTTTCCACTTTGCATCTGTCCATTTCAAATGAGCTCGGGCCCAGAGAAGGTGGCTGTGTTTCTGGATGTTGTTTATGTATGGCTTTCACTTTGCATGGTAGAGTTTTAACTTACACTTGTAGATGTAGATGAACTGTGTTAACTGGCAATGGTTTTCTGAAGTGTTCCTGAGCCCACGCCGTAAGATCCTTTACACAATAATGTCAGTTTTTAATGCAGTGCCGCCTGAGGGATCGAATGTCAGGGTCATTCAATGTTGGTTTTCGGCCTTGCCGCTTGCGTGTAGAAAGTTCTCCAGATTCTTTGAATTTTCTGACTATATTATTGACTGTAGATGCTTGAATCCCTAAATTCCTTGCAATTGAACATTGAGAAACAGCTTTTATATAATATATCAATCAAAACATAGACCTGAATGACATAAGTGTTTATTATCAACTCAGTCCTTTAGGCTTTGAGGATTTATTTTCAAAACCTTTATTTTGAAGGGTTTTTTTTGGGAGGGGGACCACCCAAACACACACACTAGTAATGCCTGTATACTTGCACTATTCTTCAAGCTTTAGCACTTAATTCAATAACTAATATTGTGTTTCATTTGAATTTAAGGAAGCATGGAATTAGTTTGTGCTTATCTATCTATAGAGCAGGAAGTGTGTGTGCGTGTATGTGGCTCACATCTCTCTCTATTTGGCAGATTGGCCTCAGCTTTCAGATATGGCTTGGGCGCGGCACGATGATATGCATCCATTATTATGAACATTTTTGGGATTAATTTTCAAAACCTTTATTTTATTCATCATTATTGGGACAGGACAGAACGTTCTCACTCGCCAGCTTCTACAAAGATCGTTGACAAAGATGAGTCACACTCTGCCTTAAACAGATGTCTATCTCTAAAGCCCCTTTTTCACACTGGGCTTGCATACAGTTGTGATGCATATGGAGTACGCTGGAAATGCATCTTAAGCCCCTTTCACATTGGCGTATTCGTAGAGCTGCTCATTGTGGCGTATCGTCGACGCTGAGTTGAGCAGCTCTACACCCACTTTTAGCAGCTCTACGTTGTTTTTTTCTCCCTACGCAGCAGTATGTTGAGGGCTACTCATGTAGGACGGAAGAAATTAAACATGTTTAATTTTTTTCAGCGTAAGAAAGCATAGAGCGCTGGACGCAGTTTTAAGCAGGTCTGCGCAGCACAGCGTTACTGCATGCAATTCTGTGCAGCACTGCGCCCCTGTACACAACCAAAAACTGAGTGCGTGCATCCAGAGGAATCAGCTGAGAACATGATCACGCAGCCCACAGCACCTGTGTGTGATCAGAACAGGGAATCGAACCTCAACTCAGAAATCCAGAAACACAACAGAAACAGCAGGTCGCTCGCTCGCTCACTCTCTCGCTCGCGTGCGGCCTCTCTCTCTCCCCCCCCCCCCCCTCCCCTCGCACTCTCTCACCCCCTCTGTCGCACTCTCTCTCCCTCTCTTGCACTCTCTCTCTCTCTCTCTCTCTCTCTCTCTCTCTCTCTCTCTCTCTCTCTCTCTCTCTCTCTCTCTCTCTCTCCGTCGCGCTCTCTCTCTCTCTGTGTCTGATCAAACCTGTGACTTTAAAATAAAAGCGCACTCGCTGCATGTCGGTGCGCTCATCAGACGACCTGATCGATCAGGTCTGATCAAATCAGCGGACCCGATCGGAGCAACCGGAGCTGTAAAAGTTTAACGAGTCACAGCGTTTCATTCACGGCAGCCTTTACCACAGTCAGACTCAGCAGAATCTCTATGTTCACAATGAAAGTGATCCACCAAGACAAAAAAATAAATTAATAAAATAATAATAATAATAATAATAATGTTAAATGACTCTGTTTTTGAGCCGCACCACACCTGCAGTAGAGAACAGAGCGCACTTCCACAGAGGCATTAAATAACACTGGACTGGTTTAATAGCAGCATGGTGCACACGACTGTGTGCCCAGATTAAAAAGCAAACCCCCGCAACTGCAAGTATGAAATGAACACGGAAAAAGGCTGAGTACGAGCGCATTTTGGGCGTATTTAAATGAAACACAACGCTGCAATACGCAGCTCTACAAATACGCCAATGTGAAAGGGGCTTTATGGAGTAGGCTGTTGTGTGATGGAGTATGATTGCGTTCCTTGTCTTGCTTACAGTTGCATATGGATGCTTGCTGCCATGTATGTAGCCCTCGCAGCTATTTTTCTGCCTCTCAAAATCCACTCCTGCCTACATTTCTTTTTTTCTTTTTTTATCGGTCATGGGGTGTGTGTGTGTGTGTGTGTATTCTTTTTTCTTTCAGTTTAAGTAGTTTATAGATTTCAGTTTACAGATAAATTACTGCAGGAAATCTTGATCGCAAACCTTATCACTGCAAAAAAAAATTTTTGGCTTGGGGCGGGTGTCACTACAGCCTGAGGAGGTGATCCGAGCACACACACACACACACACACACACACACACACACACACACACACACACACACACACACACACACACATATATATATATATATATATATATATATATAAGAATGTTGTGGAATCGCGTCCCACCTGGTCCCTCCACCTGGTGTGGAGTTTGTATGTTCTCTGTGTGTTTGCATGGATTTCTTCTTGGTGCTCCAGTTTCCTCCCACAACATGTTCAAAGTTGTCCAGGGGAGCATGCCCCTGGGCACCCCTAAATTTGCAGCACCTACTACCACCTAATTTCAAATTGCCATCTGTTATGTAATTTGTGGAACACCTTGCTCATGGAAAGTAAATGTTAAAGTGAGAGCAAATCCCAAGTGATTGCTTCTTCTTCTTCTTTTTTTTTTCTTTTTTTTTTGCTCATCCTATGTGACTGGGGACCCCTCCTTTGTATACTGGTTTTCAGGTGTTGATTGCTCAGGAAAAGATGGCTACCAACACAGTCTATGTCTTTGCTAAGAAAGACTCAAAGTATGCCTACACAGCGGAGTGTCGCTCTTGTCTGGAGAATTCGTCACGTCCCACTAGCACCATCTGGGTCAGCATGATGGCTAGAGGGGGACAGGTGAGTACATGAGTTCATTCATTACTGAATGATTATCATCACTACTGGTTATAGGTATGTCAACTGTTTGTCTTCACTTTATATTTTTCAACCAGAAATGTAGAACCTTGGGAGTTGATGTTCTACTGCAGGGGTGGGCAACTTGTTCCAGAAAGGGTCAAGAGGGTGCAGGTTTTCTTTGCAGCCACTGACTCCACCAAGTGATTTCATTGATTAACTGATTCCACCTGCTCAAATTGATGTTAATCAGTGAAATCACCTGGTAGAGTCAGTGGCTGCAAAGAAAACCTGCACCCTCTTGACCCTTTCTGGAACAAGTTGCCCACCCCTGTTCTAGTGGTTAAAGTGACTGGCATGAGACCAGAAAATCAGAAAAGGCCCTGGAGCATGGTCTTTACCTCCAGGTGTGCAGTTGAGCTCTTTGCATGCCTCGCACTGATGTCAGCGTGCTGTGATGTAAAGAGCTCAACTGCACACCTGGAGGTAAAGACCATGGTCCAGGGCTCTTTGTGATTTTCTGATCTCAAGCCAGTCGCTTTAACCACTAGACCAGCAACTCCCAATGTTTCATGAGGTGAAAAATCTTTCACCTAAACGTTGCACTCACAATTGCGCGCGGTCTTCACAGCGTGCAATGGTACAAAACAGATAGAACCAAATTTGCATGGTAAATGCAACACAAATGGGAAGAATAACCCATGTTATGTGACATACAAATCACCAATCAAATGACAAGGATCAACTCAGCCATTATGTAATAGTCATTAAGTGTTTTTGTGTGACTATTTTGTTGTTAGCTATTACCTTTATCTCTTGCCTGTCAGTACTTCTAGATAGCTGAGGAAGCTAACAGATAATCTGAAAACCGTTTAAATGGCAAATGGACTCTATTTATACTGTGATACCTCACATTCACCCATTCTCTCTCACACACAAACCAATGTCAGTGTGCTGTCATGCAAGGTGCTCACCACACACTGTGAACAACTTTGAGATCAAGGACCTTGCCCAAGGCCCTTGAGTGATTCCCTGGTCTGACGGGGATTTGAACCAAGGATCCTCCCACTAGTTTATCCACATGGCCATCACCTCCACGTGATGGCTATAGTTTCACTTTATCTATCCTTAAAAAGTAAATTTAATATGCAGCAGGATGTTGAACACACATGTAAAACAAAGCACCAACAGACACACACAGCAATTGTACACACGACACAGGAAACTCAACCATAAAGACATTCCTTCCCCCCAAAAACCAGTGACTAGATCCAATATGACAATACACAGATAAAACTATCACCATACACATGGACAGGAATAAATACATAAATAGTACAATATTTTAAAAACCTGTGAAAAATTCAAAAGATGTCAGTGAATTCAGGTTCCTGATAGCCACAGGAATGAAAAGATCCCCGGCACGGCTAGTCCTTAACTTCAGTAGCCTAAAATGGCGTCCAGAAGGGAGCAAGTTAAGCTCCTCAAAGACTGGGTGCTCGGGGCAGTTTCCGCAACCACCTTAGACACCACATTAACCGGCTTTGTTAGCTTACGCTTGCTGCTCATTGGAAGGCCACCATACCACACCGCAATGCAAAATGTCAGAACTGATTCAAAACAGTCATCAGTCCTGCACACACTGAATGATTTCATCTTCCTCGAAAAGAAAAGTCTCTGGATGTTTTTACACACAGCATGCATCTGTGTTACTCTCAAAGGATAATTTGCTGTCTGTGATGCATCCTAAATATTTGTACTCATCTACTGAATCAACATTCGTCTGAAGGATTATAACAAGATATTAAATCTGTCATAAACATACTTTAACAGCTGCTGACAAGAAGGAAAGAACATGCAACTGTTTTATCAAGCCATCACAATGTAAACATGAGAAATAATTACCTTTTTAGACAGCTCCAAATGCTTTCTCCGCATGAATGGTGCAGCTGGAGTGGTCCTCTGTGATTCATGAAGCGATTAGAGCTGTTTTCAACAGACAACTTGCAGAGAACATGATTAATCTGCTACGAAATAATTATTTTATATATGCAACGTCCAGCATAGAGTGCATGGCAGGCGGTGGAACAAAGCATGGCGTCCAGCTGGGAACATAGCGGGTGGGATCATCACAACGACATGCGTGTTAGTGCATGAATCAAAGTCATGCACGTGTCAGGGGGCCTTTAGAAACCTTGATGGACAGATAAGTTCTCACACCAAGCAATGAAATCAACTACAGGGCCACGCCCCTCCTCCTCATTATTCAGAAGACTCAGTATAACGATGTCATCTGCAGACTTCACACAGTGCCTCTTCTCATACTTATTCCTACAGTCATTAGTGTATAAAATAAAAGGCAACAGTGACAAAGCACAGCTCTGTGGAGCGCCTGTGGAAGAAAAGTTTTTAGAGGATAAAACACCATTAACCCAAACACATTGACAGAAAATCCAGCCATTTAAGTTAGGCTTTAGGTTGAAAAGAGCCTGTAGCTTCTCAGCCAACAGTAGGGCTGAATTGAACGCTTGATGGGGGGATGATGGTCTAGTGGTTAAGCGTTGGGCTTGAGACCAGAGGATCCTCGGTTCAGATCCCAGCCTGACCAGAAAATCACTAAGGGCCCTTGGGTAAGGTCTTTAATCCCCTAGTTGCTCCCGGTGTGTAGTGAGCACCTTATATGGCAGCACCCTCTCATTGGGGTGAAGGTGAGGCATTATTGTAAAACACTTTGAGCGTCTGATGCAGATGGAAAAGCGCTATATAAATGCAGTCCATTTATGGAATAACCTTGTTGTGTCAATTGATTTGTGGACATTCATGCTGTTATACGGTCGCAAATTGTGCTTTATCGGCCACGCATTAGCTGAGCCCGTAAAACAGATATTTGCAACCGTATAACAGCATGAACATCTGCAAATCCTCAGACATGAGGAGGTTATTCCCATTCTAATCCAATTCCATCATTTGCACGGTTTATTTTTCTGTAGCTAATTCGGTCGGCGAGGCTTACCGTGAGGCAGTGTTGTTCCAACAGCAGTCAGGGCGCGGAGTAATACATCTTTGGCCACCGTTCCACAGATATTATACGTCTGATAGGTCACACAATTAACCAATCAGTTTCGCGGAAAAAAATGTAATTGGATTAGAATTAAAATTTAATGCTGAAGAGAAGCTGATAAAAAGGAGCCTATCATGAGTTTTTGAGGTTTCCAGATGTTGAGAATGGAAATTTAACTATGTAAGTTTTGCATCCTCAACACCTCTACCAGCCCTGTGAGTAAAATGGAGCTGATCTGTTCCTCCACCTGTTTCACCTGATGGTCATGTGGTTAAAGCCGTGGGTCTGTATCTTTACCACAGTGATGATGTCTGAGTGCAAGATCACTATTTAATTATTAATTTGTTGTCCTGTAGGGAGTGAAGAAGAGTGCGATTGGCCAGAGGATTGTGTCCACGCTGCCATACATCAGACAGGAAGTGCCCATCATCATTGTATTTCGAGCCCTAGGCTTTGTTTCGGACAGAGACATTCTGGAACACATCATTTACGACTTTGACGACCCCGAGATGATGGAGATGGTGACTGACTTCAAGCTTATAATTTTTATTACCTGAATTGACAAGTTGTCAACTGTTCTCGACACACTAGAAATACTTTAATCTTTTTAAGATTGGATCAACTTTAATGTGAGATAATCTTCCAGTACTTGCTCAAAAATGGATATTATGGAGTTTTAGAAAGCGAGCTAAGAAGGTTAAATCATTGGTGAGTAAATTGGCTTTTACAGCAAAGTGTACAAATCTGAAGTCATTGTATATTTTCTTATTTCACTGTTTTCAATATTTGATTATTGCTGGATTCTCGTTGGAAGACGGGAACAGCGCATTTTTATCTCGGCCGGCTGATGCGCACAGCACTTGATCTGCCACATGCTGCATGTAGCAGATTTTTCTTCTGCCACATGTAGCATGAATGCAAGGTGAAAGTATTTCATAAATTCCCAACATGATTTCCCCCAGTCAGTCTGGATTAGCAGAACATATTGATAAATTTAGCAGGCTTTTTTCCTGAGCAGGCTAGATGCTAACATGAGTGATAGCAACTATCTAGGTAATGCAGCCGTGTACTAGAAGTATAATAAGTCATATGGACAGAGTATTTGTAGAGTTTATAATTTTGTATGGCAGAAATATGTAAAATTATGTGATTTTTATTTCAATCTGATGAATGCTGTGAAAATAAAATTCCTTGAAGTGAATTAGTGTTAATGCAGGCGTTGGCCCCTCCCATTCACATATAGTATGATGATGTAACTTATGATCTCATCGGTCTTGCAGGTGAAGCCTTCACTGGATGAAGCCTTTGTCATCCAGGAGCAGAATGTGGCTCTGAACTTCATCGGTTCCAGAGGAGCAAAACCTGGAGTGACAAAAGAGAGGAGGATCAAATATGCCAAAGAGGTTCTTCAGAAGGAAATGCTGCCACATGTTGGTGTCAGTGACTTCTGTGAGACCAAAAAGGCTTATTTCTTAGGGTGAGTTTTGTGTGGTCGTCTGTGACACAGTGTTACCGGAGGACGGAGCTTTGTTACCTTGTGTTTCCTGTGCAGGTACATGGTTCACAGACTGCTGCTTGCAGCTCTGGGTAGACGAGAACTCGATGACAGAGATCACTATGGTAACAAGAGGCTGGACTTGGCTGGACCGCTACTGGCTTTCCTCTTTCGAGGGTGGGATCTTTTTCTTGTCCTTCAGTTTTTGTTTTCTGATTATGCTTGTGACATAAATATTGAAGAATTTTTGCAGGAATCTGTCAGATGTGCACTACTACATTCTGTGTACATTGTCACTCTCATATCACAAAAAGTGGTAGATTAATGTTTCATAAAATGCTGTTAATCCAGTCAGCTACCTCACAGTGTTTAATTAGAGACTGATGATGCTCAGTGGTCATTGTCGTCGCGGTAAATGCAGCAGCCGGATAGTAAAACTAAGGATCTGCCTGTCTTGTTCTTCGTATGACTCCCGTACTGTTTGATTTAACATGGTGCCATGGACAGCTACCTCTGTGTTTTGGTGCGCATTTCTTTGTTTTTGTGTGTTACTCCTGTGTTATGCAGCGGTTCCCAGATGTGTTTCACTCGCACAGAGCTTTTGAAGATCAGGGGAATAACGCCAGCGGATTTGTTTCCCCATTTTTCTCGAGCCTTCAGTGGATTTATTGGGCATTTTGACCAAAGGTGTCCTCACCTTGGCCCGCGCAGTGAAACGCTGCAAGAGGGGGAGACGAGCCGGAGCAGCTACTACACACCGCTACCAGGAATATCCCTCTCCAACGTGCGCTCTCTGCAAAATAAAATGGACGAACTCCAGCTACCGTTGGGGAATAGCAGAGATTTCACTGCATCTGCTGTTTTGTGCTTCATGGAGACGTGGCTCTATGGCTCAGTACCGGACTCTGCACTACAGCTGGCAGGCTTCCAACTTTTCAGAGTGGGCCGAGACTCAGGACTCTCCGGAAAAATGAAGGGTGGTGGAATCTGTTTTTACATCATCGGTGTAACGATGTAACAGTGATCCAACAGCACTGCTCTCCTGATCTGGAAACTTTTTTTTTATTAACTGCAAACAGTTCTACTCGCCCCATTGAGTTCAGCTCTTTCATCTTGGCTGGTGCTTGCATCAAACTGCCGGCTAACGTGCACAAGGCACAGTGCACACTCGCCAACAAGATACTGTGTGTGGAGCAAACTAACCTGGACTTAGTTATTGTCCTGGGTGACTTTAACAAAAGTTATCTCTCCCACAAACTTCCCAAATACAGACAGCTCATTAAATGTCCAACCAGAGAGGGTCAGTGTCCCAGAGCAGGAGCACTCTGACCCTGCCATGGTCCATGGAGGATCTACAGGCAGTCAGTGGGTCACAGAGCTTTCTCTTATCGTGCCCCTGTTCTGTGGAATGATCTACTTGCGTCAATAAAACACTCAGATTCTGTAGAGACTTTGAAGTCCAGACTTAAGACATGCTTATTTTCCCTTTTGTATGGCTAGCATACTGGTATAATATGTTACTAAGCTTTTTACTCTTTTACATTTATTTTATTAGTAAACGGAGTGGGCCACGACCTCAACTTTATCGAAATTCTGGGTCTTTTAGTGACGCTTAGGACTAGTGGCTGGCGATCACCTTAGCATTTCTTCTGTTTTTCTTGTTGTTTAATGCTAATGAATTATATCTTATTTGTTGTCTTTCAGCTGCCCGATTCTGTTTTTTCTCTCTGTTTGAGGTGCAGCTCCATCCAGAGATGGGCATGGTGTCTGTTTCTGGAACCCTCTTGTCCTGTGCACCAGCAACATTTCCTGTATATTTGTTTTGTGAATTGTTTTGTAAATTGTGTCTGTAGCATCACAAATTCTTTGCTCAAGCAGACCAGATCCTTTGTTCAAATCCCAGCCTGACCAGAAAATCACTAAGGGCCCTTGGGCAATATCCTTAATAACCCAAGTTGTTCCCGGTGTGTAGTGAGCACCTTGTATGGCAGCACCCTGACATTCAGGTGAATGTGAGGCATTATTGTAAAGCGCTTTGAGCATCTGATACGGATGGAAAAGAGCTATATAAATGCAGTCCATTTACCATTTGAAGATCTTGGAGCCTGGATGGCCCTAAACTTCGTAAATGTTAATGATAAGAAAACAGACGTGAGTCTTTGGCCCTAGCAGCTCCTGTGTACTGTTCCCTGTTGATTTGGGTCTATTGGCAGCTTGTGCGAAGAATACTGTTACTAATTTGGGTTTTAAGATGGACAGCGATTTTAAATTGGATCGCTAAATAAGTGCAGTAGTTAGGTCAAGTGTCTTTCACCTCAGGCAGCTTGCTAAGATGAAGCCTTTTCTCGCACTTCGGCACTTTGAAACAGTAATCCGTGCCTTCATTACCTCTTGGCTGGATAACTGTAATGCACTTCATTTTGGAGTTAGCCAGTCCTCCCTTGCACATCTCTAGTTAGTTCAGAACGCTGCAGCTCGTCTGCTAACTGGAGTACGACAGAGGGAGCACATTAAACCGATCCTGGCCTCCCTCCACTGGCTGCATGTGCACTTTAGAGTTCATTTTAAGATTCTTTTGTTTTTAAATCATTAAATGACCTCACCCCGCCCTACTTCTGTGAGCTTCTTCACCCCTACGCCCCTGCACCATGCGTCCGGTCAGCTGATCAGCTACTTCTTGAGGTACCAAAGTCCAAGCGAATTCCCAGAGGTTACTAAGCGTTCTCTGTTGCTGCTTCTAAAATTTGAAATGATCTACCTGTCCACATTAAGCCTCCTCACTGTCTGTTTTTAAAACCAATCTTAAAACCCACTTTTATTCACTGGCTTTTAACACAAGACAAAGCTTATGAGCTGCCGTTAGAAAGTGATGGCTCGAATTTACAGACAAGAGACGGCACACTTCACCGTGAAACTCTTAACTTTTTCAGAGTGTCATATTTTGGAACCTAAAGTGTGGTGATGCGCGGTTTGTGTGGATGCTTGTTTACTGAAGCTGTGGACATGGATGTGGGACATCTGCAGGACTCTGTTTTAACAGACTGCCTGGACACAGAGATGGATTTGTTACATTGGAAAAAAGTCAGAATGCATTATTTCCAGGAGTTGATGAAAGTCATTTTACATGCCACAATTGAGAGGCAGAGCTGCAGCGGTGATCTCCCATGCGCTTCTTTGATTATGGGGACTTTACATTTGGAAATAAATCCGTAACACCTCAGAGTCTGGCATGTTCAGGATTTTACCCCTTTTGTGTTTTGTGGTAAGTTTGATTTTTTATTTTTATTTTTTTAACTTTGAGACAGTGTGAGTTATGATATTATATGGCGCAGATATGTTATTAACAGGCTGTGTTTATGGCTCATGGCCATGCAGGTGCATATCAACCTTCTCAAAGCACTGCTTTTACCGTGACTCCATCAAAATGTTATCACTTAAAAACAAGACATCTCCATAGCTGTTTGCTGCGAATGCTGTATACTTTAACACCGGCCATAGAAGTGCACAAAGTAATCCCGGTGGATCATCGGATGGTCATTAACAGCCTAAATCTAAATTGTCATGATTTTGGTGCGACCGTGTCCTTTAACAAAATGCTGCTTCCTACCTGCACTGTAATATGGTATTAAGTTTCACACAAATATCCCTGGGAGTGACCAACCAAAGACAACCACTTTAGATCACAGTCCTCTGCGTGGCTTGATGGTGGAACTTGTTGTGGGACAAATTGATCCAGAAAAAGCCACCGTTCCTGTGGTAAATAGCATTAAGATACCCACCAATGCAACTGAGAAGTTTAAAGGGTTAATGTGCACATCATTGTCATTGCATGGCCACGGAGTTAGAGTTGTAGAAACATAAATGAGGCTTTAGGATTTTAAGGTACCACTCTGCAGCGGACTTGGAAAAAGATGCCAACTTGGGTTCAAAATAACATTGGCTGTTAATGTGTCTGCATGTAAAACCAGTTATTTTATTTATTTATTCACTGAAAATGCCGTGTTGTTGTGCATTTGGAGGCACAAATCGACACAACAAGAGCTTCAAGATGTACAGATTCCATTCAGATCTGAACAGAAAAAAATATTTGGAAAAAATAGTCAGCCATGTGAGATGGAAGCCGACATCATCGTCAAAGCTTTGAAAGGTAAATTTATTGTTCAGTCCCATGTACAGTAAAACTCACCTAAACCGTCATCGTATAACCAGATATTCACAATCACCAGACAAAAAAACTCCCAGAGTTTTTGTATTGTTTTCCATGTAATAAACACAGTATATAACGGATTTTGTTCGGATAAAATGTCCCGTCCAATCGCAATGTATTTCCCATTAAAAACCCCGAGCAGTCTGGAGGTGCACAGTAACAGAGGTACTAACTAATTTTCAGCTGATGATACTTGCTCATTTGAGAAAAGTGGGATCGGAATCATTTCTGTGATTAAAACTCCGACCATTAATTTTTTCAAACCATGCTCAGACTCGGACCCGCAGCCTGACGTACACCTGTTAAATCAGACACAAACAGTTGTGATTTCACACTTTTCTGCTTTCAGTCCTTCGTCTGCCATCATATTATAATAGTTTTTATAGCACGCTGATAAATGGATCAGAAAAGTCCAGACATTTACAGCACGAAGTCAGTAAAAGAGGAAAATGTACATCTTGCCTTTGATTTGGAGGTGATGATTGTAGAAAGAAAAGCTTGTTGAGGGTCAGATTAGTCCATAATAAAGCAAAGTCCAGAGACGGAGAACTTTAAAACTGTCACGCACGTCATTGCATGACACTGAGTTACAGAGCTGCAGCTGCATAAATCAGGCTTTAAATGAATTAAATAAATCATCATAAGTTGTAAGTTTATTTAAATTTGATAGCTTAACTATTTTCATATTTATTTTGATAGCACCTGTACCTGCATGTGTTGCTGTTTGTAGTTAAATGATTTAAAAAATGTTGAAAACATTAAAGGTTCATTCAGTAGTTCAGTGCAGTTGGAACCAAAATGGCGCCATGTTCTGAGTTGACGCTGCTCTTTCAGTTAAGACACTCTAGGGGAGTAATAAAATTATAAAGGTACTTGAGGTCCCATTTCAGTAACTGAGTTTATGGCAGCAAGACTGACCTGAAGCACACAGCAAGCATCACGGTTGTGTTTTGTGTATTTAGGTGCCCACGTTAACCGATTAAACATTCTGGCTCACCAGCATCGGAGACCCATCCACCAAACATCCCAGACACGTACATTGCACCATATGTACCCACTGGGCCAAGGCTGAAATTTTCAGAAGCTATATGTTAAATAACAAGAGCCAACTAAGAGCTGCTGTGCACAGACTGTGTTTGCTAGCAATAAATTAAATGAATAATCTATGGTTGTTAATGCATTTTCCCCACTGTGCTTGAAATTGTAGCATTTTAACATGAGAACAGCTGCTGCTGCACAGCAAAGACTTCTATTGTGAAAGTCAGTGCATCATTGTGATTTGCCAAATTTATTAGCAGTTTAATCATGTTCATCAATTATTCATTACTGATGGAAGCAGTGAATAATGGGGGTATTGTTTTTCCCAGTTGTGATATAATCAATGTATGATTTTGTTCTTCTAGCATGTTTAAGAACCTGCTCAAGGAGATCAGAATTTATGCACAGAAGTTCATTGACAAGGGAAAGGACTTCAATCTCGAGCTAGCCATCAAAACCCGCATCATCTCAGATGGCCTCAAATACTCGCTGGCAACAGGCAACTGGGGTGACGTCAAGAAAGCCCACCAAACCAGAGCAGGAGTGTCGCAGGTACAACATCAACATGTAAAGCTCACACATCACTGACATCTAGGAAGGTTTGGCATAAATTGCATCTGGGAAGAGGCTATGGCTTTGAGATAGCTGGACAGAAGTGTATGACCATGTAGATATTTTTCATGGTGGATGAAGGTACTCATCTTACAGTCATGGTGCTTCTGGTTTTATTTTATGGTTGGGAGACACAAGATAATGATTTAAAATCTTGGTCCTTGATCTTTACAGTGACTTCTTGAATGTGGCTGGAAACACTTTGTACCTCAAAGTACCCAGTACACAATTGACTCATCTCAGTCCTTTTGAATTTAGAAGTAAGAAAATGTGGCATCCAGATTTTCACTAAAGCCAGATAATCCTCAGAGACAGAGGATGAGACAGATTTGTAATAATGTAATAATGGACATGTACATTTGAGTATTATCACTGTAAGAAAGTGCTATATAAATTATTAAATTCAGTTTATTTAGGTAGTGCCAGATCACAACAAAGTCACAGTTAGGGCACTTCATATGGGTAAGAACTAACCTTGTCAACCCCTCGAGGAAGTGCATAGCACGGAAAAAAGTACAGAAAATCCACTCTGGTGATAGTGCAGTTTATCTGCTAGGGAAGGAAATTCATCAAGTTGAGAATGTGGCCTGTTTCCGCAGACATGTCCATAAAAATCATAGAGGATATGCTTTGCAAACTTAATACTCATTACTACATTGGATGATGTTGAAATTGAGGATGGCCCTTTGGCTGTTCAGCAATATCAAATATTTAGTGTGTGGCTTGGGGGAGGTGATGGTCTGGTGGTTGATCGTTGGGCTTGAGACCAGAGGATCCTCGGTTCAAATCCCAGCATGACTGGAAAATCACTAAGGGCCCTTGGGTAAGGTCCTTAATGTCCTAGTTGCTTCCAGTGTGTAGTGAGCACCTTGCATGGCAGCAGCCTGACATCAGGGTGAATGTGAGGCATTGATGTATAAAGCACTTTGAGCGTCTAATGCAGATGGAAAAGCGCTATATAAATGCAGTCCTACAACTCGCGTGGAATGTCTCAAACCTAAACCTACTTCCAGGCATCTTATATATGCTACTCTGGAACCATCTCTAAATCCAAACAGTCCAACTGTCAACCCCACTGAGGTGCTTAGTCTGGGTCTCATTAACATAAGATCACTGTCCTCAGAATCATTGCTGATTAATGATCTAGTTATGCATCATCACTTAGATATGATTGGATTATGTGAAACCTGGCTTAAACCTACAGCTGTCCTCCGCTTAAATGAGGCCTGCCCACTGACGTACACATTTAGTCACATCCCTCGTGATGCAAAGCAAGGCGGGGATGTTGCTTTTATTTATAAATCTATCAATCTAGTTTGTTAGCTGTTGGGGGTCACAAATATAATTCGTTTAAACATCGGATTCTCTGCTCTGCCCATGATGCTACGTATTGCCAAGGTAAGAAGAATAAAAATCAGCCGTATTACTTTGCAACTGTATATAGGCCCCCTGGCCCATACTCTGAATTCTTAGATGAAAAACTATAGGCCGATATCAAATCTATCATTTTGCTCTAAAATTCTGGAAAAAGTGGTTTCACAGCAGCTCATGGACCACCTTACTGAGAATAATCTTTTTGAGCCACTGCCGTCTGCTTTTAGAAAATATCATTCCACAGAGACATCTCTCACTAAAGTAATGAATGATCTTCTACCTGCAATGGATTCGGACACCACTACAGTTCTGGTGCTGTTAAATCTTAATGCTGCATTTCATATATATAGGCTGGAGAATCGTTTTAGGATTACTGAGAGTGCCCTTGCGTAGTTGACGTCATACCTGACCAGTTCTTACTGTGTTTTGTACAGTAACACTACCTCTAACCTTAGTGACATGGTATTTGGCTTTTCTGCTGCAAGAATTACAACAAGGTTCCTCACTTTGTCTGTATGATGTATAACACACAAACCTAAGCTAAGCGCTAGCTGGTCAAATTGACGCGTACCGTATGTCTTGCTAGACCAAGAACCATCATTTCACTCTTATCCAAGTTTAAAAGTCAGAAGTTACTAAACATCCAACTTCTCACTGATGCAAGGCAATTTTCTAAAGATTTTATGTAAGTAAGATTACTTGCAGTTACTGGCATGTACACTTGAGTATCATCAGCATAGCAATGAAAGGCAATCCCAAAATGCTGAGTATATTCCCAGCTTTTGCTACATAAAGGGGGAAAAAAGCAGGGGGCCTAAAACGGATCCCTACAGAACCCCAAACGTCATGTCCCCAAGATCAGAGGTAGTGCTATTTTACAAAACACAATAAGAACGACTGGACAGATATGACGTCAACCATGCAAGGGCAGTTCCAGTAATCCCAAAGTGATTCTCCAGCCTATTGAGTAAAATATGATGATCCACAGTATCAAACGCAGCACTAAGACCCAACAGCACCAAAACCATGGTGGTGTCCAAGTCCAGTGCTTGCAGAAGGTGATTCACTACTTTAGTGAGAGCTGTTTCTGTGGAGTGATATTTTCTAAAAGCAGACTGCAATGGCTCAAAAAGATAATTCTCAGTAAGGTGGTCCACAAGCTGCCATGACACCACTTCTTCCAGTATTTTAGAGCAAAATGATAGATTTGATATTGGCCTATAATTTTTCAATACACTAGGGTTTATTGTTTGTTTGGATCCCCATTAGCTGCAGCAAACTGCAGCTACTCTTCCTGGGATCCAACAGATTTACAAATGTACAACCCCTGGCAAAAATTATGGAATCACCGGCCTCGGAGGATGTTCATTCAGTTGTTTAATTTTGCTTTCGCTTAGCTTTTCTGTATGTAAATCCCATTTCCTTTAGGCGGTTTCTTACAGTTCGGTCACAGACGTTGACTCCAGTTTCCTCCCATTCGTTCCTTATTTGTTTTGTTGTGCATTTTCGATTTTTGAGACATATTGCTTTAAGTTTTCTGTCTTGATGCTTTGATGTCTTCCTTGGTCTACCAGTATGTTTGCCTTTAACAACCTTCCCATGTTGCTTGTATTTGGTCCAGAGTTTAGACACAGCTGACTGTGAACAACCAACATCTTTTGGAACATTGCATGATGATTTACCCACTTTTAAGTGTTTGATAATCCTCTCCTTTGTTTCAATTGATATCTCTCGTGTTGGAGCCATGATTCATGTCAGTCCACTTGGTGCAACAGCTCTCCAAGGTGTGATCACTCCTTTTTAGATGCAGACTAACGAGCAGATCTGATTTGATGCAGGTGTTAGTTTTGGGGATGAAAATTTACAGGGTGATTCCATAATTTATTCATCAGAATTGAGTGAGTCCATATTTTTTCCCCTCTGCTTGGTCTAAAAAAGTAACCGTTACTGACTGCCACAATTTTTTTTTCTTGATTTCTTATAGTGTTTCTTAAAGCCAGAAAGTTGCCATTTGAAATGACTTTAGTTTCGTGTCATGTCTGTGATCTGCATTTTTTCTACAAAATTAAACAACTGAATGAACATCCTCCGAGGCCGATGATTCCATAATTATTGCCAGGGGTTGTAGTAAATTAAAAATACATTAAAAATATATATATAAAATAAATGAAAATAAAAATCACATATCAAAACCAAAAACATATCAAATCAAATTAATCATCTATGCATGGTGAAAGGGTTGACTCAGATACCGATAAATACTGTGTCAGAAGTTTTTTTTAAAGAAACATTCATTTGCAATGAGTAAATGTGACAGTGTTCTTAATGGCATTGGTTCTAGCTACAGGTAACGTAAAATTTCCCACCACAGCATGTCTGGTTCTATAAGTATGATTTTCTGAACTAAAAGAAAAATTCCTGAACAAAATATAAGGTAGTTAGTGACAATACTCTTTCTAACAAAACCGATCAGCGCACATAAAAGTCTATCTTTGACTAACAACTAATTTATTTTTTTATGCATTGTGATGATATTTGTCCTATAAATGCATCTAAGTGCCACATGAGCAGCCCTATTCTGAATATTCTGTAATCTGTTTATCATTTCCCCAGTAGCATTAGTCCAAACTACTGGGCAATAGTCCAAATATACTAATAATAATGCATTAATAGCATACTTTCTTGTAGTGTAACTTAGAAACCTTGCATGTCTTCTCATAATTGATATACCCTTTCCCATTTTTACAAAGTATTATTTGTATGTTTTTTCCATGATAACTTTAAATCTACCACTACACCCAGGAGCTTGGTCTCATGCACTTAATTTATTATCATATTATTAATCTTAATGTCTAACATGGGGTTTTTCATAACACAGCTAGATCCAATAACCATACAGTTAGTCTTCTCTATAGTTAACACTAACTTATTGGATGTTACCCACTCAACCACATTATGCAATTCCATATTTAAAACAGTTTCAAGATCATTGCGTGAGTGTGCTGATGTATAAATGGTTGAATCATCTGCATACATTACTATACTAGCTTTATGTAAAATATATGGTAAATCATTTGTGAAAATTGTGAATAATAATGGACTGAGGCAACTCCCTTGTGGCACTCTGCATAATACCCTCCTGGTGTTAGAAAAACTGCCATTAAAAAACACTGTCTGTGTTCTGTTAGATAAGTAACTATAGAACCAAGTTAGAGCTGATAGCTCAAAACCATAACAAGTAAGTTTTTCCAATAACAAATCAGGATCGATAATATCAAAAGCAGCAGAGAGATCAAGAAACACTGTACCAACTATGTTCTTCTTTTCAGCCTCTCTCAACCAATCATCCGACATATGAGTCAACGCCGTGGCAGTGGAGTGACTCTTTCTCTATGCATGTTGAAAATCAGTGAATAAGTTATTAGGGGAAAAATAGTTATTAATTTGCTCATATACAATGGACTCCATAATTTTTCCTAACACAGGTAAAATACTTACGGGTTGACTATTTAAAACTGAAAATGGAAGTTTCTTATTTTTCAGTAGTGAGATCATTTTAGCTTGTTTCCGCACCCGTGGACATGTATTACAAGTAAAGCTAAGGTTTATTATGTGGGCTAAAACAGGAGTAATACAATCAGCCGCTAGTTTGAGAAGCCTACTGTCAAGACCGTCAACACCTGAGGGCTTGGTTTCAGCAGTTCCCTTACCTTATTTGTACTTACTTTGTCAAATTTAAACCTGTTTTTACAATCGATAATTTTATTTATTTTTTTTTATCACTATATAGGATTCAACATTACTTAGATTAGGCATATTCTCTCTCAATTTGTCTAATTTGCTTATAAAATAGTCATTATTATAATTAGCAATATCTACCGGCTTTGTTATGAATTTATTATCTACCACAAAAAAGGACAGACTGATTGTTTTTCCTACCAGTCAACTGATTCAAAACCTTCCATATCTTTCTACTGTCAGTTCCTACTTTCTGAACTCCATCCATCCACCCATTTTCTTCCGCTTCATCCGGGGTCGGGTTGTGGGGGCAGCAGCTCAAGCAAAGCTGCCCAGACCTCCCGATCCACACACACCTCCCCCAGCTCCTCCGGGGGAATGCCGCGTGTCCTATGTCTTCCCCGGGGCCTCCTCCCGATGGCACGTGCCCGGAACACCTCTCCAGCGAGGCGTCCAGGGGGCATCCGGAAAAGATGCCCGAGCCACCTCTAGTCCAGCGGATAAGGGAAAAAAATTCATTCAAAATGTGATAAAAGCACCAAAATTGGCAGAGATGTTCTTTGGAGATTAATTTAAGCAAATGACCCACATCAAAATCTACCTTGGTTAGTGAGGCCAGAGAAAAACAATTTCAGGCAAAATTGTGAAAATCGTGCCAATTCTAGAAGGTGGACAGGTTTCAACAATAACTTGTAACTGACTGTTATAACCAAATGAAGTGTCCAAATTTGCTATTTGTGTCAAAAATATCCAAATATACTAAAATATACCAACTAATTTTCTATTAAGCCTTGGAAAAGCGATATGCTGGGTTTTATAAGGGGTATAGGAAAGATCCCTAACAAATTTTATGATCGAGTGGATTGCATTTCAAAACTTCCTGTTGTGACCAGATAATTGTGTGTAAACCCAGAAAGTACCTAATAATTCTTATACCTCTTTTTACTGTAATAACAGCCGTCTATAACGGCTCTTAGTAAGTCCCTTCGGCTGCTCCCTTGTTTTTGCACTTGGGGTCGCCACAGCAAATCCAAGGTGGATCTGCATGTTGAATTGGCACAGGTTTTACGCCAGATGCCCTTCCTGACGCAACTCCACATTACATGGAGAAATGTGGCAAGGGTGAGATTTGAACCCGGAGCCTTCTGAACTGAAACCAAGTGCATTAACCACTTGGCCACCACCCCTGCTGTCTATAACAACTATAAAACTACCTAAAAAGTGCCACGTGTCACTGTAATTAAGGGGTAGGGGTGATATAATCCTGTTCTGAATGAACATGTATAAATATTTCTGGACAAATGACATATCAAATAAATACTGAGATTATATATGTTTATTACATAAATTATTAATGCTGATTTCTGAACTATTAAGTCAATTCTAACTGCTAAATTCAGCAAAAATAGGCTTATGGGCTTGTCAAGAAATAATACAAGGGGCACATATCCAAGTGACCACTCTGGTCATTCAAGCATTGAACTGCTTTTTCATTTTTAACTCTTCCATTGAAAAATATCAGAGGATGATACCAACTCAGTTGTGGAGGGTCAACTGTCAAACAGCAATGGTGATATTATAGTAATTTAGTCCTGATTGCAGCTACCACTACAGAAGCAAAGAGCAGTGCATGGTAAACTTGCTCTATAGCATTTGCAGAGGCCCCTGCATGCTTTCTTGCATCCACATTTAATCAGCTCTTGGCAAGCTTTTGAAGCTTCTTGTAATGTGGTCCACTTTGGAGTCCATCTTCCATCAGTGAGTTGCCATCCCCAGCCTTGTGGGCTAGGTTGCTGCTGTAGTGATTGTAGGCACTGTCCCCAGATATGCCCACCTTGATATGCAGCTCTCTTCAGGTGTTCCTGAAGAGCATCTTGAGTTCGTGGTATGTTCTCAATGGTCCGGGCATCATGTGCAAATAATGTTTGTCGGGCCTTGTTTACACTGGTATCAGGGCTGGTCCTCTTGTACAGAAGGACTACAAATCTTTCCAGCAAAGATAAATCATCACCTTGTATTGACTCAGGACATGCTGACAGACTAGAGAAGACAGGAGTGACAGCAGGAAAGACTTTCCAGGTCTCAAAAGCAGATTTCTTCCCCCTCTCAGCAAAAGATGAGACGGTGTCACACCCAGTGACTGCATGGAAAAATGACAGTGTTAGACATGTTTCATACCCAAGAATGCCAGAAATTGTGTGAGCTGGTATATACCGTTGGTGTTTTCCAACTCCAAATGCAACCCAAAGCTCCTGTACATGCAAGCGGTGCATATTTGCTATGACAAGAGATCAAGTGTAGACACTGGTGATATAATATTTTACCTCCCTGGCCTTTAAAACGGCTTTTGGGCACCACAGTCATGTGTATGAGCATGCTAGAAGTAACTATATATGAGAAATGTTATAATATTATGATATTTTGGCAAAAATTAGCGGTATGTATTAAAATCCATATAATTGCCCTCATAAGCAAGATCCAGCTGGGGTCTCGATTTTATATGAAACCTAATACCCTAAGCTACTTCTGTACCAAATCTGGCACTTTTATCACAATGTGAACGATTTCGCCAAAATATGTCCCTTAACTGCTGGACTACTCAACTGACTCCTTTCGACGTGGAGGAGCAGCGGCTCGACTCCGAGCTCTTCCTGAGTGATCGAACTCCTCACCCTATCTCTAAGGGAGTGCCTAGTCACCCCGCGGAAGGAAACGCATCTCGGCCGCTTGTACTCGCAGTCTTGTTCTTTCAGCCATGAGCCAGATCTCATGACCATAGGTGAGGGTCGGAACGTAGCTCCATCGGTAAATCGAGAGCTTTGCCCCCCTGCTCAGCTCTCTCTTCACCACGACGGTTCGATACAGCGACTGCATCACTGCAGACACTGCACCGATCCGTCTGTCGATCTCACGCTCCATCCGTCCCTCACTTGTGAACAAGACCCCAAGATACTTAAACTCCTCCACTTGAGGCAAGGACACTCCACCGACCTGAAGAGGGCAAGGCACCTTTTTCCGGTCGAGAACCACGGCCTCAGATTTGGAGGGGCTGATTTTCCTTCCTGACGCTTCATACTCTGCTGCAAACCACCTCAATGCATGCTGAAGGTCCTGATTTGACGAAGCCAACAGAACCACATCGTCCACAAACAGCAGAGATAAGATTCTGTGGTTCCCAAAACAGAACCCCTCCACACCCTAGCTGCGCCTAGAAATTCTGTCCATAAAAGTAATGAACAGAACCGGTGACAAAGGGCATCCCTGGGGGAGGCCAACGTGCACTGGAAACAGGTTTGACTTACTACCGGCAATGTGAACTAAGCTCCTGCTGCGGTCGTACAGGGACCGGATAGCCCTTAGCAAAGGACCCTGGACCCCGTATTCCCGGAGCACCCCCCCACCCCCCCACGGTCATACGCCTTCTCCAGATCCACAAAGCACATGTGGACTGGTTGGGTGAACACCCATGAACCCTCGAGCACCCGATGGAGCGTGTAGAGCTGGTCCAGTGTGCCGCGACCAGGACAAATACCACACTGCTCCTCCTGAATCCGAGGTTCAACTATCAGTTGAATTCTCCTCTCCAGTACTCTGGAATAGACCTTACCGGGGAGGCTGAGGAGTGTGATCCCCCTGTAGTTGGAACACACCCTCCGGTCCCCCTTCTTAAACAGAGGGAACACCACCCCGGTCTGCCAATCCAGAGGCACTGTCCCCGATCGCCACGCGATGCTGCAGAGGCGTGTCAACCAAGACAGTCCCACAACATCCACAGACTTAAGGTACTCAGGATTGATTTCATCCACCCCATGAGCCTTGTCACCAAGGAGCTTTCTGACCACCTTGGTGACTTCGGCCTGGGTGATGGGTGAGTCCGCCTCTGAGTCCCCAGTCTCTGCTTCCTCTTTGGAAGACGTGACGATGGGATTGAGGAGATCCTCGAAGTATTCCTTCCACCGCCTGACAACATCCCCAGTCAGGGTCAATGAGGCGTCGGACGGTTTGCTAGAATTTCTTCGAGGCGGACCGATAGTCCTTCTCCATGGCCTCCCCGAACTCCTCCCAGATCTGAGTTTTTGCCTCTGCGACCACACAGGCTGCAGCACGCTTGGCTTGCCGGTACCTGTCAGCTGCCTCCGGGGTTCCACTTACCAACAAAGACAAGTAGGACGACTCCTTCAGCTTGACGGCATCCCTTACTTCTGGCGTCCACCACCAGGTTCGGGGATTGCCGCCGCGACAGGCACCAGAGATCTTGCGACCACAGCTACAAGCGGCTGCATTGATACTGGAGGTGGAGAACATGGTCCACTCGGACTCCATGTCTCCAACCTCCCCCAGGATCTGGGAGAAGCCCTTCCGGAGGTGGGAGTTGAAGACCTCACTGACAGAGGGTTCCACCAGTCCATTCCCAGCAGACCCTCATGATACTTTTGGGCCTGTCAGGTCTGACCGGCTTCCTCCTTCCCAGCGGATCCAACTCACCACCAGGTAGTGATCAGTCGACAGCTCAGCTCCTGTCTTCACCCGAGTGTCCAAGACACATGGCCGAAGGTCAGATGATACGACCACAAAGTCGATCATCGACCTCCGGCTCAGAGTGTCCTTATGGACACCCTTGTGCTCGATCTTGGTGTTCGTGATGGACAAACAGTGGTTAGCACAGAAGTCCAACAACTGAACACCACTGGGGTTCAGATCGGGGAGGCCGTGCTTCCCAATCACCCCCCTCCAGGTCTCACTGTCACCGCCCACGTGGTCGTTGAAGTCCCCCAGGAGAACAATGGAGTCCCCAGTTGGAGCACTATCTTGTACCCCTCCCAGGGACTCCAAACAGGCCGGGTACTCTGCACTGCCGCTCAGCCCGTAGGCCGAGACAACAGTGACAGACCTGTCTGCGACTCGAAGGCATAGGGATACGACCCTCTTGTTCAATGGGGTGAACACCAACACATGGCGACTGAGCTGGCGAGCAATGATCAATGCTACCCCAGCTCGCCGCCTCTCCCTGCGGGCAACGCCCAAAAAGTGGAGCGCCCAGCCCCTCTCCAGGAGTTGGGTAACAGAGCCCAAGCTGTGCGTGGAGGTGAGCCCGACTATTTCTAGTCGGTACCTCTCAACCTCCCTCACAAGCTCAGGCTCCTTCCATCCCAGCTAGGTGACGTTCCATGTCCCAATAGCCAGAGGCTGTGAGCACAGACTGGGCCGCCGGGCCTCCCGCCCTCGACTGCCACCCAGTCCTCTCTGCACCCGACCCTCATGGCCCCCTCTGCAGGTCGTGAACCCACAGGAGGGCAGGCCCACGTCGCTCTTTCGGGCTGAGCCCGGCCTGGCCCCGTGGGCTATGGCCCGGGCACTCGCGCGCGAGCCCCAACCCCAGGCCTGGCTCCAGGGTAGGGTTCCAGCTCCGCCATTCTGGGTGACGTCTCGGTCCTTGATATCGCAGTAGTCATAGGAGCTTCTGAACTGCCCTTAGTCTGACCCGTCACCTCGGACCTGTTTACCATGGGAGACCCTACCAGAGGCATGAAGCCCCCAACAACATAGCTCTGAGGATCATCCAAGTATGCAAATCCCCCCAACACGATAAGGTGGCAGTTCGAGAGGTAGACTTTCTGAACTCGAGCCTCAAAAAAAAAATTTGTTTATTTTTATTAAGTTTAGTTACAAAGTTCCTCATTTTATGGTAACAATCCCAGTCAAATGTATTTCCTGTTACAATCGCTGTCTTTTTCAGCTGATCTCTCCTTTTAATAGAGTTTTTAATTTCATCATCCAGTCAGGGTGTGACGATGTTCCTGACAGTAAACGTCTTCAAAGGAGCATGCGTTTCAACTAAAGGCAGGAATAGGCATTAAATCTTAAAAGTGCAATTTTGGGGTTCTGAATAGACAAAAAAAAAATTGGATCAGGGAAATGTGGTTGGAGCAGTATTTTTAGACCTTCGTAAGGCCACCATGTTCTCCTGCACAAATTAAAGCAGTTAAATTTTTCTTAACAGTCTCTCAGCTGGTTTACATCTTATTTGGAGTCAAGAACACAGCGAGTAAAAATTAATGGCTCGATATCGCCATCTCAGGAGTATAAAATGGGGATACCACAAGGCTCCATTCTGGGCCTTATTTTATTTTGTCTCTATATTAATGACCTTCCGAACATTTGCACTGAGGCTGAATGCCAGCTGTATGCTGATGACACAGTAATCTATGTCTCAGCAAAAACTCCAGAAAAGGCTGCAGAGCTTCTTAACAGACAAATGACCAGAGTCTCTCAGTGGCTGGAGGATAATTTCTTGTCTTTAAACTGTTCTAAAACAGTGTCTGTGTTTTTCATTAAGGCAAAAGTCCAAAGAAAACTTTAGGATACAAATAAATCAAAAGGAAATTCAAAGAGTAGATGAATTTAAATATCTGGGGGTCGTCTTGGACTCCCACCTTAAATTTGAGAGTCGTATAAAGAAAATGACTAAGACAGTTAGGACTAACTTGAATTGTTTTCGTCTCATAAGATCTTGCTCGTCAGTTAGTGCAGCCAAGTTATTTTTTCATGCAATGATCTTGTCCCATTTCTCATATTGCATCACTGTTGTGGGCCAGGCGAACCAATCCTCTCTAAAAGGTTTGAACTCCCTTTACAAACAAGCCTTAAAAGTGCTTGACCAAAAGCCAATTAGGTGGCATTACTGCAAAATCCTAGAAAAGCATAAACTCTTAAGCTTTGAAAATTTTTTGAATTTAGTTTTTAAATGTGTCAACGGCCTTATTCCTGATATTGTAAAAGGAATCATTCAAAAATGTCAAACTCGTGGTATTATTACAAGAGGAGCTGTGAGTGGAGACTGTAGACCAGCCCGATGTAAAACGACTTTTGGACAGAGTGCGTTTGCAGTAAAAGATCCACAGATCTGGAACACCATACCTGCCGAATTGAAGTCTCTTATAGATCTGAATGACTTTAAACACAAAATAAGACAATGGCTTAACCTAAATCAAATCTGCAGACATTAGCCATATTTTGTGTTTTCTTGTACTGTTTTATTGCTACTATTATGTGCTGTTTTATGATTGTGCAAGTGTCCTTTTTATGTTCTAGGGACCAGGTCTGCGAATTAGCTATTACCTATATGACCTATGAACATTGCATCGGCTATTGTAACAATGCTTTTTGTTCTGTCCCTATCAAATATACATATAAATCGAAGAATTCAGAATATGGGCCGGGAGGCCTATAAACAGTGACAAAATAACATGACTGATTTCCATACCTCTCACCCTGACAATGCGTACTGGAGAATCAGATGCTCAAATGAATTATATTTGTGACCCGACCCCCCCCCCCCCCCCCCCCCCCCCCCAACGGTCAATAAGGTAAACCTACAGTTGTGCTCAAAAGTTTACATACCCTGGAAGATTTTTTTTTTTTTTTGGCCATTTTTCAGAGAATATGAATAACACAAACTTTTTTTTTTTTTTTACTTATGGTTAGTGGTTGGGTGAAGCCATTTATTGGCAAATGGCCATTTTGTATCACCAGTTATCCATCTTCATGATGAAGTGGTATAGAGGAGGATCTTCTTAAAAATAAGACCTGAAGGTTTAGCTACAAATTGCCAGAAGGTACATCTGAGATGCAAGCCTGGATTTGATCTGTTTTGGTGAAAGAAAATCCTTCTCTGCTCTACTCCACTATGAAACTAAGAGTAGTGATACAAAATGCAAAGCTTGCACTGTGCATAATTTGTCCAATCACAGACACATAACCATAAAGTGCCATGCTGTTTGTATTTCTTGGTAATTAATGTAAATAAAGTCCAAGACATATTCAGTGGCAGCTTTACCATCAGAAAGCCTCATCCACAACTACCACAAAAGACTCCAAGCTGTCATTGATGTTAAAAGGGCAACACACGGTATTAAAAGGAGTACAACCCCTGGCAAAAATTATGGAATCACTGGCCTCGGAGGATGTTCATTCAGTTGTTTAATTTTGTAGAAAAAAAGCAGATCACAGACATGACACAAAACTAAAGTCATTTCAAATGGCAACTTTCCGGCTTTAAGAAACACTATAGGCAATCAGGAAAAAAAAAATTGTGGCAGTCAGTAATGGTTACTTTTTTAGACCAAGCAGAGGGAAAAAAATATGGAATCACTCAATTCTGAGGAAAAAATTATGGAATCATGAAAAACAAAAGAACGCTCCAACACATCACTAGTATTTTGTTGCACCACCTCTGGCTTTTATAACAGCTTGCAGTCTCTGAGGCATGGACTTAATGAGTGACAAACAGTACTCTTCATCAATCTGGCTCCAACTTTCTCTGATTACTGTTGCCAGATCAGCTTTGCAGGTTGGAGCCTTGTCATGGACCATTTTCTTCAACTTCCACCAAAGATATTCAATTGGATTAAGATCTGGACTATTTGCAGGCCATGACATTGACCCTATGTGTCTTTTTGCAAGGAATGTTTTCACAGTTTTTGCTCTATGGCAAGATGCATTATCATCTTGAAAAATGATTTCATCATCCCCAAACATCCTTTCAATTGATGGGATAAGAAAAGTGTCCAAAATATCAACGTAAACTTGTGCATTTATTGATGATGTATTGACAGCCATCTCCCCAGTGCCTTTACCTGACATGCAGCCCCATATCATCAATGACTGTGGAAATTTACATGTTCTCTTCAGGCAGTCATCTTTATAAATCTCATTGGAACGGCACCAAACAAAAGTTCCAGCATCATCACCTTGCCCAATGCAGATTCGAGATTCATCACTGAATATGACTTTCATCCAGTCATCCACAGTCCACGATTGCTTTTCCTTAGCCCATTGTAACCTTGTTTTTTTCTGTTTAGGTGTTAATGATGGCTTTCGCTTAGCTTTTCTGTATGTAAATCCCATTTCATTTAGGCGGTTTCTTACAGTTCGGTCACAGACATTGACTCCAGTTTCCTCCCATTCGTTCCTTATTTGTTTTGTTGTGCATTTTCGATTTTTGAGACATATTGCTTTAAGTTTTCTGTCTTGACGCTTTGATGTCTTCCTTGGTCTACCAGTATGTTTGCCTTTAACAACCTTCCCATGTTGCTTGTATTTGGTCCAGAGTTTAGACACAGCTGACTGTGAACAACCAACATCTTTTGCAACATTGCGTGATGATTTACCCTCTTTTAAGAGTTTGATAATCCTCTCCTTTGTTTCAATTGACATCTCTCGTGTTGGAGCCATGATTCATGTCAGTCCACTTGGTGCAACAGCTCTCCAAGGTGTGATCACTCCTTTTTAGATGCAGACTAACGAGCAGATCTGATTTGATGCAGGTGTTAGTTTTGGGGATGAAAATTTACAGGGTGATTCCATAATTTTTTCCTCAGAATTGAGTGAGTCCATATTTTTTTCCCTCTGCTTGGTCTAAAAAAGTAACCGTTACTGACTGCCACAATTTTTTTTTTCCCCCTTTTCTTATAGTGTTTCTTAAAGCCAGAAAGTTGCCATTTGAAATGACTTTAGTTTTGTGTCATGTCTGTGATCTGCTTTTTTTTTCTACAAAATTAAACAACTGAATGAACATCCTCCCATGCCGGTGATTCCATAATTTTTGCCAGGGGTTGTATGTAAACTTTTGATCAGTGTCATTTAGTTTGTGTTGTCATTATGATTTCAAAAGAGGAAACATAGTTGTTTGACAATAAATGGCTTCATTCAACCACTAACTATGAGTGAAACAACGTTTTTGTGTTATCATTCATATTCTCTGAGAAATGGCCAAAAAAACTAAACTTCTGCCAGGGTATGTAAACTTTTGAGCACAACTGTAGATTCAAAAATAAAAGCAACACCCCCGCCTTGCTTCTCACCATGACACGCGTGACTAAATGTATACGCCGGTGGGCAGTAAGAACAGCTGTAGGTTTAAGCTAGGTTTCACATAACCCTATTATGTCCAAGTGATGATCCATAATTAGATAATTAATCAGCAGGGATTTTGATTTGTGATCTGATGTTTATGAGACCCAAACTGAAGACTTCCATGGGGTTGACAGACTGACATCTTTGAACAGACCTAAGTAGCTTAAAATCCACTCCACGTTTTCCATCCAGTGCCCGGAGAGTGTCAGAGATCACTGTTGTGACATCAGGACTACAAGTCCCAGAAGCTGCAGTGCTCTGATGACCCAAGTGCCGATGCACTCAGCTGACCAGATAACCGGCACAGACGACCCAGTCCGATGGAATACAAACTTTCTCCGTGATCCTTTGTGGACGTAGCGAGGTCGGCGGAGCAAACCAAGCTCTCTTATAGCGAGGATGTCCCGAGGGATATTATTGTTGTTCAGGCTCCGTAGCTCAGCTGCAGAGTAGCTTAGCCTTGCGCTAGCCGAGGGAGTGAAGTGCTGCATCATGCGTTGCAACAAAGGCACTAAACAATCAAAAATGGTTAAAAACACACACTGAAGCACCAAGAACCATGCCAAGCACATACCCAAAGAAAAAAAATTACGCTCTAGCCACTAAAAACCAAGTTACAAAAGAGAAAACCAGAGAAGCAGCGATCACGCAACACCCGTAGCCAATAGCTTCACTTTTCATTCAGCAATGAAAAGCTGAGCTCGCAAAATATAGCGAAGATTCATCCCATCCTGTCTTGGCTGATGCTGAGACCCTGATTCATGTGTTTGTCCCTTCTAGATTGCACTACTGCAATGTTCTATTTTCTGGTTTACCGCAGTCCAACATTAGGGCTCTCCAATTGGTTCAAAATGCTGCTACCAGACTTTTGACAGGAAGCAGAAAGTTTGACCACATTACACCCATTTTGGCGTTTCTTAACTGGCGTCCTGTCCCTGCGAGATCAGATTTTAAGGTTCTGCTACTAACCTATAAAATTGTTCATGGACTGGCACCTCCCTACCTAGCTGACCTAATTAAATCCTATGTACCGGCCCAGGCTTTGCGTTCTCAGCTTTCTCTTATTGTGCCCCTGTTCTGTGGAATTAGTCCATGAGCCACTCATCAATTTTGATCAAAGTGGTACCATTTAAGCGGAATAAACACCACTTTGAATCCAGCCTCAGTGTATCATGGCCTACACAAAAATGCATGATAGCCATCCCAGGGTGGTAGCTTTAGCCAGGTAGTGGTCAATGAAGAATTACACAGAGGTCAAACTTTAAAAATGCTCCAGTCATGCTGAAAACTATATCACATTACTTGTCTGATCATATCGATTCCAAAAAGGTATAGTTTGGACTATCTGTGATGGAATGTTCTGGAATTATGGGGTACAAACAGCAAAAATGGTGACAAAGGTCAATTTCAGTTTGTATAGGGGTCAAAAGTTAAAGTTGCTAAAATTCAGTAAAAAAAAAAAAAAAGATGCAAATTATTGTTTGGGTTAATAGGGTTCTAATAAGGAATAGTTTGCACCATCTGTTATGCTTAGTTATCATGTTACAGGGCAATATATGTCACATGTCATAGAATCCAATAGATGTTAAACTTGCTTGACCTTTACCTTGGAGACAAACATTCAACACAGTCAAAACTATTCCATTTATTAATCCTTTTATTTCAACCAATAATTTGCATCATTTTGTATTGAAATTGGAGCAACTTTAACTTTTGACCCCTGTACAAACTGAATCTGATCTTTGTCACCATTTTTGCTGTTTTACCCCATAACTCCAAAACATTCCATCACAGATAGTCTAAACTATACCTTTTTGGAATCATTATGTCCAGACAAGTAATGTGATATAGTTTTCAACATGATTGGAGCGTTTTTAAAGTTTGACCTCTGTGTAAATCTTTACTGACCCCTACCTGGCGCCAGCTACCACCATGGGATGGCTATCATACATTTTTGTGTAGGCCATGATACACTGCGCCTGGATTCAAAGTGTTGTTTATTCCCCTTAAGTGGTACCGAAAACCTGCTTGGCTCATGGACTAAATGATCTCTCTGCATCATTGAAACAGATTCTCTGGAGACTTTCAAGTCCAGACTTAAGACACACTTATTTTCCCTTTCGTATGGCTAGCATATTGGCATAGTATGTTACTATGCTTTTTACCCTTTTAAATTCATTTTATTAGGAAACGGAGTGAGCCAGGGCCTCAACTTTATCTAAAGTCTGGGTCTTTTAGTGAAGCTTAGGGCTAGTGGCCGGTGATCACCTTAGTACTTCCTCTGTTTTTCTTGTTGCTTAATGCTGACAAATTCTACTGTATTTGGTGTCTTTCTGATGCTTGATTCTATTTTTTTCCCCTCTCTCTCTCTCTCTGTTTGAGGTGCGGCTCCATCCAGAGATGGTTGTGGTATCTGTTTCTGTAACCCTCCTGTTCTGTGCACCAACAACATTTCCTGTATATTCGTTTTGTGAATTGTTTTGTAATTTGTGTCTGTAGCATGGCCCGAGCAGAGGGTCACACCTTTGAGTCTGGTCTGCTTGGGGTTTCTTCCTCAAATTATCAGAGGAAGCTTTTCCTTACCACTGTTCCTCTGGGGGTTGGTAAGGTTAGACCTTACTTGTGTGAAGTGCCTTGAGGCAACTTTGTTGTAATTTGGCACTATATACGTAAATGAAAATAAATTGAAATTAAATTGAAAAACTCCCTCTGGCATTTTTTTGAGTAACAAATCTCAAGCTGACCAGACTCAGAGGGGTGAACTACGGCTTAGACCTGCATTTTTATTCTAAACAAAATACAAATGCACAAAAAAGAGTCTAAAATTGATCTAATTTCAAAGAATTCCCAAAATTTTTAAGTCATTATGACATGCTGTTCCATTGTGGCATCCATTAGGTCAGCCACCCCCAGAGGGTAGTTAGGCATCTATTGGTCCAGTAGATGTTGACAGAGATGCTGATCCCAGGTCCACCTTCAGTGGTTAGTATTATTAAAATTATTAAATGAAATGGTTGCACTGCCATACATCGTTGATGGTTTAGAGCTGAACCAGACAAAGCGAATCTGAGCCTTCTTCAGGCTACATGTCTGCCTCATGCAAGACCTCTGTTGAGACCAGTGTTGCCACAGTTACTTTGAAAAAGTAATCCAATTACTGATTACTCCCTGAAAAAGTAAGTTACTTTACTGATTACTCAATTGTAAAAGTAACTAAGTTAGATTACTAGTTACTTTTTTAGTTACTTTCCCCAGCTGTCGACAACAACCCTCTGCCACCTCAACATGACAGTGATACTTGTTTTGCCAAAACTCGCTTTATAGTCACCCTTTCTTGACTTCAATGAAAATAAATACTTGTTTTATAAAAAGTAAAATAAAGACCTCTTTCTTGACCTCATATTTAACTGTCGACAGCACTGTAACAGTAAAACTTGCTATTTCTAACCTACATTGTTTATAAATGTAACTATTAAATTCTTTCTAACATTTAAATTCTCTCTATTTTACTTATCGAAATTATTATTATTGTAAGTAATATTGGTAGTTGTAGTAAAAAAAAAAAAAAAAAGCTTCAAAACTGGACCTTTAAGCTAGGGGTGTTGTGTGGGGCACATCCTTGCCCCACGCCCCCTTTCCCTCTGGATTCGCCCCTGCTTTGGCGTTTGAGCACAAAGAATGGATAACATTTATTTATGCAGAAAACATGACCAGATTTACAGGTAAGAAAGCTTTATTGCGTTTTCACATCATGTGGTCCTCAGAGTTTAGGTGTGTTTGAGTGGAAAATAGTGTTAGTTGTTGACGCGTTGCGGAGGATCAGCTGTTTTTAACGAGCAGATACGGAGCGGCTCAGCTCAGAATTCTAAATACGAGGTTTGTTAGAAAACTATCCTACCTTTTTATTTTTTGCAAGAACTATATGGATTTGAATCATGTGCGGTTGCATCAGTCAAGCTGGACCCTTCGTGCGCATGCGTGAGTTTTTTTTTCACGCCTGTCGGTTGCGTCATTTGCCTGTGAGCACGCTTTGAGTGAGCAGTGGTACACCCCCCTCATCGGATTTTTATTGTGAGGAAAATGTCTGAACGATTTGGAGCTTTGCTGCATCAAATTTTTCCAGAAACTGTGAGAGACAGCCAAGTGGAAACCATTCGGAATATTCAGATGGCTTTCAGGGACGATTCTATGGGGATCACATAGATTAAGGAGTGTTACAACCGGTTTAAAGACGGCGCACAATGGCGGAGGGCGCGCTGCGCTCCGAGCGGCAATCGACAGGCTGAAACGACCAGATCATTTCCAAACTGAACACTGTGTTGATCCGGGACGTCGTCTGATTACTACAGAAATGGCAGAAGAGGTGGACATACCACTTTTTCAGCACATTCCACTGTTACAGGAGTTTTTGTCATGAAAAGACGTGCGGAGGAATTCGCGCGTCGGGACGAAGCCGCTAATGGCGCGGGACAAAAAGCAACGCCGTGATGAAGCCTCACAGGACATGTTGTGGCATGTCCAGCTCGTCCACAGTTTCTCGGATAGTCACACGACTGAAAAGCCACCGAAAGCCGAATGGTGCAAGAGCTGGGCATGTTACAACATGTCCTGTGAGACCAACACGGAGGTGCTTTTGTCCTGCGCCATTAGCGGCTCCGTTGCGAATTCCTCCGCTCCTCTTTCCATGACAAAAACTCCTGTAACAGTGGAATGTGCTGAAAAAGTGGTATGTCCACCTCTTCTGCCATTTCTGTAGTAGTCAGACGACGTCCCGGATCAACACAGCTTTCAGTTTGGAAGTGATCTGGTCATTTCAGCCTGTCCATCGCCGCTCGTAGCGTGTGCGCCCTCCGCCATTGTGCGCCGTCTTTAAACCGGTTGTAACACTCCTTAATCTGTGTGATCCCCATAGAATCGTCCCTGAAAGCCGTCTGAATCTTCCAAATGGTTTCCACCTGGCTGTCTCTCACAGTTTCTGGAAAAATTTGATGCAGCAAAGCTCCAAATCGTTCAGACATTTTCCTCACAATAAAAATCCGATGAGGGGGGTGGACCATTGCTCACTCAAAGCGTGCTCACAGGCGAATGACGCAACCGACAGGCGTGAAAAAACTCACGCATGCACACGAAGGTTCAAGCTTGGCTGATGCAAGCGCACATGATTCAAATCCATATAGTTTTTGCAAAAAATAAAAATGTCGGATAGTTTTCTAACAGACCTCGTAAAGGAGGAAAAAAGCATAAAAATGTCTTTGTAAAGCTCAGTGCAGGTGTGCTGTTATCACCGCGCTTTAAGAGGTGAGGACGAGTCATACCTGCTGCAGAAAACCGCGGATGAAAAGCTCACAGCTCGCTTAAAGTGGGCAGTTCAGTCGAACCCCGGCCCACGGACCAAGTTTAATGCTGCTATCGACCCACAATGCAAAAATAATAGTAACGCACAGTGACTTGGAGAAGTAACTTTAATCTGATTACTGATTTGGAAAGATTAACACGTTAGATTACTTGTTACTAAAAAAAAGTGGTTAGATTAGAGTAATGCGTTACTAAGTAACGCGTTACTGGCATAACTGGTTGAAACTAATGGAAATGGAAGAAAAACTTGAAACTTGGAATAGTCCCTGGAAGATGGGCAGTAAATGGGCACATAGTCCTTGCCGTGGGAGAGCACCTGTAGTTGTCCATCCCTATATTGAAGCTTTAAGCTCAAAGGCTTTCTTGATGTCTTGTTATACTAGCACCAGGTACTGAGCTGAGTGTCATATTATCATTCTTTTATATTTATGCTTGCAGGTGCTCAATCGTCTGACTTTTGCATCTACTCTGTCACACCTCCGCCGAGTCAACTCGCCTATTGGTAGAGACGGAAAGCTGGCAAAGCCTCGGCAACTGCACAACACCTTATGGGGCATGGTGTGTCCGGCAGAAACACCTGAGGTATACCATGCAGGAACCTGAAAAGCAGAGTACAAGTGTTTTATTCACAGATTTGATAAACCTGACTGTGCCACCTTGTTTCAGGGGCATGCTGTTGGTCTGGTGAAGAACTTGGCCCTGATGGCCTACATCTCTGTGGGCTCCCAGCCATCGCCGATTCTGGAATTTCTGGAGGAGTGGAGCATGGAAAACCTGGAGGAGATTTCCCCTGCTGCTATCGCTGAGTTCGCTACATTTTCACTAAACTTTAAATGTCTCCTTTCTGACAGGAGCAAACTTTTAAATGCAGTATGCACTTCCCATATCACATGACACCCATGTTGCAAACTGCATGAAGTGCTACTTTGAAAATAATAATAATCTGATGTCCTGGTGGGTGGAGCTGCATCCTGAGTCTAACAAAATGCACATTTTTCAGAAGCATGTGTGAATGTCAGTGCTGGTTATGTATTTGGCCAAGGCCCGTGTTACCCATTACCTAAGTTATTACCCATTGTTTTCCCAAAGAGTAACTGAAAAATGAGGCATTACTAAATCTTTTTTTTTTTTTTTTTTTTGGGGGGGGGGGGGGGGTGCTTTATTGTGAGAAGTGTAATAAGTGTGTAATGTATTATATTTGATTTAGTGCCACAAAGATCTTTGTGAATGGCTGCTGGGTTGGTATCCACAAAGACCCCGAACAGCTGATGAACACACTCAGGAAACTTAGACGGCAGATGGACATCATTGTCTCTGAGGTAAACAAGCACTCTGTTCATCCAGAAGACTGCCGCAGACAGTTGACCTCTCAGATCATTTTCTTGCTTCAAAACCTCAGAAGATCTCAGTTACTATAATACCAGCCGATGACCCGCCCCAGGGCGGGTTTTGATTCGGAGACTGAAATGAAAAGTTCATCTCCACCAAGTTTTTTTTTTTTTTGTTTTTTTTGCAATGGATAAAGGATATCATCCTACATAACGCTTTAAAATATGAAAAAAATTCAATCTATTGTGACAATTATTTCAATTTTTTTTTCAAATTATTTAGTTAATATTGCGCCAAATCACAACAAAGCTGCCTCAAGGCGCTTCACATAAATAAGGTCTAACCTTACCAACCCCTAGAGCAAAAACACAGGTGACAGTGGTAAGAAAAAAACTCTCTCTGAGGAAGAAACCTCAAGCAAACCAGACTCAAAGGGGTGACCCTCTGCTTAGGTCATTCTACCAAAAAGGTTTACACCTATGTACCACTAAAGTGTGACAATGACAGAATCATGGCGGTTCAGGTAGTGGTAGACAATAAAGTGTATCTCACGATGATTGGTGCGTATCTACCTCATCACAACGGACTGACCAGCCAAGCAGTGTTATACAGCGAGACACTAGAAGACATCCAGTGCATTATCAACACCAATGACCCACCTCCGGTGCTCGTACTGGGGGACATGAAGGCTTCCATGCCTTGTGCTGGGCATCTGTCCATGCACTGGTACAGGTCATATCCCTTCACCAGACATAGCAACCTTCTTTATGAATTTATATGCCAAAATGATCTTTACACCTGTAATTTTGATTTTAAGTAAGATATCAATTATACGTATCACAAAAATGGTGTTAAGTCATATATTGACCATGTGTTCTTCTCCAGATTTGCCCATGATAAGGTAACTGATTGTAAAATTATGTGTATGCCTAATATTGTTAGCGATCACTTACTGATTCGAACCAGTGTCGTTATTCGTTTGAGTAATGGTACCAAGGGTTCCAACCTGCGACCACCCTCCACCAGCTTCCCCAAGATTGACTGGTTGGACGACGCTCAGTGCCAGTTGTATGCCACCTTTGTTGAGACAGCAGCTGCTGGTTTACCATGCGTGGATATTGACTGTATCACCGACCACGAGACAGCTCGACACCAGGTGGACACACAGTGATGCCATGAAGGACATGGTACACTGCGCCACACAACAGGTGATAGACCATAGACAATCCTCATGTCGTGGACGCCATAGGAAGAAGCATTGGTGGAACAGTGATTGTCTATACAACAGGGACAGACAACGCTTCTGGTACGGTCTCTGGAAATCCTCTGGGAAGCCTCGCACGGGACACGTGTTTGCCTGTTACAAACTTGCGAAGAAATCTTTCCGCGATGCCTGTCGTAATGCTGTAAATGCTGGTATTCAACACACATATAAGCAACTGGATATTCTTGCTGGACAACGAAACATCAACAAATTTTGGAACTTGGTTCGTCATAGTAAATGTACCTCCGGCTCCACAGTTGCTGATATAAGCCTGAACTCTCTGAGCAACTATTACAGTGATAAGTTTGACTACGACACCAGTAATGTTAGTGATGCTGTACAACGTGCCGAGTCCGAGGTTAACAGTCGCTATGATGGCGTTAAATCTGCCATAGACACCACCTTCGTGATGACTGAATCCATGCTGCTGACCTATCTTGGTAAGTTACGCCAAGGTTGCGCAGCCGGTATTGATGGTATATCAGCAGAACATTTAAAGTTTTCCAAGGGCACTAGGATCATCCCGATGGTGTGCGACATGTTGACTTTATGCGTCCAATTTGGCATCGTAGGAGACTCTTTCACCAAAGGCTTGCGGATACTGCTTCTGAAGAAGCCGAACATTGATCCTACTATCGCAAAACATTATAGGCCAGTAGTGATATCAACAACATTCTCTAAATTGCTAGAAGTTCACATACTGGCCATGTGAGGGGAACACGAGTTCCACGACCTACAGTTTGGTTTCGTTGGTAGCAGAGTGACATCCATGGCAGCTGCCATGACGAGTGATGTTGTAGACTACTGTGTTAGTAGAGGGTCTCCAGTTTATGGCTGTGCATTGGATGCTGAGGGTGCCTTCGATGGAATACCACACTCAATAATGTTCTCGAAGGCTGTCGACATTGTACCCATGTTATATTGGCGCATACTCGTGTACTGGTATAGTCGATTGGTCATCCATGTTAGATGGGGTGAGAGTGTCAGCCAGGCTATCGTGATTAAGAAGGGTACTCATCAGGGAGGCCTATCCTCACCCTTCATCTTCAATCTTCTATATCAGGACCTTGTGCAGGAACTGTCAGATATGCATTGTGGTATCTCCATTGGTGACACTACTTACAATCTTTGTTGTTACGCGGACGATTTGCTCCTCTGTAGTTTGACCATCTCTGGGCTGCAGAAGCTCATAGATGTAGCGGATTGCTATATTAATCGACATGGACTTCGCTTTAATCCGACGAAAACTACATGTGTGACATTTGGGAAAAGCCGTTTTTCAGAATGGAGGTGGACTCTCTGTGGTATCCAGCTCACTGAAAATTCCGAAGTGAAGCACCTTGGTGTCATCCTTGCAAACTATGCGCAGCCACGCTGAAGCTAGGATCCAAGCAGCTCGTAGAGCATTTTACTGTCTGCAGGGCGCAGGTCTCTGCGTCAATGGCTGTAACCCTGGTATCATTACCCGCATTTATACTGCAGCTCTTCGTCCTGTGTTGACATACGGTCTTGAGTGTATACGAGGTCTATTAGACAATAAACCGACCCTTTTATTATTTTTTTTTTACTATATGGATTTGAATGACGTGCGATTACACCAATCATGCTTGAACCCTCGTGCGCATGCGTGAGTTTTTTCACGCGTGTCGGTGACGTCATTTCCCTGTGGGCAGGCCTTGAGTGAGATGTGGTCCCACCCTCTCGGCTGAATTCCTTTGTTTCACACGCTGCTCGAGACGGCACGCGTTGCTTTATCAAAATTTTTTCTGGACCTGTGAGGAATATCCGAGTGGATACTATTCGAGAAATTCAGCTGGTTTTCTGTGAAACGTTTAATGGCTGATGAGAGATTATGGGGTGTTTCTGTCGGTGTAAGGACTTCCCATGGAGCAGGACGTCCTGCAGCGCTTCCAGGCGCCGTCGTCGGCCTGTTTCGACCTGAAAACATCCTAATTTAAGGCTTAATTCACCCAGGACATCGTGAGAGAACAGAGAAGATTCAGAAGAGGCCGGCATGAGGACTTTATGCGGACATTCCACTGTTTAAGGACATTTTTTAATGAAAGACGTGCGCACAAATTCGCCGAGTCATTTCCGTGATGACTCGCGACAGGAAAAACACCTCCGTGTTGAAAACCATTTGTAAAATTCAGGCAGCTTTTGATGGCTTTCAACAAGTGAGTAACTGAGAAATTGTTTAACAGCTTGGGCATGTTCCAACTTGCCCGTTAAGGTTTCCAACGGAGGTGCTTTTCCTGTCGCGACCCCCCGCAGTCGGGTCCGGCCCGGCCCGACATGCGACTCTGCCCGCACGTTCTTTCATTACAAAATGTCCGTTAACAATGGAATGTCCGAATAAACTCCTCATGCCGACTTCTTCTGAAAGTTCTCTGTTCTCTGACGACTTACTTGGTCAACAGAGCCTGAAATGTGGAAGTTTTCAACTTGAAACGGCGCGACGCTGCCGCCTCGAAGCGTAGATCGCCGTCAGGCGCCGTGGGCAGTCCTTAAAGCGACACTTACAGACCAAAATCTCTCATCAGCCGTTAAAATTTTTACTGAAAACCAGCTGAATTTATCGAATGGTGTCCACTCAGTTGTGCCTTAGAGCTTTGAAAAAATGTTTATCAAACAAAGCAGCAGTCTCTGAGCCATTCCTAAACAATGAAAAAATCGACGAGAGGGTGGGCGACTCCTCACTCAAAGACTGCCCACAGGCGAATGACGTAACCGACAGGCGTGAAAAAACTCTAGCATGCCGACGAGGGTTCAAGCATGTCTGATGTAATCACATGTGATTCAAATCCATATGGTTTTTGAAAAGGTCGGATACTTTTCTAATAGACCTCGTATACCAGGGTAAAACCATAATGAATCAGCTTGAGGTTACCCAGGCAAAATTTTTTAAATCTGCTTTAGGTGTTAAGTCATATTGTAAAAATGTTCACTACTTCAGGCTCTAAACACAGATCGGGTTCACACTTATGTTGAGATGCAACAGCTTTCTCTGTTTAAGTCTATGTTTTTATCATCTTCACATACTCATGTTTTATGTAAATATCTTCTCACTCGTGTTGTTAAAGGTGAAAACTCTAGTCAAAAGAATTTAGTGTCTGCTGTTATTCAAACATGTAATAAGGACAACATAAGGCCAGATATCTCTGAGAACTCGTACAAAGGTGTATGTAAACGTACGTTAAGTTTGAGACCAGAGTGTGGTATCTCGGACGGTGTCAAGTATTTTTTGTTTACTAGTCATGATATATCAATGGTTAATAATCTTTTGTCTCCATTCTAGTCCAGATCATCTTTATTTTGTTATCATGTTGTAGTTTTGTAATGTTTTTATCATGTGTTTTTATGTCTCCATTGGAGGTTTAATAAAATCATATCATATCATTACAGTACAGAACACAAAACAGCAATTGACGAGAGAGTCCATGCGGACCTCCAGTCTACCGTTTGGGGGGGGGTTCATCAAGCCGCTCTGTGGATCTGTTCCTGCAGCGAAGTCCGTGGTCAAACTTTCTGCTTCCTGTCAAGAGTCTGGCAGCAGCATTTTGAACCAATTGGAGACCCCTAATTCTGGACTGCAGTAAACCAGAAAATAGAACATTGCAGTAGTCCAATCTAGAAGAGACAAACACATGAATCAGGGTCTCAGCATCAGCCATAGACAGGATGGGACAAATTTTCGCTGTATTTTGTAGGTGGAAGAAAGCAGTCCTGGTAATATTTCTAATGTGGAGGTCAAAGGACAATGTAGGATCAAAAATTTCTCTAAAGGCCCAGTCACATGGCACATGACGATTCCTGAACAAAGGGAAAAAGTAAAAGAAAAAAGTCATTGAGAAAAGGTGGACGAAAGAGCTTTATCACCAAATAGCCTGCGAAGCACGAGTGCAAAAGGGATGAAAGAAGAACAAAACTAAACCAAAGCTAACATTGATCTTAACGCGTTAAAGTAAATGCGCCTGGAGCCATAGCTGGAGCAGTGTGTCTGCATCTCTGAGTTCCAGGACTCTGTGCTGAGACGGAGCTCATAGCGCCTGAGTCCTGAAGAAACTGCAAACAGAAGCTGTGGAGATCTGTGCGCACATCGGTGGGACCACCTGCTCTGCACCTCATCAGAATCCTTACTATCTGATGACACGCTGGGCACTACATCTTGCTCCAATTTAAAAATAAAAAAATAAAAACAAAAAAAAAAACTCTGGTGTGCCGTGGTGGCTGTTCTATCACTGTATTACATTACTCAGCCATATATATTGATTTATAATAGAAAACTGTCAAAAGGGGGGAAAAATATAAGTTTAAAGATGAATGAATATATCAGAGCAGTAAATTGATCAGTTTGTGTGAACGCCGCACATTGACTCGCATGCGGTTATTTCCACCAGCTGCAGCTGATCCACAGCGTGAATTCTGCCTTCCAGAACAGCTCTTTATATAATCATCTGAATCATCTACCTGTTGCCACATGTACACAAGGGCTGGATTGTCATTCCTACACTCATATTGTTATAGTTAATAAAAATAAGTGCACGCAGGAGCTGCTGCTGTGTTCAAGTACCGTTGGAAATCACACAACTTTTTTGTTGTTTCAAATTCAGCAGTTGCTTGTGGCAAAATAATTAATTGTATCCACACAAAAGATTAATTCTGGCCTTTATAAGGTACCTGAGCCCAGTGAAGCTGACCTCCCCCCACCCAGGTAAAAAAAAAATCCAAGCAAACAGGCTGAGTTTGCCCTGTAATTTCTGATGGTACATGAACGCAGCATCAGCAGCAGTGCTCACAAAATGGCTTCTGCACTGTGTGAAAACATTCAGCTGGTCGAATGAATTCAAACTAAATGCTAACGTTACAAAAACTAAGCAAATGACAAAAAAACGTCAAGAATGACAGCAAAATGAAATACGGACAAATTGAGGTTTTCGGTAGCATTTGTTCAAATTTTTCAACAGTTTAAAAATCCTGATAAAACACCAGCTACAGGAATGAAGCTGCACAATGGTTAAACGATACCAACGAAAGTCCAGATTTCTTGTTTGGTTTGGGCTTCGTGCCCTTCGTTAAGTGCTGTGTGACTGGGGCATAAGGTTCCTCACTTGGTCAGTGTAATGTATCCACGATTAAAATGTTTGAAAAGGGTGTAAAATGTGTGAAAGAATAGAAAGTTCCTTTAAAAACATGTTTAAAATGTTTACAAAGACTGTAACGTGTAAATGCATAAACAGTTCCTTAGAAACCCGTAAATACATATATGTAAAATGTGTTTAAGGTGCAAAACAATAAAAAGAAACACATGAAAATTTTGTCTTAAGAAATCTAATCTTGACCCTAGTGTATTGAAAAACTGGAGGCCCATATAAAATCTATCATTTTGCTCTACAATTCTGGAAAAGTGATTTTGTGTCAGCTCATGGACCACTTTACTGAGAATAATCTTTTTGAGCCACTGCAGTCTGCTTTTAGAAATATGATTCCACAGAGACAGCTCTCACTAAAGTGGTGAATGATCTTCTGCTTGCAATGGATTCAGACACCACTACGGTTCTGGTGCTGTTAGATCTCAGTGCTGCTTTGATACCATGGCTCATCATGAACTACTCAATAGGCTGGAGAATTATTTTGGGATTACTGGGAGTGATCTTACATGGTTGATGTCATACCTGACCAGTCGTTCTCACTGTTTTGTACAATAGCACTACCTCCACCTTAGTGACGTGAAATTTGGGGTTCCACAGGGGTCTGTCTTAGGCCCCCTGCTTTTCTCTTTTTATATAGCCCCCCTTGGACACATATTGTGGCATTTTAGGATTATCTTTCACTGCTATGCTTATGATACTCAGATATAACTGCTGGTAATCTCATCCACATAAAATCCTTAAAGATTTTCTTACATCAGTGAGAAGCTGGATGTCTAGCAACTTCCTACTTTTAAACTAGGGCTGTCACGATTGGGAATTTCTGGAGACGAGTAATTGTTAGACAAATAATTGCGATTGACGAATATATTGTCTATTTTTTTCCCCCTTCTTTATATTCTACTATCGTAGTATTAGTACACAACTCGTGTACACATAGTACACAACTCTGGAAGAATGTTTGGCTTCTGTGAGTGGAGAAACGGGGAATAGTGCATCATTTTTATTTTTATCTTCATTTTACATACAGTCCCAACTTTTTCTGATTTGTGGTTGTTTGTTGCATTTCTGAACTTGTTTCTCCTCATCAGTCACGTTTTGTGCTTAAACACTACATTAAGCTCAAGATTGAACAAATAACAGCTGTTAAAGTTCAGAGTTCTCACCTGCTTTTTGTGATCTGTGTGTCTGAACATCACCACAGCTTCTCCACGTTCATTCATATATTCTCATTTTTAAAATAAGTTTTTAAAGATATTTGACCATTTATTTCATCTCATGATCTCATAACTTCAGTATACGACGCGCACATGGTGTGAACAGGACGGTAACGGCAGAATCACACCGTGAGAGAAAGTTCAGAGAGAAGTAAAGGCAGCTCCACGTTTTGGTTTTGTTTTTTAACATGTTCACTCGGGTTAAAATCCTCTCTCTGCTCTGCGTGCACTGATGGTTCTCAGACTGTAACGTGTCGCGCCTCCATTCAGGAATCTTCCTCCCCCACCCCCTCCCTCGCAGCCTGTTGACTCTGTGTGCACACACATACACAGCCATACACACACCGACAGCTCCTTCTGTAAACTGCATTTCAAACGGCTTTGAAGAAGACAGTCACTGTTTCAATCGGCCATCTTATCCAAACGGCAGGACGGATCGCTTCTCAGCCTCCATGTTATTGTCCTGCCTTAAGACGAGAGCAAAACCGAGTGAGCGAGGCTGCAGCACAATGACATCAGATTCTGAGTCCTCTTAATGCTTTGTGGATAAAATAAATAATTCACGGTAATCGCAAATATGAAAAATAATCGCAATTGGCGAATATTGTAATAATTGTGACTGCCCTAACTCTGATAAGTTTGAAATGATGGTTCTTGGTCCAGTGAGACATTGGCATCAATTTGACCAGTTAATGCTTATCTTAGACTCGTGTGTCATGCATCACACTGACAAAGTGTGGAAACTTAGCGTAATTTTTGATCCTACATTGTCCTTTGACCTTCACAGTAGAAATATTACAAGGACTGGTTTATTTCAGCTGCAAAATATAGCGAAGATTCGTCCCATCCTGTCTGTGGCTGATGCTGAGACCTGATTCATGCATTTGTTTCTTCTTGATTGGACTACTGCAATGTTCTATTTTCTGGTTTACCGCAGTCCAGCATTAGGGCTCTCCAACTGGTTCAAAATCCTGCTGCCAGACTTTTGACACGAAGTGAAAAGTTTGACCACATTGCACCCATTTTGGCATCTCTTCACTCGCTTCCTGTTCCTGTGAGATCAGATTTTAATGTTCTGTTACTAGCCTATAAAAGTTTTCACGGACTGGCACCTTCCTACCTAGCTGACCTGATTAAACCCTACGTACCGGCCCGGGCTTTGCGTTCTCAGGGTGTAGGACTACTTTGTGTCCCGAGGGTGAATAAAAAGTCTGCGGGTCACAGAGCTTTCTCTTATCGTGCCCCTGTTCTGTGGAATGATCTCCCTGCATCAGTGAAACAGTCAGATTCTGTTGAGACTTTCAAGTCCAGACTTAAGATGGATTTATTTTCCCTTTCGTATGACTAGTGTACTGGCATAGTATGTTACTGTGCTTTTTACCCTTTTAAATTCATTTTATTAGTAAACTGAGCGGGCTGGCCTCAACTTTCTCTAAATTCTGGGTCTTTTAGTGAAGCTTGGGGCTAGTGGCCGGTGATCACCTTAGTATTTCCTCTGTTCTTCTTGTTGCTTAATGCTGACAAATTATACTGTATTTGTTGTCTTTCCGATGCCTGATTCTGTTTTTGTTTTTTTTTTCTCTCTCTCTGTTTGAGGTGCGGCTCCATCCAGAGATGGGTGTGGTATCTGTTTCTGTAACCCTCCTGTTCTGTCCACCAACAACATTTCCTGTATATTCGTTTTGTGAATTGTTTTGTAATTTGTGTCTGTAGCATGGCCCAAGCAGAGGGTCACACCTTTGAGTCTGGTCTGCTTGGGGTTTCTTCCTCACATCATCAGAGGAAGCTTTTCCTTACCACTGTTGCCTGTGTTCTTGCTCTGGGGGTTGGTAAGGTTAGTGCTTACTTGTGTGAATCACCTTGAGGCAACCTTTTGTGATTTGGCTCTATATGAGTGAAAAATGAAATTACTGAATTGTCCAGATAACGGGACAGAGCTCGAAAGGATGTGCAGTTGGTTAGGGTGGTAAAAGATGCAGATGGTAATGTGCTCATAAGCAGGGAGAGTGTGTTGAGAATGTGGTGGGAGTATTTTTGAGGAACTGATGAATGAAGAAACAAAGAGAAAAGGCTGGATGATATGGAGAGTGTAAATCAGGATGTGCAAGATCTTCGTATGAAGTGAGGGCAGCTATGAATGGGATGAAGAGTGGAAAGGCAGTTGGTCCAGCTGAATTTCCGTAAATGTCTCGTAGAGATAGCAGTGGAGTTTCTAACCAGAATTTTTAATAAAATCTTGGAAAGTGCCTGAGGAGTGGACATGAAGTGTGCTGGTTCCTATTTGTAAGAATAAGGGTGATGTGCAAAGCTACTGTAACTACAGAGGCATAAATTTGATCAGCCACAGCATGAAGTTATGGAAAAGAGTAGTTTTTATGGTGATAAATAACTTGTCATAGACATGAAAAATAAACAAACATTTCATAGATTGTGACGGGAGTGACATGACTGCTGTTTAGTTGCATCATGCTGGCTTAAGAAAAAACAAAATCACATCCAAAAAAAGTGGCTGCTCCAGAGATTTTTTTTCTGCGGGTACTATGGGGGAGTTTAGTATTTTTATGAGGGTGCTATGCGCTCATGTGTCACGACAGCTCTCTGCTACACCTCTGTCACATTCACGGGTGTGCATACACATAGCCACATTCTGATTTGCGACAGTCACTAATGACATACAGCAGCTGAGTCAAATGAAAGACACATTATCAGGCTTTTAATGAGCCTTTCATTGGATTCAGGTGTGTTGGAGCAGGGAGACAACTAAGTGTCAGGAGGTAGATCTCGAGGACCGAACTTGGGCACTCCTGACATACAGAATGACCAAAATCTCACACAAACCTATAGGCTACTGTTCAATACAAATATCCACAGACCTATAGCCTCAGGGAAAAAAATCTTTCCCCTACCATTGATGTCTTCATAAGAGCACAATACACCTGTTGTTGTGGTTAAGGGCAAAAAGCATCAATGATTTGGTTGCTGTCCAGAGACTGTGTTCTCTGAGTGTTAATTACCAGGAGTGACATTGGGTCACTGGTTTATCTGTGCCTACTGCTGTTCCTCAGGTAGTTTTTTAGGTGACACAGACTTCACTTCTTTCCAATTCCACTTATGGATATTTGGGCAGCAAAAACCGAACCATTTCAGCAACTTGAAAATACACTCACTCTTCCATCCCTTTATTTCCTCTAGGCTTGACTTCTGTAATTCTCTGCTCTTTGGGATCTCTGGAAAAAACTTTCAAAGGCTCCAATACATTCAAAACAGTGCAGCTAGAACTCTGTTGAGAGACATAAACAGGAGAACATTGTACCTATACAGTGGTCCCTCGTTTATCGCGAGAGTTACGTTCTAAAAATAACCCGCGATAAACGAAATCCGCGAAGTAGTCAGCGCTATTTTTTGCAATTATTATAGATGTTTTAAGGCTGTAAAACCCCTCACTACACATGTTATACACTTTTCTCAAACAGGCATTAACATTTTCTCACTTTTCCTGTGTAAACACTCTCTTTTTTCTTCTGGGCAAGAAGATTATAAACAGACACACGCAGAACACAATGCGCATGCTCTCCCTTCGCTCACTGCCTCCGGAGGTACGGCTGCGGGACCCGCAAAGAATCCAAGTCCTCTCTTGGTGGCTGCGGAGCTCTGCGGCTGCGGTCAACATCCACATCAAAACAGCGAGCGTAGTTTGTGGACCTGTTGCCAGATTTGGCGCAGCTCCGAACAGCAGACAGGAGGGCTGTGTGAGTGGCCTGCTGCTGCGTTTAGCGAGCCCGTAAGCGCATCGGAGGCAGTGAGAGCAATCTCGGTGATGCCGAGCGGTGCCTCGACCGGCCCGCCTGATAAGGACTCAGAACACAATGCGCTGTAAAAAAAAAAAAAGAAGCATGCGAAATTGCACTAAAAAAATCCGCGAAACTGCGAGGCCACAAAAGGTGAACCACGTTTTAGTGAGAGACGTCTGTACTCCATAAGCTTCACTGGCTCCCCATCTCCTACAGAATCCATTTTAAGATTGCTCTCATCACCCACCAATGCATCCATGGCAATGCCCCCACATTCCTCAAAGACCTCCTTACTCCCCACACATCCTCCCGTTCCTTCTGTTCATACAACACTAATCGTCTCTGTCTCCCTCACACCAAGCTTCACACCACAGGAGACAGTCTTCTGCCCCTCATATTTGGAACTACCTCCCTGACCATCAGAGGGCTCCACAGACTGTGGAAGCTTTTAAAAAAGCCTTGAGACAGGCCTTAATTTGAATCTGTTGCATCTTAGTCTTTTTATTCAATTTTATTATTTTATTTTGTTTTTATCTTAAGATTTTCTATTTTTATTCTTATTTATCCTTGTTTTTTCCTGTAGCACTTTGAGATTTTTATTAATGAAAGATGTATTATAAATAAAACATATAACTTATTACTATCATGACATCACATTACTAAATATTTATTTATCGAATCACGTGTGATTCGATAAATATTTCACTCATAAAAGAAAATAAACATTCATCAACAGAACTGATTGGTTTCCACAAAATGAGTGTAATGTGATGTCATGATAGTAATAAGTTATATGTTTTATTTATAATACATTTATAATACATAATATAATAATACATCATACGTGATTCAAATCCATATAGTTTTTGAAAAAAAATAAAAAGGTACGATACTTTTTGGACAGACCTCGTCAATCTGAAAACGCCAGAAGTGTCTTACTGTGGAAAACTGAAAGGATGATGTCATCGCCCTGCCTCTGTAACATGTTAACAGTGTAATTTTGCATATTATTGTTTTTTTTTTTTTCTTGTTGTTGTTTCTTCCAAAACAAGGGTGTCATGTGGAGAACCATTTTCATCTGTGATAATGAATTCTGGCAACAGATCAGATTAAAAGACTTTATTTAATCCATGAGCTGGCTTCTAAAGTTGTAGCTCTCGTTGCTAAATTGATTAGCCCCACGTCTTCTCTGTTTTTTTGTAGAAACTTTACAGCGCTACATACAGGCCTGGCATGTGTATTACAGCATTCTCACGCGGTTTCACTGGATCTGTGAGAATGGAGATATTTCTTGAATGGAACACTTTTTGAAAATGACAAAAAGATTGTATAGCAGAAGTTGAGTTTCATTGTAGACAAGGCCTTAAAAACATGGGATGAATTGAAATTAAAATAATAAAGGAGGAATTATTTTCTTGGGGATGCAATGTGGGGGTGCTATGACAAATCCAGGAGGAACTCCAGTGCCCCCTCCGGTGCTGCCCATGCAAAAATGGTCACCACAGAAGATAAGATGCAGTGTTAGGAATAAAAACTGTACAGCCCCACACACCACAACTATGGCCTTGTTTTGTGCGTTCCAGCTTCAGGCCTGAAACACACCATTGGCATCACATGAGAGGCAGCAATCGTTAATAGTAAGATTATAGCTCTCAACCTTCCTGTTTTCAGGTGTCTATGATCAGAGACATCAGAGAACGAGAGATCAGAATCTACACAGACGCCGGGCGAATCTGTCGACCGCTGCTGATTGTGGAGAAACAGAAACTGCTACTGAAGAGACGTCATATTGACCAACTAAAGGAGCGAGAGTACAATAACTACAGGTGATCAGTGGAGCCTGAATCTAAATTGTTATGATTTTGGTGTGACATGTCCTTTAACAGCCTTTTCAGTCTTCGTGAAATTCATGTAGTTTAATTGTTATGAGTTGATGCATACGTTGGTTTACAGTTAAAAGGACAATCTTTCCGGATCCTACTTCCACGTCATATTCTGTTATTTCAACATTATCATTGACAGTTCAAATGAAAAGTTGAATCTAGGATAATGTGGCCCGGGAAAGGGAAGTCTGGGGTCCTCTGCTGGAACTGTAGCCCCCATGACCCGATCCCGTGTAAGCGGTTGAAGATGAGAGAGAGATCTAGGGTCATTTAAATATGTGCTTCTATTGAGATTTTCTTTTTTTTTTCTTCCAGAAAATGCTGAAAATATGGGCTCCTGGGGGTCTGGGCACCCCAGACCACCTGCAAATTTTCCTCAGATTTTAAAATTTTCATTTCACAGCCCTGGTGATGCCCTTGTAATTGGCATACACTCTCTGGTCCCCTTTTTTAAATATGGGGACCACCACCCCATTTTGCCACTCCCTAGGCACTGTCCCACACCTCAACGCAGTGTTGAAGAGACACCTCATCCAAGACAGTCCCTCCACACCCAGAGTCTTCAGAATTTCTGGATGGCTCTCTTCAGTCCGTGAGGTCTTGCCACTGTGAAGTTGTTTGATGACCTCAGTGACTTCCACCAGGGAAATTGTTGATGATCCCTCATCAGTTTCCAGCTCTGCCCCTACTATAGAGGGCACTCCGGTCTGATGTAGGAGTTCCTCAGTGTTCCTTCCAGAGCCCAATTACTTCCTCATTTGAGGTCAATAGAGTCCCATAGACAGCTTGGGTTGGTCTCTGTTTTCCTCTTCTGATGTGCCTCATGGTCCTTCAGAAAGACCTTGGTGCTGACCAAAAGCCCTTCTCCGTGGTTACTCCGAGCTCCTCCCATACCTGCTGCTTTGCCTCCCTCACAACACAGGCTGCCGCACTTCGGGCCTGTCTGTCCCTTGCAACTGCCTCTGGAGTCCTCCGAGATAACATGTCTTGGAAGGACTCCTTCATTCGGACGGTTTTCCTGACCACCAGTGTCCACCACAGTATTCGAGGGTTGCTGCCCCTTGAGGCACCTAGAAGCCCTTCAGGCCACAGCTCCCCACTGCAGCTTCAGCAATGGAAGCTTTGAATATTGCCCTTTCTGTTTCAATGCCCCAAACCTCTGAGGGGATGACAGAAAAGCTCTGCCGGAGGTGCGAGTTGAAGATGGGGATGTACTGATCCACAGTTTTTCACTTCTGATCCGTTCCCAATACCTGAATTTGGATATCTGCTGATATCCTGAAAGTTCAGCTCCAGTTTGCCAGAAGGGACCTCTAAGGTGCAAGCCTAGATGTGATGTTTTGGCATAAGAATTAAGTGCTTTTATTTGTTTTTTGGTGGTTTCTTGTGGCATTTTGGAAATGTGGAGATGTGCTCCTTCATCAAAATGATATATATACTTTATGCAATTTTTGGGGGTGCCTCTGTGGAAAAAAATAAAATCTTATTTGATGAGAAATGGTGGGTCTTGGGAGAAAAGTAGACTTTATTAAAAAAAGACAGCACGCTCTCTCTCTCCAAGAAATTAGCTCTTTAGAATGCTGAAACATGCAAATGTAAAAGAACAAAATAAATATGCTTAATGGTATACATGTTCCTTCCTTCCACTGCCTGACAACATCCCCAGTCCGGGCTTCCACGTCCGGAGGCGTCGGACGGTTTACCAGAATTTCTTAGAGGCCGACCGATAGTCCTCCTCCGTGGCCTCCCCGAACTCCTCTTAGACCCACGTTTTTGCCTCTGCGACCACACAGGCTGCAGCACGCTTGGCCTGCCGGTACTTGTCAGCTGCCTCCAGAGTCCCACCTGCCAACAAAGACAAGTAGGACTCCTTCTTCAGCTTGACGGCATCCCTTACTTTCAGCGTCCACCACCGGGTTCAGGGATTGCCGCCGCGACAGGCACCAGAGACCTTGCAACCACAGGTACGAGCGGCTGCCTTGACAATTGAGGTGGAGAACATGGTCCACTTGGACTCCATGTCTCCAACCTCCCACGCACGCTTCTTCCTCCGCCGGACTGGAGGAGGTGCAGAGATGTCTTGCTGCACGTGAATCTCCTCTCACTCCTCTGTTTCCTCTGGCTCAGACTCGTTCTCCCACTCATCGGTCACAACAGCAGGAGGAGCTTTAGCAGGAACTGTGTAACGACACTTGGCTGACATCACGTCACTGTTCCTCTTCAGCATACTGCAGCATACAGCAGACTGTTTCCATGTCACTTCATAATAACGCGTGACAGTTTGGACTCCAAGAACCATCACAGGAACCACTACGAACATTGTCACGTTCTATTAAGGATCACTACTCAAGATGGATCAACACACTCAGTTGTGACCTCCACGACAGGAGGTGAAATGAGGGTTGTGCGTGACATTCGTGGAAGATTTTTTGACAGCCAAAAACATGTTCCACGAATATCAAGAATATCACGCACCAACACGCACTATTAAGAAACCTATTCAGATGCGTTAAGTCGCAATAAGAATGTCAGGAATGTGTCACGAATGACAGAAAAATGACATTCGGAACGCGTCTTGCTTATGTGTAAACGCACCATAAGGGCTATCCGGTCCTTGTACGACACGCAGCAGGAGCTTGGTCCGCATTACCGGTAGTAAGTCAAGCCTGTTTCCAGTGCACGTTGGCCTCCGCCAGGGCTGCCCTTTGTCACCGGTTCTGTTCATTACCTTTATGGACAGAATTTCTCGGTGCAGTCAGGGTGTAGTTTGGGAACCACGCAATCTCGTCTCTGCTGTTTGCGGACGATGTGGTTCTGTTGGCTTTGTCAAATTGGGACCTTCAGCGTGCACTGGAGCGGTTTGCAGCTGAGTGTGAAGCGTCCGGGATGAAAATCTGCACCTCCAAATCTGAGGTCATGGTTCTCAACCAGAAAAAGGTGCTTTGCCCTCTTCAGGTTGGTGGAGTGTCCTTGCCTGAAGTGGAGGAGTTTAAGTATCTGGGGGTCTTGTTCACGAGAGAGGGACGGATGGAGCGTGAGATCGACAGACGGATCGGTGCAGCGTCTGCAGTGATGCTGTCGCTGTATTGGACCGTCGTGGTGCTAAAATGGCATCCCATTTTAGCACTAAAAAATAAAATAAAAATCCACCAGACAGGCCATGGAACAGCACAGGTAACGCACGACAACGGTGCTAAAATAAAATAAAAATCCACCAGACACGCTGTGGAGCAGCACAGGTAACGCACGACAACAGTGCTAAAAAATAAAATAAAAACGAAAGATGAAAGTTAGCTAATGAAAGTGCTCCGTCGCGACGTTTCGACCGTTAGAGGTCTTCTTTAGGCGTTGGAGCACGGTGAAAAAGTAAAAAAAAGTAAAAAAGTCTTGAAAAAGACTGTTAGTTCAAAGTCCGAAGCAGCAGGTAGCAGTCTCTGTGTAAACAGTTCCAACAGAGAGCCAAAATTCTGATGCAATGTCAGAATTCCTCTCAGTAGTCAACAATGAAAAATGTTCCAATCTAATCCAATACAATCAAACACTTGACAAAGCAGAAACAGATGCTGCAGCTAGAGTACTGACGGGGACTAGCAGGAGAGAGCATATCTCACCCGTGTTGGCCTCTCTTCATTGGCTTCCTGTTAATTCTAGAATAGAATTTAAAATTCTTCTTCTTACTTATAAGGTTTTGAATAATCAGGTCCCATCTTATCTTAGGGACCTCGTAGTACCATATTACCCCATTAGAGCGCTTCGCTCTCAGACTGCAGGCTTACTTGTAGTTCCTAGGGTTTGTAAGAGTAGAATGGGAGGCAGAGCCTTCAGCTTTCAGGCTCCTCTCCTGTGGAACCAGCTCCCAATTCAGATCAGGGAGACAGATACCCTCTCTACTTTTAAGATTAGGCTTAAAACTTTCCTTTTCGCTAAGGCTTATAGTTAGGGCTGGATCAGGTGACCCTGGACCATCCCTTGGTTATGCTGCTTTAGACGTAGACTGTGGGGGGGTTCCCATGATGCACTGTTTCTTTCTCTTTTTGCTCTGTATGCATCACTCTGCATTTAATCATTAGTGATCGATCTCTGCCCCCCTCCACAGCATGTCTTTTTCCTGGTTCTCTCCCTCAGCCCCAACCAGTCTCAGCAGAAGACTGCCCCTCCCTGAGCCTGGTTCTGCTGGAGGTTTCTTCCTGTTAAAAGGGAGTTTTTCCTTCCCACTGTAGCCAAGTGCTTGCTCACAGGGGGTCGTTTTGACCGTTGGGGTTTTTCATAATTATTGTATGGCCTTTCCTTACAATATAAAGCGCCTTGGGGCAACTGTTTGTTGTGATTTGGCGCTATATAAAAAAAAAAGTTGATTGATTGATTGATTGAAGAGAGAGCTGAACAGGGGGGCAAAGCTCTCGATTTACCGGTCGATCTGCGTTCCGACCCTCACCTACGGTCATGAGATTTGGCTCATGACTGAAAGAACAAAATTGCCAGTACAAGTGGCCAAGATGAGTTTCCTCCGCAGGGTGGCTGGGCACTCCCTTAGAGATAGGGTGAGGAGCTCGGTCACTCGGGAGGAACTTGGAGTCGAGCCACTGTTCCTCCACGTCGAAAGGAGCCAGCTGAGGTGGCTCGGGCATCTTTTTCGAATGCCCCCTGGACGCGTCGCTGGAGACGTGTTCCGAGCACGTCCCATCGGGAGGAGGCCCCGGGGAAGACCCAGGACACACTGGAGGGACTACGTCTCGCAGCTGGCTTGGGAACGCCTCAAGGGTTCCCCCGGAGGAGATGGAGGAGGTGTGTGTGGATCAGGAGATCTGGGCGGCTTTGCTTGAGCTGCTGCCCTTGCAACCTGACCCCGGATGAAGCGGAAGAAAATGGATGGATGGATGTTATATATGTTCATGTAAACATATAAAACAGGGCCATTGTTGGGGCTGTGGCTGAAGGTTCATCTCTTGAACACCAGATGGCACACCGCCCCAAATAAATAAAAGTCTTTAATTTACTCATTCTTGGAGACCGTCTGGGTCAGTCTGGTAAATCGTCATAGCCTTTCTCTTGGCTCATTTCGTCTTTCTGGTCCTTGTTAAAAAAAATCCTTGTGCTGATTAACTTTGCTGTATTGTAGGTGGCTTCCTCCTCTCAGTAACATGGCTTTGCAAACATTGCATGTCTTGCTTTGCAGTGTTATTAGTATAAAATATTTCCAACCAGCCGACATTTTTTTTTAAAGGTCAGCTTAATGCTCGCCAGTTCAGCTGACTGCAACCTGTGGGGGGAACCTTCTCCCCCTCCCCTTCCCCCCGTAGCCAGCAAGACGTTTCACCAGAAACACACAGAAGTGGCTCTGGTTGTATCTGAAATTTCTGTTCCATGAATTACATTGATATCTGAACCTAATACTGACTTGGATCGACTCGGCCCCATCTCTAGTTGAAGATCTGTCGGACAGATGTTCCCAGTTCAACTGCACTATCAGTTTGAGCTTACCAGGTCTATCCAAAGTCCACCCCACCTTCTGATCCAACTCACCACCAGATGGTGATCAGTTTACAGCTCTTCCCCTCTCTTCACCCGAGTGTCCAGAACATGCAGCCTCTGATCAGATATGATCAAAAAATCGATCGATCTTCGGCCTAAGGTGCTCTGGTACATGTACACTTATGAGCATCCTTATGTTCGAACATGAGGTTCGTTATGGACAGTCCGTGACTCGCACAGAAGTCCAATAACAAACAACCACTCGGGTTTAGATCGGGGATGCCATTCCTCCCAATCATGCCTCGTTGCCCATGTGTGTGTTGAAGTCCCCCAGCAGAACAATGGAGTCTCCCCTCTGGAGCCCCATACAGGACTCCATTCAGGGACTCCAAAAAGGCTGAATTCTCAGAGTTCCCCACCACCACCTGCAGGAGCAGGAAGAGAGCCCTCTCATCTACCAGGGTAAACTGCAATGTAGCAGCGCTCAGCCGGGCACTCCCCACACCAGCCCGGCACCTCACACCCTGGGCAACTTCAGAGAAGAATAAGGTCCAACGCCTATTAAGGAGAGTGGTTCTGCAGCTGAAACTGTGCGTGGAGTTGAGGCCCACCAGATGTAACTGGTAGCGCTCCACCTCCCGCACAAGCTCTGATTCCTTCCCCACCCCCAGACCCAGCCTGTGTTGCCCAGTTCTGGTCCATCGAGTCACCTGGACTTTCTTGCTACACATGGAACAGTGCACCCAACCCCAGCAGTTCCCTCTGTAGGTTGTGAGCCCACAGGGTTTGGCATAGTAGATTTTAAAAAATAACCAATCCTTTTTCACAAAGAAGTAGCAATTAAAGATAATTCTTGTTTCATATAATTAAAGTGATTTCAAATTGTATTTTGTTTTTTGTTTGTGTGGGCATATCTGAAATGGTTGAATATAATGTACACACTAAATCCTTTTTTGTGGTACCATATACCAAGGTGTTTCCAGAACAGCCGTAATCAGTACTTATTTGTTGTTCTTTGTAGCTGGCAGGACCTGGTAGCTAGTGGTGTGGTGGAATACATCGACACTTTAGAAGAAGAGACCGTGATGCTGGCTATGACCCCTGATGACCTTCAGGAAAAAGGAGTGGCCTATTGCTCCACCTACACCCACTGTGAGATTCATCCGTCCATGATCCTGGGAGTCTGTGCTTCCATAATTCCTTTCCCTGATCACAATCAGGTAACAAAAGAAACAGTCTTCCTCTTCACTCTTGTCATTTTAGAGTCCATTTACACTTTGATTGCACATTTCCATTTTAAATTTGTTGAGCAAGATAATAGGATTTGATTAGACCAACCAAACTGTAGACTAACAAATTTGACCTGTTAATAAATATGTGATGTGATCAGATTGTTAATTGGTAATAATAGAAAAATGTCTGTTTACCTTCATCATTGAAGCTGAATGTTGCTCTTTGTCTAGTTATTTCTCAGATATGTCAAAAGGGCATGAACTCAAGTTCTAAGAAATTTGGTGGAGAGAGACAGACCATGAGTCAAGGAAGGGTTGATTGAGATTTGATTATTTGTTCAAAAAAGTAGACAGTCTTCCAGAATTGCTTTGAGAGGAAAATTGAATGAGTCAGGATCAATGGGTAGATCCTGAATTTGATCCTGGTGTCACTGAACTAATTAGCAATCCTGATTATGGGATTAAAGCATGGGTTAAAGTTCTCCGTCACCACGACGGATTTCCGTCATTTGGAAAATTTAACCACACATATGCGTGCGCACGTGGTGTCATGCGTGTTTTGGGGCCGAAATATGATACTCTCTCTGTCAAAGCAACATCCCATTCTGCGCTAATCAAAGCAGCAGCAGTGTCAGCGTGGACTGCGGAGGAAGGGACTGTGTGAATTTTCCCTCCTCCGCTCTGTTTACTGCTTGCCATGAGCACGGTCCTTCTCCCTGTCTTCGTGGGAACATTGGCAGACACTCCCCAAGTAGAGCGAGGCATGGCTTTGCTTTGAACCAGTGAAGCAGTGATCCGACTCTGCTTCGATGGTTTGTCGCTTTATCTTAATTTTCCCCCGCTAAAACCCTAAAGAGCATATGTCTGTGAGTAATATTTACCTTTTTTTTATATTAAACCGACTTATGGTCTTCTAAAACAATTGATAGATGTATTTTATAACTTAAAAACGGGATCGATGCTAACGCGTTAGCATGTCTATGGCGCTTTCAATGTTAAACTTAGCATTCCGTGGTGCGAGTAATTTTTAGCCAAATAAAAGATAGTGAAATTTAACGGTAAATTATTGAGTATATGCACAACTAATATAAACGTAAGGTAAAATGAAATGTGGACTAAATAATGTAAAACGAGAATTATACGAGGTCTGTTAGAAAAGTATCTGACCTTTTTATTATTTTTCAAAAACCTGATGGATTTGAATCACGTGTGCTTGCATGAGCCAACCTTGAACCTTCGTGCGCATGCCTGTCGATTGCGTCATTTGCTTGTAAGCAGCCTTAGTGTGAGGATGGGTGGAGTCTCTCGTCGGATTTTCTTTGCAAGGAAAATGGCGGAACAGCTGGAGCAGCGCGACTGCATCAAATTTTGCCAGAAACTGGGCGACAGCCAGGTGGAAACCATTCGGATTATTCAGACAGCTTTCGATGACGATCCTATGGGCATCACACAGATTAAGGAGCGGTACAACCGGTTTAAAGACACCCGCACAACGGTGGAGAGCGAGCCGCGCTCCAGTCGGCCATCAACATGCTGAAATGACCAAATCATTTCCAAAGTGAACGCTGTGGTGAAGCGGGACCGTCGTGTGACTATCCGAGAAATTGCGGAAGAGGTGGACATCAGCACTTTTTCGGCACATTCCACTGTGACAGAAGATTTGGCCATGAAAAGAGTTGCAGCGAAATTCATGCCGATGGCTTCAGCACGAAGCTGCTGACGGAGCAGAAGCAACTCCGTGTTGAAGTCTCACAGGACATGCTGGACTCCGAAAAATGATGCCCACCTCTTCCACCATTCGGAAGATTCAGATGGCTTTTGGTGGCTTTTCAGTCGTGTGACTATCCAAGAAATTGTGGAAGAGGTGGGCATGTCACACCAGAATATACTAAATTTGACTTGCTCTTTTAAAAAATTTCTGGGGGAACACCCCCAGACCCCCCATAATCAATAGTGTGTTTTTACTTCACAGATTGAAGTGACTTTTATTTGTTTCATTGGGCTTCATACCCATTAAAATTCATCAGAATGTACAAAATTTGACTTGCTCTTTTAAAAAAAATTCTGTGGGAGCACCCCCAGACCCCCTACAATCAAGACTACACCCCACCCCCACCACCCTTTTATGTATCTTTATGTTCAGGTTTTGCATTCTTTTTATGCTTTGTCTGTCTCTCCTTAGAGGCTATTTAGAATAGATTTGTATACTGTATAATGTGTTTATTGTATTTATTGAGGAAAAAAGAGTGTGTGCCCCCACTATGCCACATTCTAGGGAATTGCTGGCATTGATTTTTGCCAGGAAAAAAATTCAGTCAGATGAAAATTTATTGCTTTAACCCATGGATTAAAGCATACACAGGCAAAGGGCAACAAAAACATAATCTGGATCAGCATTAAGTAATTAGTAGGAATGCTCCTCCTCAGCCCCATCAGTCATTTCAGTGTTTTCCACACAGTTTGTTTTTTTTTTTTCCCCCAAGCCCGGTGATAGTCAAAGCACTCATGAGCTGCATTGTGTGGAAAAATTTGAGGCTCACTGTCGCTCAACAAAAGTCACATTGACGTTTAAAAAAAACAAAGATGGGATTACTCAGGTTTAGCCTGACAAACCTCTGCTGCCAGCTGCGTGGGTGCAAACAATATGTTTGGTTAAAAGGCCAGCTTAAGGCAATGTCAGACAAAACCATCACGCAGATCATCAAAGATTTTTTACCTTTTATAAAAATAAATAATTTGGGGGGGACTTCCGGTGATGCGAACCGAGTAGATGGTTAGATGTTTATGTGATGTTCTTAAAGCATTTCTGGGGCAAAACTTCTGATATCATCAAATATCTCTGAGATGATGGAAGTTAAATTTGATTCCTTCCTATATAAAATTGGAAACATTGCGAAGGAACTGCGAGACACGACCAAGCGTGTGGACAAAGCTGTATTTCAGCAGTGGAGGACACAAATGTTGAGATAAAGCAGTGGGTTTCCTACCAGGAGCGTCTCTGACCAGTAAGACCGAGGCAGGCGCAAAAATATCTGGGTTACTTCCTTGCCAGAATCTTCAGCAGGCACTCAGCCATACATTTCATAGTTGTGGATTCCCCAGATTCTTGGACTGACCACCAAAGAGTTAAAAGTTAAATAAACAAGCCGAAGAGCAGTGGCGAGATGCTTCAACCTTGTCATGTCCCGCGCTCCAATACGAGCGATTCAGTAAGGTCCCCATTAATTTTGATCCTAGCTGTTGGCTTATTGTATAAACCTGAAATAACATCAATTCTAGATTTATCAAAACCTAATTCTTCAAGCACCTTCTATAAAACGGACCACCTCACTGAAACAAATGCCTTTTCGGCATTTAAACTTCGCACTAATGTCTCTAATTTCTTTTTACCAGCTTGCCTCGTGTAGGACTCTCCTGATACTATCTTGAGTCTGTCTTTGTTTGATGAAACCCGTTTGATCCTTATGTATTAATCGCGGTAAAATTGTTTCAACTCTGACATAATAGAGGTGAACAATTTATAGTCTATATTTAAAACACTAATTGGATGATAGTTATCACATTTTAATCTATCCTTTCTTTCTTTTGGGATGATAGAAATTATTGCCTCACTCCATGAGGAGGGAACTGTTTTCATTTCCAACACACAGTTGAATGTTTTCAGAAAAGTTTGGACCAAGTACTCCTGCATTATTTTGTACCATTCTGGTCCAAAACCGTCTGCCCCTGCCCTCTTCCCTCCCTTCAAATTTTTAATTGCCGTGTGTATTTCTTGGTGGATAGCAACTTTTTATTTTGTTCCTCTGTCAGTGTTGGTAGTTCTAGTTTAGACAAGAAGGTATTGACGTCCTGATTATTGTCTTTGTAAGGTTGAGTTCAATTACTATTTCACAGTCAGAAGGATTCATTATTTTATTTATGGTCCTCTCTGTCTGTTGCTTCCTAAGCTTATAAGAAAGATGTTTTAATGATCTCCCGCCTCCCTCATAGTACTGTTGCTTGATAAAAGGTTTTTTCTGTATGCCAATAGTGTTTAAATCTTCTGCTTCCTTTTTTATTCTTATTATGTTAGATTTAATATCATCCTTCAGGGTCGCAGAGTGTTGGTGTTGTAAACCCAACAACTTATCTTATAAATGCTGGAGTTTTTGTCAACTTGTTTTCTTCAGATGAGAGGGAATACTAATTATTTTCCCTCTCAATACTGTTTTCAGTGCATCCCATAGTATTGTGGGTGACCCCTCATCATTATCATTGTGTATTAAGTACAACTCTATTTTTTCAGATTTTCTTGAATATTTGGATAATTTAAAATGTTTGTGTCCAATCCCAAAAAGGTAGATCTATTTCTCCTGTCTAAGCAGATTTTAGCAAACAGCGGGTTGTGATCTGAAACAGTACGACCTATTTCACAAGTTTTTAATCTAGAAATATTCTTAAACGTAAAAAATATAATCCAACCTTGAATAGACATTGTGTGAGTAGTGAGTGTATTCCTTGTTTGTTGATGATAATCTCTCCATATGTCAATTAATCCTAACTCATCCATAAGGTATATCTTCGTTTTTCCAATGTTTCTTGCATCGCCTTTCCCATTTGAGGGATCCAATTTAGCATTTATTTTGATATTAAAATCACCACCACAAATTAAAATTCCCTGACTTGTTGTTGTTAATTCTAGAATCTGTTAATACAAGGACCAGTCTCTACCAGGGGGGATATATACATTTAAGAGAGTTATCACAACACCCGTTATCATTATATATCTACCATCCTTATCTTGACATTCCAATATGTGTTCATAATTTAGAGCTCTGGACAGCAAATCCACCCCCCCCCCCCCCCCCCGCTTCCCTGAACTGTGGGAGGAGTAAAAGACATGTTTAAAACCCAACTTATTCAGTTTTGCGTGTTCGTTGTCATCAAGATGTGTTTCCTGCATTAAAACAATTTGGGCTTCTTCTCTTCTAAATTTAGATAAAAGGTTTCCTCCTTTTCACTGGATTATGTAAGATAACTGATACCAGTTTCACTGCTCTGCTATTCATCTACGTTATAGTACCCTTAGTTATAGTACATTGTTTGATGGGCTCTCTGCACCCCCCGAAAACTATTGAACAAAGAACATATAAAAAAGAAAACATAAGAAAAAAAAAATAGAAATCAAGCTGAAGTAGTCCTACTTCCAAGGTCGGGGTCTCTGTGATAGACCCTGCTTATTCTCCAAAGGCGGCTTCTTCATCGGTCAGTGAAGGAGGCCCTTTACGGCTAAGGCCACACTGTCGAAAGTGCCCATCAGAAACCTTACTTGTTTACTTATTATTTATCAAAATCCAATAAAAGTCATAAATAGTAAAGACGAAGTAGATAAATCTCAATTTTCAGTTTTCAGAAGATGAGGGTGAGGTCCTCTTGAAGGCTCTGAGTTTTCCTTGTCGCATTCTTCCCGCTTCTTGCTCGCTACACTGCTCCCTGCTCCTCTGCCCACTTTACTCCAGGTCAGCTCCTTTTCTGGTGACTTGATGACCTTCACTGCATAACCTCTTTTGGATAAAGTCTTCAGTGGTTTCCACAGTTGTATTGTAGATTTTGGTTTTGTCAGTGTATTTCACCCTCAGTCTGGCTGGAAATAAGGTCTGAAAGGGGATCTGCTGCTCTTTCAATATTCTGCGCACGTCCGCATATTGTCTTTTTTTAGGATGAGGGGGGAATAATCATGGTCCAATCTCACTTGATTGCCATTCCAGGTGAATCCTCTTTTTCGCCATGCCTTACGGAGCATCAGTTCTTTGGTTTTAAAGCTGAGGAACTTCACAATGATGGAGCGTGGCTGGGCGTCGGGTGGTGGCCTCAGGGAGCGGTGCGCACGTTCAGTGCTAATGTTAAGCTCATCTTGGGACAACTCCAAACCTTCACACAGCAGTTTCTCGACAAAGTCACTCGTTGCTGAGTCGCGCTTCACTCCCTCGGGTACACCGTAAATTTGAATGTTCTCCCTTCTCGTTCGAATGTCTAGGTCCATTAATTTGTCCTCCAGCGCTGTCTGTAACTTTATTTCCATCATGGCGTCCTCGGTATTTTCAATCGTCTCCTCTGCTTTCTCAATCCTCCCACCAGCCTCATCCAGTCTCACGCTCACCTTTGATATTTCAGCTTTAATTTCCCCCAATTGTTCTTTATTTTCTTGGTGAAAGCCTCTTATTTCCTGTAGTATCACCTCCATTTCAGTCATATCTAATGTGTTCAGTTCCTCTCACACAGTGCGCAGCCTTGCATCGAGCGATGGTTAGCATCAGCCAGGAAGCTAATGTTATGTTACCGAGTTAAAATCTCTTCAAAACTTCGGTTTTTCAGAGTATTTCACTTACCGCCTTGCTTATTCTCCTCTAGTGACAAAATGACTTCTTCTTGATGGGGTTAGGATTATAATTTCCACTTTGTAGCCAGTAGTGCATGCTTATAGTCTAAGATAGCATCACGCCACGCAAGGTGGAATACTTCTAATTTTGAACTGCGCCATTTCCATTCTAGACCTCTAGCCTTATGCTTGAGGTCACACAAATAGGCATTGATCCAAGGTGGCTGTGTTTTGGGGGAGTATGGCTTTAATATAGGTGGCACAATCATGTCGAGTGTAGTTTTGAGCACAGTTTAACCTATCCACAAGACTGTCTACTGATTGGGCATTTTCCAAACGTGAAGTTAAGATATCAGGCAGTCTAGCTTCAAGTTCAGTTATAGTTGAGTTGATGCATCACCGCAGTGATAAATAAGGTTTTTGTTCCACTAAACACGGCAGCGAAACTGTAAACCTAATACGTGAGTGATCAGAGACCACTGATGCAAGAGGCATGATGTCAGTATTTGTGACAGCAATACTACGTGAGAACCAAATCCAAGGTATTTCCACTAATGTGCCTTGAGTCCTGAATGCATTGCTGAAATCCTCATGCATCCACAATTTCCATAAATGATTTGCAGAGGGGATCAGAAGGCTCATTTATATGAATATTAAAGTCACCAATAATCAGAATGTTATCTGCACTAGTTGACAAGTTAGAGATGAACTTATATCGGCCAGGGGGCCTATATACAGTGACACAATAACACACCTGATTTTTTTGTCTCGTGGCCTTGGCAATATGTAACATTGTTGGCAAGAGCGGAGAATCAGATGATCAAACAAGTTATATTTATGATCCCCCAACAGCTAATAAACTAAACCTAGATTATAAATAAGATCAACACCCCCACCATATTCTGTAGAGACTTTCGAGTTCAGACTTAGATGCATTTATTTTCCCTTTCGTATGGCTAGCATACTGGCATAGTATGTTACTATGCTTCCTATCCCTTGAAGTCATTTTATTAGCAAAAGAACAGGTCTCGGTCTGAATTTTATCTAAATTTTGGGTTTGTGAGTGAAGCTTAGGGCTAGCGGCCGGCGGTCACCTTAGTTTTTTCTGTTGATTTGCCCCTGCGACCCAACTCCGGATAAAGCAGAAGAAAAAGGATGGATGGATAGAATTATACTTTACAGGGCTGTGAAAAATCCGCTGATCCGTGAAATTCCACAGATTTTATCATGGGGGTGTGTTAGTGTTTAACTCTGTAATTGTGATTGTCACTGAGTTTTTAAAATGTCTATCACAAAGTGTTCTTTTTTTATGACATCATACAAGTTTTATAAGTCCGCGGACACTGATCTGTGTGTTACAGATACAAATCAGTGTCCTTGGATCCGCAGAGTTTGGAGGAGAAAAAAGCCTGGCTGTTGCGACAGTTGTCGTAAAGCAGGACTGGTTGGTTGCTGCGGCGACGCTGTGTGGCTCCTGCATGACGCTTAAGCTAAACGTAGCATGTAGACACCTCAAACCTTCAGAGCTCTAAAGTTGTTAAAAGAAGAATTGTGCAGCATGTTGGTGCGACATCAGACAGAGAGAAGATGGCGAGAAAGACTGTTTGAAAAAGTCTGATAAGGACAAGAATCCGTGGAATTGAGACTGGCTTCATGAACACAGATGAAACGGGAAAAGTGAACTGTGCCATCAGGAAACACGGTAAGAATTTTTCTCTCCCTGGAAAATAAACATTGTGCTGTTCAAACAGGATTTTAGACAAGATTATGTGACTTTTTTCATTAATCTAGACCTTCTTTCATTGGAAAAAAGAGACTGGCTTTGAATGGATTTACATGAATTTACACAAGAATATAAATACGTTTTTATTAATGTAGACTTTTTCATGGGAAACAGACACTGTGGTTTTAAGTGGATTTACAGGAATTTACACAAGAATGTGGCTTTTTTTTTTTTTTACTATAATGTACAGTGAGGAAAATAAGTATTTGAACACCCTGCGATTTTTCAAGTTCTCCCACTTAGAAATCATGGAGGGGTCTGAAATTTTCATCTTAGGTGCATGTCCACTGTGAGAAAAATGATCTAAAAAAAAAAAATCCGGATATCACAATGTCTGATTTTTTATTTTTTTTATATATATATATATATAATTTATTTGTATGTTACTGCTGCAAATAGGTATTTGAACACCTTCCAACCAGCAAGAATTCTGGCTCACACAGACCTGTTAATTTTTCTTTAAGAAGCGCTCTTATTCTGCACTCTTTACCTGTATTAATTGCACCTGTTTGAACTTGTTACCTGTATAAAAGACACCTGTTCACACACTCATTCAATCACACTCCAACCTGTCCACCATAGCCAAGACCAAAGAGCTGTCTAAGGACACCAGGGACAAAACTGTAGACCTGCGCAAGGCTGGGATAGACTACAGGACACCAGGCAAGCAGCTTGGTAGAAGACAACAACTGTTATGATTATTTATTAGAAAGTGGAAGAAACACAAGATGACTGTCAATCTCCCTCAGTCTGGGATTCCATGCAAGATCTCACTTTGTGGGGTAAGGATGATTCTGAGTAAGCTCCGAACTACACAGGAGGACCTGGTCAATGACCTGAAGAGAGCTGGGACCACAGTCACAAAGATTACATTAGTAACACTTGATGCTGTCATGGTGTAAAATCCTGCAGGGCAGCAAGGTCTCTCTTCTCAAGCCAGCACATGTCCAGGCCCGTTTGAAGTTCACCAGTGACCATCTGGATGATCCAGAGGAGGCATGGGAGAAGGTCATGTGGTCAGATGAGACCAGAATAGAGCTTTTTGGAATCAACTCCACTTACCATGTTTAGAGGATGAGAACAACCCCAAGAAACCGTCCCAACCATGAAGCGTGGTGGAAACATCATACTCTGGGGGTGCTCTTCTGCAAAGGAGACAGGATGACTGCACCGTATTGGAGGGAGGATGGATGGGGTCATGTATTCCGAGATTTTGGCAAACAGCCTCCTTCCCTCAGTAAGAGCATTGAAGATGGGTCATGGCTGGGTCTTCCAGCATGACAATGACCCCAAACACACAGCCAGGGCAACTAAGGAGGGGCTCCATAAGAAGCATTTCAAGGTCCTGGAGTGGCCTGGCCAGTCTCCAGACCTGAACTCAATAGAAAATCTTTGGAGGGAGCTGAAACTCCAAACCTGAAAGATCTAGAGATCTGTATGGAGGAGTGGACCAAAATCCCTGCTGCAGTATGTGCAAACCTGGTGAAAAACTACTGGACACATTTGACCTCTGTAATTGCAAACAAAGGCTACTGTACCAAATATTAACATTGATTTTCAGAGGTGTTCAAATACTTATTTGCAGCAGTAACATACAAATAAATTATTTAAAAAATCATACATTGTGATTTCCAGATTTTTTTTAGGTTGTCTCTCACAGTGGACATGCACCTAAGATGAAAGTTTCAGACCCCTTCATGATTTCTAAGTGGGAGAACTTGCAAAATCGCAGGGTGTTGAAATACTTATTTTCCTCACTGTATGTTATTGATATTTTGCCATGATTTTCAAAATATTCAACAAGCTTTAGCTGTGGTTTTTGAAATGCTTTAACAGTCTTTTCAATCTTCATGAATTTCATGTAGTTTAATTGTTCTGAGTTAATGCATAATTTGGTTTACAATTAAAAGGAAAATCATTCCAGGTCCCACTTCATGTCATATTCTGTTATTTCAACATGATCATTGACGGTTCAAATGAAAGGTTGAATACAGGGTCATTTAAATAAATATGCACTAATTTTGAGATTTTTTTGTTCCAGTAGATGTAAATATTAATCAGCTCCCAGTCTGATCTTCTAGGAAATCCCAGCACCAATAAATCTGTTTTAAATTAAAAGGGACTGTGAGGCCTTGTTGAAGGTCCAGTGTGTGCTGAATGCATTCCTGTTAATGGACACATCTGCTTTTGTTTAGTCTCCCAGGAACACATACCAGTCAGCTATGGGGAAGCAAGCTATGGGCGTCTACATCACTAACTTCCATGTCAGAATGGACACCCTGGCCCATGTATTGTACTACCCTCAGAAACCACTAGTCACCACACGCTCAATGGAGTACCTGCGCTTCAGGGAGCTCCCTGCAGGTACAGATGCTGTCAAGTTACTGTACATATTCTCTTATGTTGGGATTGTTGTTCATCATGTCTTCAGGTGGATTGTTTTACCCTTTCACAGCCTAGCAGATCTTTCCGTTTTTTTTGTTTGTTTATTTTTTAACCAACAGATTCTTTGTGGTTTTCAGGTATTAATTCAATTGTAGCTATTGCTTCATACACGGGCTACAACCAGGAGGATTCAATCATCATGAACAGATCAGCTGTGGATCGAGGCTTCTTCAGGTTAGTCCATCACTGCAGCATGTTGAGTTAAGAAATGAGGTGCTCAGGGTCAAAACCAACCACGCCCACTTTAGGCTAATTGGCCAGATGCTGTGCTGAAGTGAGCTGAACTGGTTACTTCAGGTTTTGAGAAGTAGCTTTGAAAGTGAAGCAGTTTGATCACTGAATAAACAAAACTCTGGGAAATCGTGATGAATGTTCACCGGAAATTACCGGAAATCTGGGTTTTTACTCACGTGGTGAACGTCTCTGGGTTATTTTTGGTAGCATACGTCAGAATCCATTCATTCACTTCTATTCAGTTACACGCCAAACAGCTGGTGTCAGTAATGCACTGTGTTGCTTGCAAGCCACCAAAGAAGAAAGGTTATTTTGTTTTGGAAGCTTTTCAGTAATATTTTTGGGAACTGCTCAGTGATTCTCCTAACGGTTTACTTTGTTGTGGACATTAAAAGTTATGAGCTGCATCGTTCTCCCAGTAATGATACATTAAGTGTAGCTAATGGGCGAAGCTTCCACCTGCTAAAAATGCTAACACCGTTATCATTCACTCGAGAGTTTAACTCTGTCTGTGAATCAAAGCCACAAGATCAATGAGTTTGAGTAACAGGCAAAAATTTGTCTGAGGTGAGTGAGTAATTGAAAATAATCTGTGATGTTCGTGCTCTGCTGAAGTTTATCAGCTAATGTTAGCCTTTTAGCTGTAGGAAGAATCAGTCGCTGTTGAACTGATTGAACATTTTATGTAGTCAACCTATTTTATTTTTTACCAAATAAAGCTACAGTTTTTTTATTGTTGCTGCCATAACGAGAGTTACGAATGTAACTACGGTTCTATGAATTCCGGATGACCACCAGAGGGCGGTGATTTAGCACCTGGATAACTACATGTGCGCAGCACAGAGGTCGAGAATATATACCAACAAAGTCACACCATTGAATGTGACCTGGGTGACGTCACTGGTTGTCTTTATATACCAGACGCACCCAGCGCTCGCTTCTTTTCGGAATGAACTCGCAAGACTCTGAGTGACAAGCAACTCTGGCGGTCATCCGGAATTCATAGAACCGTAGTTACATTCGTAACTCTCTTTCTGTTTCATTCCTCCTGACCGCCAGAGGGCGGTGCTTTAGCACCTGGATGACTTAATACCAACAAGGTCACGAAGAGTCACACTCACCTCGCATCAGCAGTGGGGAGTGGAGGCAGACAACACCGCCGAAGTCACTGCAGGAGGAGCGGCCACATTCAGTCTGTAATAGTGGGCGAAGGTACAGGACGAAGCCCACGTAGCAGCAGCACAAATATCACTCAAAGGGACACCTCTCAGTGCAGCCCAGGAGGTGGACACCCCTCTGGTGGAATGGCACGTAACCTTAGGAGGCTGAAGACCTCTGGACCTGTATACTTGTAAAATGGCATCCACGACCCAATGCGAGAGTCGCTGCTTTGAGACAGCACAGCCTCTTTTGTGATCACTGTAACACACAAACACGGCATCCGTTTTCCGGATCCCGGCAGTCGCACTAATGTACTGCTTCAACATTCGGACAGGACACAGGGAACCTGAAACAGATAATCCTGGATCAGAATGCGGGACATACACAGTCAAGGAAACTGGCTGGTTAACATGAAAAGTTGAAATTCTCTTGGGTAAAAAGAACGGATTAGGCCACAGCGTAACCCCAGATCCATCAGAATTCCATCGCAGCCAATGCATCCTGCCCCAGCGGGCTGTCTGGTTCCAAGAGGGAGTACCATCGTGGGCAATGTGTCGAGGTGCTTGAAGTAAAAAGGTCCACTTCCGCTGCACCATATTTCTGCCAGATCATTTGGACCACAATCGGGTTCAGTCTCCACTCTCCCGGTGGTGGCTTCTGTCTGGAGAGTAAATCCGCTGCGCTGTTCTGTACACCGGGCAGATGAACTCCTCTGACACTCTGAAGGTGAGGCAACGCCCATAAGAGAAGCTTCCGAGTTTCTGCCAATGAGTGATTGGACCTGGTGCCCCCCTGATGGTTTATGTGATAGACTGTTGACGTGTTGTCCGATCGGACAAGAACATGTCTTCCTCTCAGGGCTGGGAGGAAATGCTTGAGAGCCAGTCGCACACCGCGAAGCTCCAGCACGTTTATGTGTTGGAGTCTCTCCTGGGGACTCCAGACACCCCTCACCATCCTGTGATTCCACACGGCCCCCCAAGCTTTGAGTGATGCATCTGTAACAACCACCTCTCGGCGAGAAGGAACAGAGCCTAGAGGGACACCCTTGCAGATGAAGTCCACGTTCCCCCAGGGTTTGAGGTGCAGAAGGCACTGGTTGGAGAGTCGTACAAGCCTGTGCTGATGCAACTTCGAGTTGAGGCCTAGGTTGTTGATCCAAATCTGTAGGGGACGTAAGAACAGAAGTCCCAAAGGTACCACTAGCGACATTGCAGTCAATTTGCCCATCAACCGGAGCAGCAAACCAAAAGGCAGCGTCACAGCCCGTTGAATGTGTGAGACAAGACGAATTACATCTTCCACTCTCTGCGGGGATGGCGATGCAGTCATAGTCAGGGAGTTGATGACAATGCCGATGAAGGTCGTTTGTTGACTGGGAACAAGAGAACTCTTTGCAAAGTTCACTGTGAGTCCTAAATGAGAGACATGGTTCAGTAGAAGAGCTGTGTCGTTGTGCGCCTGCTCCTGAGTCGGAGCGCAGACAAGCCAATCGTCTAAGTAGGGTAGGATTCTTAATCCAAGAGCTTGCAGTGGGGCTAGTGCTGCAGCCATAGATCTGGTAAATGTAAGGATTGTCGACCCCAAGCCTGGATAAAGCCAACTGAACAGCTTGCTTGACAAAGGATAGTCCAGGTCCGGTTTGCGGCATGGACTGCCTTGGCGGTATGAGAGCCCACTAATGAATGGCTTGGAGAAAGACTCCTCTCATCCTCATCCTCCACACAGTTTATATCACTTGTCATGTACAAGGAATCAGTTGCAGCAATAGACACGACATCGTCCTCCTGCTGAGTAACTACATTGGTCTGATCAGCCTCATTAGGGACAGCAGGAACTGTCACTGCATCCTTAGGCTGTAGATTCAGAAGCAAGGACTTAATCTGAGCAAACTCAGAAGTCAACATTTCGACCTTTTCAGCCAAAGCATGGTGATGAGTAACCTTTTTAGCAGAAGGGGCTCCTGCATGTGGGCGTTTACGGCGCTTTGGGTCCTTCCTGGGGCTGGAGGACAAAGTTGCACTAGATATTCCACTTTCCAATGCTGCAAGTCTAGCAGATCTCTCTGCCAGTGGCATGCTGGCACAATTAAGGCAGGCATCGCCAGTCAGGGCTTCCCTCAGGTGTCCGATCCCAAGACAGGAGGGGCAAAACATATGTCCATCATCTGGGCTCAAGGGAGCCAAACAGGTACTACAGCCATGCAACAAAGGCCCTGTCAACATTGTGGACTGCGTGCAGATGGCTAACGTAAGCCCTGATGGTTACAAATGGAAAGACAAAGCGTGAATCACACGCAGTGTAAATAGTGACACGAGGCACGGAGCGTGAAGCACTCACAGCCGTCGACTTGACACGAGGCACGGAGCGTGAAGCACTCACAGCCGCAGACTCGACACGAGGCACGGAGCGTGAAGCACTCACAGCCGTCGGCTTGACACGAGGCACGGAGCGTGAAGCACTCACAGCCGCAGACTCGACACGAGGCACGGAGCGTGAAGCACTCACAGCCGTCGGCTTGACACGAGGCATGGAGCGTGAAGCACTCACAGCCGCAGACTCGACACGAGGCACGGAGCGTGAAGCACTCCAGCCGCAGACTCGGCACGAGGCACGGAGCTTGAAACACTCATAGTGTAAAAGCTAATACAAGGCCCGGAGCGTGAAACACTCAGCCACAGTAATAACACGATTCACACAACTGAAAAACTCACAGCCCAAGTGCTAAGTCACTTAGAGCAACGACGACAACACTAGCTGCTAGCGGAGCTGTTAAACTTAGCAAATGGCGGCAGTGCAGACAAAGTACTTCAAGGAGTGGAAAACACTCACTGCAAGCCCAACACAGTACACTATACTGGTTCTGATACACACACTACTACGTAGTTAACGGGGTTAGTGACACAACTAAACAAATAGCCAGCTTTCATCGAAACAACACAGCTAATGTGCACAGAGGAAAATATCCAGCAGGGCAGCGGCAAGGCGTGCACCCGGCGTTTAGGAAGGTGTACTTACGACAGGCGTCAAAGAATACAAAAAACGGTGAAGCCGTGTCTCGCAGCCTCTGGAGGACGTGTGCAGTGCACGTAGCTCCAACCGAAGGTGGGTTGTGAGGCTACAAGCGAGAGTGGCAGTCGCAGCTAAATGCGTTCTCAACCTCTAAGAATGCGAGAATGTAGAAAAGAAGCGAGCGCTGGGTGCGTCTGGTATATAAAGACAACCAGTGATGTCACCCAGGTCACATTCAATGGTGTGACTTTGTTGGTATATATTCTCGATCTCTGTGCTGTGCACATGTAGTTATCCAGGTGCTAAAGCACCGCCCTCTGGCGGTCAGGAGGAATGAAATAGAACTGCAAGTAAAGACTCAACTTTAAACAACTTAGATTTTTTTTTTATTTACTTTAACTACCAAGTAATCAAAGAAAAGCACAATGCAGTTTCATATTTCTTTATATCTAATGTACACATTATTTTTCATGCTTTGTCTAAAAATAAATGCAAATGTTCATTATAATGAACATTATTCATTATAATGTTAATCAAGAAATTATCTCAACACGACAGATAAATTATGGTTTTAACTTACAGATGAACAACCAAAGATTTCTAAAGAACCTTTTTTTATTAAAACTATTTTAACTGCAAGTTTACTGTTTTTTTTTTTAAGTTAGAAATTACAGTAATCAGAAATTAATCTTGAACACGGTTATAAGCATTTTAAGGTGGCCAAGAATTTGAAATGAAAAATTATCAATGGCTCCAAAGCTCGTGCCAAAACTACGTAGGAAAAACTAAGAATTGTTCCATTTGAATTGATACTGAAAATTATTATTTTTGAGTTCTTTGAATTGTCATTTATTGTGTACTTTTCTGAACCACAATACAAATTGTGTGAAAAGACTGGGGTGGAAAACTTGACCTGACCCAACAAAAAATAACATTTCTTTTGGAGATTTTTTTTTTTTGGGGGGGGGTGGGGGGTAAATAGACCTGAAAATGCACCAGAATTCGATCTGAGATTCCAAATATTTTAAATATAGTACTTGTTCCCCATTGTAAGCACCTTTAAGGTACACATGGACAAAGTCCTTAAATTCCATGTAGCTCCCAGAGCACAGTTGAGCATCGGTTAGGCAGCTTCTGGCATTGTAGTGTGAATGAGTGAATTTGACAATTAAGGTTCATACAAGTTGAGAGGTACTCAAAAGCAGTTGCAGGGATTCAGCTGGTAAAAAAAAAAATGTGCCCATCAGCATCAGCACATGCTCCCAGACTTGACTTGCATTGTACATGGTTGACAAGTTAACAGCTCTGCCATGCATTGAGGGTAACTAAAATAAAATTTAATAAAAGCTACTCCTTTCAGTTTTATTTATAAACTAAACCTAAAATAAGTTACAAGCTACACCTTAAAACTGAAACCCCCTTGCTCTCCTCTTCTTTTCTCTAGAATCCCTTTATTCAGAGAGTAGCATCAGCTCAGAACATGGCGCCATTTTGGTTCCAATTGCGCTGAACTACTGAACGAGCCTTTTATGTTTTCAACATTTTTTAAATCATTTAACCACATACAGCAACACACCCAGGTACAGGTACTAACAAAATAAATATAAAAATGGTTAAGCTATCAAATTTATATAAATTTACTATTTATGATGATTTAATTAATTTAAAGCCTGATTTATGCAGCTGCAGTTCTGTAAGCTTTTCTTTTTACAATCATCACCTCCAATTTAAAGGTAAAGTGTACAGTTTCCTTTTTTTCTGACTCCATGTTGTAAATTTACAGACTTTTCTGATCCATTTTTAATCAGTGTGTGAACTGCAAAAATTATTAAAATATGATAGTAAAGAGTGAAGGCAGAAAAGTGTCAAATGGCACTCTAGAAGTAAAAAAAAAACTGAATTGAAATCACAGGCTTTTGTCGTGTCTGATTTACCAGGTGCACATTCAGACTGCGGGACCAAGTCTGAGCACGGTTTGAAAAAATGAACGGTCGGGCTTTTAATCAAGGAAATGACTCCAGTCCCAGATGCCTTGAGTTGGCAAGTGTCAGTACTGAACTTTAATTTTGTACCTCTGTTACTGTTCACGTTCAGACTGATCCTTCCGGTTCCATGCTAGGGGTTTTTAATGGAAATACATTGCAGTCGGGCAGGACATTTTATCCGATGTGAGCTAAAATCCATTTTGTGTGTGTGTGTGTGTGTGTGTGTGTGTGTGTGTGTGTGTGTGTGTGTGTGTGTGTGTGTGTGTGTGTGTGTGTGTGTGTGTGTGTGTGTGTGTGTGTGTGTGTGTGTGTGTGTGTGTGTGTGTGTGTGTGTGTGTGTGAGAGAGACTTTGGTTTTCACCTGGACCGGTGTCGCCGACCGAACGGTCTCCCCTAAAAATCGATTTCCCTGCCTTCGCTGTGCTTGTGTCAGTTCTGAGTGTCTGCGGCAACTCAATTTATTTTAATTTCTATAGCACCAAATCACAACAAGGTTGCCTCAAGGTGCTTCACACAGGTAAGGTCTAACCCTACCAACAGTGGTAAGGAAGAAACCTCAAGCAGACCAGACTCAAAGGGATGACCCTTTGCTTGGGCCATGCTACAGACACAAATTACAAAAAATTCACAAAAACGAACATACATGAAATGTTGCCGGTGCACTGGACTGTTTCTGGAACAGATACCACACCCATCTCTGGATGGAGCCGCACCTCAAACAGAGCGAAAAGGGAAAAAAATAGAATCAAGCATCAGAAAGACAACAGATACAATGTCATTTGTCAGCATTAAGCAACAAGAAAAACAGAACAAATACTAAGGTGATTGCCGGCCACTAGCCCTAAGCTTCACTAAAAGACCCAGACTTTAGATAAAGTTGAGGCAGCGGCCCACTCCGTTTCCTAATAAAATTAATCTAATAGAGTAAGAAGCATGGAAACATACTAAGCCAGTATGCTAGCCATATGAAAGGGAAAATAGGTGCGTTTTAAGTCTGGCCTTTAATTAGATTCTTACTGTTTTATTGAAGCAGGGGGATCATTCCACAGAACAGGGGCACGATAAGAGAAAGCTCTGTGAACCGCAGACTTTTTATTCACCCTAGGGACACAAAGTAGTCCTGCACCTTGAGAACACAAAGCACGGGCCGGTACATAGGGTTTAATTAGGTCAGCTAGGTAGGGCCGGGAGGTCTGGGCGGCTTTGCTTGAGCTGCTGCCCCCGCGACCTCTAACCTTAGTGACATGAAATTTGGGGTTCCACAGGGGTCCGTCTTAGGCCCCCTGCTTTTCCTTGGGCACATATTGTGGCGTTTTGGGGTTACCTTTCACTGCTATGCTGGTGATGTTAAGTTATACATGCTGTTAACTGCTGGTAATCTCATCCACATAAAAGCCTTAGAAGATTGAGAAGCTGGATGTCTCGCAACCTTCTACTTTTAAACTCTGATAAGACTGAAATGATGGTTCTTGGTCCAGTGAGACATCGGCATCAATTTGACCGGTTAACACTTAGCCTAGGCTCGTGTGTCATACATCACACTGACAAAGTGAGGAACCTTGGGGTAATTTTTGATCCTACGTTGTCCTTTGACCTCCACATTAGAGATATTACGAGGACTGTTTTCTTCCACCTGCGAAATATAACAAAAATTCATCCCATCTTGTCTATGGCTGATGCTGAGAACCTGATTCATGCGTTTGTCTCTTCTAGATTGGACTGCTATAATGTTTTATTTTCTGGTTTACCACAGTCCAGCATTAGGGGTCTCCAGTTGGTTCAAAATGCTGCTAGACGTTTGACAGGAAGCAGAAAGTTTGACCACGGAGTCTACTGTAGGAACAGATCCACCGAGTGGCTCGATGATCCCTCCCCAACCCCCTCCCTCCTGACAGTAGACTGGACACAGCAGAAAGTTTGACTACACCCATTTTGGCGTCTCTTCACTGGCTTCCTGTCCCTGTGAGATCAGATTTTAAGGTTCTGCTACTATCCTATAAAATTGTTTGTGAACTGGCACCTCCCTACATAGCTGACCTTATTAAACCCTACATACCGGCCTGGGCTCTGTGTTCTCAGGGTGCAGGACTACTTAGTGTCCCTTGGGTGAATAAAAACCCTGTGGGTCATAGAGCTTTCTTTTATTGTGCCCCTGTTCTGTGGAATGAACTTCCTGTGTCCAAAAAAACAGTCAGATTGAAGAGACTTTCAAGTCCAGACTTAAGATGCACTTATTTTCCCTTTCGTATGCCTAGCATACTGGCATAGTATTTTTCTATGCTTTTAACTTTTTTAATTCATTTTATTAGGAAATGCTTCGGCCTTAACGTTACCTAAATTCTGGATCTTTTAGTGAAGCTTAGGGCTTAGTCGCAGGCGATCACCTTAGTATTTCTTCTGTTTTTCTTGTTGCTTAATGCTGACAAATTATACTGTATTTGTTGTCTTTCTGATGCTTGATTCCCCTTTTTTTTCCTTTTGTTCCGGAAACCGTCCTGTGCACCGGCAACATTTCCTATATGTTCATTTTGTGAATTGTTTTGTAATTTGTGTCTGTAGCATGACCCAAGCAGAGGGTCACCTCTTTGAGTCTGTTCTGCTTGAGGTTTCTTCCTCAGAGGGAGTTTTTCCTTGTCACTGTTGCTCTGGGGGTTGGCAAGGTTAGACCTTACTTTTGTGAAGCGCCTTGAGGCAGCCTTGTTGTGATTTGGCGCTATATAAATGAAAATAAATTGAAATTGAAAGTGATGGCTCGGATTTACAGAGGAGACGACACACTTCACCCCAAAACTCTTAACTTTTCAGTCTCTTGGATTTTGGAACCTAATTGTGGTGATTCTGCTGTTTGTGTTACAGGATGCAGGTTTACTGTTGCCGTGATCGTTGCCTTTGTACATGTACATGGACGTGAAATGTCACAGATCTGTGACATTTCACGTCCATGTATAAAGTTGCAATATAACAGCTGACATAGATGGTTAAAACAGCTGCTGCACTGTTTTAAACCACGTCAGCTGTTTTATTGCTGCTTTGTGCATGGACGTGGAATGTCTGTTTTTCACAGGCATATAAGATTTTTCACAGTTATATACAACACTTTTAAACATTTTGTTTTGATTTTAACAGGCTGCGTTTATGATTAATGGCCGTGCAGGTGCACTAAACCTTCTCAGGGCTGCTGGTTTTACCATGGCTGCATCAGAATGAACAGTTATCACTTAAAAACAAGTCGTCACAACATGACATCACACTTACGTAGACTTTAATTAATCTATGCCTCAGTTGTTAACGTTAGCAGCTACATACCATTGAAGCGTGCTTGGATATTTCTAATAGTCATGTCACCGCTGTCAGAAACACACAAGTACTCACGAGTACTTTGTTTTCTGAAGTCTCCGTAGCTGTTTGTTGCGAATGCCGTATACTTGAAACCGGTCGCGGAGGTGGACAGAGTAATCCCGGTGGATCATTGGATGGTCACTAACAGCCAGATTTCAGCGCGCCATTTCCTTTAATGTGTTGATATGGCTTCTGGATGTGTTACAGGTGAGATGTTTTTTCAGGCAGCATAACGGACCGTTACTCTGTTATAACGCTAGCGAGATCTATGCATTATACACATATTTTAGACTGCTATGAGCAAGTCGTCCCCTGTTATTTTCAGCCGTCTTTTGAAAAATTGACCATCCAAATTATGGCTGGCCTCCTCGCTGCCTAATTCCATGTTCTATTTCATTCCTCCTGACCGCCAGAGGGTGGTACTTTAGCACCTGGATAACTACATGTGTGCAGCACAGAGATCGAGAATATAGACCAACAAAGTCACGCCATTGAATGTGACCTGGGTGATGTCACTGGTTGTCTTTATATACCAGATGGACCAAGCGCTCGCTTCTTTTCTTCATTCTCGCATTCTTAGAGGTTGAGAACGCATTTAGCTGCGATTGCCGCTCTCGCTTGTAGCCTCGTAACCCACCTTCAGTTGGAGCTACATGCACTGCACACGTCCTCCAGAGGCTGCGAGACACGGCTTCACCGTTTTTTGTATTCTTTGACGCCTGTCGTGAGTACACCTTCCTAAACGCTGGGTGCACGCCTTTGCCGCTGCCCTGCTGGGTATTTTCCTCTGTGCACATTAGCTGTGTTGTTTCGATGAAAGCTGGCTATTTGTTTAGTTGTGTCACTAACCCCGTTAACTACGTAGTAGTGTGTGTATCAGAACCAGTATAGTGTACTGTGTTGGGCTTGCAGTGAGTGTTTTCCACTCCTTGAAGTACTTCATCTGCACTGCCGCCATTTGCTAGGTTTAACAGCTCCGCTAGCAGCTAGTGTTGTCGTTGCTCTAAGTGACTTAGCACTTGGGCTATGAGTTTTTCGGCTGTGTGCATCGTGTTATTACTGTGGCTGTGAGTGTTTCACGCTCCGGGCCTTGTATTAGCTTTTACACTATGAGTGTTTCACGCTCCGTGCCTCGTGCCGAGTCTGCGGCTGGAGTGCGTCACGCTCCGTGCCTCGTGTCAAGTCTGCGGCTGTGAGTGCTTCACGCTCCATGCCTCATGTTACTATTTACACTGCGTGTGAGTCACACTTTGTCTTTCCATTTGTAACCATCAGGGCTTGCATTAGCCATCTGCACGCAGTCCACAATGTTGACAGGGCCTTTGTTGCATGGCTGTAGTACCTGTTTGGCTCCCTTGAGCCCAGATGATGGACATATGTTTTGCCCCTCCTGTCTTGGGATCAGACACCTGAGGGAAGCCCTGACTGGCGATGCCTGCCTTAATTGTGCCAGCATGCCACTGGCAGAGAGATCTGCTAGACTTGCGGCATTGGAAAGTGGAATATCTAGTGGGACTTTGGCCTCCAGCCCCAGGAAGGACCCAAAGCGCCGTAAACGCCCACATGCAGGAGCCCCTTCTGCTAAGAAGGTTACTCATGACCATGCTTTGGCTGAAAAGGTCGAAACGTTGAGTTCTGAGTTTGCTCAGATTAAGTCCTTGCTTCTGAATCTACAGCCTAGGGATGCAGTGACAGTTCCTGTTGTCCCTAATGAGGCTGATCAGACCAATGTAGTTACTCAGCAGGAGGAAGATGTCGTGTCTATTGCTGCAACTCATTCCTTGTACATGACAAGTGATATAAACTGTGTGGAGGATGAGGATGAGAGGGGTCTTTCTCCAAGCCATTCATTAGTGGGCTGTCATACCTCTGAGGCAGAGTCCATGCCGCAAACCGGACCTGGACTATCCTTTGTCAAGCAAGCTGTTCAGTAGGCTTTATCCAGGCTTGGGGTCGACAATCCCCCTGCTGAAACCACCGCTTCAAGTGCCTTTTTCAAAGTCATTCAGAAGCATGACTTCAACGTTCCAGTTTCATAACCATATATCGAGGAGCTCCACCGATGTTGGGCGGACCCCAAACCATTGACCCATCTATCACAGGACTGCAGAGCCCTTAGCTCTATGTGTGATTCGGCGCAGTATGGTCTGAACCATATGCCCGCCGTTGACAGCATTATTGCAAACCTGGTTGTGGCTCCAGCTGATGCTGCTCGGCCGGATGCCCGCTGCCCACGTCCTCAGTGTAGGGTCACTGATGACCTCCTCACCAAAAGCTATGACATAGCTGCTCGCATCGGTCGCCTAGGCAACTCACTGTCCCATTTAGCCCTTGCCCTCTCAAAGTCTTTGAGGGAGGCAGAGGTTGATGATGCTACGCAAAGTCTTAGTGATGCCTCACTCCAAACCTTCGCTTATATGTCCAGAGAGCTTGGCAGACTGATGTCAACCCTTACCATCACTAGACGTCAGGTGTGGCTTGCGCAGTCCCCCCTATCCAAATCCTGCAGAGGCACACTCCGTTCGCTGCTGGTTCTTCCAGGCCAAGTATTTGGACCTGCGGCCCAACAAACTTTAGAGCGTGCTGTCGAGGCTAGTAAATCTCGGCAACAGTTTGTTGACCTACACCGGTCTTCCAGACCTCAGCCAGTCAGACGTGCTACAGCTTTTCACTCTACATCCAGGCTTCCGCCGACTCCCAGAGCTGCACGTGCTTTTGCAGTTGAGGGCCAGCTCTCCCAGCAGCCTGCCTTTCGTGAGCTTACGGGCAGACCCCCGAGAACTGAACGGTTTCGCAGAGCTTCCAGTAATTGCACCCAGAGGTCCTCAGGGATGCGAGGCAGAGGTGGTCGGGTCTGACTGCCAATGTTTGGCCCCCAGCCGTTTTTCACGAAATCAACTCAGCCACTGGGAGGCTCAAGTTCAAGACCCATGGGTCATTTCAACCTTGTTCGAAGGTTACAGAATTCAGTTCAGATGTCGTCCTCCAAAGTTCAATGGGGTGAGGATGACTGTTGTTTCCGACTCGGTGCAGTCTGCTGCCCTACAATGGGAGATTTTGGAACTCCTGGAGAAGGGGGCCATAGAGCCAGTTCACAGTTCAGACCAGCTCAGGGGGTTCTATTCAATTTACTTCCTTGTTCCAAAGAAGGATGGCGGCTTTCATCCTATCCTCGATCTCCGACGTCTGAATCGTTATATCAAAGTGCTGCAGTTTCACATGCTCCGCACAGTAGACGTCCTTCAAACTATCACACCAGGAGACTGGTTCACAAGTGTCGACTTAAAAGACGCCTATTTCCATGTGCCAGTGGCGCCTCATCACAGGCAGTTTCTCCGCTTTGCTTTCAAAGGTCAGGCATACCAGTTCAGGGTGCTTCCTTTTGGCCTCTCTCTCGCCCCTCGTACATTTACCAGATGTATGGCTGCAGCACTAGCCCCACTGCAAGCTCTTGGATTAAGAATCCTACCCTACTTAAACGATTGGCTTGTCTGCGCTCCGACTCAGGAACAGGCGCACAACGACACAGCTCTTCTACTGAACCATGTCTCTCATTTAGGACTCACAGTGAACTTTGCAAAGAGTTCTCTTGTTCCTAGTCAACAAACGACCTTCATCGGCATTGCCATCAACTCCCTGACTATAACTGCATCGCCATCCCCGCAGAGAGTGGACGATGTAATTCGTCTCGTCTCAGACATTCAACGGGCTGTGACACTGCCTTTTGGTTTGCTGCTCCGGTTGGTGGGCAAATTGACTGCAATGTCGCTAGTGGTACCTTTGGGACGTCTGTTCTTACGTCCCCTACACATTTGGATCAACAACCTAGGCCTCAACTCAAAGTTGCATCAGCACAGGCTTGTAGGACTCTCCAACCAGTGCCTTCTGCACCTCAAACCCTGGGGGAACGTGGACTTCATCTGCAAGGGTGTCCCTCTAGGCTCTGTTCCTTCCCACCAAGAGGTGGTTGTTACAGATGCATCACTCAAAGGTTGGGGGGCCATGTGGAATCACAGGATGGTGAGGGGTGTCTGGAGTCCCCAGGAGAGACTCCAACACATAAACGTGCTGGAGCGTCGCGCTGTGCGACTGGCTCTCAAGCATTTCCTCCCGGCCCTGAGAGGAAGACATGTTCTTGTCCGGTCGGACAACATGTCAACAGTCTATCACATAAACCATCAGGGGGGCACCAGGTCCAATCACTCATTGGCAGAAACTCGGAAGCTTCTCTTATGGGCATTGTCTCGCCTTCAGAGTGTCAGAGCAGTTCATCTGCCCGGTGTACAGAACAGCGCAGCGGATTTACTCTCCAGACAGAAACCACCACCAGGAGAGTGGAGACTGAACCCGATTTGTGGTCCAAATGATCTGGTAGAAATATGGTGCAGCGGAAGTGGACCTTTTCGCTTCAAGCACCTCGACACATTGCCCACGATGGTACTCCCTCTTGGAACCAGACAGCCCGCTGGGGCAGGATGCATTGGCTCACCCGTGGCCAGATTGCCTCCTTTATGCCTTCCCTCCTCTCCCGCTGCTGATGTTGACACTGCACAGGATAGATCAGAGCTGCCACAGGGTGCTGCTGGTTGCTCCATTCTGGCCTGGGAGGATTTGGTTTCCCATGATTTACAAACTCCTTGAGGGAGAACCTTGGGCTCTCCCGGAGAGGAAGAATTTGTTGTCACAGCTACAGGGGAGGATTTTGGCACCCTCACCCAGAACTGTATGTGTGGCCTTGAGGGGCCAGACTCCTTGTTAAGTTCTTGTGACCAGGCTGTTGTTCAGACTATCCTTAATTCACGTGCTGCTTCTACCAGGGCTTTTTATGACAACAGATGGAAGCTGTTTGCGCGGTGGTGTGAGAAACAAAAGTTAGACCCGGAGCATTGCCCTGTGCCTATTCTCCTCAAATATTTACAAGAACTGCTGGAGAAAGGACTTTCTGTCGCCACCTTGAAGGTTTATGTTGCTGCAATCTCTGCCCGGCACGTCTACGTTGATGGCCGGTCAGTGGGTTCACACCTCTTAGTGTGTTGTTTTTTGAAAGGTGCTCTACGTTTGCGGCCTCCAAGGCTTGCACGCGTACCTTCATGGGACCTTCCTCTAGTCCTGGAGGGTTTAAGCGTATCCCCTTTCGAACCAGTTGAAAGTGCTGATCTTAAATGGGTGTCAGTGAAGACTGCCTTTCTACTTGCACTGTCTTCGGCTAAGCGGGTGGGAGAGCTCCATGCCCTATCAGTCGCTGGAGACTGTTTGCGATGGAATTCTGACGGATCTGGGGTTACGCTGTGGCCTAATCCGTCCTTTTTACCCAAGAGAATTTCAACTTTTCATGTTAACCAGCCAGTTTCCTTGGCTGGGTATGTCCCGCATTCTGATCCAGGATTATCTGTTTCAGGTTCCCTGTGTCCTGTCCGAATGTTGAAGCAGTTCATTAATGCGACTGCCAGGATCCGGAAAACGGATGCCCTGTTTGTGTGTTACAGTGATCACAAAAGAGGCTGTGCTGTCTCAAAGCAGCGACTCTCGCATTTGGTCGTGGATGCCATTTTACAAGTATACAGGTCCAGAGGTCTTCAGCCTCCTAAGGTTACATGCCATTCCACCAGAGGGGTGTCCACCTCCTGGGCTGCACTGAGAGGTGTCCCTTTGAGTGATATTTGTGCTGCTGCTACGTGGGCTTCGTCCTGTACCTTCGCCCGCTATTACAGACTGAATGTGGCTGCTCCTCCTGCGGTGACTTCGGCGGTGTTGTCTGCCTCCACTCCCCACTGCTGATTGGAGTTGAGTGTGACTCTTCGTGACCTTGTTGGTATTAAGTCATCCAGCTGCTAAAGCACCGCCCTCTGGCGGTCAGGAGGAATGAAATAGAACGAGAGTTATGAATGTAACTACGGTTCTATGAATTTCGGATGACCGCCAGAGTTGCTTGTCACTCAGAGTCTTGCGAGTTCCGAAAAGAAGCGAGCGCTGGGTGCGTCTGGTATATAAAGACAACCAGTGACGTCACCCAGGTCACATTCAATTGCGTGACTTTGTTGGTATATATTCTCGACCTCTGTGCTGCGCACATGTAGTTATCCAGGTGCTAAAGCACCGCCCTCTGGCGGTCATCCGGAATTCACAGAACTGTAGTTACATTCGTAACTCTCGCTTTATGGAAAACATAAAACCCTCTCAAAATATTGTTTCAAAATATTTACACTTACATGAGTAGGTTGAGGTGGTTTTTCAGGCCATTTCTTCAATTATTGGTCACATGGTGTACAGAAAGAACCATGTGACATTCTGAAATACATTGTGCGATATGTGGATACAGTGAGAGACTGAGAGCTTCTTATCTCTTTTCAGATGACATTACAGCAATGTTGGATGTGAAAGTACAGCAGAATGGCATTATTTAGCAGGACGTGCATATCTGTCACCACAATGGATAGAAAAACAGTTATTGTCTACAGATGGTACAAAATACTGCTGCCAGATGTAGCCCAGGCTTCATAAAGGATAGTAAAGAGAAAGAGAAATCATTTAAGAGGAGCAGAAGTCAATTTTTTCACTTGTATGAGTTTGTGAGTGATAGCTGGCATCTACTGTTAACTCCATGTCCCTGAGCAGAAAAGGCATTCCGCCGTGACGTCACAGGCGACCGCGTTGCCGGTGAGCGCAGCACGCTAAGAGAGCGGCGCAGCAAGAGAGCACACCAACTGGACACACGTGTGTGAGGGCGGCCCTGCCAAAGTTTGTCCATAAGTTTAAAACTGAGCTAAACAGTTGAAAGTCGCTGTCTGTTAAACCTACGGAATTTCGGTTGATGTTAACTGCTCAGCAGTCAGGTTTTTTGAGGGATTTTATCGATTGATGTTGAGAGCGGACGTCAGTGCATCAGGAGTCGAATCTGGAGTGAAGAGATCAGCAGCCAGCGGTTAGCCACCAGACGGTTCACCGCGGAGATCCAGATCTGAGGGACCGGATGGAGAGCCAGAGCTGAGGAGGACAACTGTACTCACCTCCTTACTTGTGGTGTGGTAGGACAGAAATGAACACAACCCTAAGGGCCCCAATGAAAAGATAAACTGAGCTCAATGAAGAACCCAGTAGGAAAAAAGAAAACCCCCACAACAATAAAGGACACTTCTTTTTGTTTTTTATTCTATCTTTGCGCGCATCGTATTTTTTTCCTTGTTCAGTGAATAACACTGATGTACTGTGTCATACTGTTCCTATCGATGACTGAGAATATATGTTCCTTTTGAAAAGTTAGCTCTGAGTGAGTGAGTTTAATGTTGATGATCCTACCTGGACTCCGTGAACGATGGCCTAGGAATTCTGATAGCTGGTCCAAATTGCAAACTGACATTGAACCGTATTATCACCTGTAGCTCCATCAGACAAAGAAGGGTTACAATGTAAAACTTAGCATGACCCAGCCAGGAGTCCAGCTGGGTGATGTCAGCATTGCTCTATTGCAACATGGATTTTATACAGAGGTCTAGTGTCAAGATACAGTCATTGTTGAGGAACTGACCGGATTAGTTCAAGATGAAGAAGTGATTGACTTCCTTAAGAAGTACGGTGCCATTCAGCACACTGTTTCGGTCGATGATGAGTCTTCTAAGTTTAACAAAAACCTGATTGTCGAGTACGCCAGTGGCTCAGCTGTAGAAGGGTTGGAGTCACTTTTGCCATACAGACACACATAAAAAGGTGATCCCTACCTTGTTGGAAGAGCCTTCTGTTGTGATGTGAAAGGGGACTTCCATTGACTCTTGTTTTTGCTCTGTAATATGGCGATCTTTCTAATGTTGTTCTGGAGTTTAAGCACTTTGTAGATTTTTTTTTTTTTTTTTTTTTTTTTTTTTTCCCCCCCATTTGAAATGCTTTATGAATATATTTAGCTTGATTAATATTGGGAGAGGACAAGTCCCAAAGGCTACATAACACCACTGCATGGAAATGATGTCCTTTTACAATTGTATTTTGTCAACATTCTAAAAGTATCACTAAACTTCACATTAAACTGTCATGGAACTTGGCTATTGAACGCCTGCTGTCATATGCTGTCAATTCTTCTTCTTACTTATAAGGTTTTGAATAATCAGGTCCCATCTTATCTTAGGGACCTCGTAGTACCATATCACCCCAATAGAGCGCTTCGCTCTCAGACTGCAGGCTTACTTGTAGTTCCTAGGGTTTGTAAGAGTAGAATGGGAGGCAGAGCCTTCAGCTTTCAGGCTCCTCTCCTGTGGAACCGGCTCCCAATTCAGATCAGGGAGACAGACACCCTCTCTACTTTTAAGATTAGGCTTAAAACTTTCCTTTTTGCTAAAGCTTATAGTTAGGGCTGGATCAGGTGACCCTGAACCATCCCTTAGTTATGCTGCTATAGACGTAGACTGCTGGGGGGTTCCCATGATGCACTGTTTCTTTCTCTTTTTGCTCTGTATGCACCACTCTGCATTTAATCATTAGTGATTGATCTCTGCTCCCCTCCACAGCATGTCTTTTTCCTGGTTCTCTCCCTCAGCCCCAACCAGTCCCAGCAGAAGACTGCCCCTCCCTGAGCCTGGTTCTGCTGGAGGTTTCTTCCTGTTAAAAGGGAGTTTTTCCTTCCCACTGTAGCCAAGTGCTTGCTCACAGGGGGTCGTTTTGACCGTTGGGGTTTTACATAATTATTGTATGGCCTTGCCTTACAATATAAAGCGCCTTGGGGCAACTGTTTGTTGTGATTTGGCGCTATATAAAAAAATTGATTGAATTGATTGATTGATATGGGAACATGGGTAATTTACTTTTTTTTTTCTCTCTCTACTTCTTTGCAGGTCTGTTTTCTATAGATCATACAAAGAACAAGAGTCAAAGAAGGGCTTTGATCAAGAAGAGATGTTTGAGAAGCCCACAAGAGAAACCTGTCAGGGTGAGGGCTTTATTTGGTCGTACACCCACACCCTCACACCCGACTTTAACTGTTCAAAACTGGTGTCTTCACTGGCCACTAAAAAGTGACTTATTAGTCTGTATTGAATCACATCACTTTGAATCTAAAAATTTTTAATAAATCTGGGCTGTCTCTTTTCAGGTATGCGACATGCCATCTACGATAAGCTGGATGATGATGGCCTCATTGCACCTGGTGTTCGTGTGTCTGGTGAGGACGTAATCATCGGAAAAACTGTGACTCTGCCAGAAAATGATGATGAGCTGGACAGCACCAATCGCCGATACACCAAGAGGGACTGCAGCACCTTCTTGCGAACCAGTGAGACCGGCATTGTGGATCAGGTCATGGTAACCCTTAACCAGGAGGGCTACAAGTTTTGCAAGATCAGGGTGAGCAGAAATTAATTTTCTCTTGCTCACTCGCTCTCTCTTATATATATATGTGTATATATATATATATATGTGTATATATATATATATGTGTATATATATATATATATATATGTATGTATGTATGTATGTATGTATGTATATGTATGTATGTATCAATCAATCAATCAATTTTATTTATATAGCGCCAAATCACAACAAACAGTTGCCCCAAGGCGCTTTATATTGTATGGCAAGGCCATACAATAATTACGTAAAATCCCAACGGTCAAAACGACCCCCTGTGAGCAAGCACTTGGCTACAGTGGGAAGGAAAAACTCCCTTTTAACAGGAAGAAACCTCCAGCAGAACCAGGCTCAGGGAGGGGCAGTCTTCTGCTGGGACTGGTTGGGGCTGAGGGAGAGAACCAGGAAAAAGACATGCTGTGGAGGGGAGCAGAGATCGATCACTAATGATTAAATGCAAAGTGGTGCATACAGAGCAAAAAGCGAAAGAAACACTCAGTGCATCATGGGAACCCCCCAGCAGTCTAAGTCTATAGCAGCATAACTAAGGGATGGTTCATGTATGTGTATATGTATGTGTATATGTGTGTGTGTATATGTGTATGTATATGTATGTGTATATGTATGTGTATATGTGTGTGTGTATATGTGTATGTATATGTATGTGTATATGTGTGTGTGTATATGTGTATGTATGTGTATATGTGTGTGTGTATATGTGTATGTATGTGTATATGTGTGTGTGTATATGTGTATGTATGTGTATATGTGTGTGTGTATGTGTATATGTGTGTGTGTATATGTATGTGTATGTATGTATGTGTATGTATGTATGTATGTGTGTATATATGTATATGTGTGTGTGTTTTGTACATAGCCACTCACTCATCAGTGACTGGGGATCCTGTAGATTTTCCCCAGAGAGCATATTGCTGACATTCACACTTGTTTTCAGTGAGTATTTACACAGCCAGGATGCAGTCGATGTTTGACTGTGTGCATAAAGCCAGACTGCACTGGTCGCAGAGCATCAAATTACTCGGACAAAGTTCTTTTAAGAATCACTCTTGTCCAGCAGACGTAGGACTGTTATACCTCATGTACATGTTGGCAACCGCCTAGAGGCATTGAGCCCCGATACCACAGATACATGTGACTTTCTTGAACCTCGGATGTTTTATAGCCCAAACTTACAATGATACTTGTCTTATGATAATGCTGTTGAAACTGAATGTATCATAAGCGTTTTAGAAGTTTAATCTACTTTGTCTCCTGCAGGTTCGCTCTGTGCGGATTCCGCAGATTGGAGACAAGTTCGCCAGTCGACATGGACAGAAGGGAACCTGTGGTATCCAGTACAGGCAGGAGGTAAAGGAACCATCATGTTATATACCATGATGGTGACTCCAGGTCTCTCTTTGGAAGTCCATGCTGGTGTCCAGGAAGGGAGGTTGGCTGGGGAGAGCCGGGGGAGTGGGGGGATTTGGGTCCACAGATCCCATCTATTTTATGATCATTACAGAAGACCGCCACTTCTGGATGGAGCCACACCTCGGACATTGAGGAAAAAATGGAGTTAGTCAGAAAGACAACAAATACAGTATAATTTGTCAGCATTAAACAACAAGAAAAACAGAAGAAATACTAAGGTGATCGCCGGCCACTAGCCCTAAGCTTCACTGAAAGACCCAGAGTTTAGATGAAGTTGAGGCCACGACCCGCTCCGTTTACTAATAGATGAATTTAAAAGGGTAGAAAGCAAATTGATGCCGATGTCTCATTGGACCAAGAACCATCATTTCAGTCTTGTCAGAGTTTAAAAGTAGGAAATTGCTTTTTACTGATGCAAGTCAGTCCTCTAAGGATTTTATGGAGATGAGAGAATTAGCTGACCTAATTAAACCCTACGTACTGGCCCGGGCTCTGCGTTCTCAGGGTGTAGGACTACTTAGTATCCCTTGGGTGAATAAAAGTCTGTGGGTCATAGAACTTTCTCTTATCGTGCCCCTGTTCTGCAGAATGATCTCCCTGCATCAATAAAAGTCAGATTCTGTAGAGACTTTCTAATCCAGACTTATGACGCGCTTATTTTCCCGTTCGTATGGCTAGCATACTGGCATAGTATCTTTCTATACTTTTTTTTTTTTTAATTCATTGATTAGTAAACGGAGCGGGCCGCGGCTTCAACTTTATCTAAATTCTGGGTCTTTTAGTGAAACTTGGGGCTAGTGGCCAGCGATCACCTTAGTATTTTTTTCTGTTTTTCTTGTTGCTAAATGCTGATAAATTATACTGTTGGTTGTCTTTCTACCGCCTGATTGTTTTTTTCTCTGTTTAAAGTGAGTCTTCATCCAGAGATGGGAGTGGGTGTCGTTTTCTGCAAGCATCCTGTCTTGTGCACCAGCATGGCCCAAATTTCCTGTATATTTGTATTGTCGTGTGTCAGTAGCATGGTCTAAGCAGAGGGTCACCCCTTTGAGTCTGGTCTGTTTGAGGTTTCATCCTCACATCATCGGAGGGATTTTTTCCTTACCACTCTCGCCTGTGTGCTTGCTCTGAGGGTTGGTAAGGTTAGACCCAGGGCTGTGAAAACCCCGCGGATCCGAGGAATTCCACAGATTTCATCATGGGGGTGGGGGGTGTTCATGTTTACTCTATAATTGTGATCGTCACTGAGTTTTTAAAATGCTTATCGCAAAGCGTTTTTTTTTTTTTTTTTTATGACATCATGCAAGTTTTATAAGTCCGCGGACACTGATCTGTGTGTTACAGATGCAAATCAGTGTCCTCGGATCCGTGGAACTACGCGGAGGAAAAATGCCACTCAAAGCGTAGCTGTTGCGACAGTTGTCGGAAAGCGGGACTGGTTGGTTGCTGCGGCGACACTGTGTGGATCCTGCAAGGCGCTTAAGCTAAACGTAACATGTGGACATTACAGCTCGGCTATATCAGACGGTTGTCTAATCACAACTTGTTTTGTTTTTTTTTTTTTGCAAATAAAAAATGGCATATTTTACAAAAGCACATTTATATGTAAACACCAACACCTCACATTAATGTGTTAGTTTTTACATAGAATGAATGAGTCAACCAATCAGTGTTAGCGGAGGCTCATCTTCCCCATAATCCCTTTGGCATCTGTCTGTTACAAAACTTCAGAATTAGTACATTATTTAAAATTAAAGATAGAAAAAAGATACAAGATAGAAAAACAAAGTGCACACAACTAAACAATGATCAACAAAATACCCTAACCCTCAACACCCTTCCTCCTCCCTATACCTAGAAAAAAAAACTAGAAGAAATAAATAAATGGTAAATGGACTGCATTTATATTGTGCTTTTACATCTGCATCAGATGTTCAAAGCGCTTTATAATAATGCCTTACATTCACCCCGATGTCAGTGTGCTGCCATACAAGGCGCTCACTACACACCAGGAGCAACAAGGGATTAAGGACCTTGCCCAAGGGCCCTTAGTGATTTTTCAGTCAGGCAGGGATTGAATCGAGGATCTTCTGGTCTCAATCCCAACGCCTTAACCGCTAGACCATCAACTCCCCTCCAGTTCTTGCTTTTATGGAGGATCTGAGTAGATTGTGAACAACCAGTCATTTCAGCTGAATAAGACATTTCTGTACACATGATAATGAGAATTAATGTATTTTTAAACAACTGAAACATAATGCAGTTGCTATAATGTCCTAGTTTTACTTCTACAATGTTGTACAAAGTGGAACTGATGAGCTATTTAAAAAAATGTTTCTTTTTGGGGGGGGGCCCAGATTATTGCATTCCCTTGCAATACCATTTGAGTCCATATTTCCAGCCTGGCGACACACACGTTCCTTGAATCGTTTGGATGGATTGTATGTCATGGATAACCAGAACTTGATTAATTTTTACTTTAACTTGGGGCTCACAAACAATAATATACTGGAGGCTTTGTCTGTGAGGCACAATGTGATTATGTACATGAAGACTCTGAAGCGTATTTTAAAGAAAAATGGTCTGTTTCAGCACAGATATGATGCACTAGAAGATGCCTTTATTCTGGGGAAACTCCACGGCTCTGGAAGCCTGCATGGCTACTGAACTACAGGTGTTGCTACGTACTATCACTGTTGTATAAATAAACTATATTTCATACAGAGTCTTACAGCTGTGCAAGTTGTAGGAACTTATTCCCTCATCTCCCGGGATCCCATTCTCTCATGAATCCTGTTGCTGTTTCTGTCTATGTGTGTGTGTCTCTGTGTGTGTGTGTGTGTGTCTGTCTGTCTATGTGTGTGTGTGTGTGTATGTGTGTGTGTGTGTGTGTGTGTGTGTGCGTGCGTGCGTGCACGCGCACATATGCGTTCAGTCTCCCCCTACCTGATTCCATTCACTGTGTGCTCTGATAGGCATGAGCTTTAATATGATATTAAATTATTGTGAGGGAACGCAGAAACTGTTGCAAGGGAAGACAAAAGTATTGTGAGGGAACACAATAATCTGGGCCAAAAAAAAATGAACTACCATGTCCCTAGACGGGCTCCATAGAGGAGCCTCTTGGTTTAAAGAGCTTTTTTTTCCCCCTCTCTCTTCACACCAATACATGTCAGAGTGGCTAAACTCACCAGCATGTGCACTGGCTTGACTTCATTGTGCTTGCAATGTGTTTTGTGTAAATCTAATATCTAGGAAAATAAAAATATTGATTTGTACTTTGTATCAGCAGATACTTTCGGACTTTTTTTCTCTTTAAGTAAAAATAGAAAAAGATTTTCTGTCTTACTTGATAATTTTTCATGAGGGGAGAAACCTTGAGCTGTCTGTCCTCAGTGACAGCCAGTATCTTATCTATGTGAACGTAGAATGTTGCCTGAAGAGTATTTTTACATTGAGAGTCAGAAAAATACCACTCAAAAATTGCACACAAATGCACATAAAAAGCTCAAATTCCTTAACCCAGGACATTTTAAGAGTTCTTTCCAAAAGCCATTCTTGTGCCTGTGGACGTGCTCTTTCATGTCCTTCCTCCTAATTCTGGCCTGTGGTATATCGTTTGTGATGCCATCTTTAAAAAAAGCCTTGCTGTATGTATATTTACACCACAGTCTCATTTCACATGGTTGAGTCAGTGACGGGCAGAAGTACAGATTCTTACCTCTTTCGATATGGAAGCCAGACTGTGGTTTTGCACTGTGTTGCAACACAGTGGATACATGAATCAGGGAAGACCAGTAACACTTAATTACTGGGTTTTGCTTTTTTTTTTATAATCTCCAGCCCCATCGCTCTACTTGAGTCAAGTTTAATTTTGTGCTCCACAACATTTATGTTTTTCTATATTTTGTTGTCTTGTGTTGCAGGACATGCCATTTACCTGTGAGGGAATTACACCTGACATCATAATTAACCCTCATGCCATCCCATCTCGTATGACAGTTGGGCATTTGATTGAATGTCTGCAGGGCAAGGTAATAATCATAAGATAACGATGATTACATGTCATCTCAAGCATTGGTGTAAAAGCGCTATATAACTGCAGAATTATTAACCCGTTTTGCCCCACTGGCAACAATTATTACCAAAGAGTACCACTGTCATTTTCTACTCACAATAAAAAAATCTCAGGCACTAATGCAACTCTTTCCACTTATAAAAAAAAAAAAATGTGCATAAACGGGCAGATGTGAAAATGATGGTAATGAAACAGAATAGTAGCTCTAATGATTAAATAAAAATAAAAAAAATTGTCTTGACTTACAGCTACATTCACTTTCATATATTTTCTCCTCATGTCTTCATCATCTTCATTTAGGTTTCTGCAAACAAAGGTGAGATCGGTGATGCCACGCCATTCAATGATGCTGTCAATGTGCAGAAAGTGTCCAACCTGCTGTCTGAATATGGCTACCACCTTAGAGGAAATGAGGTGAGCTTATTAAAAGTGGTCAAAAAAAAGTTTATAACGTTGTGTGTTTTGTGAGTGACAGACCTGATGAATTTCACATGGAGTTCACAAACGTGCTTATGTGTGTTTGTAATGCGTGGTTGAAGCTCGCTTGGATATATTCACTGGGGAGGTGATGGTCTAGTGGTTAAGCGTTGGGCTTCACGCAAGAGGATCCTCAGTTCAAACCCCAGCCTGACTGGAAAATCACTAAGGGCCCTTGGGCAAGGTCCTTAATCCCCTCACAGTGTGTAGCAGCACCCCGACATCAGTGTGCGTGTGAATGTGAGGCATCATTGTAAAGTGCTTTAAGCTTCTGATGCAGATGGAAAAGCGCTATATAAATGCACTCCGTTTACCATTTACATTATGCTAAGTGATTGTTCAACCTCAGTTCCAGGAATTGTGGGTTTAATCAAAGCCCTAAGGCCAGACCAGCTATTCCTCCCATGGTGCTCTGGATGAAATTATAAGCATTATTTTTTTTTCTCAGGGTTATATCTTGCTGCTGTGTAGACTTTTTGAGTTGAACTCTGTAAAATGTACTTTTGTATATTTTTAACAAAGTTATTACATAAAGATCATTTAGACCAATTTTGCTAGAATGGAATGTAAAGAAGTATTTTTCATCTGATCACCTAACATGTAGGCTGTGATATTAATGTTGATTAGGCAAAGTTGATGAAGGCAAAGAAAAGGTGAAAATGTGCAAAATAAAATACAAATTCACACATTTAGCAGTACAACTAAATTGGGGGAAATCGGGCGAGAAAATAGTAATCTAAAACCCCTCCAGAATGCATCCCTGGACAACAGAAACCACAAATTTTCTGGCCACCTTGACCAGCCCCCAGACCCCTGCTGACAGGCTCACTTTCATCATGTGTTTATTCTGAAGTATTTAACTTCAAATCAGTGTGTGTGGGTTGCAGGCCTTAAATACAGGAATAGATATAGATTACTGTGCAAATGTTTTAGGCTTATTTAATACATCATAAAACCATTAAAAATTATGAAAACCTGATAAACATTCATAAATAAATTAAATCCATTGTGACTTTCAGACTATCAAACCCTACTTGTATTATAATTCTGGAATGCCTAAAGCTTTTGCACAGTACTATATATATTAATGTAATATCTTTGATACAGTCTCCAATGAAATAAAACTCAAAGGAAATGTAGCGATCACTGCAAGACTTTTTTATTATTATTATTATTATTTTCATTTTCTGTGTACTGGCAGCTTTTCCTGATTTTGGTGTTGTCAGTAACACCATAGGTATGATTTCTCTGATGTGATGAAGGATGTAGAGCAGGTAGCTGAGTGGATAAGGTTACCTGGCAATATGGAGACCTGGGTTCCTGCCCTGCTTACTTTACTGTATTGTGTCCTGAGACAAGGCAGTGATCCCGCTTTGCCTCAGTCCATCCAGCTGTAAATGCGTACCAGCCACGGATGGGGAAGGAACCTACAGCTGTCCCATCCAGGGGAAGTCATAGACTCTCTGTTTGATGCTCTGGAACCCAGAGATGAACACCAGCGAGCCTCAGAGGCTTATATATAATGGAGGACATGGTACTGCTCAGTATCACTGACCTTCTCACCTGCATACACTTTTTAGCAGCTGGGCAAGCGGGTGTTGAGATGTGTCAGCATTTGGATTAACGCAATTTGGTGGCGATCCAAGATGGCGCTGCTGATGTACTTTGTGTTTTTTTTATTATTATTATTATTTGCGTGTTGTTTGTTGTCCATTCGGCTGCTCCCATTTTTGTGTTCGGGGTCGCCACAGGAGATTCAACCAGATCCGCATTGGTATTTGGCGCAAGTTTTACGCCGGATGCCCTTCCTGACGCAACTCCAGTTTTAGCTGGAGAAACACATGCAGCCGCTGGTGTTCCACAGAGGTCCCCCATCCAAGTATTGTGTGTGTGTTTTTTTTTTTTTGTTGTTTTTTTTGCACTCTCCTCACCTCCTTTGGTCTCTTACGCCAGGGAAGAGCTCATAAATATTGAACTGTCATCTGCTGGAACTTTTCTGCTGGTTTTCAGAAACTAGGGAGTTTCACAGATGTTTTGGTTGGAGAAGATGTCGCTGTGGCAGCGATGCAGTGAAACTGACAGTGAGGGCTGCGCTCCCATCTATCCACCTTGCCAACATACCCTTTCTGGTTGAACAAGATGGATGAATTGCTGCTCCTCAGTAGGAAAAACGCAGACTTTGACAGATCACCCGCATTGTGTTTCACTGAAACTTGGCTCAGGGAACATATCCCTGACAGTGCTCTGCACCTGCAAAGAGGAGCTACTCTGATAAGCCCCTTTCACATTGGTGTATTCATAGAACTGCTCATTGCAGCGTTATGTTTCATTTAAATATGCCTGAAATGCGCGCATACTCAGCCTTTTTCAGTGTTCGTTCATACTTGCAGCTGCGTGTGTTCGCTTTTGTGCACACAGTCGCGTATACCATGCTGCTATTAAACCAGTTCAGTGCTGTTTTCTGCCTCTGTGGAAGTGCGCTCTGTTCTCTACTGCATGGTGTGGTGCGGCTCAAAAACAGAGTCATTTAACATTATTTATTTATTTATTTATTTAGTTTTTGTCTTGGTGGATCACTTTCATTGTGTCCAGATGCTGCTGAATCTGGCTGTGGTAAAGGCTGCCCTGAACAAAACGCTGTGACTCTGGTTGCTCCGATCAGGTCCGCTGATTTGATCAGACTGATCGATCAGGTCGTCTGATGATTGCACCGACATGCAGCGAGTGCGCGTTTATTTTAAAGAGTCACAGCTCTTTTCAGCTTTGATCAGACTGATTAATCAGAGCGTTTGATGATCGCACCGACATGCAGCGAGTGTCGAGAGAGAGAGGGGAGGGGGAGAGAGAGGGGGGGGGGGGAGAGAGAGAGGGGGGGGGGGAGGGGGAGAGAGAGAGAGAGGGAGAGAGAGAGCGCATTGTTGCACAGACTTGCATGCAGTAACGTTGTGCTGCGCAGACCTGCTTCAAACTGTGTCTAGTGCTCTACGCCAAAGAAAATTAAACATGTTTAATTTCTTCCATCCTACGCGCGTAGCCCTCAGTATACTGCTGTGTATTGAGAAGAAACTCCACGTGAAGTGGGTGGAGAGCTGCTCATTGCAGCATAGACGATACGCTGTAATGAGCAGCTCTACAAATACGCCAATGTGACAGGGACAAATAATCCTGCAACAGTGTGGAGAGGTCTTCAGCATGCCATCACCAACAGGACACCTTTCCCCCACCTGTGGAGAATCCCCAGTTTTGAAAGAGACCCTCTAATACCCCTCACCCACCCCAACAACAATGGAATACCTGCCCTCCTGGACACCTCTGTCCCCTGCAATCCCACCCACACTAACGAACTGTGAAGAGGAAGTATGCCAGCAGTTTCGCAGACAAAAGATCAAGAAGGCTCCTGGACCTGACGATGTCTCTCCCTCTTGTTTGAGAGGATGTGCTAATCAACTGGTGCCCATCTTTACCCAGATTTTCAACAATTCTGTGGACTAAATGACTACGGGCCCATCACCCTGACATCAGTAATTATGAAATCTTTTGAACAGCTGGTGTTGAGCCACCTGAAGGACATTACAGGAGCCCTGCTGGTCTGCCCACACTTTGCCTACCAGGCAAACAGATCAGTTGAGGATGCAGTCAACATGGCTCTTGTTGGAGACTGGCTCCCCAAGACACTTGACCTCGTCTGGCAGTCACCGTGCATCCGTTGATCCCAGGGAAAGTGGAAACAAAGAAGTCATGAGGCAAAAGAATCTGTTCAGATTGAACCCTGCCTGATTTACTGTTCAGAACAGAGTTTTATTTAAAACATTGAGTAGTAAAATCTTACACAGAGCTCTGTGAAGCCTGTTCTCAGTCCTGATGTAGCCTTAGCTCTCAGCAGGAGATAAGAAGAGTCCCCCATGCTATCTATGAACCACTTAAATACCCTGCTCTAACAATAATTCATCTATTCTTGCGGCGTGGTCCCCTCCTCACTGGTGCAAGAAGTTGGTGAGAACCGTTTGCTTCTGGGAATTCTCCTCCCCTTGCGTTGTGTGGTCAGACTAGCTTGGAAGGAGAGGTTACTAGCACATGACTTCCCTCGAGTGTCTTTACCACACCTGTCCCTGACTGGCCTGTACAGGACAGGTCATGGCCACATTCTTCAGGCTTCCTCTCCCTTGTTCCCGTGAGAATCTGCAAAACAACTCTGTGTGGGCATAAACGCACTTCGTGAGATTATCCTTAGCCATAACATATATCTTAAATGTCAGCAGGCTGGCGTGCACAGATGTGCCTGCGGTTCACCACTTAGTTTCGCAGCAACAATATAGACGGGGTACATCTTGTCTAGACATTCCACTGGTACTAAACCGGCCACAAAAGCAGTTTCAATACTCCCACAATTAGTCAAAAGTAGAATAACGAGTACAGTATCTTCAGCACATAATGTGCTCTTACAAAGAAGCCCTAACTCGAATACAGTGGATATTGTACTACGTTAATATGAGTCTAAACACATTCATCTGGACAGTGCAAGCATACATCAACACAATATGATCATAAAACAGTAGTTTTAGGATTATGGCAGAAACATCACGCCGTTACTCAAACGTCAGCATAATGGAATCAGGTCAAAGACATATACATTTTAATCATACAGACCGGATGATTTTCTCTGGTTATTTCTGAAAGATAAGAACAAGAATTAGTAGCAGAAAATGCAGTTATATTCTTCAGACTTCATTACATCTGGCAGCACCTGGATTGCAGATGTACATGAGGATCCTGCTCGTGGACTTCAGCACCATCATCACTGACATTCTCCACCCACCCCCCACCCCACCCGCCAAAAAAAAAAAAAATCCTCAACAACACTGTGTCTACTGTGGATACTTACCGGTTCCTGGGATCCACCATCTCCCAGCATCTAAAGTGGACCTGTCACATAGATTTCACCAGGTAAAAGGCACAGCACAGGATGTACTTCCTCAAACAGCTCAGGACGTTCAACCTGCACCAGGAACTGCTCATCATCTTCTACACATCCATCATCCAGTCTGTCCTGTGCATCTCCATTTCTCTGTTTGGTTTCCATCTGCCTCCAAATATGACAGGCACAGACTTCAACCAACTGTCAGGTCTGGGAGCCAGCTTGCCCTCCGTCCAGGGCTTATACCGGTCCAGGACCAGGAAGCCAGCTGGTAACATCTCTGCAGACCCCTCCCACCCTGGACACACTCTGTTTAAACTCCTCCCATCTGGTCAGTGTTACAGAGCTGTGTACATCAGAACAACTAGACACAGGAACAGTTTCTTTCCACGGCCATCACACTGATGAAGAACTTAACCTGACCAAAAAAAAACCTCACAAATTCATATACCTCATGTACAACTCCAATCTGTTTGTCTGTTTCTACCACTAAATATAAAATATTTTCTTGAGTCATATCTGCATATTTGCACCTCAAAAATGTGGGTGTGACCTCTCAAACATAAATAAACTCTGTTTTGGGGAGAAAAATTTACAGCTGGAAAAAAAAAAAATATATATATATATATATATATAATATATATACACACACACACACACACACACACTTGGGGGGATTTTAGTCAGTCCAACGGCAACAAGCAGAGGTGTGTGCGATATCAGAAGGTTGCCGGCCTCACTGCGGCAATTTCTATTTTTTTCCACAGCATTTCAAAGAAATATTGGCTAGCATCAGTCTTGAAGATCCTGATATTGTTCCAGAAGAACCACATTCTTTTGCTGAACAACAAAACTCATTGTTATGAACAACTTGCATTTTATTTTCAGTTCAATTTCAATTTATTTTCATTTATATAGCACCAAATCACAACAAAGCTTTCTCAACGTGCTTCACACAGGTAAGGTCTAACCTTACCAACCAGAGCAACAGTGGTAAGGGAAAAAGTCCCTCTGATGAAGAAACCTCAAGCAGACCAGACTCATTTGGGTGACCCTCTGCTTGGGCCAAGCTACAGACACAAATTACAAAACAATTCCCAAAACGAACATACAGGAAATGTTGCCGATGCACAGGACTGTTTCTGGAACAGACACCACACCCATCTCTGGATGGAGCCGCACCTCAGAGAGGAAAAAACAGAATCAGGCATCAGAAAGACAAATGCAGTGTAATTTGTCAGCATTAAGCAACAAGGAAAGCAGAAGAAATACTAAGGTGATCGCCGACCAGTAGCCCTAAGCTTCACTAAAAGACCCAGACTTTAGATAAAGTTGAGGCCGTGGCACGCTCCGTTTCCTAATAAATTGAATTAAAAAGTAAAACGTGTAGAACTATACTATGTCAATATGCTAGCCATGCGAAAGGGAAAATAAGTGCGTCTTATTCTGGACTTGAAAGTCTCCACACGATAAGAGAAAGCTCTATGACCCGCATATTTTTTTATTCACCCTAGGGACACAAAGTAGTCCTGCACCTTGAGAACGCAGAGCCCGGGCCGGTACGTAGGGTTTAATTAGGTCAGCTAGGTAGGGAGGTGCCAGTCCGTGAAAAGGCTAGTAGCAGAACCTTAAAATCTGATCTCACAGGGACAGGAAGCCAGTGAGGAGACGCAAAAATGGGTGCAGTATGCTCAAACTTTCTGCTTCGTGTCAAAAGTCTGGCTGCAGCATTTTGAACCAATTGGAGAGCCCTAATGCTGGACTATGGTAAACCAGAAAATAGAACATTGCAGTAGTCCAATCCAGAAGAGACAAGCACGAGTCAGGGTCTCAGCATCAGCCATAGACAGGATGGGACGAATCTTCACTATATTTCACAGGTGGAAGAAAGCAAGTCCTTGTAATATCTCTAATGTGGAGATCAAAGGACAATGTAGGATCAAAAATTACCCCAAGTTTCCTCACTTTGTCAGTGTGATGTATGACACATGAGCCTAGGCTAAGTGTTAACCGGTCAAATTGATGCCGATGTCTCACTGGACCAAGAACCATCATTTCAGTCCTATCAGAGTTTAAAAGTAGGAAGTTCAGTCATACATTATTTCAATATCAATATCACTGAGGTATCACACAGTCAGTACGATGAAATATGCATCATTTATTTAAGTCAACACAAAGAAAATAAGAGAGGCATCATGAAGGACCTAACACCTGCCTTCAGTTTCTAACAAGCTGCCAAAACTGTGTAAAATAACCAGCAAGCCCAGCAGGTTTGTATATTACATGATTTAAATTTACATGAAAGGCCTCACAGGCGGCATTCTACCAGACAGCGGCTGACAGGATGACGCAGGTGACCGCTGTCACCGGAGACCACCAGCTGACTCTTAGATGCTGAGTTGAGCAGTTTGAGCCTTGTTACCTCAGATAAAATAGTATTTAGAGTTAAACAGGAAATCATCAGTATTTACAGAACTGATTTTGTAAAATCAATATGAACACAAAAAGATGAATATATCAATGATTCACAGATGACACAATTAAACACTTATTTCCATTGTGGTCCGTGTGAGGCTAAAACTTGACAACACTGAGGAGCTCGATTAAACGTAAACATTGCAGAGACATTATAATCTCATCAATTAATGTAAATAGCAATAAGTGTATAGTTAATAGAGAACAATAAAATCTTAAAATAAATAGCTACTGTATCCCTGTAGAAGTGTAGATGGCAAATTTAGCACCACGTTTTGGACAAGAAAATAATGGAGTAGAAGATAAGCTCATCTATTGGACCAGAAATCACATTAAAAAATATATATATATAAATAAATAAAAAGGTGGCGTGATCCTCTTCCCTTAGCTGACTGAATAAACTTAACTTTTAACTGTCTTTTAAAACTTGCCTTGTTGCTAATTGATTCCAAGATCTGTATTTTATATAAGATATATTTGATCTGAATAGTTCCCGACGTGTGGGATATGTGGGTTATATCTTGATCTTTCAACATAACCGGTTTGCAAACCTTCGCAGTAATAACAGTTCAGCACTGAAGATCCATTTTTATTTTGAGAGCAGCGTGACTTTGTGAGCGATAATCGGGGCAGCTACAAAATGTAAGGCTCTGTACATTATTCAGATTCATTGATCAAAACCTTTAACCTTATTTTGTGATGTTTGATATCATTGATTCCCAGCAGAATATTGGAGTTTATAAAACATGTGAACGAAGCACTGGCTGCAGAGCAAAAGACCGGAAGTAAAGAACCCAAACTCCTCTCGCGCATCCGCGGCACAACCTCAGCCCTCGAGATCAGGAGTTGGCGTTCCATCTCTCTACTTCTATGGTCTGCTGTAGTTTGGTTTATTACTGATTTCTGTCCATCTGCCATTCAGGTTCTGTACAATGGTTTCACAGGCCGGAAACTCACATCGCAGATCTTTATTGGCCCAACATATTACCAGCGTCTGAAGCACATGGTAGATGACAAGATTCATTCAAGAGCCCGGGGTCCTGTTCAGATCCTGAACAGGCAGCCAATGGAGGGCCGTTCACGGTGAGACACAAGAACCATTTGCTCTTGTCTGTGACCTACAAACACTGTTGACCTGACTGTGAACTTTAGCTAACATCTGCAGCTAAATGACAGCTTCATCTTTTATATATATATATATATATATATATATATATATATATATATATATATATATACACACGAGGAGTGAGTTTACATTTCATTACAAAATCTCCTGTAACAGTAGAATCTGCCGCAAAAGTGCTGATGTCCACATTTTTTGCAATTTCTCTGGTAGTCACACGACGTCCCGGATCAACACAGCGTTCACTTTGGAAATTATCTGGTTGTTTCAGCCTGTCGATGGCCGCTCGAAGCGCGGCGCGCCCCCAGCCGCTGTGGGCTGTCTTTAATCCGGTTGTAATCCTCCTTAATCTGTGTGACGCCGATAGAATCTTCACCGAAAGCCATCTGAATTTTCCGAATGGTTTCCACCTGGCTGTCTCACACAGTTTCTGAAAAAATTTTCATGGAGCAAAGCGGCAGTCGCTAGCCATTTCCCTGACAATGAAAATCCGACGAGGGGGCTGGACCAGTGTTCACTCAAAGCCTGCCCACAGGCGAATGACGCAACCGACAGGCGTGAAAAACCTCACGCATGCGCACGAAGGTTCAAGCTTGGCTGATGCAAACGCACGATTCAAATCCATATAGTTTTTGAAAAAATAAAAAGGTCGGATACTTTTCTAACAGACCATGTATGTATGTATGTATATATATATATATATATATATAAATATATGTATGTATGTATATGTATGTATATATATATGTATGTATATATATATGTATCCTGGAAGCTACCATGAGGGGAGGGGCAAATAGGAAACTCCAAACGATGGCAACTGTGATCATCAATATCGCCACCGAAAGGTTTGGGTTGGCAGAAAAGAGAGTCATTACAAACCAGTACTCCAAGAACCGCAGGGCAGAAAAGATCTCACAGCTACGCCAGCAACTACGACTCCTGAAGAGGCAGTTTAAGGGAGCAAGTGAGGACGAGAAGTTAGGATTGGTAGAACTTCGAGGTATTCTTAGGAAGAGGTTGTTGACCCTCCGGCGAGCAGAATGGCACAGGAAGCGGGCCAGAGAGAGAGCCAAGAGACGTGCTTCCTTTCTGGCAAACCCGTTTGGGTGTGCCAAACAGTTGCTAGGTCAAAAACGTAGTGGCCACCTTATATGCTCAAAGGAGGAGGTAGATTTATATCTCCATAATACCTATAGCGATGCAGGCCGGGAGGAGGACTTGGGTGAATGCAGAGGCCTGATTAATCCGCCTGTTCCGATTACTGCCTTTAACATCAAAACACCTAGTTGGGAAGAAATCAAAGCTGTTGTCAAGGCTGCCAGGTCCAGCTCAGCACCTGGACCCAATGGGGTACCTTACTTGGTGTATAAAAGGTGCCCCAAGCTCCTGCGGCACCTGTGGAGGATCTTGAGGGTTATCTGGAGGAGGGGTAAGGTGGCCCAACAGTGGAGATCTGCAGAAGGGGTTTGGGTTCCAAAGGAGGAGAGGTCAACCACCATTGAGCAGTTTAGAACCATCTCTCTTCTTAACGTTGAGGGGAAGATATTTTTCAGTATCCTCTCCCAGCGGCTGTCAGTCTACCTCTTGAAGAATCAGTACATCGACACCTCAGTGCAAAAGGGGGGGATCCCAGGGTTTCCAGGATGCCTGGAACACAGTGGTGTGGTAACACAACTGATTAGAGAGGCCCGAGAAGGGAAAGGAAACCTGGCGGTACTATGGTTGGACTTAGCCAATGCGTATGGTTCCATACCTCACAAGCTAGTGGAGGCGGCATTGGAGAGGCACCACGTCCCGAGCAACATCAAAGTCCTCATTATGGATTATTATAATAGCTTTAACTTAAGGTTCACTTCTGGCACAGTTACATCAGAGTATTATCAGCTGGAGAAAGGGATTATCACGGGATGTACTATTTCAGTGATACTCTTTGCCCTGGCCATGAACATGCTAGTCAAGTCTGCCGAGCCGGAATGTAGAGGTCCTCAAACTAAGTCTTGGATCTGGCAGCCTCCTATCAGGGCATTCATGGATGACCTGACAGTAACAACAGTGTCAGTTCCTGGGTGCAGAGGGATCCTCCAAGGTTTGGAGAGGTCAACCACCTGGGCTTGGATGCGCTTTAAGCCAGAAAAATCCAGGTCACTGGTCCTGAAGAGAGGGAAGGTGACTGATCGGTTCCACTTCTATCTAGGAGGTACCCGTATACCATCTGTCACAGAGAAACCTGTGAAGAGCCTTGGAAAAACCTTTGACTGCTCCCTAAAGGATGCCGCCTCCATTAGGGCAACTAATGAACAATTAGAGAGTTGGCTGACAACAGTCGACAAGTCAGGTCTTCCGGGTAAATTCAAGGTGTGGTTATACCAGCATGGCATCCTGCCTAGAATACTGTGGCCATTGCTCGTGTATGAGTTTCCCATCTCTACGGTGGAAGGGTTTGAGAGGAGGATCAGCAGCCATCTGTGTCGTTGGTTGGGCTTACCTCGAAGCCTGAGCAGCATTGCCCTTTACGGCAATAAGACCAAGCTGACGCTCCCTATCAAAAGCCTTACTGAGGAGTTTAGGGTTATCAGAGCAAGAGAGGTGCTCCAATATAGGGATTCCAAGGACATGAAAGTATCTCAAGCAGGTATTGAGGTGAGGACTGGCAGAAAGTGGAAGGCACAGGAAGCTGTGGACCAGGCAGAAGCACGGCTGCGTAACAAGGAGCTTGTGGGTTCTGTGGCAATCGGCCGGGCGGGCCTGGGTACTATCCCAACAATCCACTATAACAAAACTGAGGGCAAGGTAAGGCAGGACCTGGTTCAACGCGAAGTGAGAGCTGGGGTTGAGGAGCAGCGTGCAAGCCAGATGGTGGGATTGAGACAACAGGGCGCATGGACCAGATGGGAGGGAGCCATAGAGAGGAAGATCTCGTGGCCGGGGTTGTGGAAGGCAGAACCCTTCCGCATTAAATTCTTAATCCAGTCAGTTTATGATGTCCTACCCAGCCCGTCGAACCTTTTCACTTGGGGCAAGGCTGATACCTCAGCATGCCCCTTGTGCCAGGGGAGAGGAACTCTGGGGCACATCCTCAGCAGCTGCCCCAAAGCGCTGGGGGATTGTCGCTATCGTTGGCGCCATGACCAGGTGCTGAAAGTAGTTGCTGAGTCCATCAATACTGCCATAGTCCAGTGCGAGAGCTTGAAACCATTAAGGCGGGAAATCTCGTTTGTGCGAGCTGGAGAACAACCACCCGCCTGACCGAAGGCCCAGACAGGTCTCCTGGGTGCAGCGAAGGACTGGCAGTTGAGGGTGGACCTGGGGAAACAGCTTCGCTTTCCTGAAAACATCTTGGAAACCAATCTTAGACCAGACATCGTTCTGTTTTCAGAGTCATCTAAGCAGGTCATTATGCTGGAGCTTACAGTGCCCTGGGAGGAGAGAATGGAGGAAGCCAGTGAGAGGAAGAGGGAGAAGTATGCTGAGCTGGTGGAGTGTCGCAGATGGGGGTGGCATGCGAGGTGCCTTCCTGTCGAAGTTGGAGTAAGGGGCTTTGCAGGAAAGTCACTCTGCAAGGCCTATAGCCTCTTGGGTATCACTGGAGCACGCAAAAGAAAGGCCATCACTGCAGCATTCGAGGCTGCAGAGAGAGCTTCACGGTGGTTGTGGATCAGGAGGGACAAGCAGTGGGCGACAGCTTCTTGGACACAGGCCGGGATTTGATCACTCCCGGTCGGGTCGCCTGGGCGAGGGGGTCTGAAGTTGAAAGACCCGAAACCCCCCATGACCCCAGGTACTATCACTGATGATGTGTCCAAGAGTTTGCATTATGAAGTGTATGTAACCATTATATATATATGTGTATATATATATATGTGTGTGTGTGTGTGTGTATGTATGTACGAGGTCTGTCAATAAAGTATAGGTCCTTTTTATTTTTTTCAAAAACTATATGGATTTCATTCATATGTTTTTACGTCAGACATGCTTGAACCCTCATGCGCATGCGTGAGTTTTTCCACGCCTGTCGGTGACGTCTTTCGCCTGTGAGCACTCCTTGTGGGAGGAATCGTCCAGCCCCTCGTCGGAATTCCTTTGTCTGAGAAGTTGCTGAGAGACTGGCGCTTTGTTTGATCAAAATTTTTTCTAAACCTGTGAGACACATCGAAGTGGACACGGTTCGAAAAATTAAGCTGGTTTTCGGTGAAAATTTTAACAGCTGATGAGAGATTTTGAGGTGATACTGTCGCTTTAAGGACTTCCCACGGTGCGAGACGTCGCGCAGCGCTCTCAGGCGCCGTCGTCAGCCTGTTTCAAGCTGAAAACCTCCACATTTCAGGCTCTGTTGATCCAGGACGTCGTGAGAGAACAGAGAAGTTTCAGAAGAAGTCGGTTTCAGCATTTTATCCAGATATTCCACTGTTAAAGGAGATTTTTTTTAATGAAAGACATGCGGACGGATTACAGCGTCGGCTCGCAGCCGCCGCGACGCTCCGCCACAGGAAAAACACCTCTGTTGGAAGCCTTAAGGACAAGTTGGAACATGTCCAGCTGTTAAACAATTTCTCATATACTCACTCCACTGAAAGCCATCAAAAGCCGCCTGGATTTTACAAATGGTTATCAACACGGAGGTGTTTTTCCTGTGCCGCCGCACCGCTCCGCAGTATGTCATGGTTTTTAACTAGTTTGGGGAGCTCTACGAATTATACTCGGGTGTGATTTATATCATTGAAAAATCATGACTTTATTCCCAATAATAATTACAGTATCTATTTATATCGGACTTTCACATTAATCAAAGCATGAAATGGAATATACTTCAGTAATAAAAGAATGCCAGTAGTAAAAAGTACACATCAACAATGCACAAAAATCTCAAATTCATAAACTGGTACAGGTAAACTCTGTTAACTCGACCGAGTTGGGTTGCACAAAATCGGACTGCGGGTTATCTGAAACTGCGAGTTAATGAAGTTGACTAAAAAAAATTTAGATCACCTTACCTTGCCATAAATAATTTTGACCATTTGAAGAGTGATTCCTTCCTATATGGTGGTGATTTCTTCATCTGGAGTGGGTTTGGGATTCTGTGCTGAAGATTCCTGACTATTTGCCAGACACGCACAAACGGGCGCGTGTGTGGCGTGCATAAATTCCGGCCCAGTCTGAGCGGGCAGTAAGGACCTAAAGAGTCGCATCCAAAAACTTTGAATAGTCAGGGATCATCGGCACAGAAACTGACTTTTATACAGTAGTCTAAATTTGACCGTGAGTAAAGCCAAATTGGATCTTGCACATGCAGGAGTTAACAGGGCTCACCTGTAATAGAGAATTAAGGTGTGACTTATACACCAGTGCAACTTATATATGGGTTTTTCCTGTTCAAGAGACCTTTTTTAATTGGTGCAACTTATACTACATAGAATAAGGGTTAGGGTTAACTCTAACCCTAAATCTAAATCTGTCTTGAATCACTGCCTCCAGTCACTCTATTTGCTCAGGCAGTCATTCGCAGTGTAAAGTGAAATTTAAGAAAACTTTCTGCAGGCTAACTGTGCAAAAAAAAAAAAGTGTTTCCCGTAATGCATTTGCAGTTCTTGGAAAATTACAATAAAGTTTGTTGGTAACATGTTTGACGTCGTACCTGCAATTCTCCAGTTGATGTACGTTCCTAATGGCATCACATCTTTAAAAGCCTCCAACAACCAAAATCCAGCTCCTGGTTGTCTTGAGTGTCTTTGTTTCTAAGCCTGGTAAGAATTGTTATACTGACAGGAGAAGGGGCGAGGGTGAGTTACTGCTATCTTAAAAGCAAATGCTTTGGGCAGATGGTGCTCATTAACCTTGGATGGGCTGCACATGTCTATGAAAGAAAAGTCTGATTTCAAAGATTCACTGCCTTGTGGACTCCAGAGGCCAGAAAAACACTCTGGCATAAAAACATATGAACCAGGCCCTCACTGTCACAATTGTAGCTGGCTAGACAGTGGCAGATGGTAGTTAAGTGTAAAGGGTGGGGCTTAGTGCTGCAGATAACTGAAACAATCTTTCGGATGGTGATAGTAAAATTGGCACAAATACTCCTTAGACATTACTCTTTTGAAAAAACAAACTGGCTACTTGAATGTTCAATCGGTGGCCAGATAGGGGCCAATTGAAGAATTACACAGGAGTCAGAATTTAAAAGATGCTCTAATCATTGAAAACTACACCACATTATTTGTCTGATCATAGAGATTCCAAAATGGTTGAGTTTGGACAATCTATGACTGAATGTTATGTGGTAAAAACAGCAAGAATGGTGACAAAGGTCAGTTTCAGTTTGTACAAGGGTCAGAAGTTAAAGTTGCTCCAGTTGTGGTAAAAACTGGTGCAAATTATTGGTTAATAGGGTGAATAAATGGAATAGTTTTGACTACTGAAGCAAGAGGCATGATGTCAATATTCGTGACAGCAATAACACGTGCGAGAACCAAATCCAGGGTATTTCCACACGTGTGTTGAATCCTGAATGCATTCCTGGAGTCCTAATACATCCATAATTTCCATAAATGATTTGCAGAGGGGATTAGAAGGCTTATTTATATAAATGCTAAAGTCACCAATAATCAGAATCTGCACTAGTTGACAAGTTAGAGATAAACCCCCCAAATTCATCTAAGAATTCAAAGTGTGGGCCGGGGGCAGTGACACAATAATACAGCTGATTTTTATTCTTGTGACCTTGGGAATACGTAGCATCGTGGGCAGAGCAGAGAATCAGATATTCGAATTATATAGATAAGGAATAACGAATAGATAGGATAACATTATATTTATGACCCCCAACTGTTAATAAAAACTAAACCTAGATTTATAAATAAGAGCAACACCCCCGCCTTGCTTCTCATCACGAGGGACATGACCAAATGTGTATGCCAGTGAGGAGCCTCATTTGAGGGGAGGACAGCTGGAGGTTTAAGCCAGGTTTCACATAACCCAATCATATCTAAGTGATGATCCATAATTAGATCATTAATCAGCAATGATTTTGAGGACAGTGATTTTATGTTAATGAGACCCAGACTAAGGAGCTCAGTGGGGTTGACCGATTTGCTGATGGAGCGAGACAAAAGAACACCTCCATTTCGGAGTGTTAAAGGACAAGTTGGGACAAGCTTTCAGTGCTTACCAGTCGAGTGAGTATAAGAGAAATTGTGGAGAGCTGGGCATGTCCCAACTTGTCCTTTAACACTCCGAAATCGGTCGTCACGCGCAAAGCCTCCGCGCGGCTTTCCATGACAAAATCTCTTGTTAAAAGTGAAATCTGCCGGAAAATGGCTGATGTCCACCTCTTGTGATAACCAGAGAAATTGCACACGACGGTCCCGGCTCCACACAGCGATCCGTTTAGAAATGATGTGGTGGTTTCTGCCTCTCAATGGCGGCTCGTGCGCCATTGTGGGCAGTCCTTAAAGCTGTAGTAACACTCATTCTCTGTGAAGCCCGTAAAATTTTCACCGAAAGCCAGATAAATTTTTTGAATGGTTTCCAGCTGCCTGTCTAACAGTTTCTGAAAACTTTCTGATGGGGAAAAAAGCCCAAATCATTCCGCCATTTCCTCGCAATGAAACAACGACAAGAGGGGTGGACCAGTGCTCACTCAAAGCCTGCCCACAGGCGAATGACGCAACCGACAGGCGTGGAAAAATTCACGCATGCGCGCGAAGGTTCAAGCTTGGCTGACGTAAAATCATATGAATCAAATCCATATATTTTTTGCATAAAATAAAAAGGTCGGATTGTTTTCTCACAGACCTTGTATTTCATATTGCTGGAACAGCCAAAGGGCCATCCTCAATTTCAACGTCATCCAGTGTTGTAATGGGTATTAAGCTTGCAAAGCATATCCCTCTGATTTTTATGGTCACATTTGCGGAAACAGGCCACAGTCTCAACTGGATGAATTTGCCTCCCTGCCACATAAACTGCACAATCACCTTAGGGGATTTTCTGCACTGCTAAGCTAATGGATTCCACACCCACATTCATCATAAGCCTTACAGGGTCTGTAATCTCCTGCTCTGTGGCCTGCTGTAATGTCCTAATGTTACCCTCCCTGTAGAGCTCTATGTATGTTTGCAGACAAGATGGTGGTGCCTTCTGCAGTAGGGTGAAAGCTGTCCGGCATCAGCAAGCCATGGTGGCCCCAAAATGAAGGCCAGTTATCAATAAAACTAAAGCCTTGTTGTTGACAAAATTGCGTCAGCCACCTATTTAACGATGTCAGCTTGCTTAACGCCTCATTACCACGGGAGGGGTGGCGACCAGAGGCTATTGATGCTGAGACATGTTTCTGGCAAGGTCACAAGTCCTCTCTATGTCCATTTTTGTGACCTCAGAGTGCTTTATCCTGACATCATTGGCGCCGACGTGAATAACTGTGGCTGTATCTCGTGTCATGTTCCTTTGTTTGTCTACCCTTCTGCAGTGTCAGCACCCTAAGATGGGATGCAATGTCGGGAGCTCTGGCCCCAGGAATACATTTAACGTCAGCCAGCATCTGTAACCTGACTTTGCGGGTGATAGAATCCCGTATCACTAAAGCCTGTCGTTTTGGCCTGGAGATAGGAGTGGAAGTCACCTGTGGGTCCAAAGAACTCACAACAGGCATATCCAAGGCCACAGCCAATCTGCTCTTAACAGGCACCTGATTTGGCAAATCAGCTTGTGGCAGAGCTGGGAGAGACGGAAAATGTGCAGGTTCAGGGGTCTTTGAGGACCAGATTGAGAACCCCTGCTCTAAAAGAGCCACCCTATCTGCCAGCATCATGCAGGATTTATGTAAAGTGTAAAGTAGTGTACTTTGTGCGCCAAGCTAGCGCACGCTAACTGCTAACAAAAATGCTAACCACTCCTAAGATTCACACAGGAGCAAAATAGAGCTAGAGGGAGCTGAAACTCCAAACCTGAAAGATCTGGAGAAGATCTGTATGGAGGAGTGGACCAAAATCCCTGCTGCAGTGTGCAAACCTGGTCAAGAACTACAGGAAATGTCTGAGCTCTGGAACTGCAAACAAAGTTTTCTGTACCAAATATTAAGGTCTGTTTTTCTGTTGGATCAAATACTTATTTCATATAATGCAAATTAATTATTAAAAAGAATCATACAATGTGAATTTCTCAATTTTTTTTTTTTTTTTTTTTGATTCTGTCTCTCACAGTGACGGAATCTAACAATAACGGACAATAAAAGCTATTCTATTGTCATAGCTGAAGTGTCCCTACGATAAAAATTAGACCTCTCCATCGGGAAAACTTGCAAAATTGATAGTGTATCAAATACTTATGTGTCTCACTGCATGTTACCCCGTAGCATGATAACTAAGCCTGACACATTGTGCAAACTATTCCTTTTTAAAACATTAACTCAACCAATAATTTCCAATAATTTTTTCATGAAAATTGGAGCAACTTTAACCTTTGACCCATGTACAAACTGAAACTGACCTTTGTCACCATTCTTGCTGTTTTTACCCCATAACTCCAGAACATTTAGTCATAGATGGTACAAGCTATAACTTTTTGGAAATGTTGTATAGTTTTTAATATGGTTGAAGCAACTTTTACATTTTGACACCTGTGTAATTCTTCAATTGACCCCTACGTGGCCACCTGTTGATAATTCAAGTGGCCAGTCTGTTTTTTTCAAAAAAGTAAGGATTATTTGTGCCAAATTTGGTGCTTGCATCACCATTTCAAGCATTCCTCTGTAGATATTCTGTTATCTCCTGCAGTAGTTGGCATTCTGCACACTGCACTCTACTTTCAGCTTCACTGTGTGGGCTTGAAGTCTAACCCTCTCACCGTCAGCTCTGCAGCCATGTTGGCAGTTCAGGGCACTGGAGACTAACAAAACACTTGGCACCACAGACAAGCAGGCAGCTGTCAGTGGACGGAGACTTGGAAAAGGTGGCCCAGAGAAAGCTTGTACCGCACAAACAAGTACTTGCACCCAGATTTCCCCTGCAGTTCCTGTCGTCAATTATTGCCTTTTTTTAATCAGCATTCAGGTGATGCAGCTCTAAATTTCACATTTAATCCAATTTTTAGCCTTTACAGAGTGTTGATCTGCTTTTGGCCGCTCTTGGGTCCAGTGGCGGCACCAGGGGGGGCTTGGGGGGGGGGGGGGTTAAGCCTGCCCAATAATGAGCCGAGCCCCCCCAATAATCCTGCCAATAATGTGAATAGCGACTGACATATTTGTGGATCTCAACTGCAGTTTTGCACTGAGAATGCCTCAATATTGCGTAACTGAGCAAAGTGATGAATGTGTGTTTGGTGATCCACCAATGCTGAATCACCTTTCACAAACAGAATTTTCAGTTTTGCAAATAAACATTTATTTGTAAAAACCCACACACAATTTGTGTTTGTGGATCACAAAGCACGTGATTCTAAGTGATGTGTGTGCGAATTTATACCACATTTTAGAGTAACACGGGTGACTAAAACATATACCTTGGTATTTATAAAGCAGTTTACTATATATTGTTCAATTCGATGACGTTTTGTGGAGCCCCTCCAACTTTTACCTCGGCCCCCCAACAAAAATTTCCTGGCGCTGCCACTAAGTTTTACTGAAATTATTTAGGATGGAGCTGGTGGTTTTGTATTTTGAGGGTTGGCTTGAATATCAAATTCACATCTGAAATCTTACGTTAAAAATGTCTTAAGACATTGTTTCAAGGCTGTAAGGCGATGCTGTCTATCTCCTCAGTGATGGTGGTCTGCGTTTCGGGGAGATGGAACGGGACTGTCAGATTGCTCACGGAGCAGCTCAGTTCCTCAGAGAACGGCTCTTTGAGGCATCTGATCCATATCAGGTTCACGTCTGCAATTTGTGTGGCCTCATGGCCATCGCCAACACACGAACGCACACTTACGAGTGTCGTGGTTGTCGCAACAAGACACAGGTATGTCACACAAATAAATGTCAACTTCTTCAGCAATATACATTCAACAGTTTTTCTTGTTTTTACTTTGAGAAGATCTAGAAGTCAGCCCATTAGTTCTTCATATTGACACTAATTGATCTTGTTTTTGTCAGATTTCTCTGGTTCGGATGCCGTATGCGTGCAAGCTTCTGTTCCAGGAGCTGATGTCGATGAGCATTGCCCCTCGAATGATGACATCATAGAGCAGCTCAGCCAATGACAGCTTCAACAGCCACAGTCTGTGGAATTTGTGTTTTTACACGCTTATGTAAAACAGGCCCTTCTAATCCATAAAATAAACACTTTGATTGTAGTTTTCTAAAATGTGCAGCATATTTATTGTCTTTTTACACATTCTGGGTGCTGGGGTTAGGGGGTTGTGACATCCAGAATGGACTCATTGGTCCAAGCCTGGGGCAACTTTCATTTTGTGGGGTAGAGGCTGTAGGATTCACCAACACAAACCAGGGACTTCCTGAACACAACCGACACAACAAGGAAGACCTGCTGAGACAAAAGAGAGAGTGAAAATCCTCATGAAAGGGGGGGAACAAAATCTCACCCCTATGAAAGCTGTTTTTGCCTTCCTTGAAGTGGTTCATACCAACTGGTATACAGTGAAGATAGAAAGTCTACGCATCCTGGGGCTTCATTTTGAATGAATTGAGTTCATTCGGCACACACATAGTTAACAAAAAATCTTGTAAAACAAAAAACTCATCATTTCAGAGTTTTGTGCAGCTGTAAGGTTGTAGGCAGAATGGCATTTCTTTATGCCATTTCAAAGAAATAATTCGAGCACCGCGTTCATAGAGCGCAAACCTCCACCAACACTAGTTTCCAATCCCACAATTTTTTACCTTGGAAAAAGTTTTCAAGGTCAAAGTCCTGTTAGAAGTGACTTTTCAAAAGCTACATTTGATGTGATCGAATGTCAGGAGCATGTATTGAGTTGACGCACTTGCATCAAATCAAATTTTTTTGTGTGCGGGTTTGTTTTTTTTTCTTAGATCATTTTCACTGGTTATCTCTGCTGTGCACAATCTGTTGTTGCTTTTTGTCACTTGGTTTCCAACTGTTAACTGGAAGACAAACTGGCATAAAATTGGAACCTCCATCCAGTGTTGGTGGTGTAGGTGAATCCATAACAGAAAAATGAGTGATTGCGGCACTTTTGATTGCGATATAATGAAAAATGTACACCTGATGGACTTTTCGATATTAAAGTCAAATGTCTACAAAATACACATTGTGGATCAGATCGGACTTTGTCAGATGATAAAAGATACCATCCTACCTAACACTCTAAAATATGAAAGGCATTTTATCTTTTTTGAGATAGATGGGAATGTTTGAAAATTTGTTCCATGTTAAAAGATGGGGATTTTTTTTTATTCTGTTTTCCAAGCTTTTTCCTGACTTCAGCCTTTGACCTGGACTATCAGTACACGAATCTTCATTAAAAATTCATAACAATTTGAAAGGGTTAAAAACATAATTATTATTTTTTTAAATTTACATTATGCATACATAAGAAAAAGAACAAAAAGAAAAATTAGAACAAGAGGTGTACATAATACAATTAACATTCAGTGTTACTTTTACCAGTAATATGGAGAATTATACAAATTCGGGCCATCAAGTCAAAATATATGTTCTCCATTTCTCCCAAATTCTGTCAAACTTGTCCATTTGAAGTCTCTTAGGATGTGTAATGCGTTCCATGACAAATATTGAATACACAAGATTGTGCCGGTAATCCAGGTTTGGAGATGTCAACCATTTCCTAGTAATAATTTTTGCATAGCTAAACTCAGCATTGCAAACAAACATTTTGTGTCTATCTGTGCAAACATTTATTTAAAAATAAAAAATCAGGGTTCTCTCATCTAAATGATATCCTTTAAACCTAAATGAAAAAACAAATCTCTAAAATGTGATGCAAAGGCAGAAGTAACGGGTTGCTTAATTAATGTAAAATAAAGCTAATTTAATGAAATGGGGTATACATCCCGTACATTCTGAGTACTGGTCCCAGGCTCAGGTACAAGAGGGGAAAAGCAAGATGCACGTACACTAAATTTGGTCATATACCCAGTTTGGATGCCAGTGGATTCAAAGCACTGATCCCAAGCCTAAAACAATGAAGCAGGACGAGCATCCGGTCGAGGCCCAAGTTAACGACCACTGATGAGGCTGTTGAACGCCAGGGTGCTGGTGGATATTGGGCTACTGCTGGGTGATGAAGAGGAGCAGAATGTGTCCGGAGGCGGTGGGAGTGGAGCAAAGAAGTGTGGATGTAAGTTTTAAGACTTTGAATGTTGGCGGTATGACTGGTCAAGGAGAGAGTTGGCTGATATTGAGAGGTCAAGTCTGAGGCCATGTGCTGGTGCTGTGCTTTGCCTCATCCACTACACTATGCAACCACCTTGGGTCCTGGATGGCAACCACCCAGGTAGACAGCTGGTCCGTATTCACAAGGATTCTCAGACCTCCTAATTTAGCCTAAAGGAAGGGAGGGATCCTAGCCTAAGCGAGATCCAGGACGTGTCTGAGAGCTACAACCCCTGGCAATAATTATGGAATCACCGGCCTCGGAGGATGTTCATTCAGTTGTTTAATTTTGTAGAAAAAAAGCAGATCACAGACATGACACAAAACTAAAGTCATTTCCATTGGCAACTTTCTGGCTTTAAGAAACACTAAGAAATCAGGAAAAATAATTGTGGCAGTCAGTAACGGTTACTTTTTTAGACCAAGCAGAGGGAAAAAAATATGGACTCACTCAATTCTGAGGAATAAATTATGGAATCACCCTGTAAGGGTGATTCTTTAACTACGGGCACTATTGGCCTTGTAAATGTAATTTCCACCACACCATTGCCTTACAGTATAAAGCGCCTTGGGGCAACTGTTTGTTGTGATTTGGCGCTATATACATGTGCTCTGATGTCACTGTTTATCTCCATAGAAACTACCCAAACAATCTTTCATACAAACTGTTTAAAGGGACATTACAGTGTTGTGGTGGAAATTACGGCAATAGTGTGGGACAACTACATTTTGTTTTAAAAAAAATCACAACAGTTGTATGACACTGAATACCCCAATTATGTTTTGATTATTTTACTGATATTTTATTCAGAGATTTTAAAACATTAGAAAAAACGTTTCTTTACCATTCATTTTTATCATTGAAGATCAAAAGTCTGGGTGTGGGACAAGCACAAAACGGCAATATTTGCATATAATGATGCTGAAAAAAGGTGAAAAAGTCATCATAGACTACTAGAACAAATTTCTTAACACTTTCATTGTAAAGATAACTATAAAAGTGTGAAATTTCCCCTTTTTTCTGTTTTTCATACAATATGATCAAAGGACATAAGTGCCCGTAGTCTAAGAATCACCCGTAAAGTTTCATCCCCAAAACTAACACCTGCATCATATCAGATCTGCTCGTTAGTCTGCATCTAAAAAGGAGTGATCACACCTTGGAGAGCTGTTGCACCAAGTGGACTGACATGAATAATGGCTCCAACACGAGAGATGTCAATTGAAACAAAGGAGAGGATTATCAAACTCTTAAAAGAGGGTAAATCATCACGCAGTGTTGCAAAAGATGTTGGTTGTTCACAGTCAGCTGTGTCTAAACTCTGGACCAAATACAAACAACATGGGAAGGTTGTTAAAGGCAAACATACTGGTAGACCAAGGAAGCCATCAAAGCATCAAGACAGAAAACTTAAAGCAATATGTCTCAAAAATCGAAAATGCACAACAAAACAAATGAGGAACGAATGGGAGGAAACTGGAGTCAACGTCTGTGACTGAACTGTAAGAAACCGCCTAAAGGAAATGGGATTTACATACAGAAAAGCTAAACGAAAGCCATCATTAACACCTAAACAGAAAAAACAAGGTTACAATGGACTAAGGAAAAGCAATCGTGGACTGTGGATGACTGGATGAAAGTCATATTCAGTGATGAGTCTCGAATCTGCATTGGGCAAGGTGATGATGCTGGAACTTTTGTTTGGTGCTGTTCCAATGAGATTTATAAAGATGACTGCCTGAAGAGAACATGTAAATTTCCACAGTCATTGATGATATGGGGCTGCATGTCAGGTAAAGGCACTGGGGAGATGGCTGTCATTACATCATCAATAAATGCACAAGTTTATGTTGATATTTTGGACACTTTTCTTATCCCATCAATTGAAAGGATGTTTGGGGATGATGAAATCATTTTTCAAGATGATAATGCATCTTGCCATAGAGCAAAAACTGTGAAAACATTCCTTGCAAAAAGACACATAGGGTCAATGTCATCGTCTGCAAATAGTCCGGATCTTAATCCAATTGAAAATCTTTGGTGGAAGTTGAAGAAAATGGTCCATGACAAGGCTCCAACCTGCAAAGCTGATCTGGCAACAGCAATCAGAGAAAGTTGGAGCCAGACTGATGAAGAGTACTGTTTGTCACTCATTAAGTCCATGCCTCAGAGACTGCAAGCTGTTATAAAAGCCAGAGGTGATGCAACAAAATACTAGTGATGTGTTGGAGCGTTATTTTGTTTTTCATGATTCCATAATTTTTTCCTCAGAATTGAGTGATTCCATATTTTTTTCCCTCTGCTTGGTCTAAAAAAAGTAACTGTTACTGACTGCCACAATTTTTTTTTCCTGATTTCTTACAGTGTTTCTTAAAGCCAGAAAGTTGCCATTTGAAATGACTTTAGTTTTGTGTCATGTCTGTGATCTGCTTTTTTTCTACAAAATTAAACAACTGAATGAACATCCTCCGAGGCCGGTGATTCCATAATTTTTGCCAGGGGTTGTACAATAACGTGTCCAGCTCAACACCTGCTGGTCACGCCCTGACGCTCACCAATGCCGATCCTGCTACAGGAGTGGATCCAGCCTTATATAGGCCTGGGGCCCCCTGCTGGTTCCTTTCATAGGACACCACAGTCCTCTCCTGTACATTATTACTCTGCTAAAAAACAAGTTCAGTCTGGCCAGAGGCCTAATCGTTCTTTTAGGTCCCCCTTCATCCTGAGGCACAGGGTCTGGTTCCCTGAGTTCCTGTGAAACTGGCAATGGCTCTTCCACTGCAGGTTCTGGTTCCAGAGGTTGCGTTTCCTCAGGAAGTCCAAGACCAAAACAAGAACATCACCAAAACATGAACATCTTTACCTTCATCATTTTCTGATTCTTTGTTCTTGTTTACCACTAACTGGTTAACATGCTTCTTCACACGTGACCCATTAGTCAAATTAGTCAGATAAGTGACTGGACCCATAACTTGGGTAATCTCTCCAGTAACCCATTTTTCTCTCCTCTCCTGTACTTTCTAACTAGCACCGACTGTCCTACAGAAGTCTCGAAGTTTCTGAGTCTGCCTTTACTCTTGGACTCTTTCTGAACCAATTGATCTTGAAGCACTTGTGAAAAATTTGGCTTTATCAAAGACAACCTTGTGCGAACAGGTCTTCACACAAACAGTTCAGCTGGAGTTATTCCAGTTGTCACATGCGGTGTATTTCTGTAGCCAAACAAAAAATTTGCAACCGAGTGTTGCAGCGACTGACAACCAACTGTTTTGTTTTTTGCCAAAGACTTCTTGAAACTTTGCACTAATCACTCAGCCAATCCATTTGATGGTGGATGGTATGCTGGAGTTTTGATATGTTTGACTGCAATCAATTTTATGAATGTCTCAAATTCACTTGAAATGGATTGAGGTCCATTGTCAATTACCACTTCATTCAGTAACTCATAAGCAGCAAACAAGTTTCTCAAAACTTCTGCGGTCTTGCACGTAGTAGTAGTGGACATAGAAACAATCTCTGGCCGTCTGCAATATACATCAGTCAGTACTAAGAACATCTGACCCTTAGATTCAGCAAAATCCAAATGTATTTGTTTCCATGGACCCGATGCCCATTTCCAGGTATGCACAGGTGTTCTGGTGCACTACACTGATACTTGCAAATGTCACACTGATTCACTTCAGTTTCAATACCATCATCCACTGAAGGCCATCACATCAAGCTTCTAGCCAGGGACTTCATTTTGACAATACCCCAGTGGCTGTCGTGTAGATCTTTTAGGCTATCTGGTATAATTACTCAGAATCCCCAGAGTAAACAATCATTTTCCACTGTTACAGTGAGGAAAATAAGTATTTGAACACCCTGCAATTTTGCAAGTTCTCCCACTTAAAAATCATGGAGGGGTCTGAAATTTTTATCTTAGGTGCATGTCCACTGTGAGAGACATAATCTAAAAAAAAAATAAATCCGGAAATCACAATGTATGATTTTTTTTTTATATAATTTATTTGTAAGTTACTACTGCAAATAAGTATTTGAACATCTACCAACCAGCAAGAATTCTGGCTCTCACAGACCTGTTAATTTTTCTTTAAGAAGCCCTCTTATTCTGGACTCTTTACCTGTATTAATTGCACCTGTTTGAACTTGTTACCTGTATAAAAGACACCTGTTCACACACTCAATCACACTCCAACCTGTCCACCATAGCCAAGACCAAAGAGCTGTCTAAGGACACCAGTGACAAAACTGTAGACCTGCACAAGGCTGGGATGGACTACAGGACAACAGGCAAGCAGCTTGGTAGAAGACAACAACTGTTATGATTATTTATTAGAAAGTGGAAGAAACACAAGATGACTGTCAATCTCCCTCAGTCTGGGATTCCGTGCAAGATCTCACTTTGTGGGGTAAGGATGATTCTGAGAAAGCTCAGAACTACACAGGAGGACCTGGTCAATGACCTGAAGAGAGCTGGGACCACAGTCACAAAGATTACATTAGTAACACATGATGCTGTCATGGGTTTAAAATCCTGCAGGGCAGCAAGGTCCCCCTGCTCAAGCCAGCACATGTCCAGGCCAGTTTGAAGTTCACCAGTGACCATCTGGATGATCCAGAGGAGGCATGGGAGAAGGTCATGTGGTCAGATGGGACCAGAATAGAGCTTTTTGGAATCAACTCCACTTACATGTTTAGAGGATGAGAACAACCCCAAGAAAACCATCCCAACCGTGAAGCATGGTGGTGGAAACATCATACTCTGGGGGTGCTCTTCTGCAAAGGGGACAGGATGACTGCACCGTATTGAAGGGAGGAGGGATGGGGTCACGTATTGCAAGATTTTGGCAAACAACCTCCGTCCCTCAGTGAAGATGGGTCATGGCTGGGTTTTCCAGCATGACAATGACCCCAAATACACAGCCAGGGCAACTAAGGTCCTGGAGTGGCTTGGCCAGTCTCCAGACCTGAACTCAATAGAAAATCTTTGGAGGGAGCTGAAACTCCAAACCTGATAGATTTGGAGAAGATCTGTATGGATGAGTGGACCAAAATCCCTGCTGCAGTGTGTGCAAACCTGGTGGAAAAACTACAGGAAACGTTTGACCTCTGTAATTGCAAACAAAGGCTACTGTACCAAATATTAACATTGATTTGCAGCAGTAACATACAAATTAATTATTTTACAAAAATCATACATTGTGATTTCCGGATTTTTTTTTTTCTTTTTTTTTTTTTTTTCTTTTTTTTTTTTTTTGATTATGTCTCTCACAGTGGACATGCACCTAAGATGAAAATTTCAGACCCCTCCATGATTTCTAAGTGGGAGAACTTGCAAAATCGCAGGGTGTTCAAATACTTATTTTCCTCAGTGTAGCTCAAATTTTCTTCTCAAATATGGCTGCATGTTTTCATCAAACGCTTGTTTGGGCCACGCTGACAAAACAAATTGCTTCACTTCGGTTAGTGTAGGATCTTTTGCAGTTTGTTTTTTATGTTTTCTTTATTTAGGATCATTATGAAGAAAAAAAAAACATACAGTGGTCAAGAGTCACATTAATTTTTACATCTGATCCATGTTTTTCCAGCTTTATTTACGATATTAATACACATATTATAACTTAAACTGAGACAGAACATGGGTTGTTCTCATTTCCAAATAAACGGCACAAAAGGGCTGGATGATTCCAAGAAGAACTCAAAAAGGAACACAGACAAAAAAGGGTCTATACGGTGGCTTACAAATGGAGAACTTGGTTTTGATGGAGAAAGAATTCTAGTTGGACCACAAGATCAGGGACTTTTAACAAATGGCAGGAATTTCACAAAATGATCAATGCTAATTCTGTCATACAGCTGTTGAGAGTGTAACCCATCGGCATGCCAGATCATCATGGCAAATGGACATTATACACAGTAAAATCACCAGTCTTAAATTAACACTGACAGTGTACATATGGTCCTACCTGAGACTATATGTTCACTGTCAGTGTTAGTTTTACACTAGTGATTTTACTGTGTACAAGCCGGCACAACAAGATCTGTAAACATCTCCACTGGAAAGTATGCAGGGAACTGGAGGTGGAAGTAGAGGGAAATGTCTGGGAGCATGAGCCAGCACCAGTCTTGTCCAATGGAAAACTACTAATCCACGACAGAGATCCCAGCAGGATGACATATTGAAGAAGTGCAATAAACCTGATATTGTCATCTGGAACAAGCAAGAGAAGGCAGCAAAAATTGATGTAACAGTCCCCAATGACTATGGCCTGAATAGAGCTGAAAGGGAGAAAATCATGAAATACCAAGACCTGACAAATGACCTACGAACAACATGGTCATTGAAAGAAATAGATATCATAGTAGTTGTGGTGGAAGCAACACGGCTTATGAAGAAGAACCTGAAGAAATACCTCGAGCCAATCCCTGGTCACCCAAGTGCTCATGAGGTGCAGATATCTGCAATTAAGGGAACCATCACCATCTTGAGGAGAGCCCTCGGATACAATGCCAGGAATCTATAGGATGCAACTATAGACCCCGGGTTTGGGGCCCATTGCACTCTGTAAAAAAAAAAAAGAGAAATAAAACACAAAAAGCATTTTTCTGTTCTGAGTGTGATCAGATTTAGATGAAAGCGCAGTTTGATCACACACGATAATTCACACAGGGTGCGCTGGAGTTCCTAATGGACATGAGCCTCGAGTGTCCTCTGTCCCACTGTGAAGGGGTTTACCAGTAGAGATCTTGGTATGAGGATGATTCAAAGAAAACAAACACCAGCTTAAAAACTCCACAAGGTGCCTAGGCACCAGGGCGTGTGAAGACAGCAATGGTGCATCTCTCCTGTGGCAGCATTCAGCTGGGTCATCCACCAGACAATTCTCATCCTGGATCCCAGCAACAACATCATCAAAGGGCCAAAAGAATCCAATGAAACTACACCATTGTAAATTGGTCCAGTGGGGAGAAGAAAAAGATCTTTCACTGCTTCACTTACTCAAACACAAGAACTGGTGCAGGAGATCAAAGGCAGTATTTGAGGAGAGGATAGGTCACCGTCTTGAAGAGAGCCCTCGAATACAATGTCAATAATGTTAAGGGTGCAACTTTAGACCCCATGTCTGGGGCCCACTACACTCTATTAGAAGGAAATTCAAGACAGATGAAAAACAAAAGGCAAAAACCATTTGTCTGTTCTGAATGTGGTCAAAGATTTGGACTGAAGAGAAACCTGAACACACACATGATAATTCATACAGGATGTGGTCAAAGATTTGGACTGAAGAGAAACCTGAACACACACGATAATTCATACATGGGTGCAACTTTAGACCCCATGTCTGGGGTCCACTGCACTCTATTAGAAGGAAATTCAAGGCAAATGAAAAACAGACACCTGCCCTCTGACACAACCCATTGCACCACCTACAAATGACCTCAGAAAACATACATGCAACAAAAAGCACCAGACCAAGCCAGCCTCTCACACCAAAGAAGTAGGAGTCAAACACAATCCCAACACAATAGGAATCAAACACCACACCAACAAAAAAGGAATCAGGCATTACCCCCCCCCCCCCAAAAAAAACGAGCCATTCATTGCCCCCCAAAAAAGCGAGTCATTACTACCCCCTCAAAAATGAGCCATTCACCAGCCCATCCACAAAACAATATACAGGTGCACACAGACCCAGAACATCAGGAACTAGAAGAGGAATTGGCAAATATGATTGAAGAAACAAGAAAAATGGACATGAAAGAGTGTCCAAAACTGAATAAATTAAAGGAAAACAGAAAATTCAAAACTATCCTGCAAAAAGTTAACCTGGGACTGGCTAAACTGGTTCCAGAAGGAACCGCGTTGACTGATTTAAACTCTATATGCCTACAAAAAGGCATTTGAAAGCGTGCCACACTCCTGGATCATGAGGTGCTTATAAATCTACAACATCTATGAGGAAATAAGATCTTTCCTGAGAGCACAAATGAACAAGTGGAACACCACCATCACCCTCAGTCACTCAAAGGGACAAATAACAATCCCAGACATATGAGTTCAGAGAGGGATATTTCAGGGAGACAACCTCTCACCACTTTTATTCTGCGTAATCATAGACCTGCTGAGCAAGATCCTGAAGGAGCATGATATCGGGTATGACTTAAGTAGAGACAGAGGAAGGAAAAATCAAAAACTTGTGAACTTGCAAGACAGACCAGAGAACAATACAGCAAAAGAGAAGGAAAACATTGAGTGGAAAGATAGAAACAGTACAAAAGGGTCAGACAATTCCAAGAAGAACTCGAAAAGAAATACACTGACAAAGTTGGATCAATACAGTGGCTAAAAATGGAGAACTTGGTTTTGATGGAGAAAGAATTCTGATTGGAGCACAAGATCAGGGACTTCTAACAAATGGCTTCAAAAAAATGGCAGGGATCTCACAAAATGATAAATGCCGATTCTGTCATACAGCTGTTGAGAGTGTAAACCATCTAACATCAGCATTCCAGATCCTCATGGCAGACGGACATTATACATCCAGACACTACAAGATCTGTCAATATCTCCACTGGAAAGTATGCAAGGAACTGGAGATAGAAGTCAAAGAAAACATCTGGGAGCATGAGCCAGCACCAGTCTCATCCAACGGAAAAGTAACTGTCTTCTACTGCTGGTTGGCTCTCACTGCGGTATTGTATCACTTCCTGTTCCGGAGCACAGCGGTGTTTTGCTGTATCTGTTAGCTGTTTAATCTGCGCAGTTAAATTGATCTAGTTACCTAGATAACGATTTGTTTCACAGTGTAATCTTCACGTGCCTTAACTAAAGCACTCCCTCTGCTGAATCACCTCTAAATTATTTACACATTATTCACTTCGTGTGTTTTTAGGAATCCGCTAGCTTAGCGCAGCTACTAGCTCTTAGCCGGTTTAGCATGGCGGCTTCTCCTGTCTCTCCTGCACTTTTCTGCTCTGGGTGTGAAATGTTTAGTTATTCCTCGGCCTCCTTTAGCAGTAATGGTACTTGTAATAAGTGTAGCTTATTCATAGCTTTGGAGGCCAGGCTGGGCGAATTGGAGACTCGGCTCCGCACCGTGGAAAATTCTACAGCTAGCCAGGCCCCTGTAGTTGGTGCGGACCAAGGTAGCTTAGCCGCCGTTAGTTTCCCTCTGGCAGATCCCGAGCAGCCGGGAAAGCAGGCCGACTGGGTGACTGTGAGGAGGAAGCGTAGCCCTAAACAGAAGCCCCGTGTACACCGCCAACCCGTTCACATTTCTAACCGTTTTTCCCCACTCGGCGACACACCCGCCGAGGATCAAACTCTGGTTATTGGCGACTCTGTTTTGAGAAATGTGAAGTTAGCAACACCAGCAACCATAGTCAGTTGTCTTCCGGGGGCCAGAGCAGGCGACATTGAAGGAAATTTGAAACTGCTGGCTAAGGCTAAGCGTAAATTTGGTAAGATTGTAATTCACGTCGGCAGTAATGACACCCGGTTACGCCAATCGGAGGTCACTAAAATTAACATTGAATCAGTGTGTAACTTTGCAAAAACAATGTCGGACTCTGTAGTTTTCTCTGGGCCCCTCCCCAATCAGACCGGGAGTGACATGTTTAGCCGCATGTTCTCCTTGAATTGCTGAGTGGTGTCCAAAAAATGAGGTGGGCTTCATAGATAATTGGCAAAGCTTCTGGGGAAAACCTGGTCTTGTTAGGAGAGACGGCATCCATCCCACTTTGGATGGAGCAGCTCTCATTTCTAGAAATCTGGCCAATTTTCTTAAATCCTCCAAACCACGACTATCCAGGGTTGGGACCAGGAAGCAGAGTTGTAGTCTTACACACCTCTCTGCAGCTTCTCTCCCCCTGCCATCCCCTCATTACCCCATCCCCGTAGAGACGGTGCCTGCTCCCAGACCACCAATAACCAGCAAAAATCTATTTAAGCATAAAAATTCAAAAAGAAAAAATATAGCACCTTCAACTGCACCACAGACTAAAATATTTAAATGTGGTCTATTAAACATTAGGTCTCTCTCTTCTAAGTCCCTGTTAGTAAATGATATAATAATTGATCAACATATTGATTTATTCTGCCTTACAGAAACCTGGTTACAGGAGGATGAATATGTTAGTTTAAATGAGTCAACAACCCCGAGTCACACTAACTGCCAGAATGCTTGTAGCATGGGCCGAGGCGGAGGATTAGCAGCAATCTTCCATTCCAGCTTATTAATTAATCAAAAACCCAGACAGAGCTTTAATTCATTTGAAAGCTTGACTCTTAGTCTTGTCCATCCAAATTTGAAGTCCCAAAAAACAGTTTTATTTGTTGTTATCTATCGTCCTCCTGGTCGTTACTGTGAGTTTCTCTGTGAATTTTGAGACCTTTTGTCTGACTTAGTGCTTAGCTCAGATAAGATAATTATAGTGGGCGATTTTAACATCCACACAGATGCTGAGAATGACAGCCTCAACACTGCATTTAATCTATTATTAGACTCAATTGGCTTTGCTCAAAATGTAAATGCGTCCACCCACCACTTTAATCATATCTTAGATCTTGTTCTGACTTATGGTATGGAAATTGAAGACTTAACAGTATTCCCTGAAAACTCCCTTCTGTCTGATCATTTCTTAATAACATTTACATTTACTCTGATGGACTACCCAGCAGTGGGGAATAAGTTTCATTACACTAGAAGTCTTTCAGAAAGTGCTGTAACTAGGTTTAAGGATATGATTCCTTCTTTATGTTCTCTAATGCCATATACCAACACAGTGCAGAGTAGCTACCTAAATTCTGTAAGTGAGATAGAGTATCTCGTCAATAGTTTTACATCCTCATTGAAGACAACTTTGGATGCTGTAGCTCCTCTGAGAAAGAGAGCTTTAAATCAGAAGTGCCTGACTCCGTGGTATAACTCACAAACTCGCAGCTTAAAGCAGATAACCCGTAAGTTGGAGAGGAAATGGCGTCTCACTAATTTAGAAGATCTTCACTTAGCCTGGAAAGAGTCTGTTGCTCTATAAAAAAAGCCCTCCGTAAAGCTAGGACATCTTACTACTCATCACTAATTGAAGAAAATAAGAACAACCCCAGGTTTCTTTTCAGCACTGTAGCCAGGCTGACAAAGAGTCAGAGCTCTATTGAGCCGAGTATTCCTTTAACTTTAACTAGTAATGACTTCATGACTTTCTTTGCTAATACAATTTTAACTATTAGAGAAAAAATTACTCATAACCATCCCAAAGACGTATCGTTATCTTTGGCTGCTTTCAGTGATGCCGGTATTTGGTTAGACTCTTTCTGTCAGATTGTTCTGTCTGAGTTATTTTCATTAGTTACTTCATCCAAACCATCAACATGTCTATTAGACCCCATTCCTACCAGGCTGCTCAAGGAAGCCCTACCATTATTTAATGTTTCGATCTTAAATATGATCAATCTATCTTTATTAGTTGGCTATGTACCACAGGCTTTTAAGGTGGCAGTAATTAAACCATTACTTAAAAAGCCATCACTTGACCCAGCTATCTTAGCTAATTATAGGCCATCTCCAACCTTCCTTTTCTCTCAAAAATTTTTGAAAGGGTAGTTGTAAAACAGCTAACTGATCATCTGCAGAGGAATGGTCTATTTGAAGAGTTTCAGTCAGGTTTTAGAATTCATCATAGTACAGAAACAGCATTAGTAAAGGTTACAAATGATCTTCTTATGGCCTCAGACAGTGGACTCATCTCTGTGCTTGTTCTGTTAGACCTCAGTGCTGCTTTTGATACTGTTGACCATAAAATTTTATTACAGAGATTAGAGCATGCCATAGGTATTAAAGGCACTGCGCTGCAGTGGTTTGAATCATATTTATCTAATAGATTACAATTTGTTCATGTAAATGGGGAATCTTCTTCACAGACTAAGGTTAATTATGGAGTTCCACTAGGTTCTGTGCTAGGACCAATTTTATTCACTTTATACATGCTTCCCTTAGGCAGTATTATTAGACGGCATTGCTTAAATTTTCATTGTTACGCAGATGATACCCAGCTTTATCTATCCATGAAGCCAGAGGACACACACCAATTAGCTAAACTGCAGGATTGTCTTACAGACATAAAGACATGGATGACCTCTAATTTCCTGCTTTTAAACTCAGATAAAACTGAAGTTATTGTACTTGGCCCCACAAATCTTAGAAACATGGTGTCTAACCAGATCCTTACTCTGGATGGCATTACCCTGACCTCTAGTAACACTGTGAGAAATCTTGGAGTCATTTTTGATCAGGATATGTCATTCACAGCGCATATTAAACAAATATGTAGGACTGCTTTTTTGCATTTACGCAATATCTCTAAAATTAGAAAGGTCTTGTCTCAGAGTGATGCTGAAAAACTAATTCATGCATTTATTTCCTCTAGGCTGGACTATTGTAATTCATTATTATCAGGTTGTCCTAAAAGTTCCCTGAAAAGCCTTCAGTTAATTCAAAATGCTGCAGCTAGAGTACTAACGGGGACTAGAAGGAGAGAGCATATCTCACCCATATTGGCCTCTCTTCATTGGCTTCCTGTTAATTCTAGAATAGAATTTAAAATTATTCTTCTTACTTATAAGGTTTTGAATAATCAGGTCCCTTCTTATCTTAGGGACCTCATAGTACCATATCACCCCAATAGAGCGCTTCGCTCTCAGACTGCAGGCTTACTTGTAGTTCCTAGGGTTTGTAAGAGTAGAATGGGAGGCAGAGCCTTCAGCTTTCAGGCTCCTCTCCTGTGGAACCAGCTCCCAATTCGGATCAGGGAGACAGACACCCTCTCTACTTTTAAGATTAGGCTTAAAACTTTCCTTTTTGCTAAAGCTTATAGTTAGGGCTGGATCAGGTGACCCTGAACCATCCCTTAGTTATGCTGCTATAGACTTAGACTGCTGGGGGGTTCCCATGATGCACTGAGTGTTTCTTTCTCTTTTTGCTCTGTATGCACTACTCTGCATTTAATCATTAGTGATTGATCTCTGCTCCCCTCCACAGCATGTCTTTTTCCTGGTTCTCTCACTCAGCCCCAACAAGTCCCAGCAGAAGATTGCCCTTCCCTGATCATGGTTCTGCTGGAGGTTTCTTCCTGTTAAAAGGGAGTTTTTCCTTCCCACTGTCGCCAAGTGCTTGCTCACAGGGGGTCGTTTTGACCGTTGGGGTTTTTCCGTAATTATTGTATGGCTTTGCCTTACAATATAAAGCACCTTGGGGCAACTGTTTGTTGTGATTTGGCGCTATATAAATAAAATTGATTTGATTTGATTTCTACGACAAAGAGATCCCAGCAGGAAGACACATCGAAGGAGGTGCAATCAAACCTGATATTGTCATCTGGAACAAGCAAGAGAAAACAGCCAAAATCATCGATGTGACAGTCCCCAATGACTATGGCCTGAGTCGAGCAGAAAGGGGAAAGATCACAAAATACCAAGACCTGAAAAATGACCTACGAACAACATGGTCATTGAAAGACATCAATATCATCCCAGTTGTGGTGGGGGAAACAGGCCTGATGAAGAAGAACCTGAAGACATACCTTGAGGCAATCCCCGGTCACCCAAGCGCACGAGGTGCAGTTGTCTGCAATTAAGGGAACAATCTCCATCTAGAAGAGAGCCCTCGGACACAATGCCAGCTCTGGTTAGGATAACTATAGAGACTAGGGTGCAACTTTAGACCCCAGGTTTGGGGCCCACTGCATTCTATTAAAAAGACATCAAAGATAAATGAAAAAACAAAGACACACAAGCGAAATACCAAGACCTTAAAAATGATCTACAAACAACATGGTCATTGAAAGAAGTCGATACAGGGGTTAAAGTTCTCTGTCACTATTAGGGCTGGGTATCGATTCAGATTTCAAGAATTGAATCAATTCCAATTCTTAAGATTCAGAACTGATTATTTTGATTTGATATCAATTTGGGTTAGTGTTATTAAAAGTGTTTTGAGCTGTTACCTAATTGTCTAGTTATGCAACATATTAATGCTAGTATTATATTGACATTTGACAGCAAATTAATGAAGTATTGGTAGTTAATAATGATGGCTATAAGACTGATGGTACAGACCAGTACCCCTCCCAGAATGATAGAGTAGTGTTTTTAGTTTACAAACATGCCCAAGGGCAGAATTACTGAACAGATCCAGGGCAGCCAAAAGAGGGCGCCAGAGATACCTGGTTTATTGCCCCTGACACAGGTACATTTCTACATGCTTCCATGTTTTGGCCTGATGCCTTGTTTCTTTTGGTTTTGAAGTAAGGCTGTAACAAAGACTAAAAAAACAAAACAGCTTTACTTGACAAAATTTGGCCCTCAAAATGCAGGCAATAGTGTTTCAAAGGTTTATAAATTAAAAACATTTCCGGGGGCAAATAGTCCCGGTCTCCCCTTCAAATACTCGTGTCTGCAGCACTGACTGTGCTGCATGCTGCAAGAGAACTTGCCGCACAGCGAGTGCTGGTGGAAAAGACTGATTGAAAAGTCAGTCCACACCAGAGAACCTTCACACAGTCCCATGGAAAAAGCACGTTGTGAGGAACGAAAGAAAAAAAGAAACAAATACTACTGTGTGAATTAAACAGTGGATGATTCTCTTTTCTTGCCTGCAACAGACAAGAGTCCCAGTCATCATGACATTAAATAGCTTTGACAGAGGTTGATGAATAAATTGAAGACCTGCTTCTAAATCTGAACAAGCGGGTCCACAATCAATGTAGAGAAATGAACATTTTTACACCCCCGGAAACAGCGGAACGGCTCAACTGCAGCGTAATTTTTTTTCAGCTGGAAAATAGGTTGGAATATAGAACAACTGAAGTTGTACAACAGATAAGCCTGTAATGTTATGGTTACAGCAGTGAAAAACACTTTTAACAGTTCCACTTGCACAACCGAATCCAAATTATGAATTAAGAATATTCCCAGTTATGAATTAAGAATATTCACCGGCCTCTGAAATCTTCAGCTTCATCTGCAAGGCACGCATCTGCTCCAAGATGTCATCCAATTTGCGTCTGAGTTCAAGAGTTATCGCAGTCTACCTTGCCAACCTCTTTAATCATGATGGACAAGTGAGGGGCCGTGGTTCTTGATGCTGCCGTCTTGCCAATTTTCCGGTAGATCAGGGCAGCACATAAGCCAAAATGTATCAGCCCTGCTACCATAAGACCAAAAATGAATAAATCCTCGACGTCCTCAACAGAGAAAGGTGCAAAGCATGCCACATGCCAAGACCTCCAGGAGTCGAGAACATAGCCCGCAGGATGCGTTCCATCTGGGCAGATAGGATCCCCCGGTCCTGACCTTCTTGTAGAAAAAATGGTGTCAATAGCGTTCAGAGACCAGCTGATCAATTCCATGGTTAATCCAATAGTAGTCCAATAGATCCAGAATCCAATATAATTTGAGGAATTCACAGTCTGGTGAAGTAGGGACTTGAAGGTTAAAGCAGAGAGCAGAGATAAGGGAGAGTGGAGGAGATGCGACCGCCCTTGTCGGAGTCCCAAGCTGTAGCTGTTTTGCAGATATATTTACCACTTAGCTTAAAACATTTACCACTTTTAAAACATTTCTCTCTGCTCAGCTGTCAGTCAGTCTGTCTGTCCTGCTTGAGCATCAGATAACATTTCAAAACAGACTTCTACTGCTGCTCACCTTCGAGCCAATCAGATGTGAAAAGGGCGGAACCTTCTGATCACCTTCTAACCAATCAGAGGTGAAAATCCCACATTTCGCAAATTCACGACCTGGAGGCCCAACCTGTCAGGTATTAAGTAAAATAAATGAATAAATATAAAATAAAATAAAGGCTACACAAATTTTGTGTAATTATACCAATAACTAATGTAAAACATTTTACATACACACATTGCTGTTGTATAATTGACCCTTTTATAATAATACATCAGCATCAATATTATTAGGCCTGGGTCTATATTGCAAGGTGAAGTTATAGGTAGCAAGAGCTGAAAGCCAACGATGCTCCTTTGCATTCAGTTTAGCAGTAGTAAGGACATACGTAAGGGCATTATTGTCAGTTTTAACAGTAAACTGAGCTCCATACAGCAGCAGCTCATCTGGCTGCTGTGCTCTGATCACTTTCTCTGTCTTTTATTATGAAATAATGCTGAATTTATGTGGAAATGATTGTTGTAGAAAAGCTTCAAATATCGGTCCTAGATACATGATGACTGGAATGCAGTTTGACGCAGAAATGAGGTGATAATCGGTGAACCACGGCTGACACACAGAAATGACACATGCGCAGTGAAGACAGGGGGACCAGTTTTTATGGGGGGGGGGGGGAATGGTTGGACCGTTCGGTCTGCGACACCGGTTCTAGACATTTTGGTGCTCTAGGCCTCAGATTTGAAGTGGCAACCCCGTGTGCAAACAAGGGAACAGCCGAAGGAATTTACTTTTTTACGCAATATTATGATTTAGATTATAGATTGATTATCAGGTTTGTCGAACAGAGAAGGCTGGAGACAAATGTGGGACTCGACACCACCCTGCTCAGAGTGCCGCTTTCATTGGACCGACATCTCTGCTATTTTGGACTTGTGGGATAGCTCGCGCCCACAGATTGAGCTCGCCGGACTACTTTCGCCACCCTGCTCAGTGTGTCGCTCTCATTGGAGCAACAACACACAGAATGCGTCTCTTCCCAGATAGATCTCTTTCAGTGCAGCTTCTTGTTCTGACTTTAACACCCAAGACTTTCATCGCCAACTGTAAATGGTAATCAAAACATTCCAATTGTATCTTTCTGAACTCTTCCGTATCAAACTCCATCATATCAGTGTTTACAGTGGGCTTGAGTGATAACAGGCGAAGTTGCTCATGAACTTTAAGTTTCTTAAATATTTATTATGGCTACTCTTCAGTTATCTTTGTAATTTCATTACTGGTAAATTTTAGAATTGATTTAGATGAGATATTATCTCACAGGACTATATCACAATTATCTGGGGACTACTTTTTGTGCAGGAATTCAAAAACGAGAGCGTCCACTTTTAGCTTGCCATAAGCTAAGCTAGTGGCATTTGTGAGAGTGTGACTCGACACAGTAGCTCTGGTTCAAAGAGGTGTTTACTGCATAAATCAGTAGGGTCCGGTACACAGAGAGGCAGTCCAAAAGAAGCAAACAGATCAGAATCATCAGGCAAAGGGCATGGTCAATATAAACAGGCAGGTGGTCAAAACACAACGTGGCAGCAGGACTTAAAAACACAATGAAACAGAGCTAGAAGCGAAGGCACAAGGCACAATGATCAGGTGAAAAACCCGTGCAACCATTCATTCATTCATTCATCTTCTACCGCTTAGTCCAATTAAGGGTCGCGGGGGGCTGGAGCAGCAGTCATAGAGCGTGAGGCGGGGTACACCCAGGACAGGACGCCAGTCTGTTGCAGGGCCACAAATAGTCAAACAAACACAGACACACCCACACACACCTAGGGACAATTTTAAAGATTCCAATCCACCTAACCCGCATGTCTTTGGTTGTGGGAGGTAACCGGAGCACCCGGAGGAAACCCACGCAAACACGGGGAGAACATGCAAACTCCACACAGAAATGCCACAGGAATTGAACCCAAAACCTTCTCGCTGTGAGGCAACAGTGCTAACCACTAAGCCACCGTGCTGCCTACCAGTACAGCCAATGGAGCTTAAATACACCTAGTGATGAGCTGAAAGTTGGAAACACGTGTGGAAAGTAGAGGTGGGCGGATTGATCCTAATATCGGTAATATCGATACCAACGCTGGTAATATTGAACGATCCTTGTGTAAAAAGGTCGATACTCAAGCTTTTTTTTCTCTCCCGCACGCACTGACTGCTGCACACGCAGATTCATCAAAGTCTACTCTACTCTCTGTCTGTAAGAGCAGTGCTGCGCTGTGTCACACAACACGGAGCAGCTACTTTGCACACCAAACATTCAACAAAGTCAAAAGTATTACATTTATAAACACTATTAGCTCAACCATTTTAATAATTTGCACCATTTTATTTATTTTTTTTTTTTTTTTTTTTTTTACCAAAATTTAAGCAACTTTTACTTTTGACCCCTGCACAAACTGAAATTGGCCCTGGTCACCATTCTTGCTGCTTTTACCACATAACTCCACATTTAAAAGAGTTTGGTGTTTACATTTGTTCTACAAAGTTTTAAAAACAATAAAATAAAACACTTTTATTTTTAGCAGTTCTGTAATGTTAGAAATGCAACAGAAACAACCACAAGTCAGAAAAGTTAAGACTATATGTTGTGCTATTCCAAGTTTCTCCACTCACACCCACAGAAGCCAAATATTCTTTCAATGTTGTTTCTTGGTGGCTTCCCTCTCTTGTCTCCTTCCAGCATGGACATTTAGTTTTTGAGAACTGCCTATTTGACACAGTTTTGCCATAAAGTACCACACTGTTTGTATTTCTGAATGATACATGTAATTGAAGTCTAAGAAATATGTATTGGCATTGATTGATTGATTGATTGACTGATTGATTTATGCATATATGATACATTTATAATGGAATTTCAAGGATAACACAACAAGTCAAAAGACTTATTTCCATTTTGGTCCTATTGTGGACCACAATACCACACTGTGGGCATATTTAAAGGGAACAGGGTTATTCAAGAGAACATAGTACAGTGTAATTTCCTCCACTTTTTTCTCCCCCACTTCCTTATTAATATAACCTACGTCAGACTCCATTCATGCTGCGCTCCCCAACATTTGGCGGCGGTAATGCACTGGGTTGCAAACCGCCAAAAAACTCGATAGAGGAAGAAGAATCCACCGAAGAAGAATTTTCCTGTTGTCCGAGGCTAAGGCTAGTTAGCTGGAGACGCTGTAAACTTTTCTCTGAACAGATCAAACTTCACTCTGTAATCCTAAAATATATGTTTTTGAAGAGCTCCAGAAGCACAAAGATCGACAGCAAACTGGAAGAACACAAGGCGAACTTCGCGCGAAAAGGTGGAACAGCTGAGAAGGTTGTTGAAACAGCGGCTAACTGCTGCTAATGCCGAGATATTTGAGTTGGTAGAAACAAACAGATCGCAGAGCAGCAAGAAGAAACGAGTGGATTTAAAGAAGAGAAGAAATTAGTCAACGTGCTGGATGCTGTTTTTAAGCCTGAAGTTCGCTGATCCAGAGCAGGTTTGTCCACTAAACTTTATTTCAGACCAACTCCACCACATCCAAATGATAGCTGTTAGTTTGTGTTGGAGTTCTTATTATAGACTGAACACCAAATATCAGCAAAAAAAATAGGTTATATTTTACCGGATACGGCAAACACGTACCTAGCGACCGGATCTCCTCGCTGATTGGCTAGTTCAAATGACATCATCGTAGAGTTTATTTCAACATGGCGGCGCCCTCGGCAAAGTTGGACTGGACGATATTTCGTTGTATGCGGCACTGGCAAAATGGCAGGTTGCGCTGTTTTGCTGGCCGGCTAAATTTATTCACGACGGAAAGGAACGGCCACAGTCAGGTGGGAACTTAAAGGCAATCGGAGTTTAAGATCTCCTTATTTCACATTCATGGTATTAGCTCGATATTGGTGATTTTCATTATTGAAAATTGGCATATTTTACCATTAACTACTTTCAGGGGTGGACTGATCAAAGGTTTTTCAGACATGACATTGACAGAGAAAAAACAGGATAAACACACGTGCCGTGGACTTCTGTATTTTCGTTTTTATTCCGTCTGAATTTGCAGGTTTTGTTTATCATCCCCGCCCTACACAGAAAATTACCAAGATTGAAAAAATTATTTCCACCGTGCCTGAAATTATTTCCACCGCGTGGCGAAAAGCGCCATTGGACATAATTTCGGGCACGGTGGAAATAATTTTTGCCATGCCGTGGCAATAATTTCGGACACGGCTATGCCATGTTTTTGAACTGCTTTTAGTGACCGAGAATCCCTCAAGCTATTTCCACTGCATGGCAGAAAGCGTCGGTGGAAATAATTTCAGGCACAGGGGAAATTTTCGCCACACAGTGGAAATAATTTCGGGCACGGCTATGCCACATTTTTGAGCTGCTTTTAGCGTCCGAGAATCCCTCCGCCAGTAGGTGATTTTCTGTTCTGATTCAAATGACTTTATGGCACCCAAAATGGCATTTAAAGATGAAAAATTAGCACCAACACTCACTGCCGGGGGCTCCGCCATGTTGAAATACCCTCTATGATGACGTCATTTGAACTAGTCAGTCAGCGAGGAGATCCGGTCAAATATCGCTAGGTGCATGTTTGCTGTATCCGGCAATACATACACTTTGATATAAATAAGATAAACTGTGCTTTATGATGATAAATGAAGGACAGTTCAGTTTGGTGATGTGCTTGAAATCTGTGTTTGGGGCCCTTTGTCAGGTGGAGTTCCTACGAGCTCTTCCCGTTGAAGGGCCCAGATCAGATCAGATCTGACTGATTTCACACAAAATCCAATAAATTGTTCTTTAGTAATAACAGAGTCTCTGATCCAGGACAGATCCAGGGTTTACAGGCTGATGAGGCTGATCAGTCGATACTATCGATTACAGTTTTTTCTCATTTTATACACACAAAAATTGAACTATGCACACAATTCATAAAATTTGAAGGTCATGTATCAACATCATGACTCCAAACTGCTGAACTCTGAGCACAACGCCATGGTTTCACACAAACCAGTTAGAATCAGAAGACTTAATTTATCCTGATGGATTGGTCAGCCTGGACAACAGAGCAGCAGCAGATGATTAAATCGGCCTGTTTTTAGTCTTTCCTCCACTTGGTTGTTGATTCTTTCTTTTGTGTTTTTTAAAGTCTTTCTACAGACATGTCTGAAGTCCAGCAGCTGAGGGACATGTTGAAACTACAGCTAACACCTGCTGATGAGGGAATGATCGCAGACCAGGAAGAACAAATGTGTCATTTAAAAGAAGAGAAAAAAAGAGTTAAAGGGCTGGATGCTGTTTTTAATCCTCCAAATCTCATCTACAGAACAGGTTTGTTCACTCAGCTTTGTTTGTGTTACTGAGACTTTATAACCTGTTGTTGTAGCAGTCAAATATTTCCTTATTGGGTATTCCTCCAGTGATTCTGTGACTGAGAATGAGCTGGATTTTGATGAAAGATACCTAGAACATTTCTCCATATTCTATAAAATCTCTGGATAATTTCTTCCTGAAGGAAAGTGGCATCACCCTCCTCAATGTTTTTGCTCCATTTGTCCGAGATCAGCAGAGACTTTGAATCTAAAAAAGAAGGTAACTGAAAGGAGTTTGGTGGCGGCAGTGGTTTGTTTATTTGTTTGTGTACCTGTGTACATCAGTAGCCTGTTGTACACGGGTAAGAACAGCTCAGCCTTTCTACAGCTCCCATCAACAACCAAAACTACAAACCTTTTAATACTAGAATCTATATTATAATAGACAAGTGACAAACTCTCCTGATCTACATTTCCACTTTATCATTTCCATCAGTGCAATAACACTGTCATCAAACTCACCACTCTGCTACTTTATTTTGATGAGTGTTGTTCTAACGTTTATTAATTTAATTGTTTGTTGCAGACATACAGCCGTTGTTGGTGATTAAAGAGGAAACTCTCTCTGAACACCAGGAATGGAATCTGAGTGTCGACCAGGAGGACATTAAAGAAGAAGAGAAGCTGTGGATAAGTCAGCAGGGAGAGCAGCTTCAGCATCTGGAGGCAGATGTCACCAGGTTTGGTTTCACTGCTGTCCCTGTGAAGAGTGAAAATGATGATGAAAAACCAGAGTCATCACAGCTTCATCAAAGTCAAAGTGATGAGAGCACAGAGGCTGAGCCTGTAGCCAGCAGCTCATCTGTACACAGAACAGCAGATGCTGATGGAGAGGATGATGGGGGACCACAACCAGCCAGCAACTCAGGTCCAAACAGTCATTTACAGCCATATACCAGTGGCAAGTGTTCAGACAGTTCTGGAACTGAGACTGATGACAGTTCTGACTGGAAACAGACTGGAGAACTTCAATCACCTTTTAACTGTCGAAAAAATACTAATATTGTTGGTTCAAGCAATTGCAACATTGAGGAGAAACAATTTAATTGGTCTAAATATGGAAAAGCAGCTGATCACATGAAGAATTCAGAGCCACATAAGGGGAGGCAGGCAAGCATAAAACCATTTAGCTGTTCTGAATGGAGTAAAAGACACAAACAAAAGGGCACTCTGAACAAACATGTGAGAATTCAGACAGGACAAAAACGATTTGGCTGTTCTGAGTGTAGTAAAACATTTGACCGAAAGGCCAACCTAAACACACATATGATAATTCATACAGGAAAAAAACCATTTGGTTGTTCTCAATGTGGTAAACGATTCAGACAAAAGAGTCACCTGAATGGACACATGATAATTCATACAGGTGATAAACAATTTTGCTGTTCTGAATGTGGTCGAAGATTTGGACAAAAAAGCCAGCTAAACACACACGTGATAATCCATACAGGACAAAAACCATTTGGCTGTTCTGAATGTGGTCAAAGATTTAGACAAAAGAGCTACCTGAAAGGACACATGATTATTCATACAGGACAAAAGCACTTTGGCTGTTCTGAGTGTGGTCAAAAATTTGGACAGAAGAGCCACCTGAACAGACACATGATAATTCATACAGAACAAAAACGGTTTGGCTGTTCTGAATGTGGTAAAAGATTTGGACGAAAGAGCTGTCTGAACAAACACATGATAATTCACACAGGACAAAAGCAATTTAGCTGTTCTGAGTGTGGTAAGAGATTTGGACTAAAAAGCAACCTAAACAAACACTTGATAATTCATACAGGGCATAAACCATTTGGCTGTTCTGAGTGTGGTCGAAGATTTAGACTAAAGAGCCATTTGAACAGACACATGATAATTCATACAACTTCTGTCAGTGCTGCGGGGAGACGTCTCGTCTGTGCCAGCACTCAGCTAGCTAACCCACCAGATCACCCAAGTACTGATCCTGGACCCCAGCAAAAGCAGACTCAAAAGACCTAAAAAAACAACACTGTACATTGGTCCATTGAGGAGAAGAAAAAGATCTGACACTGCTTCGCTTACTCAAGATACAAAAAGTGGGGCAAGAAAAAATATTTGAGGAAAGGATAAAAGAATTGATTCCACCTGCAGAGAAGAAAGAAGATCTCACACCTGCAAAACTACACTCAATTGCCTTTCGAATCCCAAAATATTTTACAGTAGAAAAAAAGTGTAAAGGAAGAAGCCCAAGAAAAATCAATGAATGATCACCAGTCGCTAGAGGAAAGGAAGCAGGTAGAGTATGAAAGCAGTCGGTGGAAGAGGGAGGAAAAGTGGGTACTGCTGTGGGCAATATCCTATAAATGAAATAAAATGAAATGAAAAAAGGGTGACTCCGCACCCAAAGACAAAATTTTGTTACATGGAAACACTTCACGGATGAGGATATAACAACAAGTAATGCAAGATGAAATTAACCAAATCTTCAAGTATAACATATTTCCTCTCACACAGACCATTACATCACCAAAAAATAACCCTCATCAGCAAAGACATATTTGGCAAAGAACACCAGAACCAGTCAGCCTCTCACACAAAAGGAATAGGAGTTATTCACCACCCCAACAAATCAGGAGTCATTTACCACCCCAACCACAAACCAAGATACAGATGTGAGCATTAGAAGAAGATATAGCCAACAAGAAAAGTAGACATACAGGAGTATCCTAAACTGATCAAATGGAAGGAGGTTGACAATATTCAAAAGTATTCTTCAGAAAGTTAACCTGGGATTGGTTAGACTGGTCCCAGAAGGAACCACACTGACCGAGTTAAACTGTGTGAATTATGGAATAAATTAGCCCCGGAATATTTGGAGATAAGAGGAACCAGATTTAGTAAGAGGAATACTGTGCCACGACATTACAGCAGAATGTCAGCAGTCTAGCAGAGATCTCCAAAATGACAACATTTATGGGAGGCCAAAATCATTAAAAGGCCTCCTTAAAAAAGACAATAACATTAAAAGAGAATACAGTGTTGGAGATAAACAACTGGATGGGATGCTGGTCAGAACATCAAGCCTTAGTGAAAATCTTGGCTGCACAAATGAACAATGACAAAAAATGAATGCAAAACAGATAAGCAGTTTGCAGATAACCAAAGGCTAGTCTACAGGAACATGGCAAAGGACACAATAGACATGCAACGGCCATATTGAAGGAGGTGCAATAAAACCTGATATTGTCATTTGGAATAAGCAAGGAAAAATAACAGCCAAATTTATCGATGTAACAGTCCCCAATGACTGGTCTCAATAGAGGTGGGGTGGGGGATCACAAAATACCAAGACCTTAAAAATGACCTTTGAAGAACTTGGTCATTTCAAGAAATAGATACAGGTAAATAGATATAGATAGGGGCAACAGGGCTTATGAAGAAGAACCTGAAGAAATACCTTGAGGCAAACTCTGGTCCCCCAAATGTCCATGAGGTGCAGTTATCATCAAGTATCGGAATGGTCACCATCTTGAAGACAGCCCTCAGATACAATGCCTGCAATGTTTATGGTGCAACTATAGACCCTGGGTCTGGGGCCTGTTGCATTCTATTAAAAAACCCACAGATAAAATCTGTGTGAAGATTTGGACTAAAAGGTGGTGTGAAGGTGTGATGTGTTTGGATGTTCATGGTGTTTAACCTGGCAGCAAGGTGTTGCAGTAGTCAAGGTGTGAGATGGTGTCTGTGTCAGGAAGCCCTGCTGGATGCTGGGATACTTTGTGGTTCTCTGAATGTTGAAATTTAATTATTGTGGAAATATGGGGCTTTTAGAAATGATACATTTTAGGAAAAAATGTGGACTTCTTTGGGGTGAAATTCACCCAAAATGTTTTTTCTCTTTCATTTTTGATGGCTTTTGATTCAGATTGGATTCTTAGATTTATTTAAACACTGTTAACAATTCTTCATCACAAAATATTTAATCTTGTTGTAAGCAAATAATGTTTGCTGGGAAAATAATAAAATTCACCCAAAATGCTTCTTTTCCTCCAGTTTCTGATCAGTTTAAATTCTCATGGCTTTGTTTGATTCATTAAATGTCAGTTCTTCATTGCATACTAGCTTTTGCTCATGAAATTCACAAAATACACCCAAAATTGGGTATGTTCCTGAACTGCATAAGAGAGAAAAAAATTAACCAAAACATTCAAGAAACATTCAGTGACATTCAAGAAAATTTACAGATTGTCATTAAAGTTTTGGAGGGGAACCTCAAAAGTCCAGCAAAAATATTTCCAGCAAATTACTGTCCCCTGGTACAGTTGACACACTGCTGTCAGTGTTTCAGCTGGTACTTCAGGTTTCAGTAAATGCTTCTGGGGAGCATAAGCATGGTTAAAAACCTTTGGGTTCGCCCCCAGACCCCCCAACGACAGCTGTCTTAACCCCCAGCCATTTTAAGCATTTTTCTTTTATTTGTGTCTCACATGCCTGGAAAGCCCTCACCATCTCATTTAGATTTTTTGCACTTTATTTTCAGTAAATGCTTCTGGGCAGCATTAGCATGGCTAAAAACTTCATGCAACTGACTGACCTCATGTGCTATCAAGGTGCTTGCTGGTTCTCACTTTAGCATTCCCGGATTCAATGTCGACTCAGCATTTAACATTTCCTGTTTCAGTGTCAACTTCACTGAATTCCCATGAGATCTCCTCTTCTTTAAATTTTCTTTTTTTTTTTTTAATTAAGGCAAACAAAAAGTTACACAAAAACCTTACATTGGATAAACATGTCACAGCAAAAACAAACAAGTTTGGCACTTCCTGTTTGTGTCAAGTTGCCACTGAATTCCTGTGAGATCCCATGAGATCTCATCTATGGTCAGTCCAGGATGTGTTAAACATTTTACATTTCCTGTTACACTGTGGACTCAAAAATTTTGCAGTTCCTGTTTGGGACTTCCTGCACCATGAGCAAGCTCACACTGGTGCTTCGCTCGAATTAACTACAACCCCTGGCAAAAATTATGGAATCACTGGCCTCGGAGGATGTTCATTCAGTTGTTTAATTTTGTAGAAAAAAAAGCAGATCACAGACATGACACAAAACTAAAGTAATTTCAAATGGCAACTTTCTGGCTTTAAGAAACACTATAAGAAATCAGGAAAAAAAATTGTGGCAGTCAGTACTTTTTTAGACCAAGCAGAGGAAAAAAAATATGGAATCACTCAATTCTGAGGAAAAAATTATGGAATCATGAAAAACAAAAGAACGCTCCAACACATCACTAGTATTTTGTTGCACCACCTCTGGCTTTTATAACAGCTTGCAGTCTCTGAGGCATGGACTTAATGAGTGACAAACAGTACTCTTCATCAATCTGGCTCCAGCTTTCTCCGATTGCTGTTACCAGATCAGCTTTGCAGGTTGGAGCCTTGTCATGGACTGTTTTCTTCAACTTCCGCCAAAGATTTTCAATTGGATTAAGATCCGGACTATTTGCAGGCCATGACATTGATCCTATGTGTCTTTTTGCAAGGAATGTTTTCACAGTTTTTGCTCTATGGCAAGATGCATTATCATCTTGAGAAATGATTTCATCATCCCCAAACATCCTTTCAATTGATGGGATAACAAAAGTGTCCAAAATATCAATGTAAACTTGTGCATTTATTGATGATGTAATGACAGCCATCTCCCCAGTGCCTTTACCTGACATGCAGCCCCATATCATCAATGACTGTGGAAATTTACATGTTCTCTTCAGACAGTCATCTTTATAAATCTCATTGGAAAGGCACCAAACAAAAGTTCCAGCATCATCACCTTGCCCAATGCAGATTCGAGATTCATCACTGAATATGACTTTCATCCAGTCATCCACAGTCCACAATTGCTTTTCCATAGCCCATTGTAACCTTGTTTTTTTCTGTTTAGGTGTTAATGATGCCTTTCGTTTAGCTTTTGTATGTAAATCCCATTTCCTTTAGGTGGTTTCTTACAGTTCGGTCACAGACGTTGACTCCAGTTTCCTCCCATTCGTTCCTCATTTGTTTTGTTGTGCATTTTCGATTTTTGAGACATATTTCTTTAAGTTTTCTGTCTTGACGCTTTGATGTCTTCCTTGGTCTACCAGTATGTTTGCCTTTAACAACCTTCCCATGTTGTTTGTATTTGGTCCAGAGTTTAGACACAGCTGACTGAACAACCAACATCTTTTGCAACATTGCGTGATGATTTACCCTCTTTTAAGAGTTTGATAATCCTCCCCTTTGTTTCAATTGACATCTCTCGTGTTGGAGCCATGATTCATGTCAGTCCACTTGGTGCAACAGCTCTCCAAGGTGTGATCACTCCTTTTTAGATGCAGACTAACGAGCAGATCTGATTTGATGCAGGTGTTAGTTTTGGGGATAAAAATTTACAGGGTGATTCCATAATTTATTCCTCAGAATTGAGTGAGTCCATATTTTTTTCCCTCTGCTTGGTCTAAAAAAGTAACTGTTACTGACTGCCACAATTTTTTTTTCTTGATTTCTTATAGTGTTTCTTAAAGCCAGAAAGTTGCCATTTGAAATGACTTTAGTTTTGTGTCATGTCTGTGATCTGCTTTTTTTCTACAAAATTAAACAACTGAATGAACATCCTCCGAGCCTGGTGATGATGTCTGCTGCTATACCTGTTACGTCAGAGGTTGATGGTGGAGGTGGAACGAGGAGTGTCTTAAAGGTGAACAACATTTTTCCTGAATAAGCAACACTTCATAATTATTTACAACAAACGATATTTAAATTCCTACTGGGGTTTTTTACAGAACAGCAGCCTGGAAAGAAGCAGACTGGAGATCTGATGTGGTGTTGATAAAATATTCACAGAGCTTCTTACCTCGTAGCAAATAAACAAATCACAGATATGACAGAAATCAGTTTTGTTCATTTTCCACCAGCTGCCACAGCATGTTGTTGGTCTTTCAGTCAACTCCAGTTGTTCACAGTGGATCAAGTTCAGAGCTGCATTGGGATCTGGCACAAGTTTTACATCAGATCGTAGACAGTGTAAGTTTAAAGAGCACAAGTTTGGAAATTTTAGAAAAGAGAAGCTTGAATTCTTTTTGATTTAATTTGCCAAAATAATAAATAAATATGTTCTCGTCAAAGGGACTGAGTACAACTATAAATATAGTATATACGAGGTCTATTAGAAAAGAAACTGACCTTTTTATTTTTTTGAAAAACTATATGGATTTGAATCACATGCGATTACGTCAGACAAGCTTGAACTCTCGTGCGCATGCGTGAGTTTTTTCACGCCTGTCGGTTGCATCATTCGCCTGTGGGCAGGCTTTGAGTGAGCACTGGTCCACCCCCCTCGTCGGAATTCCTTTCTCTGACTTCTTCCCGAGAAACTGGCGCTTTGCTTGATCAAAATTTTTTCAGAAACTGAGACACATCCAAGTGGACACCATTCGAGAAATTCAGACGGTTTTCGGTGAAAATTTTAACGGCTGATGAGAGATTATGGAATGTTACTGTCGCTTTAAGGACTGCCCACGGAGCCGGACGGCGCCACCATCGTCAGCCTGTTTCAAGCTGAAAACTTCCAAATTTAAGCCTCTGTTGACCCAGGACGTCGTGAGAGAACAGAAGTTTCAGAAGAGCTCGGGATCAGCAGTTTATCCGGACATTCCACTGTTAAAGGAGATTTTGTAATGAAAGACGTGCGGACGGATTCGGGCGTCGGCACCCAGCCGCTCATGCCGCGGCGCCACAGCAAAACACCTCCGTGTTGATAACCATTCGTAAGATTCAGGCGGTTTTCAATGGCTTACAGTCGAGTGAGTATCCGAGAAATTGTTTAACAGCTGGGCATGTTCAAACTTGTCCTGTAATGCTTCCAACGGAGATGTTTTGCTGTGGCGCCGCGCGATGAGCGGCTGGGTGCCGACGCGCAAATCCGTCCGCATGTCTTTCATTACAAAATCTCCTTTAACAGTGGAATGTCCCAAGCTCTTCTGAAACTTCTCTGTTCTCTCACGACGTCCTGGGTCAACAGAGGCTTAAATTTGGAAGTTTTCAGCTTGAAACAGGCTGACGACTGCGGCTCGGGGTGCGGCGCGCCGTCCGGCTCCGTGGGCAGTCCTTAAAGCGACAGTAACACTCCATAATCTCTCATCAGCCGTTAAAATTTTCACCGAAAACCGTCTGAATTTCTCGAATGGTGTCCACTTGGATGTGCCTTACAGTTTCAGAAAAAATTTTGATCAAGCAAAGCACCAGTCTCTCAGGAAGAAGTCAGACAAAGGAATTCCAACAAGGGGGTGGACCAGTGCTCACTCAAAGCCTGCCCACAGGCGAATGACGCAACCGACAGGCCTGAAAAAACTCACGCATGCGCACGAGGGTTCAAGCTTGTCTGACACAATCACACGTGATTCAAATCCATATAGTTTTTGAAAAAATAAAAAGGTTGGTTTCTTTTCCTATAGACCTCGTAGTATAGTATTTTACCTGAATGTGAACCAACAAAACAAGCAACACAGCAAACAGCACTAATTCAAATAAAAATGTGTGGCCCGGTCACAAAGTAAAAAATCACAAATCGTTGAGAAAAGGTGGACAAACGAGCTTTATCACAGAATAGCCTGCGAATTAAGAGCGCAAAACAGACGAAGGAGGAACAAAATGAAACTGAAGCTAACGATCTCCACGCTTTAAACGGAGTGCACCTGGAGCAACTGCTGGAGCAGTGTGTGTCTGCATCCCTGCGTTCCAGGACTCAGCGCTGGGGTGGAGCTCTGTAGCACCTGAGTCCTGAACAAACTGCAAACAGAAGCACGTATTCCAATCCACTGTGGATATCTGTGGGCATGTCGGTGGATCCACTTGCTCTGGTTTCTCATCCAGAACAAAAGATTGATCATCTCCATCATCAGAATCCTCACTGTCTGGTTTGGACTCTGATGACACGCTGTGTGCTCCGTCTTACTCCAAAAACCTCCCAAAAACTGAAGCACTTGCTCAACATTCATAAAACACCTCATTTTTACCAAAAAGAAAAAATAAATAAATAACACCATCACACGAACCACACACACTAAATACTCCACCAAAATATAATACACACTCCAAACACGCCAAATATTTCTCAAATCTCTCAAATACCAAAACACTAATCGCTGTCTGTACACCTGAAATGCGCGCGTACTCAGCGTTTTTCGCGTATTGTTGTGTTTGTAGATTTGCTTGCACCTGTGTATGTTTGCTTTTAATTTATAATGATGCTGAAAAAAGGTGAAAAAGTCATCATAGACTACTAGGACAAATTTCTTAAAACACTTTCATTGTAAAGATAACTATAAAAGTGTGAAATTTCCCCTTTCTTCTTTTTTTCATAAAATATGATCAAGGGACATAAAAGTGCCCATAGTCTAAGAATCACCCGTATGCATTCTGTCGTGTGTAGCCCTTGCCCTGTCTTCATTTTTGCCGTAACGCAAATGGCACTGAGGTTGAAGATGTGCAGCGGGACACACTGCTTCCTTGTCAGGGCTTGGAACACCAGATCGCAAAGTTCAGAGTCCTTCTATGACCCCCCCAAGAAAAAGAAAATATTGCTATTTAAACTAACAAGCAAACTTAAAACGGTTCATCTCTTGTTTCACCTTTCAGAGCAAGACGGGGGGCTGCCTTTATTTGTCAAAACCCTGCTGTTTCTGATCACTGGCGCTGCGGCTGTGTAATCAAGCAGTCAGTCAAGCGCACGGGTTCGATTACCAGTTCTTATCCACGGATGCACAGACACTACGTACGTGGATCAGACACACGCACATGCACACGGATGCACTTCACTTTCTCTCCAGCTGATTCACTCTGCATGAATGCATTCTGTGTTTGGATGTGTTGTAGCACACGTGCACAAAAGGACTGCCGTACATGATTTAGCGACTCAAACGTTCAAATGACTCAAAGACTGGGTTTTCTGTTTTCATCTATCACATCTCTGTGGAACAATGTCACGCTTCTGTAAACTGCCACCTGGTTTGCACAAACCAAGGTGCAGTTTGCTTTGAGAGAACCTCTTTGATCACAGCAGACGACACAAAATTAAGTCGTGTCAGCACTCACTTCCATGGAAACAAACGAGGCTGATCACGATCTGCTGCGAACAAATATACAGCCATCAACAATCATGTTGGCCCTCAACAACTACATGGAAACAAGACTGATTGCACTTCTGCAAAGCCCCCTCCCCACTGCTGTGAACAAATGCGCAGCAATCAAGGATCACTTCCTCAAAACCTTTGAACTGTCAGACACTGAAAGGGTTGGAGGCCAGCAAGCCCTTCAGAGTTCATCTCACACACACACTCACACACCGCCTCTCTCAGGAGGTCAAGTGCGGCAGGGGAGGCTTGCGGGCGTGCCTGCTGCCGGAGAACCCCCCGTGTCAACAACGCGGGCTGGTGGCGCACGGAGGTGCAAACGCAGGCAGCATGGAGAGACTTGGCAGTCATCCACCAGCAGCTGCAGCCGATGCGTACCGCGTGAAGTGGTGCTCCCCTACCTCCCCACGGAGGAGATGGAGGAGGAGTGGGCAAGGGTGGCAAGGACGTTTCCTTGGGATGGCGAGGCGGTGCAATAGCCCATCCGAGTGAGGACAACCCTCCGCAGCAGGTCTGCATTTAGGGGGATGAAGGCCCCAGCCGGGCCTGTGACCGTAACCCCAACCGCGGGGACGCAGGGGTCCCCGATTGATGGCAAAGTGACCCTCAGACAGGCGTAGGGCTGCAAGATCGATGATACTGCAATTCACCCTAGTTTTCGCAGCTAGCTGCATTCTTCATTGATGCACGAGCTGAGTGATCTACCGCTCAGAGTTGTCAGAAGTTTCTGCCGTTTTTCTTTCACCACCACAGCAGGCAGGGCGGCTGGTTTACTACAATCCCAGAGACAGTCAGATTTTCAGGGTTCGGCTTTCGCCGGTTTTCCTCCCTCCAGGTGCTCCGCACGGGTAAGCCGCGGACAGACCAGTGATGGAGTCATTAAATTCCCCTGCATCCCCACGTGCACGGCAGAGGAGAGTTGGGTACCTGGAGGTGTGTGGCACATTTCTTTCTGCGATGGACTCTGACCGAGCAGTTGAAGAAAACTCACATCAGTTTTGATTTTGCTTGTAAATACGACAGCAATAAGTGTCTTTTCAATTTTAAAAGGTTAAAATTTGCATGTGCACACTGTGTTTATAGGATAATATTGTCGGAATGCTCAACTCAACAGAACATTCACACGGGGAGTTGAGCCTCTCACCGAAGGAAACACACATTAGTTTGGTCTTTGCATGAAAATGCAACAGCAATAAGTGGACCTTTGTGTATCCTTACTGCTTTGTCTGGTTTGTCACTTACACAGTCAGGTTATTTATATTCACAGCAAAATATGCACATTTTTTACAGTTATAGTCATTATGGAGAGTAGATATGAGGACATTTGCAACTACATCTCTCTGGGAAAATACACAGAAGGGTATTCCAAATCTCATAAATCTACTCTGAGAAGATCTGCAGAAAAATTTACCTCAAGACGTACGTATCTTTGAAATGTGCCATACATACACACACACACACATATACACACACGAGTCTGTTAGAAAACTATCCGACCTTTTTATTTTTTTTTTTAAACTATATGGATTTGAATCATGTGCGCTTGCATCAGCCAAGCTTGAACCTTCGTGCGCATGCGTGAGTTTTTTTCATGCCTGTCGGTTGCATCATTCGCCTGTGGGCAGGCTTTGAGTGAGCACTGGTCCACCCCCCTCGTCGGATTTTCATTGTCAGGAAAATGGCTGAGCGATTGGAGCAGCGCTGAATCAAATTTTTCCAGAAACTGTGAGAGACAGCCAGGTGGAAACCATTCGGATGATTCAGACGGCTTTCGGTGAAGATACTCTGGGCATCACGCAGATTAAGGATCATTACAACCGGATTAAAGACGGCCCACAGCGGCGCAGGGCGCGCCGCGCTCCGAGCGGCCATCGACAGGCTGAAACGACCAGATCATTTCCAAAGTGAATGCTGTGTTGATCCGGGACGTCGTCTGACAACCAGAGAAACTGTGGAAGAGGTGTACATCAGCACTTTTGCGGCACATTCCTCTGTTACAGGAAATTTTGTAATGAAACACGTGCGGAGGAATTCGCGCGTCGGGACAGAGCCGCTCATGGCGCACAACAAAAAACACGTCCGTGTTGGAAGTCTCACAGGACAAGTTGTGACATGCTCAGCTGTTACACAATTTCTCGGATACTCACTCGACTGAAAAGCCACCGAAAGCCGTCTGAATCTTCCGAATGGTTTCCAACACGGACGTTCTTTTTGTTGTGCGCTATGAGCGGCTCTGTCCCGATGCGCAAATTCCTCCGCACGTGTTTCATTACAAAATCTCCTGTAACAGTGGAATGTGCCGCAAAAGTGCTGATGTCCACCTCTTCCACAATTTCTCTGGTAGTCAGACGACGTCCCGGATCAACACAGCCTTCACTTTGGAAATGATCTGGTCGTTTCAGCCTGTCGATGGCCACTCGGAGCGCGGCACGCCCTGCGCCGCTGTGGGCCGTCTTTAATCCGGTTGTAATGACCCTTAATCTGTGTGACGCCCAGAGTATCTTCACCTAAAGCTGTCTGAATCTTCCGAATGGTTTCCACCTGGCTGTCTCTCACAGTTTCTGGAAAAATTTGATTCAGCGCTGCTCCAATCGCTCCGCGATTTTCCTGACAATGAAAATCCGACGAGGGGGGTGGACCAGCGCTCACTCAAAGCCTGCCCACAGTCGAATGACGCAACCGACAGGCGTGAAAAAACTCACGCATGCGCATGAAGGTTCAAGCTTGGCCGATGCAAGCGCACATGATTCAAATCCATATAGTTTTAAAAAAAAAATAAAAAGGTCGGATAGTTTTCTAACAGACCTCGTGTGTGTGTATATATGTATGTATACTCAACAAAAATATAAACGCAACACTTTTGGTTTTGCTCCCATTTTGTATGAGATGAACTCAAAGATCTAAAACTTTTTCCACATATACAATATCACCATTTCTCTCAAATATTGTTCACAAACCAGTCTAAATCTGTGATAGTGAGCACTTCTCCTTTGCTGAGATAATCCATCCCACCTCACAGGTGTGCCATATCAAGATGCTGATTAGACACCATGATTAGTGCACAGGTGTGCCTTAGACTGTCCACAATAAAAGGCCACTCTGAAAGGTGCAGTTTTATCACACAGCACAATGCCACAGATGTCGCAAGATTTGAGGGAGCATGCAATTGGCATGCTGACAGCAGGAATGTCAACCAGAGCTGTTGTTCGTGTATTGAATGTTCATTTCTCTACCATAAGCCGTCTCCAAAGGCGTTTCAGAGAATTTGGCAGTACATCCAACCAGCCTCACAACAGCAGACCACGTGTAACCACACCAGCCCAGGACCTCCACATCCAGCATGTTCACCTCCAAGATTGTTTGAGACCAGCCACTCGGACAGCTGCTGGAACAATCGGTTTGCATAACCAAAGAATTTCTGCACAAACTGTCAGAAACCGTCTCAGGGAAGCTCATCTGCATGCCCGTTGTCCTCATCGGGGTCTCGACCTGACTCCAGTTCGTCGTCGTAACCGACTTGAGTGGGCAAATGCTCACATTCGCTGCCGTTTGGCACGTTGGCGAGGTGTTCTCTTCACGGATGATGCGAAGGAGATGTGTTGCACTGCATGAGGCAAATGGTGGTCACTGATATCCCCCCCCAATAAAACAAAACTGCACCTTTCAGAGTGGCCTTTTATTGTGGGCAGTCTAAGGCACACCTGTGCATTAATCATGGTGTCTAATCAGCATCTTGATATGGCACACCTGTGAGGTGGGATGGATTATCTCAGCAAAGGAGAAGTGCTCACTATCACAGATTTCAACTGGTTTGTGAACAATATTTGAGGGAAATGGTGATATTGTGTATGTGGAAAAAGTTTTAGATCTTTGAGTACATCTCATACAAAATGGGAGCAAAACCAAAAGTGTTGCGTTTTATATTTTTGTTGAGTATATATATGTATGTATATATGTATGTATGTGTTCTTTTTACACTGTCTTTGTTTAACTTCATATGGATGCTTGTTGCAGAAGGAGAGCTCTTTTTCGGAAACAGAAAGGCAGTCAAATCCAAAAAAGATGCAAGACAACTATTTGATGAATTTCACTCCTCTCCCATTGGGGGCCACACAGGGACAGTAAAAACACACTCTGCCATGTGTTCCAGGTTTTACTGGCATGCAATGACTGTTGACAGTGACACATGGGTATGTATCTTGATGTTATATGTTTTTCACAAAAATCACCTGGTCGTGACAGTAATGCTTTTTTTTTTCTTCTTCTTCTTCTTAAAGGTCTCACAATGTGACAGTTGCCAGCGATCAAGAAAACCTTTGACAGCTGCACAACCCTTAGAAAATATAAAGGTAAATTTTACCCAATATTTGTTTTTACTATTCCTTTTTTTTGTATCAACATAATTCCTTTTTGTTTTGGTAGGTGTTGGCTGTCTGGGAGTTGTTGGGAATAGATCTCACTGGACCTCTCCCAAAAACTGTCGATGCCTATCAGGACATTTTTACAGCCACAGATGATTTTTCTAAATGGGTTGAAGCCTTCACTTTAAAAACAAAATCATCATCTGAAAAAGCTCAGAAGATCTGCCAAATGATCTCACCATGTTTGCCCAACGCAGATTTGATCTGATCAGGGGCAAGAATTTGTGAATGAGATGTGTGCATTTTTGGTGAACATACTTAACACACATACATACCCAAAGTAATTTGGTGTTTACTATATTTAAGTTAGCATACGTTATGTTGTGTGTGTGTGTGTGTGTGTGTGTGTGTGTGTGTGTGTGTGTGTGTGTGTGTGTGTGTGTGTGTGTGTGTGTGTGTGTGTGTGTGTGTGTGTGTGTGTGTGTGTGTGTGTGTGTGTGTGTGTGTGTTCTTTTTCTTTAGCTCAACCACAACCTCTGTGGCCTTCTGGGTATAAAGAAGAGTGTAACAGCTGCTTATCATCCGCAGACAAATGAACTAGATGAAAAGACAAATGACAACACAAAACGGCAAGTGGTTTCTCTATGACCTATCAATATTCCAGTCTTTGTCACATCTAGTGCAGCAGATAACAGAATATTTACAGAGGAGTCCTTCAAATGGTGATACAAGCACCAAATTTGGCAAAAGTACGCCTTAGCTATTACTCTTTTGAAAAAACTGACGGGCCACTTGAATTTTCAATAGGCGGCCACGTAGGGGTCAACTGAAGAATTACATAGGAGTCAAAATATAACAATGCTCCAGTCATATTGAAAATTATACCACATTATTTGTCTGATTGTAAAGATTCTAAAAAGGTATAGTTTTGATTATCTATGACTGAATTCTATAGAGTTATGGGGTAAAAACAACAAGAATGGTGATAAAGTTCAGTTTCAGTTTATACAGGGGTCAGAAGTTAGAGTTGCTCCAATTTTATTCAAAGGTGATGCAAATTATTGGCTGAGTTAGTAGGGTTTCAAAAAGGAATAGTTTGCACCATGTATCACGTTACAGGGTAACATATGTCACATGTCATAGAATTCAATGGACGTCAACATTTTTTATCCTTTACTTTGGAGACCAAGCATTCAACGCAGTCAAAACTATTCCATTTATTAATCTGAGTAGCTCAATCAACAGTTTGCACCACTTTTTACTAAAATTGTAGCAACTTTAACTTTTTACCCCTGTACCAACTGAAATTGACCTTTGTCACCATTCTTAAGGTTTTTACCACAAAACCCCTTAACATTCAATCATAGACAGTCCAAACTACACCTTTTTGGAATCTTTATGATCAGGCAAATAATGTGGTATAGTTTTAAATATGATTGGAGTATTTTTATATTTTAACCCCTGTGTAATTCTTCAATTGACCCCTACATGGCCGCCTATTGAAAATTCAAGTGGCCTGTCGATTTTTTTCAAAAGAGCAATGTCTAAGGAGAATTTGTGCTGGATTTGGTGCTTGTATCACCATGTGAAGTATTGTTTGTTATTTGCTGCACTATCATACACTGACAGCTAAAAGTCTTCATTCACCTGCTCCACTCCAGAGTAAATAAAATAAAAGTGATTATTTACAGGTGTTAATACCAAAGCATTCCATTACTTATGCAACTCATCTTTATATTTGTAGTTACTTTATATCAAGTTGTAAAAATGTGCTCTCAGTTTGAGCTTAAGGAAGGTAATTGTAGAAAATTTTATTCTGTGGGTTTTTTTTTTTTTATTATAAATGGCACAAATAAATTAATGTATGACATACTGAGTGTTTAAATACTGTTGAAGGGCTCTGTAAATCCTATATATTTTGAGTGCCTGGAATGAAAAAACAATGAACATACAATATATATTAAGTAAATGCATAGCACAGCCTACATTAACTAGGTTATTCATAGATAAATACTTATTTGGCCCTTTTTATGCTGAGTACTTTTCCTATAATATATAGGCCTACAACATTATTACATTAAGTTGCCTGTACAAATAAGCCACCCCAATTTATGAGGAGGTAAGTTTTATTTGAATTGTATTAAGTGTATTTACACCTATAGTGAGTACATTTTCTGTATTTTTTTTCATTAGGAGCATTATGTGTATATTTAACCAGTACAAATAAGATACTCACGTTATATTTCTGTATTTATTTATTTTTTCCGACTTAAGGAGCCTTCATTTATTAAATAATTTTCATGTATCCCATCACAATGAGTTCTACTGCACTTTAACGACTCACATGTCGAGTTTAGCAACAAAATATATTTATTGTTTTAACAAAAGGCAGTTTTGATAAGTGTTACACTGTAATTTAACAATCTGTATAGTAGGCATGGGAGGATTTTTTTGTTTTGTTTTGTTTTGTTTTTTTGTCTGTCAAGATTATCTTGGCCATCGTAACTGAGATTAATGATAATATCAAAATAAACACTAGTTTAAAAAGGCTTTAAAATGCTGGAATCACAACAGTACATTTTATTGGAGGCTAAAACTAATATTTTTATTGTGCAGTTTTTCACATTAACGATAATATCACAGTGATTAATAAAGACTACAAGTTTAAAAGGGCTTTAAAATGCTGGATTCACAACAGTACATTTTATTGGAAGCTAAAACTAATATTTTTATTGTACAGTTTTTCACTAACGATAATATCACAATAATTAATAAACACTGTACAAGTTTAAAATGGCTTTAAAATGCTGGATTCACAACAGTACATTTTATTGGAGGCTAAAACTAATGTTTTGTGCAGTTTTTCACATTAACAATAATATCACAATAATTAATAAACACTACAAATTTAAAAGGGCTTTAAAATGGTGGAATCACAAAAGTACATTTTATTGGAGGCTAAAACTAATATTTTTGTTGTACAGTTTTTCACTAACAATAATATCACAATAATAAACACTGTACAAGTTTAAAATGGCTTTAAAATGCTGGATTCACAACAGTACGTTTTATTGGAGGCTAAAACTAATGTTTTGTGCAGTTTTTCACATTAACAATAATATCACAATAATTAATAAACACTACAAATTTAAAAGGGCTTTAAAATGCTGGAATCACAAAAGTACATTTTATTGGAGGCTAAAACTAATATTTTTATTGTACAGTTTTTCACATTAATGATAATATCACAATAATTAATAAACACTGTACAAGTTTAAAATGGCTTTAAAATGCTGGATTCACAACAGTACGTTTTATTGGAGGCTAAAACTAATGTTTTGTGCAGTTTTTCACATTAACAATAATATCACAATAATTAATAAACACTACAAATTTAAAAGGGCTTTAAAATGCTGGAATCACAAAAGTACATTTTATTGGAGGCTAAAACTAATATTTTTATTGTACAGTTTTTCACTAACGATAATATTACAATAATTAATAAACACTGTACAAGTTTAAAATGGCTTTAAAATGCTGGATTCACAACAGTACATTTTATTGGAGGCTAAAACTGTTTTGTGCAGTTTTTCACATTAACAATAATATCACAATAATTAATAAACACTACAAATTTAAAAGGGCTTTAAAATGGTGGAATCACAAAAGTACATTTTATTGGAGGCTAAAACTAATATTTTTATTGTACAGTTTTTCACTAACAATAATATCACAATAATAAACACTGTACAAGTTTAAAATGGCTTTAAATGCTGGATTCACAACAGTACGTTTTATTGGAGGCTAAAACTAATGTTTTGTGCAGTTTTTCACATTAACAATAATATCACAATAATTAATAAACACTACAAATTTAAAAGGGCTTTAAAATGCTGGAATCACAAAAGTACATTTTATTGGAGGCTAAAACTAATATTTTTATTGTACAGTTTTTCACATTAATGATAATATCACAATAATTAATAAACACTGTACAAGTTTAAAATGGCTTTAAAATGCTGGATTCACAACAGTACATTTTATTGGAGGGTAAAACTAATATTTTTATTGTACAATATGGGCCAGTATCAACTGAACTTTAATTATAATTTCTTTGTCCAGTAAAGTCCAAAAGACACTGAGGCACAAATAAGTGAGGATGATGAACAATTATCATAATAATAATAATTAGTAATAATAGTCTCCAGGTTAAGAATACTTATCTTTTACTAGCGAGTACATTTTACACATTACTGTGTTCGGATGAACAATTTATACATTTATTTGCCCGTCAAAAACTAACTTGGTCAAGAATCATTCAGTGAATAAGTGAAAGTGAAGCGCGACTGGGCGCACAACTCGACGGGGTTATAGGTCATCCGGACCCACGGAACTGTCGATTTATGTGTGGGGATGCATAAATCAACAAACCCACACAGCTCGACACAATACCTGAAACAGACCGACATATGTAACTTCTGAGCATACATGTTAGTGGAGCAGATAACTGTAACAATTGTTCATTTCTGGAAAGAAGCACCAAAGTTGGCACAAATACTCCTTAGACATTACTCTTTTGAAAAAACTGAGTAGCCACTTGAATTTTCAGTAGGCGGCCAGGTAGGGGTCAATTGAAGAATTACACAGGGGTCAAAATTTAAAAATGCTCCAATCATATTGAAATCTATACCACATTATTTGTCTGATCACAACGATACCAAAAAGGTATAGTTTGGACTATCTATGACTGAATGTTATGGAGTTATGGGGTAAAAACAACAAGAATGGTGACAAAGGTCAATTTCAGTTTGTACAGGGGTTAGAAGTTAAAGTTGCTCGAATTTTGGTAAAAAGTGGTACAAATTATTGGTTGAACTAATAGGATTAATAAATGAAATAGTTCTGACTGTGTTGAATGCTTGGTCTGCAAGGTAAAGGTAGAACAATGTCGACGTCCATTGGATTCTATGACATGTGACATATGTTACCCTGTAACATGATAACTAAGCATGCCACATAGTGCAAACTATTCTTTTTAAAAACCCTATTAACCAATAATTTGCATCACATTTTACAATATTTAGAGCAACTTTAACATCTGACCCCTGTACAAACTAATGCTGAGCTTTGTTACCATTCTTGCTGTTTTTACCCCATAACTCCATAACATTCAGTCATAGATAGTCCAAACTATACATTTTTGGTATTGTTGTGATCAGACAAATAATGTGGTATAGCTTTCAATATGATTGAAACATTTTTAAATTTTGACCCCTGTGTAATTCTTCAATTGACCCCTACCTGGCCGCCTACTGAAAATTCAAGTGGCTAACTCAGTTTTTTCAAAAGAGTAATGTCTAAGGAGTATTTGTGCCAACTTTGGTGCTTCTTTCCAGATTTGAAGGATTGACCAGTAGAATTTTGTTTTACCTACACAATATCTACATAAAGATTCTGACATCTGGAAGCATTTAGATATGTCTGTCTCTCTCTCTCTCTCTCTCTCTCTCTCTCTCTCTCTCTCTCTCTCTCTCTCTCTCTCTCTCTCTCTCTCTCTTATTTATTTATTTATTTATTTATTTATATTTTTATTTATTCCAAGGCTTTGACAAAAGCCCAAACATGTATGCTGTAAAATCCAGTGAGTGAATAAGTAGATAAATGAGTCCATCCCTTCCCATTTGTCAACAAGATATCTCAAAAACAGTAAACACTGTCATCTTGTAAGTGTCTAAATTAAAAGGGCACATAACAAGGAAAAACTGATTTAAATTTACTGAAATTTTATTGCATCATATATCACAAAAAAATTGCTTTGTTTTGCCTGTGCCCCTTACACCTGTCTGCCCCCTGCTGGGTGGTTAGTGAACTCTGGATGGATGATAAGAGCAGGTGTGGTTTGTTTATTCTATGTAACTGCCAGCTGCTTGGGAAACAGAAATAACTATGAATGAAATTAACTTGATAGTGCATGCATTAAACTTTGAAATATTGTAGATCAATATTATTCATTAATTAAAAAATTTTTTTACAGATCCTGTGACGTCACTTTTCATTTTTCATGTATTGCATATTGATTTATTGAGCTAAATTAAATATATTTTTAAATTACCCAATATTCACAATATTGAAGTTCTCCCATAGTGTTATTATTAAACAAATGTCCAGACTGTTAGTTAACTTCAGCTACAATGAGACTATTATTGTGTTTATTGAAATATTTGTTGATTTACATAAGACATCTCTGTTGCAGAGATGTTCCATCAGATCGTTGATGCAACTCCTCGGCACCAGGGGGCGACAACGCAGGAACAGGCTAGAACTGAGTTGAAAGGTCAAAGTTTAACTCCTGACAGCGGTTACATGTGTTGTTATCTGGATCTTTAAATAAAGCGTCACTGTCATAAAGCCGTTTCGTCTTGGTGAGTTTTTTTTTATTTTTATTATTATTATTTTGGTTTTTTTGGGTTTTTTTTTTTTTTTTTTTTTTAAATATGTGTACGAGAGTCCCTTCGTGTTTTAGTTAACAGGATGCTCATTGCTGCTGTTTTAAAAGCAAGCTAACGCGTGTTCCATTTTCGGACGCGCGTTGTGTCACTTTGACAAATAAAACTGTTAAAACAATTATTTCAAAATTCAGGCTGCTTTTTCAGCGAAGAGTATTGTCGTTGAAATGGTAGAAAGTAGGTTCGGTTGTATAACATTTAGGAGGCAAGTGCAACTTTAAAAATATATATAAAGAACATTTAAATGCTTATAAATAAACCGCAGGGCATAAATCAGGTTTTACACACACACACACACACACACACACACACATATATATATATATATATATATATATATTGTATTGGGTATTTGGATGTTATCTAGCTGAAGAAGTCAGGATGGGGTAGCCCTTCTGTTTAAAGTGTGAAGCCACATTATGTGTGGTGCAAATATTTGCTGGAAATGGATCACTTTGTCCAGTTCTGGATCACAATACTCTGTCACTTTGGGGGCATTCCTGGCATCTGGCTGGAGCCCTTCTAATGCAGAATGATACACACTGTGCCCGAGAATGTGTTTTGAACAGAAAATGATATAAATTATACATATTAAATGACAATTTACTTAATTTCGAAAGGCACTGTTATACGTTTTTACGAGCAAAAAATGAAGTGTTTATTATTTACTTTATTGGGTGGCATTCCTTAATAAATAAAGATAAATAGATAATAATAAAAGATAATAGATAAGATAAAATCTGTGGTAATAAACATTCTTGGCTAAGTGGGTCAGGATAGCACAAGATACCCCAACTTGCTGTCATTTCACACCTTATATTGTTAGAGATGGAAAGCAAAGGAGGGTTTTAAAAGTGTGGAGGTGAGATTTCTCCCGAAATAAAAAGTAAAAGCCCCCACATTTATGCCCATTTGTGATGTTGAGATGAGCCCCAAAGTCCACATGCCTCACAAGTACTGACACGAGGCTGCTGCTTCAGTGATCCACAACTGGCAAATTTTTGCGTCAGAGATAAATGCATGCAGCAGTTAAACAGCAAGACATAACACACTGACATTTTCTACCCAAGTAAGTATTTTCTCACTCTAGAACCAATGACACTGAATGGCTAACCTTTGCTACTTCTTAGAGATCGTCACTTTCACACTTGCAGGAATGAGTGAGTCAGGAAACATGCGCACATCACCGAGACTGGATGTTTTGATTCCTCTGCTGATCACAAGGATGGCTGGATCCGGTCGAGCTTGTGGTCGTTTGTAGACAGTCTTTTCATTGGTACCAAGTATTAACTTATTCACACTGATTACTAAAAACGGCAGTGCAAATACTACAGCAGTGATCCGGAACTGGGCAAGTGACTGTACCGATTCCTGAGGCATGCCACTTGTTATTGGATAGTTTAGAGAAGCTAAATTAGAATATGAAAATATTGTTGGTAGTTTATATGATAATCTCTCACTCAATTATGTATACAACTTCTTATTTATTTATTTATTTATTTATTTGTTTGTCTATTTATTTTCTGGTGATTTCTTTCTTGACCACTACTCTAACAAATCAGGCTGTTTAATTACCAATATGTGTGTCACGTGAATATTTTGTGATTCTGAGCTGCTGGTCATACAAAATAACATACTTTACTTTGTCTTATGAGCATTTTTCACCATTTTCTGCCATAATTGAATACTCACAGAAATGATCAACAGGTTAATTGATTATGGTTGAATCACATAAATTCACAGCCCTCAATTACTAAACCTGAATCAGTACACAATTTGAGCTTCTTCACAGTAACATTTGAGTCATTCCAGATCGTATTTGCTGTTTCTGTGGAATAGTGATGAGGTACTGATGTTTCTCTCTGCTCTGTCAATAGTTTAATGGTTTCAGCACTAAACATGTTGAGCGTTTGCCCTTACAGCTCTATTGGATGCACATTCAGGCTTGGTGCCTTGTTCGTCTGCGCTGATGTGAAATGAGGAATCTCAACTTGCTAAAGAGTTTGCGGAACTCGGAGCTGCAGGGTCCCGGCTCGGTGCAGTGTGTCTGTGTGCGGGCCGACGCCGGCACACTCCTGCTCGCTTCTCAGTGTTCCATCATGGAGTTTAACCCTCAAACTGGCCAGGTGAGTTTACAGATTATTTTTATTTTTCTAAGATGTCATCAACAGGTAACGCAGTGAGCACTATGACACTGACACTTTGGTGGCTGGCTGCATGAGTTTCATGTGCTCATTGTTCAAATACATCATCTGGACAAATTGGTCTTGAATGCTGAAAAATCCAAAATAATGTTTTTTCAAAGTCACCCGTTTCCTTGGAGAATATACCATTTGTTAAAACTGCTCGAGGTAAAACTCTCAACCAAGTCAGCAGTTTCAAGTATTATTAAAGGTGAAGCTAGGCTTGTTTTATAGAAATAAGGCATGTTTTTCCCCTAGGAGCTCGGATGCTCCTGATAACTGTTACTTTCTTGCCTGTACTGGACTACAGCGATGTCGTATATACAGTGAGGAAAATAAGTATTTGAACACCCTGCGGTTTTGCAAGTTCTCCCACTTAGAAATCATGGAGGGGTCTGAAATTTTCATCTTAGATGCATATCCGCTGTGAGAAACATAATCTAAAAAAAAATCTGGAAATCATAATGTATGATTTTTTTAAATAATTTATTTGTATGTTACTGCTGCAAATAAGTATTTGAACACCTGTCAATCAGCAAGAATTCTGGCTCACACAGACCTGTTATTTTTTCTTTAAGAAGCCCTCTTATTCTGCACTCTTTACCTGTATTAATTGCACCTGTTTGATCTTGTTACCTGTAAAAAATACACCTGTTCGCACACTCAATCAATCACACTACAACCTGTCCACCATAGCCAAGACCAAAGAGCTGTCTAAGGACACCAGGGACAAAACTGTAGACCTGCACAAGGCTGGGATGGACTACAGGACAACAGGCAAGCAGCTTGGTAGAAGACAACAACTGTTATGATTATTTATTAGAAAGTGGAAGAAACATAAGATGACTGTCAATCTCCCTCGGTCTGGAATTCCATGCAAGATCTCACTTTGTGGGGTAAGGATGATTCTGAGAAACCTCAGAACTACACAGGAGGACCTGGTCAATGACCTGAAGAGAGCTGGGACCACAGTCACAAAGATTACATTAGTAACACATGATGCTGTCATGGTTTAAAATCCTGCAGAGCAGCAAGGTCCCCCTGCTCAAGCCAGCACATGTCCAGGCCCGTTTGAAGTTCACCAGTGACCATCTGGATGAGCCAGAGGAGGCATGGGAGAAGGTCATGTGGTCAGATGAGACCAGAATAGAGCTTTTTGGAATCAACTTCACTTACCATGTTTATAGGATGAGAACAACCCCAAGAAAACCACCCCAACCGTGAAGCATGAGGGTGGAAACATCATACTCTGGGGTGCTCTTCAGCACAGGATGACTGCACCGTATTGAAGGGAGGATGGATGGGGTCATGTATTGCGAGATTTTGGCAAACAACCTCCATCCCTCAGTGAGAGCATTGAAGATGGGTCATGGCTGGGTCTTCCAGCATGACAATGACCCCAAAATGTTAGTCAGAGGTTAAACACTACAGTGGGACGGGAAAAATGCAGCCAGCAAACTGTTATATAACCTTTATTTAACCAGAAAGAAAGCCCATTGAGATTGAAACCTCTTTTACAAGGGTGACATGAACGGCCAAGAAAGGTAGAAACACCTGTCATAATAAATGAGTAAACAACATGAAGAGAATGTTAAAAACAAACAAAACACAACCAATATACAAATAAAACAATCACCTGTCATAATAAATGAGTAAACAACATGAAGAGAATGTTAAAAACAAACAAAACACAACCAATATACAAATAAAACAATCAGTTTGGTCATTATAATAATACAGAAGTTAGAACAGTTCAAAATTTAGAAAGACGGGCACTGTGCAAAAGATTTCCATTCTCAGTTTCATAAAACAGAGCGGAAACCGTTCAAAGAAATCAATCAAGACAGTTTCAATTTGGATTGGAGGACATTCCAATCAGAGGGAGCAGAGAAACTAAAAGCTTTCTTTCCTGTTTCAGTGCGAACACGACGTACACGAAAACACAACATGTCATTCGAGTGCAAAGCATAACGACTTTCACACAGCCAGTTCAACTAAGGAGGGGGTCCATAAGAAGCATTTCAAGGTCCTGGAGTGGCCTGGCCAGTCTCCAGACCTGAATGCAATAGAAAATCTTTGGAGGGAGCTGAAACTCCAAACCTGAAAGATTTGGAGAAGATATGTATGGAGGAGTGGACAAAATCCCTGCTACAGTGTGTGAAAACTTGGTCAAGAACTACAGGAAACATTTGACCTCTGTAATTTCAAACCAAGGCTACTGTACCAAATATTAACATTGATTTTTACAGGTGTTCAAATACTTATTTGCAGCAGTAGCATACAAACAAAATTATTAAAAAAAAATCATACATTGTGATTTCCGGATTTTTTTTTTTTTTTTTTTTTTTTTTTTTTTTTTTTTTTTTAACATTATGTCTTTCACAGTGGACATGCACCTAAGTTGAAAATTTCAGACCCCTCCATGATTTATAAGTGGGGGAACTTGCAAAACCGCAGGGTGTTCAAATACTTATTTTCCTTACTGTATGTGTGTTTCAACCAGTTGTCTGCAGTCCCTGACCCCACTGTATCATTGTGCTCTGACATTCATCACTGGTTGTTGCCGCCTTACCCACCACTGAGTTGTATGCTAAAGCTGGCACGCCCTCTTTGAATGTAAGGTGAGATTCCCTTTTTGGATGACTCTGGTTTACAAGACTCTTATTGGGTTGGTGCCGAAAGATTTATCTAGTTTGCTTCTGAGATCTGAAAGTCGTTATGCTTTGCACTCGAATGACATGTTGTGTTTTCGTGTACGTCGTGTTCGCACTGAAACAGGAAAGAAAGCTTTTAGTTTCTCTGCTCCCTCTGATTGGAATGTCCTCCAATCCAAATTGAAACTGTCTTGATTGATTTCTTTGAACGGTTTCCGCTCTGTTTTATGAAATTGAGAATGGAAATCTTTTGCACAGTGCCCGTCTTTCTAAATTTTGAACTGTTCTAACTTCTGTATTATTATAATGACCAAACTGATTGTTTTATTTGTATATTGGTTGTGTTTTGTTTGTTTTTAACATTCTCTTCATGTTGTTTACTCATTTATTATGACAGGTGTTTCTACCTTTCTTGGCCGTTCATGTCACCCTTGTAAAAGAGGTTTCGATCTCAATGGGCTTTCTTTCTGGTTAAATAAAGGTTATATAACAGTTTGCTGGCTGCATTTTTCCCGTCCCACTGTAGTGTTTAACCTCTGACTAACATTTTGTCCACTAATAGAAGAGTTACAGAATGGCAATGATGACTGCAAAATCTGAACATATTTTTACTTGCCGTTAAAAATTTGCTTTGACCGTAATTCTGTTACCACAGAATTACCCAGAGATTTGAGCAAAACAATAAATGAATCACATCAATGAAGAATACATCCCGAACTGGTCCACCAGTTCCTGAGGAGGTCTTCCCCGCTGGTGTGACAGACTGACTCACTGCGGAATGGCGGTAGCATCATTACTGTCCTCCTTTTTGTCCGTTAGGTTGTGAACGAGGCCTTGTTGACTGCGGATGGTTTCCTTTCGGAGGACGGCAGTGGCTTGGTGGTTGGTTTACAGGAGCTGACTGAGCTTGAGTCGGCGTGTTTGGCCACAGCAGGTGGTAACGTCCTGCTTTACAATCTGAATACTTATCAGGTTAGCAACACAGGATTTGTGCTTTAACAGCCGTAATGTGTTTCTCTCTGGTTAAGCAGGATTGGACAAGATGTTAGAAACTGAAAACAAATATTTTTGTCTCTCTTAGGAAAAACTGTCACTTTCTTTGTCATAAATCATTTCATGTGATACAAAATTTAATCGCACTGAAACTAATAATCCTGTGTGTGTAGTTGGAGTGTGTTGGCAGCGTGGACAGCGGTTTGACCTCAATGAGCTGGAGTCCTGATGAGGAACTCGTCGTTCTTACGACTGGTCAGTATGTTTTGTCCTTCACAGGTTTGATTCCAGTTGAATCTGAAGCAGCCTTTTTAAATTCCTGAAGCAGTACAGTGTGATGAAGCTGCCCGTCTTCGTTTGGTCTTCCACTTTGATATTTTATTACGCCAAAATATCCGGCAGATCTTCTGGAAAGCTTATCTTTTTCATGTTTTCTTTTACATGTCCAGAATCTGGGCCATAAAGTAAGATTGACATGATCTTGATGTTGTAGTGTCTTATGTTTGTTTTCAGGCTGCACTGCTTTGACGTTCACAGGGTTTTGAGTTGAGCAGCTGGCTTTCCTTAATCTTGCTTTCTTGTCCTTCTGGGTCTTCGTTGTCCTTGCTAATGAGGCTGCCAAGGTTGTTGAAATCCTCTGCAGATTCAAGTTCCTCACAGTCAAAAGTAATTGGCCCTGTAGGTGTGGTGTTGATGCACATCATGTTTGTCTTCATAGCATTGGATGTGTCTTAGTGTAGGGGTGTGGTTTGTGACCTGGAGTATTGCAATCCTGGTAGGGTCCACCTGGTACAACCCCTGGCAAAAATTATGGAATCACCGGCTTCAGAGGATGTTCATTCAGTTGTTTAATTTTGTAGAAAAAAAGCAGATCACAGACATGACACAAAACTAAAGTAATTTCAAATGGCAACTTTCTGGCTTTAAGAAACACTATAAGAAATCAAGAAAAAAAGATTGTGGCAGTCAGTAAGAGTTACTTTTTTAGACCAAGCAGAGGAAAAAAATATGGAATCACTCAATTCTGAGGAAAAAATTATGGAATCACCCTGTAAATTTTCATCCCCCAAATTAACACCTGCATCAAATCAGATCTGCTCATTGACATTGACCCTATGTGTCTTTTTGCAAGGAATGTTTTTGCAGTTTTTGCTCTATGGCAAGATGCATTATCATCTTGAAAAATGATTTCATCATCCCCAAACATCCTTTCAATTGTCCAAAATATCAACATAAACTTGTGCATTTATTGATGATGTAATGACAGCCATCTCCCCAGTGCCTTTACCTGACATGCAGCCCCATATCATCAATGACTGTGGAAATTTACATGTTCTCTTCAGGCAGTCATCTTTATAAATCTCATTGGAAAGGCACCAAACAAAAGCTCCAGCATCATCACCTTGCCCAATGCAGATTCGAGATTCATCACTGAATATGACTTTCATCCAGTCATCCACAGTCCACAATTGCTTTTCCTTAGCCCATTGTAACCTTGTTTTTTCTGTTTAGGTGTTAATGATGCCTTTTGTTTAGCTTTTCTGTATGTAAATCCCATTTCCTTTAGGCGGTTTCTTACAGTTTGGTCACAGACATTGACTCCAGTTTCCTCCCATTCGTTCCTCATTTGTTTTGTTGTACATTTTTCGATTTTTGAGACATATTGCTTTAAGTTTTCTGTCTTGACGCTTTGATGTCTTCCTTGGTCTACCAGTATGTTTGCCTTTAACAACCTTCCCATGTTGTTTGTATTTGGTCCAGAGTTTAGACACAGCTGACTGTGAACAACCAACATCTTTTGCAACATTGCGTGATGATTTACTCTCTTTTAAGAGTTTGATAATCCTCTCCTTTGTTTCAATTGACATCTCTCGTGTTGGAGCCATGATTCATGTCAGTCCACTTGGTGCAACAGCTCTCCAAGGTGTGTTCAATTCTTTTTAGATGCAGACTAACGAGCAGATCTGATATGATGCAGGTGTTAGTTTTGGGAATGAAAATTTTCAGGGTGATTCCATAATTTTTTCCTCAGAATTGAGTGATTCCATATTTTTTCCCTCTGCTTGGTCTAAAAAAGTAACCGTTACTGACTGCTACAATCTTTTTTTCTTGATTTCTTATAGTGTTTCTTAAAGCCAGAAAGTTGCCATTTGAAATGACTTTAGTTTTGTGTCATGTCTGTTATCTGCTTTTTTTCTACAAAATTAAACAACTGAATGAACATCCTCCGAGGCCGGTGATTCCATAATTTTTGCCAGGGGTTGTAGAATTCAGACAGGCAGTCCCCTGATAGTCCAGATTGGGAGTTGGGTTTTCAGCAAAGAGCCCCACCCTAGTATACACCTTCCATTAGGGAACCGTTGGCCAATAAGATTTCAACAAGAATGTCTCAGGTAGGGTTCGTCGACCACATGACAACGTGATCACCTCTGAGGAAACTGGCCTGGAGAGTACACCTACAAAAACCCACAGTGTCATTTTATTTATTGATTTGTTTTACATTTTTATAATCACATAAACCATAAATGAATGGGGTTATAAGTGATCATCATCTTGTTCAATCATTACTTTTTGTGCAGGTGAGGAAACAATCATCATGATGACCAAAGACTTTGAGCCAATCAGCGAGGTCAGAATCCAGCAGGATGATTTCGGTGAAGGTGCATCCTCTCCAGATGTTGATGTTATATTTGTATAATAGTTAACTCTATTCATGTTTCTAATATGATTGATCAACACTGAGAATAATAGCTTTGTGATATTTTTTTTAATGAGAAACTTAGAAATATATTTCAATTCTCAAATTTAAACCAATCACTCCAGCAGATGATATTGTGTATGAGAAATGAAGAGAGGTGATTCTGCTCCTGTGGGTTATTTGCTTCGTGTTTTTCATATGTTCTGGGTGTATGTTGCAGGAAGGTTCATCACAGTGGGGTGGGGGAAGAAGGAGACTCAGTTCCACGGCTCAGAGGGGAAACAGGCAGCGCAGAGGAAGATCCTGGTTGGTATTTTATCTGTGTAGACTAATTTACAACCCCAAATCAGAGAAAGGTGGGAAGGTATGGGAATGGGCGGGGATAAAACCACAGGGATTCTTACATTTACTTTGTCTTCTGACATTTTGTGTTTTTTGTGGTCAACTTCATTTCATTTGACAATATACCAGCACATCCATTTCAGAGTTGGAGCCTTGCAACACATTCCAAAAACATTTAGAACTGGAGCATTTAATTCAGTGCTGTTTGAGGGATTTCCAGTAAGACAGTTCAGATACACATTCTACACAGATTACAGAGGTGTGGCTACAGAAGAACAGGATGTGGTACTGGATTGACCTGCCTGCAGTACTCACCTGAACCCAATGAAGAATCTGTGGAGAATTTTGAAATGAAAAATGCAACGACTGCCCCCGTGCTATTGCACATTTTAAGACATGTTTGCAAGAAGAATGGGACAAAATATCGCCTGAAAGACTTCATCACTTGGTATCCTCATCATCCAAAGCATGTGTTAAGTGTTGTGAGAAGGAATGGCAACATCACAAAGTGGTAAATGTTGTAAGGACCCAACATATGGGTTGCAGTCCTGAAGTGCAGGAATGGATGTATATTGCCCAATGAAATGAGGTTGACCAGAAAAAATATAAAATATCTTGAGTTAAAACTGTCTGCAATGAAATAGAACTCAACATTAATCTAAGATCAGTGTCTGCGTTTTTAGTTTTCCTCTCCCATTTTCCATATCTGATTTTTGGGTTGTAAAAATAACATGTTTTTAAATGTGACAGATATTTGAAGGGTTCAGATGTGAAACCCAGTATCTCTAAAATTACTTATTTTTTTAGGTTATTATGCACTTTCCTGTTTAGTTAACTATCAGTGTGCAAAATACTAAAACATTTGATCAAACGTTTCCATTTTATCTGTGGAAATCTGTGCATTTTTCATGCCTTTTCCTTTTAGTCTTCATTTTAATCTACAGTTTTGTCCATTTAAAAAAAGGAGAAAAGGGGGGGAAAAAAAGAGTTCCTGGGATTTGCATCTTGAACCCTTCATTTGATGTTTTACAGGTACATGAGCGATTACAACAAATGTACCATAATGACAGAGTAGGTGGTGCTGTAAAGCATGTCTCAGCTGTATTAAGAGTATGATGGTTGAATGTTATACAAATAATGAAAGTTTGAGTTCAGTGGTACGAATATTTCATGAGGTGAAAGCTGGAACATACCATTCAATGAGGTGCCGGGTTGAATGATATGTTCCAGCTTTCACCTCATGAAATATTCGTTCCATTGAAAGAATGTAAAAACATTCATTATTTGTTTTATATAACGGCTAAAATAGATCCTTGGCATTTGATATTTTATTAATTTATAAACAACAGCAAAGGGACTTACATTTTGGCGTGCCACTGTAATGTGTAGTCGGCTGATGCTGTGCACTGACTTCGGACTTCCATTAAAAAAAAAAGACTTTGTGTAGTTCCTCAGTCCAGCCAAAAATCACATCAGCGTTTCATGAGAACAGTTCTTCATGCATCCAGACGGCTTACAGCAGAGTGGATTTTGTGTGTGTGCGCAACGTCAGTTAGCTCAATCAAATCATCGTCCCGTTGCCCCCCGTGCGCACACACACTCAACCGGCTCGGTCGACTGTGTATGTCCTTAGTGCAGCGAAAAAAAAAAACACGTCAGAAATGAGTCCAGCTTGCCTTTCTTTCTTCCTGCTAACAGTCTCCAGACAGCACAGTGGATTTGTTTCGTGTGTGTGTATCTTACAAGAATTACCAGTGTCAGTTAGCTCAATCAAATTATGTCTCGGGAGAGTTGTTGTTCCCTGCATGCGTGCACCCACGCAACCTGGTCGGCGCTTGTGCATGCGTGTACTACCAAAAAAAGACTGTATGTCCTCGGTGCAGCGAAAAAAAAAAAATCACGCCAGAAATGAGTCCAGCTTTTCTTTCTTTCTTCCTGCTAACAGCATCCAGACAGCACAGTGGATTTGTTTTGTGTGTGCAGGCATGCGCACATGCACAAGGACATGCGCGTGTGTGTGCAGAGGGCAATGATACCAAACGTATGGAACCAAAATTAGCACTCAAAATGGAGCCAAGCAGCACTCTAAATGCAATGCAACACAAATGGGATGAATTAATCCATGTCATGTGACATACAAAGCGCGAATCAGATGACAAGGATCCACTCAGCCGTTATATAAAACTGTTTATTAGCTGAACTTGAATGGAGCTGTTATTAGCTGAACTTTCTGTGACTTGTTCCTACTTTTTGTGGCTGCAATTTATTTCCACTGCCAAGCTGCTTTTTAAAATTAAATTAGTAGTTTCTGACTGGGGTGGACAACATTTTGCCCCAAAGTTTGCACAACAGAGAGGTTTTAATTGCATTTACAGGGTTCTAGCTAGCGCAAACTTGCGTTACGACCCGTTACCCTATAATTTTGGACCGTTACGCTTATTTTCAATACAGCATCTGTAATCAACTGTTTCTGCAGCGCGACTCTAGTTTGAAGCATGAATCGAAGCAATGCTTTGATTCAGTGGCTCGTGGCTCTTTGATTCGCTGCTCTTCAGAAACGGCAAGTCTGCTTCTTAACCCCTCTGAAAACCATTAAAATATCATGAGTCACTTTTGTGTGGATTAAAGTCACTAAATGGGACTCCTGTCTTGTTGCAGTCAACAAACGAGAATCGTCCTCCGTTCTGTTGTCACAGCTCTAAACGCTGTGCGGCTCTCTGCTGAGACAGTCCGCTCGGAATTAATAACTTCAAAATGAATTGTCGCTTTAAATAAAATGACGCCTCTTACAAACGTTGCAATACAGACAATAAACTACAATCGACTAAAATGTTTTAGTCGATTGCAGTAGAGCTGCAAGAGCTCAGCTCATAGGTATGTAAAGACATTCATGCCAATAATAATGTCTGAAAGGAAATGCTTTTGACAAAAACTAACAGATTTTATTTCTGCTTATGTCCAGAGAGCAAGGATCCACCATGTAGAGTTTATGTCCAGAGTTTAAGGATCCAATAATCAATTTCATATTTATTTACTTTAAGACTCAATAAAATGTTGTTCAGTTTCAATTTAATCAGCTTATAAAGCGCCAAATTACAACAAAAGCCGTATCAAGGTGCCTCACACAGAACAGTTCAACATTAAAAAAAAAAAAAATTAAATACCTAATTAAAAACAGAAGTAAAAGAATAAAACATAAAATAAAAACTACTCATAACAAAGAGAATAAAAATAGGTTTTAAGTCTTGACTTAAAAATGTCCACGGACTCCGACTGCCTCACTGAGGGCCATGTACTGGCTAACCCAGAATGAGATTGCCCACTCAGCAAACTTCCCCAGCCTTCTGGACATGATGAAGGGACTGTTGTACCTGGCTTTTCCCCTTTGGGTACCCCTAGAATGGCCAATTTTTAGCTTGAATTTTCAAAAGCTTCCCCCCTTCTGCACCATCCGCCCCCTCGGTCGCTTTGCTCCCTCGACATTACCACTACGCTAAAATTTTATCCTAGCTAGAATGCTGATTTAATCATTTCTGTTCAAAGTAGTTCTTACTTATTACTACTTTCTGAAGTGCTAAAAGTTTTAACAGTTTTGTCCACTTGGCTTTTCCTTGGTGGTGTAAAAGACCAAAATGAAAATGTATTTATTGTCATCTTGCGTTAAGTATTTCTACAGCTTCATTGCTTTCTGTTGAAAACAAGAGTGATGCCAGAAATCTTGGAAACGTTCATTTTATTTATTTCGCACATTAAAGATAAAGAGCGTAAACACGGACAACTAAATGTGAGTCATTAAAAATGTTGGTTAATATCGGACATTTGGGGTTAGATTATATAATGGGGTTACAACACAGTATGTTGGTAACTTTAAGAAAAAAATTGTGTGTGTGTGTGTGTGTGCATTCATGTTCCTCCACAGGAGGTGCAGCCGGCTGCATCCTGGGATGACTGTCGGCCGCGAGTGACCTGGCGAGGTGATGGCCAACTGTTTGCCGTGAGCGCCATCTGTCCTCAGAGTGGAGCCAGGAAGGTGCGTGTCTGGAACAGAGAGGCTGTCCTGCAGTCCACCAGTGAGCCAGTCAACGGGCTGGAACAGGTGCTGTGCTGGAAGTAAGAGCACTGTCAGCGATGGAAACACTGGCGGTCACAAGGAAGAATCGAATTCAGCACTTATCTGGAGTTGAATATTAACTTGCTAAAGAGAGTATTTTCTGATCACTTTGGTCAGTACTTCAAAACAGCACATATCTTGACTTAAAAATTAGATTTAGTTTACAGTGGCTTGCAAAAGTATTCTGCCCCTTGGCATTTCACTCATTTTATTTTGTTCATGCAATTTCAGTGACTTGGAAATGTTCATGTATCCATCCTGTGACTTGTCTGAAGAAAAATGGCAGTAATACTGATTATTTAACCTCTCTTATAGCAAAGGGACCCATTACTTATGCAACCCATCATCTTGGCTTTTATATTGTTTATTAATTTATATCAAGTTGTAGAGATTTGTTTTCAGTTTAAGGAACATAATTTTCCAAATTTTTATATTGAGAAACCTGATTTACTTTTCGTATTTGAAATGGCATAAACAAATTAAAATGCATGAAATACCAAGGGGCCAAATAGTTTTGCAAACCACTGTATATACCGAGTTCTTCCACAGTTAATGTGATGACCTGAACTTGATTAAAAGCGTGCTGGTTGTCTCTGCTGCAAAAGTACATTTGTGCGCAGTGCGTCTTGGTGTTTTAGACTTTAATTCTTGCACTACCCTCGTCTCCCGGTGTGCAGACCCTCGGGCAGCCTGATCGCAAGTACGCAGCGTCACCTTAACAAGCACAGCGTGGTGTTCATGGAGAAGAATGGACTGCTGCATGGAGATTTCACCCTGCCCTTCAGCAGAGACCAGATCAAGGTACCTCCTCCGGCTCACACTGAGTGATGCTGAAACAGTCATCAGTGAAGTGATAATGCTCGCCGTCACAGTCACGTCACGTGCACATTGTTGGCGTTACCACATGACTACACTGATGTCTGTTGCAGGTGAGAGAGTTGCTGTGGAGCAGTGACTCTGCTGTTTTGGCGGTTTGGTTGGAGGACTTGACAGAAGGAGAGGACAGACAAGTTAACTCTTACAGTAAGGCTGGTGATTTAGCTCCCTCCTCAGGCCAAGGTGTTGTAATGTCTGGCATAGCAGGACCCTGACATCGGCATATGTGTGTGCGCACGAATGGGTGAATGTGAGGCATCGCTGTAAAGTAACTTGATGAAAATAGCCCTATAGAAATGCAGTCCATTTATATTAAACATCTCAGACCACAACAGTGACGTGAAGAATTCCCTAACTTTTCTTTGAAATCATTGAAACAATGGAGTGGTTTTATTTGCAGACCTCTCTCTGGGTGAATGCGATAACTTGAGAAACATTGAAACTTTCAGAATTCAACTGCACAGTTATGCACCATGACACAAGATCAGAAACCAGACAGCAAATGGAAACTGTAGGTCAAGAAAGATTAAAATCATGAGTTATATTTATGGTTTAATTATTGATGAATTGCTGCAGTGGAGGGGCAGCACAGTGACTTAGTGGTTAGCACTGTTGCCTCACAGCAAGAAGGTCGTGGGTTCAATTCCCGTGGCCTTTCTGTGTGGAGTTTGCATGTTCTCCCCGTGTTTGCGTGGGTTTCCTCCGGATGCTCCGGTTTCTTCCCACATCCAAAGATATGCGGGTTAGGTGGATTGGAATCTTTAAAAAATTCAATCAATCAATCAATCAATTTTTTTATATAGCGCCAAATCACAACAAACAGTTGCCCCAAGGCGCTTTATATTGTAAGGCAAGGCCATACAATAATTATGTAAAACCCCAACGGTCAAAACGACCCCCTGTGAGCAAGCACTTGGCTACAGTGGGAAGGAAACACTCCCTTTTAACAGGAAGAAACCTCCAGCAGAACCAGGCTCAGGGAGGGGCAGTCTTCTGCTGGGACTGGTTGGGGCTGAGGGAGAGAACCAGGAAAAAGACATGCTGTGGAGGGGAGCAGAGATCGATCACTAATGATTAAATGCAGAGTGGTGCATACAGAGCAAAAAGAGAAAGAAACAGTGCATCATGGGAACCCCCCAGCAGTCTACGTCTATAGCAGCATAACTAAGGGATGGTTCAGGGTCACCTGATCCAGTCCTAACTATAAGCTTTAGCAAAAAGGAAAGTTTTAAGCCTAATCTTAAAAGTAGAGAGGGTGTCTGTCTCCCTGATCTGAATTGGGAGCTGGTTCCACAGGAGAGGAGCCTGAAAGCTGAAGGCTCTGCCTCCCATTCTACTCTTACAAACCCTAGGAACTACAAGTAAGCCTGCAGTCTGAGAGCGAAGCGCTCTATTGGGGTGATATGGTACTACGAGGTCCCTAAGATAAGATGGGACCTGATTATTCAAAACCTTATAAGTAAGAAGAAGAATTTTAAATTCTATTCTAGAATTAACAGGAAGCCAATGAAGAGAGGCCAATATGGGTGAGATATGCTCTCTCCTTCTAGTCCCCGTCAGTACTCTAGCTGCAACATTTTGAATTAACTGAAGGCTTTTTAGGGAACTTTTAGGACAACCTGATAATAATGAATTACAATAGTCCAGCCTAGAGGAAATAAATGCATGAATTAGTTTTTCAGCATCACTCTGAGACAAGACCTTTCTGATTTTAGAGATATTGCGTAAATGCAAAAAAGCAGTCCTACATATTTGTTTAATATGTGCTTTGAATGACATATCCTGATCAAAAATGACTCCCAAGATTTCTCACAGTATTACTAGAGGTCAGGGTAATGCCATCCAGAGTAAGGATCTGGTTAGACACCATGTTTCTATGATTTGTGGGGCCAAGTACAATAACTTCAGTTTTATCTGAGTTTAAAAGCAGGAAATTAGAGGTCATCCATGTCTTTATGTCTGTAAGACAATCCTGCAGTTTAGCTAATTGGTGTGTGTCCTCTGGCTTCATGGATAGATAAAGCTGGGTATCATCTGCGTAACAATGAAAATTTAAGCAATACCGTCTAATAATACTGCCTAAGGGAAGCATGTATAAAGTGAATAAAATTGGTCCTAGCACAGAACCTTGTGGAACTCCATAATTAACTTTAGTCTGTGAAGAAGATTCCCCATTTACATGAACAAATTGTAATCTATTAGACAAATATGATTCAAACCACTGCAGCGCAGTGCCTTTAATACCTATGGCATGCTCTAATCTCTGTAATAAAATTTTATGGTCAACAGTATCAAAAGCAGCACTGAGGTCTAACAGAACAAGCACAGAGATGAGTCCACTGTCCGAGGCCATAAGAAGATCATTTGTAACCTTCACTAATGCTGTTTCTGTACTATGATGAATTCTAAAACCTGACTGAAACTCTTCAAATAGACCATTCCTCTGCAGATGATCAGTTAGCTGTTATACAACTACCCTTTCAAGATTTTTTGAGAGAAAAGGAAGGTTGGAGATTGGCCTATAATTAGCTAAGATAGCTGGGTCAAGTGATGGCTTTTTAAGTAATGGTTTAATTACTGCCACCTTAAAAGCCTGTGGTACATAGCCAACTAACAAAGATAGATTGATCATATTTAAGATCGAAGCATTAAATAATGGTAGGGCTTCCTTGAGCAGCCTGGTAGGAATGGGGTCTAATAAACATGTTGATGGTTTGGATGAAGTAACTAATGAAAATAACTCAGACAGAACAATCGGGGAGAGAGAGTCTAACCAAATACCGGCATCACTGAAAGCAGCCAAAGATAACGATACGTCTTTGGGATGGTTATGAGTAATTTTTTCTCTAATAGTTAAAATTTTGTTAGCAAAGAAAGTCATGAAGTCATTACTAGTTAAAGTTAATGGAATACTCAGCTCAATAGAGCTCTGACTCTTTGTCAGCCTGGCTACAGTGCTGAAAAGAAACCTGGGGTTGTTCTTATTTTCTTCAATTAGTGATGAGTAGAAAGATGTCCTAGCTTTACGGAGGGCTTTTTTTTATAGAGCAACAGACTCTTTTTCCAGGCTAAGTGAAGATCTTCTAAATTAGTGAGATGCCATTTCCTCTCCAACTTACGGGTTATCTGCTTTAAGCTACGAGTTTGTGAGTTATACCACGGAGTCAGGCACTTCTGATTTAAAGCTCTCTTTTTTAGAGTAGCTACAGCATCCAAAGTTGTCTTCAATGAGGATGTAAAACTATTGACGAGATACTCTATCTCACTTACAGAGTTTAGGTAGCTACTCTGCACTGTGTTGGTATATGGCATTAGAGAACATAAAGAAGGAATCATATCCTTAAACCTAGTTACAGCGCTTTCTGAAAGACTTCTAGTGTAATGAAACTTATTCCCCACTGCTGGGTAGTCCACCAGAGTAAATGTAAATGTTATTAAGAAATGATCAGACAGAAGGGAGTTTTCAGGGAATACTGTGAAGTCTTCTATTTCCATACCATAAGTCAGAACAAGATCTAAGATATGATTAAAGTGGTGGGTGGACTCATTTACTTTTTGAGCAGTGTTAAGGCTGTCATTCTCAGCATCTGTGTGGATGTTAAAATCGCCCACTATAATTATCTTATCTGAGCTAAGCACTAAGTCAGACAAAAGGTCTGAAAATTCACAGAGAAACTCACAGTAACGACCAGGTGGACGATAGATAATAACAAATAAAACTGTTTTTTGGGACTTCCAATTTGGATGGACAAGACTAAGAGTCAAGCTTTCAAATGAATTAAAGCTCTGTCTGGGTTTTTGATTAATTAATAAGCTGGAATGGAAGATTGCTGCTAATCCTCCGCCCCGGCCCGTGCTACGAGCATTCTGACAGCTAGTGTGACTCGGGGGTGTTGACTCATTTAAACTAACATATTCATCCTGCTGTAACCAGGTTTCTGTAAGGCAGAATAAATCAATATGTTGATCAATTATTATATCATTTACCAACAGGGACTTAGAAGAGAGAGACCTAATGTTTAATAGACCACATTTAACTGTTTTAGTCTGTGGTGCAGTTGAAGGTGCTATATTATTTTTTCTTTTTGAATTTTTATGCTTAAATAGATTTTTGCTGGTTATTGGTAGTCTGGGAGCAGGCACCGTCTCTACGGGGATGGGGTAATGAGGGGATGGCAGGGGGAGAGAAGCTGCAGAGAGGTGTGTAAGACTACAACTCTGCTTCCTGGTCCCAACCCTGGATAGTCACGGTTTGGAGGATTTAAGAAAATTGGCCAGATTTCTAGAAATGAGAGCTGCTCCATCCAAAGTGGGATGGATGCCGTCTCTCCTAACAAGACCAGGTTTTCCCCAGAAGCTTTGCCAATTATCTATGAAGCCCACCTCACTTTTTGGACACCACTCAGACAGCCAGCAATTCAAGGAGAACATGCGGCTAAACATGTCACTCCCGGTCTGATTGGGGAGGGGCCCAGAGAAAACTACAGAGTCCGACATTGTTTTTGCAAAGTTACACACCGATTTAATGTTAATTTTAGTGACCTCCGATTGGCGTAACCGGGTGTCATTACTGCCGACGTGAATTACAATCTTACCAAATTTACGCTTAGCCTTAGTCAGCAGTTTCAAATTTCCTTCAATGTCGCCTGCTCTGGCCCCCGGAAGACAATTGACTATGGTTGCTGGTGTCGCTAACTTCACATTTCGCAAAACAGAGTCGCCAATAACCAGAGTTTGATCCTCGGCGGGTGTGTCGCCGAGTGGGGAAAAACGGTTAGAGATGTGAATGGGTTGGCGGTGTACACGGGGCTTCTGTTTAGGGCTACGCTTCCTCCTCACAGTCACCCAGTCAGCCTGCTTTCCCGGCTGCTCGGGATCTGCCAGGGGGTAACTAACGGCGGCTAAGCTACCTTGGTCCGCACCGACTACAGGGGCCTGGCTAGCTGTAGAATTTTCCACGGTACGGAGCCGAGTCTCCAATTCGCCCAGCCTGGCCTCCAAAGCTACGAATAAGCTACACTTATTACAAGTACCGTTACTGCTAAAGGAGGCCGAGGAATAACTAAACATTTCACACCCAGAGCAGAAAAGTGCGGGAGAGACAGGAGAAGCCACCATGCTAAATCGGCTAAGAGCTAGTAGCTACGCTAAGCTAGCGGATTGCTAAAAACATGCAAAGTGAATAATGTGTAAATAATTTAGAGGTGATTCAGCAGAAGGAGTGCTTTAGTTAAGGCACGTAAAGATTACACTGGGAAACAAATCGTAATCTAGATAACTAGATCAATCTAACTGCGCAGATTAAACAGCTAACAGATACAGAAAAACACCGCTGTGCTCCGGAACAGGAAGTGATACAATACCGCAGTGAGAGCCAACCACCAGTAGAGGCAAGCAAATTGTCCTTAGGTGTGTGTGTGGGTGTGTCTATGTTTGTTTGTCTGTTTGTGGCCCTGCGACAGACTGGCGTCCTGTCCTGGGTGTACCCCGCCTCGCGCCCTATGACTGCTGTTATAGGCTCCAGCCCCCCGCGACCCTTAATTGGACTAAGTGGTAGAAGATGAATGAATGCTGCAGTGGACGTCATCACCAATTGCACCGGAGTATAAGTCACAGTTTTTTTTTTTTTCTCTGTATGTGGAATTCACTTTTTAACACAGCGTTTCCGTTCGTGCAAGTTAAACAAGGGACAGGAAGTCTGTAGCACATGCACACCACAGCCTGTGCAGTTGCTGAACATAAGAAATTTTAAATCCTGAAAATAAGATTTAGGAGATATAGCGACCAGTATGGCCCTTGTCTGTCCGCTTTCCCTTGTTGACGCAGTATCTCAAGAACCAGTTGACCAGCATCATCCATATTTAGCATAAGGGCGTACTTGGGTGATCGCCTGACACCAGTCGATTATGGTGACCTTGGGGTCAATTTCAAGGTTACAGTAAGATATTCAAGATAATGTCATTGCCAACCTTGTTAGCGCAATATCTCAAGAACCCATTGACCAATTTCATTCATATTTAGCATAAGCATGTGCTTAGGTGATCCCCGACAGTTTGTATTTGTGGGGACTGGTGGGATATGTCAGCTTGTGGTGTGTACTAAAAGGACTTTTAAATTCCATAAATAATGGCCAACATAGTGGATGTTGTTTGTGGATTTGAGAGTAATCCAGATGGTCATCTTCCTGCAGTGACATTCTTTGAGTCCTATTTATTTATTCAGGAATTACATTTTTTTAATGAATAAAATTTAGCCATTAATCCAGTTTCACTTTTTCTACAGTCCAGCTATGGACGATGGGGAACTACCACTGGTACCTGAAGCAACATCTGGACTTTGGCAGATGCCCACTGAAGGCTCCAGTTTGTGTTTGCTGGGACCCTGAGCACTCTCTGCGGCTCCACGTGGTAACGTGCAGTTGGACCACCATCACCTATGAGTGGGGTTGGACAACGGCACGGAGCCACGGGCTGGACACCACTGACAATGCCAGCGTGGCTGTGATTGACGGAGGTGAGAGGAAACAAGACCAGAGTACATGAAGCCTGAGTGGAATTCCAGTGTGACTGGATTTATCCATCGTTGTCTGAATTTCCTCAGATAAAATACTGGTGACAGCGTTCCGGCAGTGTGTGGTTCCTCCACCCATGTGTTCATTTGAGCTCCAGCTGACCTCGCCAGTCAACCTAGTGACCTTCCTCTGTCAGCCTCAGAAAACAAATCAACTGGCAGCTTTCACTGCAGACGGACAGATCTCCATTTACAGCCAAGGTGGGTTTTCAGCAAAGAAGCCACTCACAAAGGTAAAGTAAAAAAATCTCTGATACATTATCATTAGACGTCTTCTTCTGAACAGGAACCTGACCGGTTTGGGTGTTAAAAAAATTGAACCCTGTCAAGTTATATATTTCATACAAGTAGCAACTTGAAGACAGATGATTTCTGTGCTGCTCAGTCTTCTTCTGTCAGCTGATTGTTGTGACCCACATTTGTGTTGACAGAAGGAGAGAGACACCCAAATCAGGGTTAGTAAGCCATTCCTTATAGAAAGAGATCCAACGTGCTGGTGTCCATGACCTGACCCAGCACTCGATTCATGTAAGCAGTAAGGAGAGTAGGAGCCAGAAGACTGGAAGGATGTTAGAAACTCTGCTCCTGTTCTGCGTATAACTTGACTCTGCTCTTCAGAAACCTAGAGAGAATCCTGCAAGGTTATATCTGAAACATTTTATTAAAAACTAGAGGTCTTGGTGAAATTTTATTATACTTTCATTGATGGTAAATGTCCACCAGGTGGAGATATTGCTGTATTTGAAGAACCTTGAGTACAGCCTGCTCTGGGACATGACGACGACCAACTCATTCATATTAGTCAATGTGATTCTAATATTCTCTTTTCTTTATTCCACATGGTGTCCAGATCCAGGAAAACAGACTGTTAAAACAGCAGATGGGTTCAGGACAGTGTCACATTCCTTGGTACTCCAAAAAACATTCAGGTAACGACAACCCGCAGTGCTACACATTATCCTTTGCTAAGAATCTGATTTGTTTTACCCAACACCTGTTATAGCAGCTAACTCTCTGAGAATTGGAGGCTGACTTTATTTCTGTGTTGCTGCACAGATGCATGGTTTTTGGTCAAAACTGACAATAATATTCAATCAATCAATTTTTTTTTTATATAGCGCCAAATCACAACAAACAGTTGCCCCAAGGCGCTTTATATTGTAAGGCAAGGCCATACAATAATTATGTAAAGCTACCTAAAGCTAAGCTACCTTGGTCCGCACCGACTACAGGGGCCTGGCTAGCTGTAGAATTTTCCACGGTGCGGAGCCGAGTCTCCAATTCGCCCAGCCTGGCCTCCAAAGCTACGAATAAGCTACACTTATTACAAGTACCGTTACTGCTAAAGGAGGCCGAGGAATAACTAAACATTTCACACCCAGAGCAGAAAAGTGCAGGAGAGACAGGAGAAGCCGCCATGCTAAATCGGCTAAGAGCTAGTAGCTACGCTAAGCTAGCGGATTCCTAAAAACACGCAAAGTGAATAATGTGTAAATAATTTAGAGGTGATTCAGCAGAGGGAGTGCTTTAGTTAAGGCACGTAAAGATTACACTGTGAAACAAATCGTAATCTAGATAACTAGATCAATCTAACTGCGCAGATTAAACAGCTAACAGATACAGAAAAACACCGCTGTGCTCCGGAACAGGAAGTGATACAATACCGCAGTGAGAGCCAACCACCAGTAGAGGTTTACTTTAATTGATGCCGTGCAGATGCACCGTGACTCTCCCAAACCTCGGTAGTGCTGCATCTCTGCTGCACCACAATAGAAGCTGATTTGTTGACTTAACAGCTTCCTGTTGGGCAGAGGGTTGGAAATGGAAAAGTCTCAAACAATACAATGAAGAAAACTGTTTAACAATAGCTCCTTGCTGAGAGATAATGGCAACCTTCAGCAATATAGATGTAAAAATCAGCCTTGAGCTTTGTCCAGGTGCATGCTGCCCCACTGTAACAGTATTTACAAGAACTATGACATTAGTAGCATTAATAGTTGCTGCTGTTGTTCCTGCAGAGTTGCAGCTCCCCAGGAGGAACCTCTGGCTGTGCGGCAGCTACTTTGGCTGGACGACGAGCTGTTTGTGGGTCTAAGCGCTGGTCTCCTGCCAACTTCATCCACCCTACTGATACTACGCCCTCTTCAGGATGTCAGCGACACACTTGCTGTCAGGTCTGCAGCTGTGTGCAAAAGCCACAGACGGGCAGTAACAATTTCCCACTGCGTTGTATGGTGTACGGTTTAGCACTGAAGTCATGTAAAGCAGAAGCTCTCAACTCGGCAGACGTCCCTCCTTTTCAAAAACTGTTGGTAACTGATCCGGATTAGCTAATTAACTCACTCGATGCCATTGACTCTAAAACACGTCTTTTCCGATAGTAACGCCCCGCGCCAAAGACGCTTCATCGAGCCAATTTCTTTTCTTCTCTTTTCTTTTCTTGTGGTATGTTTGTTGTTGACATGGACATAGAACTCAGTTTTCTATGGGTCTTGAAAAAACACTCAAATGCTGAAGAAATCCTGGCACTGGGATGTTCTGAACGTTGAAAATGGCTGGCAGTCAATGAGTTAACTGAGAGCTGAGAGCATTAAGGGTCACTAGGAACCGGCTTGGGGAAGCGCTGCTCATCATCAGATTCCATGATGTTGAGTGGTTCCTTGGCTCTGTTGAACATATAGCTTTGTGTTGTTACACTGCAGGTTTCGGGTGGAAGTGGTCGGTGTTGTGGTCAGTATGGTTCACTGCTCCCAGACCAGCACTGTGGCGCTACAGCTGGAGGACGGACAGATCAGGAAACTCCTCTGGGGTCAGTCAGTCACACTGTTACTTTTTTGCTGAAAGTCTGTTGTTAATTTTGGAAATATCTTTAATTGTTTTTAATATTTTGTGGCTATTTTTACTATTGTGCATCATGTGTTTGCCTAAATTGAGAATGATTATCAGTGTTATGTTTATGAGAAATGCTTGGTGAAAAGCATCCATCCATCTGTTTTCTGTGCCTGCGTACTCCAATTAAAGGTGGCCGGGGGGGTCTGCTGGAGCCTCTCCCAGCAGTCATAGGGCATAAGGCGGGGTACACCCTGGACAGAACACCAGTCTGTCGCAGGGCCACATATAGACATATGGTCAATTTTTATCTGAACTTCAAAATATGACCATCGGGTATTGCAAAGACTTTGCATCTGTCCATCTGTCCGTTTGTTTGTGTTCAGCGTAACTCTGGGAGTAACAGGACCAGTCCTGTTACTCCCAGAGTCTTCAAATTCACAGGGAACACTCTTGGGATGCAGACCTTTGACACGTTCAAAGATGGCTAACCTTGACCTATTTTAAGTGGTCAAAAGAATTTTAAAGTTTCTAGTTCATCTAACCTGCATGTCTTTGGACGTGGAAGGGAGCCCACTTAAACACGGGGGGTCATGCAAACTCCACACACAGTGGCCCCAGGTGGCAAGCGATCCCATGACCTCACTGTGAGGAAACCGTGCTAACCACAAAACCACCGTGCTGCCCTTGGAAAAGCATTAATGTCACAAATGTAGCTTTACAATGCATCAAACTCACTATAATTCGATTAATGTAACTTTGTCCACATTTGAAACATGACAATTTGCAGTACGTCTAATTTGCTTCCTGGCTCTTCCTAAAAATTTCCAGTTATTTTTGAATATTGACATGGAACATGGAGAGCTTTTTATCTTAATTATTACGTACATGAAAAACATAAACTCAATCCAGATCCGGTAAAAATGATCCTTTTTGGATTTTGAGTACGACTGACAACTCTTCTATTATATGTTTCGCTCCTGCAATTGAATTTTTCTAAACATGCATTGATGGTTGTTTTTCTATCTGAGTCCGATGCAGTAGAAGGCTCTGATTTTATTTATTTATTGTGCATGTAGATTGCACAGAGCCATCAGTGGTGGATTGGCTGGACTCAAGTGGCTGCATTGTTAATTTCCCAGTTCCCTGCATTCAGACGGCGCTCTGCGGCATCAGTGGACAGGTAGAAACTTACTGATGCATTCATCTGATATGTCTGTGTATTTCCGCCTATGACTGGCCTTTTGCTTAGCAATGGTAATCCCCCCTCCCCCACGAAACACACGTACACACACGGGGGAGGGGGTGCAGCCCTTATTGTGTGCAATAATGAGAAGAAGACACTTTTCTTTTAGTTGAAGTTGTCTGAACAATGGATTCCTGACTTGCGTTCCTCCGTAGGGTAAATAAAATGTAGACCAGTTGTTGTTTTGTCTTTACGGGAGTCATGATAATCACCAACAGTCTAAATTTTCCATAAGATTTTCCTCATTGTGTGCAGGAGTATCTGCTTGGTCTGACAGACAGGTCGCACCTGTACGCCGGAGACACTGAGGTACTCGGACAGCATCAAGTTGATTTTGAAACAACACAAACTATATAAGGAAAACCAGAATAGTTAATATATTAAATGTATTTTGTGTGATATTGTCAGTTTTGATCTTACAGAAAGTGTGATGTCATATTGGTACGGTGAACGCTGTCTTTTGAAGAGGGGAAATTGCATTTTGTTTTTCTGTTTATTTCCTCAGCTCGCCTCCAACATTTCATCCTTCGCTGTTTGCAACAACTTCCTTATCACCACAACACACTCCCACACCTGCCGCTGCCTCCACCTGAGCACTCTCAGTGTCAAAGGTCAGATGGCAGCACACATGCAGCGATTATCTGTTTGCGCACTACTCGTACGTATGATTACAGGGTGTTACCTTAGAGTAACCTTTGTTAGCTTCTAGAGAACGTGCATGTGATCCGCTGCACCTTTAGCCTGCATGTCAACATCTGACTTGTGGCTTCTGTTGTCTGATCATCTCGTCTGGTTTTCCACTGCTACTCATGAACTTTGACCCCCATCAGGGCTGCAGGCGGCCTTGGCTTCAGAGGGCGGTCAGAATGATGAGACGCTGCGGCGAGTTGAAAGAGGATCCAGAATCATCACTGTGGTGCCTCAGGACACCCGAGTTATTCTACAGGTCAATTTAATAAAATTTCACAAATGAGAAAAAAATGGTTCTGTTGTTCTTTTTTAAATAGAAAAAATGTAGAGGATTGTGCAACCACAGTAATTGTTTTACAGTTATATTTTTGTGTGTGTGTGTAGATGCCTCGTGGGAATCTGGAGACGGTGCATCACCGAGCGCTGGTGTTGGCTCAGCTCAGGACGTGGTTGGACGGGTGCTTTATCTGCTTCTTTTACACTGAAGGATGGAACACGTAGTTTATAATTTTTAAAATTTATTTTCATATTTTTGTCAGACATGGAAAGAAAAATATTTATTGCTGTATCTATTGTTTAGTCATTTGTCACCATTAGTTGGCACCAAGACTTATACTGGTGCCAACCAGTATAAGTCACCAAGACTGGCACCAAGACTGGCAGCGTCTCAAGCCAGTAGGAGACGCTGCTGTTAATTCAGAAGCATTAAAACAGTGTTAAGGTGTAAGATATGTGTTTGCTCTGTTTTTCAGTTTGAAGTTCAGAGAATCCTTTGAGTGTATGAGGAAGCTGAGGATCAACCTGAACCTCATTTATGACCACAACCCAAAGGTACGTGCAGGGGTTTTCTTGGGGGTTTGTAGATGTTTAACAGTTTTCTCCACTGCAGCCAAGATGAGGAAGAGATGCTGTGTGTCAGTTTCCTCCCTCTTACTGTTCGGCGTTGGAGAAGCCTGCATGCTAACCCTGTAAAATACAGTGAATGAATAGTTGAGTTGGAATGATATGCTAGCAGCGTTATAACATACATTAGATTAGATAGAACTTTAATGATACCTTTGGAAGACTCCCTCAGGGAAATTGAGGTTCCAGCAGCATTATATAGCAGCACACCGGTTAAGAAGCACACAGACTATCAAAACTAAAAATAATAAACAATTGACAAAAATACAAATGTAAATACCAGAAATACTGTCTTACTGGCTACTACTGTTCCTCTCCGTCCCGTCTTCTGTCTTCCTGTTATGCCTCCTCATACACAATTACATCACTGTTCACACTAATTACATTAATCTACAGGTTTTTAGAAGTTGTTTGCTTCAGAAATAAATAATATAATAAATAAAATTTATAATGAATTTTGGCATACTGAATTCAAATATGACAATAAAAATGGGTGATTGGCTGCTGTTTCCAAGATATGTAAGCTTTTACATTTTGTTTCCTTTTCGTATATTTTATAAATGATATGTGGTTCTTCTGCAAGGGATCATTATTTCTTCCATGCAGTAGTTGACTTTTTATGGTATCATGAGGCTTAATTAAAAAAAAAAAAAAATTTTGATACAGGCCCCACGATACGATTATCACGACATGGGATATACTGTATCGTTCCACCCTTATTGATGATGAGTCCATCCTCTTCAATTAAACAGCCCATCACACCAGCTGCTGACATTGTTCCTCTTTCCATCTCCTTCTGCAGGTGTTCTTGGACAACATTGAAGTCTTCATCACACAACTCGACTCCATCAACGACCTCAACCTCTTCCTCACTGAGCTCCGGTAAAGCTGCTGTCTTACTCCATCTGATGGACTTATCAGATCGTTGAATCAAGAGTTTTATTTTATTTGACAAAAATAAAGAGATATGCACCCCACAAACCGCAGAACTTTCTGACATGGTCTCCTTAGTACTTCCACATTCCTTCCTATGTGGACATGTTTGTGTGAGAAATCCTATGTATGTTTCCTTATTCCAAGAAACATAGTATCTGGACACATTCCAAACAGGCGGTCAGAACATATTGTGTTCTTTCTTTCTGAACTCAGGGAGGAGGACACGACCCGTAGCATGTACCCCCGCCCTGAAGGCAGCCCGATCCAGCCCCATCCTGCCCCGCTGCAGAAGAAGGTGGACATAGTTTGTGATGCGTTACGAAGTGCCATGGAGTCATTGAATCCAAACAAGTCAGTTTTATTGTCATTGTCCTGCAAAATCCTTTTTTTTTTCTCATTTAGTTACATACAGTCTTTGTATTGTTGGTTTAGAGAATTAAGATTTGAAGGAAAATAATTAAATATTCTAATATAGTGACAGAACCACAAAGTACAGCTATGAGTGTGCTGTGGCCAGATCCTGTAAACTGAATAAATAAATCCCTAAAAATATTGAATTCTTCATCGCAGTTTCGAAGCCTTGTATAATTTGGTCACATGACAAAAATTCTAATTTTTTGATTGACTTGCAGGCAGAGAGGAGCATAAAAATACTTAAGTTATGTTGAGACAGTGAGATCAGAAAAAGAAACATAAAAATAATGTCCGTATCTGTAATGTCTGGAGTCCTCCCGTAGTAATACTTGTGGGTACTTGGGGAAAATTTTGTGAATATTTAGATTTGTTGTTGTTGTTGTTCTTATATTCTTGTTGTATTTTTTTCTTCAATTTTTAGGAAATAAATTACCAGGCAATTTCAACTTACGTTTTTCACTTATAGTTTGAAGAAAAGTTGTCATGCTGCTCAAAATACATTTTTGAGTTCTATCAACTTCCAGGCATGATTGTGCTATTGTGCTAATTCCACAGAGGTGCAGGACTTGCAGGTGTCATGAAAAATTAGCCCACAGTGAATTAAGAGTTGTGACGGTTTCAGTTGTCCAAAAAATGTGATCAGGACATCTTTCGAATGAAAACAACTGTGTAACAGAGTCGTACTGGCGATAACTACAAGGACACACCATGATTAAGTTGCAAATTTTTTTTGTCAGTTCAGGGTTCTCAGCAGGATTTTTTTTTCTCAGCATAATGGGATGGAAAAATCACCTTAAGAAGCCAGGGGTTTGGGGACTGTTTAGGGTTTGACCCCGCTGAAGATTTTGCATTATGGTCTTATAAAGGGCCTTCATTGGTGTTTTTAAACTTCAAAATGTAGAGTAATCAGAAATTAATCTTGAAGTTAAAAAAATCATTTGTAAGGATTTTCTATAGTAAACGGCTGTGTATAAATTGCAAATTCCTGTGCAGTGAAACACATTTCTGCACGCTTCCATATTTTGGTCTGATGCCTCGTTTCTTTTGGTTTTAAAGTAAGACTGTAACAAAGATTGAAAAACAAAACTATGGCTTTACATAACAAAATTTGGCCCTCAAAATGCAAGGAACAGTGTTTGAGAGGGATATAAATGTAAAATGTTACTTTGGCCCCGGTCTCCCCTACAATACTTGCGCCTGGAGTGTTGCTGTGGTCAGCCTGGAGGGCTGAGACTGACACTGGGATAAGTTCTCCCCAACGGAACGGAGGACATCTCATTTTGGGAAAAACAGTTTTGGTCGGTTGTAGTTTGTTTTACAACGTTTGGAAAGAGGTGTCATTTGATTTTAAAATGCTTTGAAGTTATTGAATGAGGAATGATCTGTCTTTCCACCAGAGAGCTGCAGCAAATCCCACAACACACACAGATACGCAGCGGAGAATATTATCATTATTATTTTCATGAGGGACACTAACTTTAGTTTAGGAACCAGAGAAGTGGGAGATATTAAGGTTCCCGTCCACAGCAGAGATCCGCGTCTGCCCCACAAAAAAGGCACGTTAATGATGAACGAATAAAAACTGTCCGTGTGAAGCGGTGGACAATTCTCGCAGAAAAGGAGTCCCGTTTAGAGGCTTTAATCAGCAGAAAAGGTGAGTCACGACTGACATCTTTAAATGGCTTTGATACGGGTTAATGAATAAATTGTGGACGTGCTGCTTCTACATCAGAACCAGCGGCTCTACAATCAGCATAGAGAAATTATTTACCCATTACACGCCCTCAAAAACAACGTAATGGCCCAACTGCAGTGTAATTTTTTATTATAACAGCATAACAGACCGTTATGCTGTTATAATGCTGGTGAGAACCTTGCATTTCAACAGCAGATATAACACTCAACTAGGGTTGAGTCGGATACTTGTTTCAGACAAGTATCTGGTACAGATAAAGCATTTTTGACAAGTACGAGCATGATCTGAATAAAATTCAATATCTGTGCTTGTGCTGAAGGAAAATTCTCATTGGCTAACCGACTGTCTTCACGCTCTGTGATTGGCCAGTCACACACAGCGCTCGCCTCTCCCTACACAGACACGTCTGTCTGCAGCTTCTCTCTCACACACACACAGGATCTCTCTCTCTCTGTGCTTGGTTTGATTCTACATAAGTTTTCTTCAGCTTGCCTCTTTTTCGATTTGTATGATATTTAAAGTTACTTGGTGAATTTGTTTCATATCATACGCGGTGCATTTGACAAGACAGAGCTGAAAACGGTTCATGTCGCGTCAGTCACTGCCTCCACTCTGGTCAGGTTATTTATTTATTTTTTAACCGTTTGTTTGCTCTTCGTTTTGTTGGTGATATAAAGTCAGTTGGAAAACTGCTCCTACTGAATGTGGTGCTTTTGAGAAGAATACAGTAAACAAGGCTGACACATTATTTCCCTGTTTGCATAAATCAGAGTTCACACAGATCATTAAAAAATAAAGTCTTACAGCCCACTTACACACATACATATAGCTGAACACACAAAGTAACCTATATTATATTTTTATTAAATATGGCTGCATGCAGTATCTGACACTTTCTCAATGCAATTCATAAAAATATTGGTCAGTCGAACAACCTCTCTCTCCCTCCCTCTCACACAGTCACTCAGTCACACACTTGCACACACAGACTCCTTAATCAGTATTGTTTAACTTTGTGTGGAAAAAAAATGCCAAGAACGTTAGGTAGTAAAAAGAAATAAATAATTGGAAAAAAAAATCAGTTTGATCATAAAATTAAAAAAAGGACGTTGTGTTGAGTATGACAACTCTTGTTCATGCATACTTAGTAGTTCATAATTTCCTACTACATTGAATCTCAATTCTGAGGCTGTTCTGTAAATATTCATTCATAGACTTGAGAATATTCATGTTCTGAGTTCACAAAAACTTGTTCTGTAAATAGTTCATTTACTATTGTGATCAAAAACATATTCATCTTCTGAGTTTATAAACAAAAACTTGTTCTATAAATAGTTCCTTTACTTTAGTGATCAAAAAACATTGACTCTCAATTCTGAGGCTGTTCTGTAAATATTCATTCATACACTTAAGAATATTCATGTTCTGAGTTCATAAAAAAACTTGTTCTTCAAATACATTTTTTTAAGGTGCCTTGTTTTTATCTGCTCAGGTTCTGTTTGTCCATTCTAACGGCTCATGTGAAGAAGACTGTACCGGAGCTTGAGATTGCTCTTCAGAAAGTCCACGAGCTTCGAGGTGAAATACTTAAAATACAGGAAAACATCAGATGTTACTGAGCTTCACAGAACAGGACCAGATGTTTGTCCCTTCTGCTTTAACAATCATTATGTTGTCGTGTACTTTCACAGCAAATCCTCCTAAGTCTCCTGACGCTGTGAGCGCAGAGGAGGCGTTGAAGTATTTGCTCTTCCTTGTCAACATCAACGACCTCTACGAGCACTCGCTGGGAACGTACGACTTCGACCTCGTGCTCATGGTGGCTGAGAAGTCTCAAAAGGTATGAGACAGTGCAAGGTTGAGCTTGTGCTTCTAGACTCAGTGGACAATGTTCTTACAACATGGGTCATGTCGAGTTTAAAGGTCAAGGCCAACTCAGCATCTGATTTGACCTTGTCTATTTTCTGCAGAGATATTGTCAAAATGCAAAGAACAATTTCAGTTCAGACTTGAATAAACTCAGTTCAAACTCCATTCATTCATCCATAAAGTCAATGTATTATCTCGGGACACACTTCATATCAAGGTCAAAGAGTAAGGTCACAGACAGCATTGTCTGCTAGCTGTGGTGATGCAAAGGACGATTTCAGCCACACTTTGTGGTTAAGGCCAGTGGAATGTTATCTCCGTAGCACAGGTTGCTTCAGGTCATAGGTCTAAGGCCAAATGGTCAAATCAGGGCATTGTCTCAATACATTGACTATATTGCAGGAGCTATATGAGATGATGAAATAGGGCTTCGTGCTCTCCACGTGCTATGACATGAACCAGAATTATGACATTAATGACATCAACCAAAGTTACAAAATTTTTGTTGGTGGCAGATTACTGTAGTTGTTCTGATATCGTTTTATCTTTGTCTTGAAGTAGATTTTTATTTTCCATAGTGGTGCACCAATTTTGTTTAACTGAGCTGTGGTTGGTGGATGAAATAAACATCTGTTTTGTTTTCCTTTCAGGACCCTAAAGAGTACCTTCCTTTCTTAAACATGCTGAAGAACCTGGAGCCGAACTACCAACGTTACACCATCGACAAACACCTGAAACGCTACAGAAAAGCCCTGACTCACATCAACAAGTGCGGTTAGTCCAAAACATTACTGAGGCCTTTTCATCTCTACAACTGTCTAAATTAACTTGGATTTTTAAAAAAAATCTTTAGTCATCAAAAAGACCAGATTTTAAAATATAACACCAAAGAAACCAATGAAAAGTGGTTTGGCAGAGTTGATATGGACATCAAAGATGGACACACCGTCCATTACAGTAACAACACAAACTACAGCTAATGATTTTAATGATTTCGGAAGTACAGTTTGTCTGCCCTTTGTTTTGTGTTCAGGAGAAGAACATTTTCCTGAAGCCCTGCAGCTGGTCAAAGAGCAGAGACTTTACAGTGAAGCTCTCCGACTCTATGCAGCAAACAGCGCTCAGTACAAGGTACGCGCCAGATGTGAACGCCCACCTGGGTAGTTATTGTAAACATATCAGGAGATGCTTTGGACCTTTTGGACTCATTGAAATTAGTGTTCTTAATAATACAAATGTATTACTGACAGTGAAATATGGTTCCACGATTGAACAGATTATAATAGCTATTCCAAAGATTTATAGTTCAAAGATCACATTTATCTGTGTCCAAATTTTTCCAGTAAATCGATCGAGAAGCATTTTCATACATCATTATGACATTTTTACTTAAGATTCATATCCTGATAGGCAAAAACTGATTCAATTTTTCAAGATCAAAGGGCAAAGTCAGGAAAAATCTTGGATATTTGGAAAAATCCCTATCATTTAACATTGAATGAATTTTCAGAAATTCACAACTGTCAAAAAAGAGCAATTTTCTTTCATATTTGTTAGCATTATGTAGGATGGTATCCTTTATCAACTGACAAAGTTTGATCCGGATCTGATCCAGATTACAGATTTTGTGGCCATTTAAATTTAACATTGAAAACTCCATTTAATGTAGATTTTACATTATATCTCAATCAAATGTGTCCCAATCACTCTTCACTCTCATATTTGAAAGTGAGATGCAGACTGACACTCACTATCACCTGACAAAGTTTGAACAAGATCTGATCCGGATTGTGGATTTTGTGGCCATTTAAATTTAATATTGAAAAGCCCATTTGATGTACATTTGTCATTATATCTCAATCACTGTCATTTGTGACATTGAGGTGCAAACTGTCACGTTCAATGAATAGTTTGATCTGCTTCTGATCCGGATTGTGTATTTAACAGATATTTGATTTTAACATTGAATAGCCCTTTTGATCTATATTTTGTATTATATTTTAGCTTATGAAAAGATACTTCTAACAGGACTTTTACTTTGAAAATTTTTTCCACGGTAAAAATTTGTGGAATTGAAAACTAGTGTTGGCGGAGGTTTGCGTTCTTTGAGCACAGTGCTCTAATTTTAATGAATATAGTTGTTAGGAAGCTAATAAAAACAGCAAACATTTGCAGGCTACAGCATCACAAACATAAACTGCTTTTCTATCTCCTACATGAGTCACTGTCAGCTTTTTTCCCTGTTATTCTATTGCACGTTATTTGTTAATTAGTCTTAAAGAAAATGATGCTGTGATGAATAATGGCAAATGAAAATTTTGCTTCATTTGAACATCTCTTAGAAATGAAAAGAACATGAATTCAGTTTTCACAGTTAGTCTGGACAGTAAACATTAGTCCGGACAGTAAACATTTAAGCTAAATTATATCTCCTGATAACAAATCAATAAGATGTATAACATGTACTTTTGTACAAAAACACGACAAACACGAATCATGCAGTTAAACCTCATAACAGACATCGTTACATCATCCTGCCGTCACGCTACCTTCACTTGGTTTGGCAGTCGCAATGTCATATCACTCAGCATTTGCATAAAATAGACTTCTCATTTATTGTGGACCATACCTAGCTTGTGGCATAGCGACCAGTTGTTTCTTGTAGCTGATTTCTTGCAGCTAATTTGACCAAGGGGAGATGGCTTCCCAGCCATGATTGACAGCATTATAAATGCCATCAAAATACCCTCTGGAGAAACCACGTAAATACATCATTTCCAACAGCCAAAGTATTTTTCTGCATCGTTTATTCTCCAAACTTTTGTTTGCATATCGACAGAATTAATGCAGATACCAACGTGTTTATAAAATTTTCATATTGGCCAATATTATCGGCCAACTGATATGTCGGCCGGCTCTATTATTTTCATAACGAAACAATACATTGAATAGGGGTGGTGGCCATGTGGTTAATGCACTTGGTTTCAGTGCGGAAGGTTCCCGGTTCGAATCCCACCCCTACCACATTTCTCCATGTAATGTGGAGTTGCGTCAGGAAGGGCATCCGGCATAAAACTTGTGCCAATTTAACATGCAGATCCACCATGGATTAGCTGTGGCGACCCCGAGTACAAAACAAGAGAGCAGCCGAAGGGACTTAATTACTATCAATACATTTAATAGTTGTTAGGTCCATAAAATGTCAAAAAAAGGTTAAAAAAATGATGGTCAGCATTAGTCAGAGCCCAGAAATGTTCGGTTTACTGCATGTGAGGAGTAAAGCAGCTTGTAAAGTACTCCAGAAAATATTCAGTTAAGAAGCTGAAGTCAAAGACTCAAAATGATTAATCAATGATCAAAATAGTTGTCTGTTAATATTGTAGTCAATTAATAATTCATTAATTGTTGCATCTCTGCTTTCGATACCACAGTCCTGTGATGTTCTGATTTTCTCTTAAAATAATGCACAATCCGTCTTTATTTCACACACTGGAGGTTTGCATTTACCCTTTGACCTCTAGGCTCTGAGCTGTGCCTATGCTGAGCATCTGGTGGAGCAGCAACAGGTGGAGCAGGCTGGCCTGTTGCTATGGCGATGCGGAGAACTGGCTAGCGCTCTGCAAGCGTTCACCAGCAGCTCCAGTTGGAGAAATGCCATCTGTGTGGGGCAGCAAATCCCGCTACCTCCTGACCAGCTGGCACTGCTAGCCAGAGACCTGGCAGGTAACCATGACAACAGGTAGTCAGACAGGCGGTCAGTTGACTTATGGGTAGGTTTTGTAGTGTAAGTTTTAAACTGTAAGTTTTAATTAGAACAATATCTGTGCTTATTTAGTCCAATTATGGTTCTCTTGAATTGTGACCTATGAACGGAGGTTTTCAGGTGTGGGTTTTGGCAAGTTGGTAGTGTTAATAAGCCCCGCTTACTTTTCTGTTTGTTTGTTCATTTGTAATGTTCACCATTTAAAAAAAAAAACAACAAAAAAAAAACTGCTGTGTCATAGCGATGGTCATGTGATGCTTCATGAAGCATTTGTTGTTTGTTCTGAACCCACTAGATGGCAGTGTCTATAAAAAAGATTTCAAAGTATACTGCAATTTTGGTTCCTTGTAACTCATTTTTGAATAGATGCTGCCATCTTGTGGGCTCAGAATTGCACAAAATGAGGCCTTGTTTAGCCATCACTACAGTGTCACATGTTTTATGCTTGAACATTTTTAAAGAGCTATTTGTTGAAATTCTAAAATTTTGTTCCATCATAGAGAAGCTGAATGAGCAGCGACGGTATTCAGAAGCTGCTCTGCTGTTGGACCAGTATGCCAAAGTAAGATATTAACGCTTTGACAAAAGAACAAAAAAAAAAAAAATGAAAAGCATGAAACCAGACATTCCCATCAACTAAATGTTAACTGATTGTCAGGTTTGCGACCGAGCTAGCGAACATACAGTATCTCTAAGAAGGATGTCCAGACATGGTCTTAAAGTACTGATGTAACCTTGAGGTTCGAACCGCAGCTGCACTTCAGACCTGGTTGAATCTGACCCCATATTCACCCATAAGGTGATGTTTAATTTTGCAGCTACGCTGTGTAAATTTGTCTGGTGATTAGCATCATGCTGACGACTTTGGCACAAGACTGCCAAAGGTTTATCCTTGATGGCCATTAAACGTCAGGCATGACTCTCTTTTTACATCACTTGCTATGAAGCCCCTTTCACTGGTTACAGTGCAGGACCTGGACTGCAAAAAATGCAGATGAGTGAGTGAATGAGTGAGCTAGCTTGTGCCGACAATAACTCAAAAACAGTAGATGCAATCATCTATTAACTCACCAAGTTAAAAGAACTGTTTTATCGTGTGAACTTTGATCCACCACATCAAGGGAAGGAGCAGCTTTGTTTTGCCTATGTAATATTCCATTGACTTGACTGCCCTCTGCTGGATGGTTAGTGGATTCTAGATAAATTATAGAAAATTCCGAATACCTATGTATAAACTCACGTGCAGTTTGTCGGAACATGTCATGTGCTAGTTGTTGCACTCCGCCCAGCTAATAAGATAGCAGCCAGCCTGAACCATGTGCACTATGTGCAGAAAATACAGGGCGAAATTGGGAAATTGCAACAGGAATAGCAAAAGTAGATGGGATGTTTGGGTAGGAAAAGCACAAAAAAAACCTTTCATCAGTACTGCAACTTAGTGATGGCTAGCTAAAAATGCCGCTTCAAAGCATTTTTGGGGCACCCCGTGTTTCGATCATTGTTCTGGAGTTGCACTACACAAAACAAATGTTACCAAACGTTCCATTGAAACATGTTTAAACACAAGTAAGTGAATGTAAATGCATTGTTTTTGAATTTCATATTTGACGCTCAGTCCAGGTTGTTTCTTGTTGTAAGAGACCTGAGAAAGTAAAATTACAAATTTCACAAGGGGAAGGAAATTAGACACAGGAAAGAAAATTATTTCACATATTTTCTCTCTCTTGTTTGTGATCTCTGTGATTCATCTTTTGTCTTTATTAAACTGGAGCGTTGGTGAATCCAAACCAGTTTTCTGGATCTGTTATCAGCCGTTTACACACACACACACACAAAAAACCTAAACTTCAAGTTGAGATTGAAGCTCTGTTTGTGTTTGGTTTTGACAGGACTGTGAGGAAGCCATCTTGGCTCTGATCACAGGTGCGCTCTGGGAAGAAGCACTCCGATTGGTAAGCAACATTAACGCCTTTAATTCTCGTTGTTTGGGAAACATAAAAATAAATAAATTTGAATATTGTGAAAATGAAATAAAGCTCAGCGAATAACTCTGCATGTTCTTTATGTGACTGTTTATTCTGCTTTTTTATATGCTTCAGATTTACGTGCACAGCAGACACGACATCACTGAAACGAACCTGAAGCCTGCTCTGTTGGAAGGTGAGGATCCACCACGTGCACGTGTTTGGTGATCTGCAGCTTTTCCAAATTAAGAATACGTGATTTGTTTTTGCAGCCTGCAAATGTTTAGCTCTGCAAAAGAAAAGCTTTCTAATGCTTTAAAAAAAAGTTAATTCATGCAATAACAGCTGAAATACCAACATTCATGTTGCAATTGAATCTCCTTTTTCTATTTTTTCAATGGAGATCTAAATTTAAAAAGAAACAAACTCATAACCAGGGATGGTATAATGCAGTTTGTAACCAGCAAAAACAAGAAAATAGATTTTTTTTTAATCTTGCGGACCACTTAACTCCCCAAATATCCAAAAACAATAGTTCTACTTACCATTCCAAAAGTATATTACAACAGTGTTTTACTATTTGTTAGACTTTTGAGTCTGGCATGAAAGCTGACGCCACGTAATCCATGAGGCTGTAATTCAATTCTACCGTAGGAGGAGGGATGCCCTGTAAGAAAAACGCCAGAGGAGAGAAACTCAGGCTGCTACGGCCCCTTCTAACCTAAATACCATCCAGACCTTTGACTGCTGCTACTGTTGCAGAACCTGCCTCTCGCTTGTAGTCGTCGTGTGTGTCCTTCCTAAATCTTTGTCCATGAAGTCAAGTCAGAGAGAGAGCGAGACTTGTAAGTTTTTTTTTTTTTTTTTTTTTTTTTTTAGTTTGAGAAACTCTTTGAAGTTAGAATGTGACATCATTTTACAATGTGATGTTTTACCCATATACTCATGGACCACTAGGGGATGGTCATGGACCATCAGTGGTCTGCAGACTGTTTGAGAATGGCTGCTCTAAATCCTACACAGATTATCTTAAAGAAGATTTTTCCAAAAGGCGGCTAACAAAGAACCTTTTGTCTGACTATGTTAACTCTGTGTCTTGTTTCAGCCGTCAACACTCAGTCGTGCTTCCTGGAGTCTCAGATGGCAGCATTCACGCGGCACCGGATCCGGCTGGCTGTGGTCCGAGAGCAGAAAGAGAAGGCTAGACTGGACGTGCTGGGTCAGATTAAGAACCACTGTACACACACACACACACACACACACACACACACACACACACACACACGTTACCATCCAACAGATTTTACATCATAGTGATATTTCACTCAGAATTTGATCTTATTCAGCCGCTGTTGTTGCAGTTCTACTTTTTGACTTGTTCACTGTGGGAAATATTTAAATGTTTGCTGAAACACCTTGAAGCATTTCACCATCATGACGTTGTTAGTGTATCATATTTTCTTTAAAATATACGTCAATATGCTGCTTCTATCTGTAATCCACCTTTCATCTCAAATCACTGAATATATATATTAATAATAATATATATATATATAATATAATATATATTATATTATAATATAATAATAATATATTATTATTTAATAGTGGCATATTTTAAACCTTATATTGTCTAAAAGTTAAACAGGTGAAGGAATTGATAAACATGGTATTATTCATTAGAGAGATCTGTGTTTATGTCCTCAAATTAAAGTTTACCATATTTTCCAGATTAAAAGTCACACCTGTCCAAAAAAATGCCTCTTGCAGATGAAGAAAACCCATAGTCTTTTTTTTTAAATATATACTTAGAAATCACTTTTTAAAATAGTTTCCCTGGGGGTGAGTTTAACAATGGACAGAAATCTTGTAGCACATGTGCACACCGCAGACTGTGCTGTTACTTATCATAAGTACTGATAAATTATAAAATTAAGCAAGATGGACAACATATCAGATGTTATTTTGTACTATGTATATGTTGTGGACATGACGAGCGAAGCTCTTCGGCATCTCACCATGTCATTTAAGTCCTTCAGACTTTTTTTTTTAGTAAATGCTTTGGTGGGGCATGAGCTTGGCTAAAACCTTTCAGCTTCTGGGGGAGCTCCCCCAGATCCCCCGCCTTTATATATATATATATATATATATATATATATATATATATAATAAATTTTTTTGCCTTACAGCTTCTTGGGGGGGAGCTCCTCTCCCCCACCTTTTTAAGCATTTTTCTTTTTTGCCTACAATATGGCCAAATTATCTCAATATTGTCATATCAATATGATATACAATATGACTATAGTTTCACACAAAGTGCAGCAACAGTGACATTTACACATTCTTAAACAAAACAGTAATAATACTACACTCATTTTGCACTCATCATAAGCTTAGGATACAGTGCCCTCCAAAAGTATTGGAACCCATGGTATTTCACACATATGTTAGAAAGATTAAAAAAGAAAATAAGATTATAAAATCAAACCTTCACTGTGCCTTGTGAGCAGCCACTCTGCTCTGTGTCAGCCTGATCCCGTCAGATCTCAGAAGCTTAAGCAGAGCAGGGTCTGGTTAGTACTTGGATGGGAGACCTCTTTGGAACACCAGCGGCTGTGTGTGTTTCTCCAGGCAAAACTGGAGTTGCGTCAGGGAGGGCATCCGGCGCAAAACTTCTGTCAATTACCAATACGGATCTGTTTGTATCCACTGTGGCGACCCCGAACGAAACCGGGAGCAGCCACATGAACAACTGTGCCTTGTGAAAGAATCACTACAATGACCGATCCAAGATGGCGGCCGCATTTCTTGCGGCACAGCAACCAGTGCGGTGCCTACTCTTCTTTATAATGTCTGTTTGTCTACCTTCAGTTTGTGGCTTTTTCCCCACTGCGGAGATTTTTTTGTGCCATCTCTGGTTTGTGCCTTTGTCCACCATAGAGCAAGCCTCGTGCCGCTGCGTGGTGCTCTGCTCATATCCTTGCACTTTATTCTTTTATTATTGGAATTGAGTTTTGTTTGTGATTTGATCCATGTGAAAGACTGATAACCGGGACTTATTCTCTGGAAAACACAGTACTCTTCAGTTTCTGGTAACTTTCTGTGTCCTCTCTGCAGGTGATGATGGTCCAGACTGTCCCGATGCTGAACTTTATTCTGAAGCCAGCAGCTTGATATCCGGCACCAAATACTCTCAGAGCAACTCCAGAATCTCCTCGTAAGACACACACACTTGTCCTAGTCTGCGCTCAGCAGCCACTTCATTAGGTGCATCTGGATTAGAGTAATGAGTTGAGCCTCGTTTTGAAGGGTTCGGAACCACCGTTATTCTTCCTTGGGATGGATGGAACAAGGTGCTGGAAACTCTCCTCTGACATTTTTGGGGAATTATTGACATAATAGCAAGTGTATTTCAGTATGACAGATAGAAAATGTGACACTTGATGAGTCTGGGACAAAGGAAAATTGTGCCATCTGTGGCTGTGAGAGCAGCAGTCTCACACTGTGATGTTTTTCCTGATAGACAAACAGGATGTTGTTTCCCCTTTAACGGTGGGAAATGTCAGAAACCTTGAGATAAACTATTTTAATGCAGAAATACTCTGTTATATCAAACAAGTAAACAAATTTTTTCCTGTACATTTTTATTCTAAAAGGTTTATTTCTCTTTATTATTGCAGGAGGTCATCAAAGAACCGGAGGAAGGCTGAGCGTAAGAAGCTCAGCCTGAAGGAGGGCAGCCCCATGGAAGACAGAGCACTGATGTATGCGATGAGTGACATCATCACCACAGTGGACAAGATGCGAGGTACAGTGTTAGCATTAGCTGACACAAACAGCTCATCAGGAGAACTGGCTTTGCCCTGGGGGTTGAGCTAGAGTCTGGTGGAGGTGTCAGAGAGGAGGATGTTGAGGAAACTGCTCACCATCCGGGACAACACCTCCCACCCCCTGCATGCCACACTGATGTCCTGTCAGAGCACCTTCAGTCATAGACTGAGACCACCGAGGTGCATCACCGAACAGCACAGGAGGTCTTTTCTGCCTGCAGTCAGACTGTATAATTCCTCCCCCTTCTGCAGGATGAGTTTTCGCTATATGCAATATTGCGGAAAATCTTGTGCAGATGTGTTTAAGAAATTGTTTACTGCCACTGTTTCGGTACTCTGGCAAAATAATTTCCTTTGGGATAAATAAAGTTGATCTTATTAAAAAAAAAAAAAAAAAAAAAAAAAGAAAATAGCCCATGCTGCTGTTCAGGCACAATCGCTATCAGTGGTGGGAGACTTTTTTAGCTTTTATGGCAATGTTCCCTGAGAATAGTTTGTGGAAAGTTTAGATAATAAATTGTCATTTGCAGACAATGGTTAAAAAAAAGAACACAAAGAATAAAGCAGATCCAGGGGTCCGGTGTTAGAAAGTGTTATTTTGGAGAAGCCACATGCAGTCATCATGTAACAGACCTGAATTTGTCTCTCTTTGAAATACTGATGTGTGTATTATTAATTGTGCGCCGTTGTCCCGCCCACAGAGGAAGTGCACAGCCTGCTGAAGGCTCTGGTGCTGTTTCAGTTTGACGGACAGGCCGAGAGGCTGCAGCTGACCTACGAGGCGGCGCTGCAGATGATGGAGGCGGCACTTCCTGAAGTGTGGCAGGACGGCCTGCAGCGCAGCCAAGACCCGGTAGCGACTTGTGATCTAATATTTAGTATTATTAGTCACAGTAAAACACTGTTGAAAACATGAATCATGGAAACTGTCACATCTGCAAATACACAGAATTTGGTGACTGGTAGGTCACGTGATCACACCTGTCCCCCTTTTCATGGTTTATGATTAAACTTTTGAGTGGAGTAAATTTCAGCGCTAATCCAAATCTCCTCCCTTAAAAAACAAACAGTGAATAATAATCTACAGTATTTTCACCTTATGACATCACAAACAGGCTTTCATACTTGCCAACACATTTCTGAAACTTGATTGGTCAATTCCACATTCAGCATTCACTTACAGTAGTGTTCAGAATAACAGTAGTGCTATGTGACTAAAAAGATTAATCCAGGTTTTGAGTACATTTCTTATTGTTACATGGGAAACAAGGTACCAGTAGATTCAGTAGATTCTCACAAATCCAACAAGACCAAGCATTCATGATATGCACACTCTTAAGGCTATGAAATTGGGCTATTAGTAAAAAAAAAAAAAATTAAGGTAGAAAAGGGGGTGTTCACAATAATAGTAGCATCTGCTGTTGACGCTACAAACTCAAAACTATTATGTTCAAACTGCTTTTTTAGCAATCCTGTGAATCACTAAACTAGTATTTAGTTGTATAACCACAGTTTTTCATGATTTCTTCACATCTGCGAGGCATTAATTTTGTTGGTTTGGAACTAAGATTTTGCTCGTTTACTAGTGTGCTTGGGGTCATTGTCTTGTTGAAACACCCATTTCAAGGGCATGTCCTCTTCAGCATAAGGCAACATGACCTCTTCAAGTATTTTGACATATCCAAACTGATCCATGATACCTGGTATGCGATATATAGGCCCAACACCATAGTAGGAGAAACATGCCCATATCATGATGCTTGCACCACCATGCTTCACTGTCTTCACTGTGAACTGTGGCTTGAATTCAGAGTTTGGAGATCATCTCACAAACTGTCTGCGGCCCTTGGACCCAAAAAGAACAGTTTTACTCTCATCAGTCCACAAAATATTCCTCCATTTCTCTTTAGGCCAGTTGATGTGTTCTTTGGCAAATTGTAACCTCTTCTGCACGTCTTTTATTTAACAGAGGGACTTTGCGGGGGATTCTTGCAAATAAATTAGCTTCACACAGGCGTCTTCTAACTGTCACAGCACTTACAGGTAACTCCAGACTGTCTTTGATCATCCTGGAGCTGATCAGTGGGTGAGCCTTTGCCATTCTGGTTATTCTTCTATCCATTTTGATGGTTGTTTTCCGTTTTCTTCCACGCGTCTCTGGTTTTTTTTGTCCATTTTAAAGCATTGGAGATCATTCTAGATGAACAGCCTATAATTTTTTGCCCCTGAGTTTAAGTTTTCCCCTCTCCAATCAACTTTTTAATCAGACTACGCTGTTCTTCTTAACAGTGTCTTGAACGTCCCATTTTCCTCAGGCCTTCAAAGAGAAAAGCATTTCTACAGGTGCTGGCTTCATCCTTAAATAGGGGACACCTGATTCACACCTGTTTGTTCCACAAAATTGACGAACTCACTCACTGACTGAATGCCACACTACTATTATTGTGAACACCCCATTTTCTACAGTTTTTTTACTAATAGCCCAATTTCATAGCCTTAAGAGTGTGCATATCATGAATGCTTGGTCTTGTTGGATTTGTGAGAATCTACTGGTACCTTGTTTCCCATGTAACAATGAGAAATATACAGTGGTCCCTCGCTATAGCGTGGTTCACCTTTCGCAGCCTCGCAGTTTCGCGGATTTTTTTTAGTGCAATTTTGCATGCTGCTTCTTTTTTTAACAGCGCATTGTGTTCTGCGTCCTCATCAGGCAGGCCGGTCGGCATCACCGCGATTGCTCTCACTGCCTCCGCGGGCCCCACTGTCTGCTGTGCTGAGTTGCAGCCAAAATCTGGCAACAGGTCCAGAGACTACGCTCGCTGTTTTGATGCAGAGCGCTCCAGCAGCCCGCAAGGATAGAATTCAGCAGCGCTGCATGGTCTCGGTAACCGCAGCCGCAGAGCTCTGTGGTCACTGAGAGAAGTTTTTCTTTTTAAAGACTTGGATTCTTTGCGGGTCCCGCATCCGTCCCGCAACGGTAACACCGGAGGCAGTGAGCGAAGGGAGAGCACGCACATTGTGTTCTGCGTGTGTCTGTTTATAAGAATCTTCTCGCCCAGAAGAAAAAAAGAGCGCCAACAACTACCCATAACTGTGTTCTTCACTCGGAAAAAGACACCTACACTGAGGTGGTTAGAGGAACTGTGAAATACTAGTCAGTCACTATTAATAAGTTCTTATGTGTCCAACCTTGTAGGTTGATCGTTAAAATTAAATTTGTTAGTTCTAAAAGCCATCATAATTATTTATAGGAAATGTTCTGTTTTTATTTCTCAAACAAATGTTGGGGCCTGAAAACAGGTTTTGATCTTTGGTTTCATTCTACTGGTCTTATTCTTCTACTAAGGTTTGAACTTAGTGTTTACACAGGAGAGAAAAGTGAGAAATGTGTGTAGTGAGGGGTTTTACAGCCTTAAAACATCTATAATAATTGTAAAAAATAATGCTGACTACTTCGCGAATTTCACCTATCGCGGGCTATTTTTAGAACATAACTCCTGCGATAAACGAGGGACCACTGTACTGAAAACCTGGATTAGTTTTTTTAGTCACATAGCACTACTATTATTCTGAACACTACTGTATGTTGAGACTAAATGTATAAAAACTGATCTGATGATGCTTACTGACTGCATGTGAGAGATTTATTAGTCTGTCTGGGTGACAAGTTAGTTTGATTTTTTTTTTTTTTTTTTTTTAACTCTCAGATCACGGGTCCAAACTCGACTGCAAACAGCATCATGGCTTCATTCCAGCAGCAGCGACCTGCAGCTTCACAGCAAGGTCAGCATCATCTACAGCAACAAAACTATACACACAAGCTGGTCTGGTTCAACTAATTTTAATTTTAGATGCACAAATGACTAAAAAAAAACCTCTTAAAATCTAAATCACAATTTTTTCCAATTCACTTCTCGTTTTTATTTCTGTTTGTAGATTCTGATGTCATAACACCACCAAAGATGAGAAACAGCGTTAAGTGGAAGCTTGATATTATTAAGTAAATTTTCTTTTATGGGTTTTTTGTTGTTTTAAACTGTAAATTTGAAGGTAATAAAGTTCTAGTTTAGTGTCTGTTTTGGTCAGATTCTCATTTGCTTTAGTTTAGAAATCAAACTGTCTATTTCCAGTCAGCTTTTGCCTTCAGTTCAGTTTTTTTCCAGTTTGCATAAGGTTCTGCATCCATGTGAGCGGTGAGTACAGAAATGACTAGAGTGCTATACGTACACAGACCTCTGCCAACCCTTACATCTAGGGCTGGGTATCAATCAAAAATTTTCGATACTGGTACCAATTTTGATACCTTCACTTCGATATCGGTTCCTGAACGATACTTTTTTCGATACCCATTTTATAAGATCAATTCTAACAAAAAGAAAATGACATTACACATAGTACAAATCTTGAGTTTTATTTTTCAGCTTTGGTAATTTTCTACTCAAGCAGTTTTGTTACAGACAAAATAAGCAACAAATAATTTCCAGTGCAAAACAACACTTGAAAACACTGTAGTTTTTGTCAAAAGCATTGCCTTTCAGACATTTTGGCATGAATGTGAGCTGAGCTCAGCCTGCTGCTGCACATCAGCACAGAACGTCTCATTTTGGGAGGAAAAACTTTTGATCGATTGCAGTTTATTGTTTGTATCACATTTGGAAAGAGGTGTCATTTGATTTAAACAGCATTTCACTTTTAAGTTATTAATTCTGATCGGACTCGCTTTCTAACGTGATTTGCTCGGCAGAGAGCCGAGCAGCGTTTGTAGAAGTTTGAACGGAACGTTTTTCTCGCAACAAGACAGGAGTCCTAGTTAGTGACTTTAATCTGCACAAAAGTGACTCACAATCGACATATTTCTTAAATTTTATTTTATTTTTGTCTTTGTGGATCATGAGATTTATTTTCATCATGTGCAAAATGCTGAAGAATTGACTGCCTGTGATAAACACTGACATGAATGAATGAGGTACTGTGACTCTTTCAACTTTTAAAATAAATTAATTTCCTTGTGGTGCAAAGTACCGGCATTCTCTGGTTCAGGCTGAGAAACGCATAAAACACAGAGGGACGTCTTTAAAAATGCTACATTTCTTCAGCCAGAACAAGGAACTAAAGTATTTTCAGATGTCGCTTTCCAAACTCAGAACGCTTTATGTGGATAAGATTTCGTCAGGCTGTAATGAATCCGACTGAAACAAACAGCTCACATTAAGACATGGTTTTAATATTTGAAACAGTCTGAAGTGTTCACATGAGGACTGCAGCTTTCAGTTGTTCACCCAATCAGTGGACAGTGTTAATGGACATATTTTGACTTTTGAGTAACTTACAAGACTCATGTCACAATCATACCATAACATACCTACAACTTATTGCCCGTGTATATGGGACGTATCAGATGTTTTTGAAGTATGCTGGCATACATCGAAAATATTGTGCACTCCCAAAATATTTTGATGTACTTGCTATATTACAATGTATATCATCATGCTTCACCGTGCTCTTAACTTATACAACCCCTGGCAAAAATTATGGAATCACCTGTCTCGGAGGATGTTCATTCAGTTGTTTAATTTTGTAGAAAAAAGCAGATCACAGACATGACACAAAACTAAAGTCATTTCAAATAGCAACTTTCTGGCTTTAAGAAACACTATAAGAAATCAGGAAAAAAAATTGTGGCAGTCAGTAACGGTTACTTTTTTAGACCAAGCACAGGGAAAAAAATATGGAATCACTCAATTCTGAGGAAAAAATTATGGAATCATGAAAAACAAAAGAAAGCTCCGACACATCACTAGTATTTTGTTGCACCACCTCTGGCTTTTGTAACAGCTTGCAGTCTCTGAGGCATGGACTTAATGAGTGACAAACAGTACTCTTCATCAATCTGGCTCCAGCTTTCTCTGATTGCTGTTGCCAGATCAGCTTTGCAGGTTGGAGCCTTGTCATGGACCATTTTCTTCAACTTCCACCAACGATTTTCAATTGGATTAAGATCCAGACTATTTGCAGGCCATGACATTGACCCTATGTGTCTTTTTGCAAGGAATGTTTTCACAGTTTTTGCTCTATGACAAGATGCATTATCATCTTGAAAAATGATTTCATCATCCCCAAACATCCTTTCAATTGATGGGATAAGAAAAGTGTCCAAAATATCAACGTAAACTTGTGCATTTATTGATGATGTAATGACAGCCATCTCCCCAGTGCCTTTACCTGACATGCAGCCCCATATCATCAATGACTGTGGAAATTTACATGTTCTCTTCAGGCAGTCATCTTTATAAATCTCACTGGAACGGTACCAAACAAAAGTTCCAGCATCATCACCTTGCCCAATGCAGATTCGAGATTCATCACTGAATATGACTTTCATCCAGTCATCCACAGTCCACGATTGCTTTTCCTTAGCCCATTGTAACCTTGTTTTTTTCTGTTTAGGTGTTAATGATGGCTTTCGTTTAGCTTTTCTGTATGTAAATCCCATTTCCTTTAGGCGGTTTCTTACAGTTCGGTCACAGACATTGAGTCCAGTTTCCTCTCATTCGTTCCTCATTTGATTTGTTGTGCATTTACGATTTTTAAGACATATTGCTTTAAGTTTTCTGTCTTGACGCTTTGTCTTCCTTGGTCTACCAGTATGTTTGCCTTTAACAGCCTTCCCATGTTGTTTGTATTTGGTCCAGAGTTTAGACACAGCTGACTGTGAACAACCAACATCTTTTGCAATATTGCGTGATGATTTACCCTCTTTTTAAGAGTTTGATAATCCTCTCCTTTGTTTAAATTGACATCTCTCGTGGGGAAGAAAATACAGGGTGATTCCATAATTTATTCCTCAGACTTGAGTGAGTCCATATTTTTTTTCCCTCTGCTTGGTCTAAAAAAGTAACCGTTACTGACTGCCACAATTATTTTTCCTGATTTCTTATAGTGTTTCTTAAAGCCAGAAAGTTGCCATTTGAAATGACTTTAGTTTTGTGTCATGTCTGTGATCTGCTTTTTTTCTACAAAATTAAACAATTGAATGAACATCCTCCAAGGCCAGTGATTCCATAATTATTGCCAGGGGTTGTACAAAACTTACCCATAACTTATTAGACATATGCCAGTATTTTTAATACATTTGGCATATGCTGGCTAAATCATCAAGGTATGACAGGTGTAAAGAAGTGGAGCTTGTTGAGGGACAAATTGATCCAGAAAAAGCAATTGTTCCTAAATGGTAAATGGACTGCATTTATATAGCGCTTTTCCATCCGCATCAGACGCTCAAAGCGCTTTACAGTTATGCCTCACATTCACCCCAATGTCAGGGTGCTGCCATACAAGGCGCTCACTACACACCGGGAGCAATAGGGGATTAAAGGCCTTGCCCAAGGGCCCTGAGTGATTTTCCAGTCAGGCGGGGATTTGAACCCATGATCTTCTGGACTCAAGCCCAATACCTTAACCACTAGACCAATTTACTGCAGTTCCTGCGGTAAATTGCATTAAGATGCCCATCAACATGCACAACGACGTCACTGCATGGCCACAGAGTTACAGAATTGTAGAACCATAAATCAGGCTTTAGGATTTTAAGGTACCACTCTGCAGCGGACTTAGAAAAAAGAGCCAAATGTAATCTTTTTAATGCTTATTTAAGCCAGGCTTTTTTCTTTTTTTTTCTTTCTTTCTTTCAGATGAAGTTTTGCCCCGGCCATTAAATGAGACAGGTCCCGATTCAAGGTCAGGTGTTTAATCAAGGAAATACGTAAGCCTAATTGGTGCTCATGATTCCCTGGAAATTGCTCTGCGTCTCCTGACTGTAACTAATCTGTTACATATAACGGATTTTGTCCGTTTTATAGGGATTTCAATTATAATGGACAAAATTTGCTCCTCCACCTGAATCATTATATGTGAGTTTAACTGTACCTCAGTGCTGAAAACTCCAGCAACTGAAAGAGTCCAAGGTGGTGTCCATGGATCACCTGGCTGCAGCAGGTGGATGGCGACCTTCGGGAGGTGGGGTTGCCAGTCAAGAGCCAGTGTGTTGGATGTGGAGGTAGTCCAACGATGCCCTACAGAGTTTATGTTCCACTCTTCAGGGTAGAACCAAGAAGGTCAAAAACAGAAAAGAGAAGATGGAGTTGTCTCTCAACTTGTTGAACTGATCCCAGTTCTGCATTGGACTCAGGATGTTCTCATTAGCATCACACCCTCTTTGCCCATTTGGCGGCGGCAGCACGCCTTTGGTTTATTGCCTTTGTGGAGACACGAAGCTTACGCAGTCGCAGCCGTCGCAGTTTGAGCTGCAGGTCCTGCGGGAGGTTTTCCTTCTCTTCCTTTCGACTTGGGTTTGGCATCCTGGTGAGGTGGAAGTCACAGATTGTGGGGTAGTGGTCGTACATGACCTGGCAGGTCCGGCTGGAGGGGTAGTAGCCCTCCGCGCTAGCCGTCACCAGATATTCACCAGGATTTAAAAGTCGCCAGTAGTCACCGTCTGTCACTGTGGAAGAAGTCGAACCAGTGAGTAGATTTAACACTCGTGGCGACAAATGTTTTTAGATAAGACATCAAGGTCACACAAGTTCATACGGCATAAATCTACAAAATAAAGATGTATTTTACAATGTTACACAAAAAAACTACTGGAATTTATTTTATTATTATTATTATTTTTTTTTTTTTTAGTCTTCCCTCGTGCGGGCAGTCAGTCAGTCATGTGAAATTTTACTTGTAAGCAACATAACTTCAGTTGTGCTGGCCTGATTGTCACCAAACCTGGTTTATGCATTGTGACCTCAAGAAGCCTACAGCTTTTAGGATCAAAAGATCAAATGTCGAGGTCACTGGAACGTGTGTTATGTATATCGACCATAAGAAGGCTGTTGAATTTCTGGTCAAAAGGTCAAGGTCACTGAACTGTGCTTTGTAAAAGCCGTCTGCAGAAAAGCATCAATTCTCAATCATAAGCTTGTCAAAGTTTGTGCGCCGTAGGTTAGTGCAGACAGTGCGCTTGTTCGATAGAGCAGGACATCGGCACAAAAGAGGTTGTTTTTTTCCAAAAACTAAAATTATTTTACATTTTACAACTCTTTAAAAGCAAATTTGGAGACAGGGACAGCGTCACTATTCATTCAACTTTTGAAATACGGGCAGTAAAGAACACAAGAACAGCTAACCCACAGCAGTGAACCCACATCCAGGTAAAACACAACTGATCATCATCAGTGCACATATGGATGTGCATGGTGAATGTTGCACATGAACAAGCAAGATTCACAAAGGGGCATGGCACAACAGACCAAAAAAACGCCAAACTCATAGATCTGTCCTTTTGTTTTGTGGACGGTGGAGAAGTGTTTGATGTAGATCAACATCACAAACCCCATCTAACACGAGACGAGATGACGTTAGTACGGCTAACGAAGAATCTGTAATGGGGCCAATCAGACAAAGTTCAGACTGACAGAAAATTTCAGTTACTACCAATTCGTGGCACGAGACTGGATCTGATCGCTGCAGTTATCTTATGTGTTCCAATGGTGAAATATAAAAATATGAGAGGGGAAGAAATTAAATTCTTAAATGTTATTAAAATGGTATTCTCATAAATGCTATGCTAGAACTTTTAAACAGTTTTAAATATTTATTTCGGAAAACAGAAAAGAATAAGAGTGAATCTGGTTAATTTCAGAATTATTTAAAAAAAAAACCTGCATAAATTTACCTGATCTAATGTGATGATCAATGTCATCGACCTTAATGATGGCGTCTGCTACACCGGCCCCCGTCTCTTTGTCCCGAATCACACCTTTAATTCCTCGATGAACCTGAAAAGAATTATTAGCCTCGCCTCAGTACTGCAGACATAAAAGCAAGTTTTTGGCAGCAGTTAGATGTTTTAAGAGACTTGAACCTTTCTGAGAACATAAATATTTCCGACAAAAAAGGGGCCTGCTGGGAAAACTAAACTGTGCAGAGCAGAATTATTGTAAAGCTAATCTGGAACAAATCATGCACTTAAAATTTATACAAAGCTGAAGGGTTTTGGCCATGCTAATGCTCCCCAGAAGCATTTACTGAAATAAAGTCTGAAGGACCTAAGTGGCATGATGAGATGTTGAGAGCTTCACTGTTCTTGTCCGTACATATTAGAGCATTTTTAATATTGTTGCATTAATTTTCAGTTTCACTTTCACTTCACATTTTTTGCATGTGAATATGCTTCCTACGTGCATGTTTATATGTCTGGCAATTAAAAAAAAATACATATAGAAAGACGTAAAGAGCAGGAATCTGCCGGGATGACGTGGACCCATCAGACCTGTTCCATGTAAATCAGCAGAGACTCTCTGTTGTTTTCCCACTCCACAGGAAGCTCGCTGGCATGAGGAAATTTATCACAAGACAATTCCACTGTCACCTCGAAGCAGTTGGTGTGCAGGTAGCTGAAATCATTCATGCCTGTAAAAAAAAAACCCGCACAGGAAACGGGTGAAATAAAGACTTGTTTCTGATTTTATTTTCTTCTGTCATAGGATCAGAATGTTTTGTGGGAAAATTAATAACTGCTAATTTGTTACAAAATTAATTATGGATCATTTTGAGATCTTGAATTCATTAATTAATGGGCAAATTATTCTGTCCATAAATGGTTAATTGCTGCAAATAAATTATTTTTTTCCCCACAGTGACACTTCCAGGGCTCTGTACCATATATAGTACCTGCTATTTAAAATGATCTTTAAATTGTGTTTAAAGTTTTTTTTTTGTTTGTTTTTTTTTTAAAGGCAGTAGGTGTCAGTATGTAGCTGTATTGATAATGTTGAATTCTTCCTGTTCATATGTAGAGCTTCAATTCAGTTTCAATTTATTTTCATTTATATAGCGCCAAATCACAACAGAGTTGCCTCAAAGCGCTTCACACAGGTAAGGTCTAACCTTACTAACCTCCAGAGCAACAGTGGTAAGGAAAAACTCCCTCTAAGGAAGAAACCTCAAGCAGATCAGATTCAAAGGGATGACCCTCTGCTTGGGCCATGCTACAAACATAAATTACAGAACAATTCACGGACAAATATACAAGAAATGCTATTGGTGCACAGGACAGGAGGATCGCCAGCACGAATACAACTCCCATCTCTGGATGGAGCTGCACCTTAAACAGAGAGAAAAAAACAGAATCAGGCATCAGAAAGACAAAAAATACTGTATAATTTGCCAGCATTAAACAACAAGAAAAACAGAGAAATACTAAGGTGATCGCCGGCCACTAGCCCTAAACTTCACTAAAAGACCCAGAATTTAGGTAAAGTTGAGGCTGCAGCCCACTCCAATGACTAATAAATGAATTAAAAGAGTAAAAAGCGTAAAACAAAACTGTATAAATACTGTATATATAAAAACAAAACAATATAAATTTTGTTCTTTTGTGTGTTTATGTTCAAAATAAAGAATTTAATTGGAATTCAATTAATGATCAATCTACATCGTGCGGGAATGAGGCCGCACACTTGTACTTTTGTTTTCTATCCATACATAGGGCCAAAATTATGTTTTGACGTAACAATATGAAACTGTTTCTGGTTCCAAAATATTTATAATTATGTATGGTTAGCATAAGTATTAGGGTGCATAGTAGAAGTCACGTTTCTTTTTTTTTTTTTCTTCTTTTTTTTTTTTTTTTTTACTAATTTTGGAGATCCTGCGGCTTATACTCCGATACGACTTATATACCAAAATAAATAAATAAATAAAATAACAGTCATGGTTAATAAGAAAAAATATGACTATTTATGTCAGACTTTCCCAGGAATCAAAGCACTAAACAAAATACTAGTAAAAGAATAAATACCAATAACACAAAGTACATTACAACAATGTGCAAAAATCCCAAATTAAAGCGCTGATAAGACAGGAAAAAGTGTGACTTAAATACGGTTTTGTCTGCTTCAAGAGGCATTTTTAACAGGTGTGACTTATACTCTGAAAAACATGGTATGCATTTTATACTTGAAGTAGAAAAATAAACTAAATGTGTTTAATATGAGTGGGATTTTGCTCAAATGTCCAGCACCGTACCACGTTCAGCAATCGTTCACAGTTTGAGATTATGATAGACTCCACCTACTGGCTGTCAGATGAAACCGAACACCAGCCACATGGGACAGTTAACGGATTGGCATAAATAGCCACTTAAGAGCGAAAAAAAAGACACTTACTTCCTGGTACGTTGTGCCAGTTGGCTCCGTTGATAATGTTGTTGTATCTGAGGAAGTCCTTGTTGTGGCAGGGACGGCGATCTGGGTTGGACATCACCTGATTAAAAAGGTTTAAGCATTAAAATAAAAAAACATGTTTTTAGGGAAAACCAGGGATCATTTGTTTTGCATCTTTTAAGGTAGGAAGTCTTTTCAATTTCAATTTTTCAATTTATTTTCATTTGTATAGCACCAAATCACAAACAGAGTTGCCTCAAGACGCTTCACACAAGTAAGGTCTAACCTTACTAACGCCCAGAGCAGCAGTGGTAAGGAAAAACTCCCTCTGAGGAAGAAACCTCAAGCAGACCAGACTCAAAGGGGTGACCCTCTGCTTGGGCCATGCTACAGACATAAATTACCGATAATTAGATAGCGAACAAGATCCAAGCTGTCACAGGTGACCCCCATCTCCCCTACTTGCTTCCCTGAAGTTAATCTCTGATGGATGAGAGTGTGTGGTGGCAGGAGGATGAACCTGATTGGTGCTGGCGTACGCTGTGGCCAACCAGCGGAAGAAGCTCTCATCCGGAGTGGGCGTGTGCTGGTGCGGTGCCCAGTCCCGCGTCATGTCGAAGGGATATGTGACCACCAGCTCTCCCCCGTGGAGGTTTGCACTGAGAACAAAAGGGATGTTCTGCATCCAGTTGATGACTGCTCGGGTCTCTACCGCCACCTAGTGTTGGGGTTAGAGTTAGCATTCCCTAAAATGATAGTTCTGTTGCAAGAAGCAGTGAGTTCTACACATTTCAAACGTACAAAGGCGTCCTCGGAGGTGTAGTGCTCAGGGATGGGAAAATAGTGGTTGATGAGTTTGGAGCGGTCCGTCTCCAGCTCGATGGCGTTCCACATCACCGAGTTCAAGTCGGCAAAGTTGTGGTTCATGTCGATGCCCTCGTAGCTGTAACGGCCCCAAGCCCAGCCTGCCAGCTCTGAACCCTGCAGAGCAAACACACAGTTCATCACATACAAAGAGCTGAACGTGTTTCGTTTCCAACTCAAACTCATACTGGAGTGAAAAGTCGCACATTTACAAGAAAAATATTTGAGCTGCAAGGGACCAATTATAATACCCTGCTTCACCAGTGTGCAGGGTAAACATAGTAATTACAAGAAAAGATATGATCATAAGAGTATATGAACACTGTAATGCCTCGATGATCTGGTACTGATGTCCTATCCAACAGGCTCTGGACGTTGTATCTCAGATGACAATAAAATGTTCCAGAAAGTTGAGCAAGTTTTTTTTTTTTTTTTTTTTTGCAAATCTGCATCATACTTTGACATCACAAAGGGTCCTCCTCTGTTAGCTGATGGAGGTTATAACTGTTTCACCGGTGAAGATTTGCCCTCTGAGTCCCAGTCTTTAGTTTTTTTTTTTTTTTGCACTACCTTTTTAAAGGCCATCTCGTATCCGTCGGGGTTCATGGAGGGCAGCAGGTGGATGCGGGTCTCTTTGACCAGGTGGACAATCCGTTGGTTGCCCTGTTTGTACTCCTGACACATGTACTGCATCAGATTGAGGAGAAGCTCGCGGCCCAGTACCTCGTTCCCGTGCATCCCTGCAACATAGCGGAACTCCGGCTCTCCTGTTGGGGGAGGCACAGCAAGCACAAGAATGAAGCGACATTAATATTTAACCCAGTGTTGTTGTTGGTGTCCATTCGGCTGCTCCCGTTTCTGTTCGAGGTCGCCACAGTGGATACAGCCAGATCCACAGTGGTATTTAGCTTAAGTTTTATGCCGGATGCCCTTCCTGATGCAACTCCAGTCTTACCTGGAGAAACACACACAGCCGCTGGTGTTCCAAAGAGGTCTCCCATCCAAGTGCTCACCAGATCCTACACTGCTTAGCTTCTGAGATCTGACGGGATCAGGCTTAGACAGAGCAGACCGGCTGCATTAATATTTAACTCAATAATGATGGAAAATAAATCAGATGTAACGTAAAAGAGTAAAAACCTTGAACAAAGTAGCAACAACTGAACCAATTCCTTATAGACAGAATTTTTTTAGTGGCTCTACATTGGCTGAAGATGGACTTGGAGACACACCCATAAGCTTACAATTTACAGTTTTTGTAAAAATGTACTTGGAGATGACGTTTCAACACCAAAAGACAGAGGAGGCACTTAAAACTGGTGCTGCTTTCAATGGACCTCAGACATTTACCGTTAAAAGACACAATTACTTTGTTTTTGATCTTGGCATGTTTGATACACAGTGTGTGTGTGTGTGTGTGTGTGTGTATAAAGAAACATGAGAACAAAACAGGTGTACTTAACATTGTCTAGTACATACGGTAGTGTTCAGAATAATAGTAGTGCTATGTGACTAAAAAGATTAATCCAGGTTTTGAGTATATTTCTTATTGTTACATGGGAAACACCAGTAGATTCAGTAGATTCTCACAAATCCAACAAGACCAAGCATTCATGATATGCACACACTTAAGGCTATGAAATTGGGCTATTAGTAAAAAAAAAAAAAAAAAAAAGTAGAAAAGGGGGTGTTCACAATAATAGTAGCATCGGCTGTTGACGCTACAAACTCAAAACTATTATGTTCAAACTGCTTTTTTTTTTTTAGCAATCCTGTGAATCATTAAATAGTGTTTAGTTGTATAACCACAGTTTTTCATGATTTCTTCACATCTGCAAGGCATTAATTTTGTTGGTTTGGAACCAAGATTTTGCCCATTTACTAGTGTGCTTGGGGTCATTGTCTTGTTGAAACACCCATTTCAAGGGCATGATCTCTTCAGCATAAGGCACCATGACCTCTTCAAGTATTTTGACATATCCAAACTGATCCATGATACCTGGTATGTGATATATAGGCCCAACACCATAGTAGGAGAAACATGCCCATATCATGATGCTTGCACCACCATGCTTCACTGTCTTCATTGTGAACTGTGGCTTGAATTCAGAGTTTGGGGGTCGTCTCACAAAGTGTGGAACAAACAGGTGTGAATCAGGTGTTTCAATTTTGAGCTTGTCCACAAACTTTGTGGACAAGCTCAAAATTGACGAACTCACTGACTGAATGCCACACTACTATTATTGTGAACACCCCTTTTCTACTTTTTTTTTTTTTTACTAATAGCCCAATTTCGTAGCCTTAAGAGTGTGCATATCATGAATGATTGGTCTTGTTGGATTTGTGAGAATCTACTGAATCTACTGGTATCTTGTTTCTCATGTAACAATAAGAAGTATACTCAAAACCTGGATTAATCTTTTTAGTCACATAGCACTACTATTATTCTGAATACTACTGTACTACCCAACTGTTAGAAGTAGCTGAGCTACTTTTAGGGACACCACTCAGATGTACTACGTCACCATCTTACTTGTCCTTTGACCTGGATGCTAACATGATGCATATGTGTTTACCCACCTATGCAACAAAAATGTCGATTTTACAACTGCAAACTTTTTTAAAACTGTTTCAGATGTATATTTGTACAAAGCTACTGCCCATTGGACGACACTGCCATTTTCATCTATGTCCGTCATCTTCTTTGAATTTTCCCGGGAAGTTCCCAAGCTCCAGCTGCACTATGGATTAGCGCAGTACAGTCTGTTAGCGCACTACGGAGGTCGTAACATTCAACTACTAATAAATTCATCCTGAGTATGTGGATAGCCTATGAACTGTACATACTAATTTTTGCCAACTACTATATTGTACGTCAGTATGCGAATTTGGATGTAGCTACAGTTGGAAAACGGTTTCTGAATTACAGAGTAGAAATTCTGTCCTCTGTTGATGTTGGAAGACAGCAATTCTGACTTTCCAGTTTGAGTCTTGTGATGTCATAAAGCTGGGTTCTTGAAATGGAGAGAGAAAATGTGTGGGGGTGGAGAGTAATTGTGGGCCCAGATTTGCCTCTCAGTTTAATTAAAATCTGTCCTTTGTTGAGTTACCATGACAACAGACAGATCATATGACCTTCACCACAGTCTGTAAATTTTTGTAAATAACATTATTCACATTATTATTTATTTTTGTGTTTGTGTCAGAGTTGGGCAAACACTGTAGATTAGGGAGTACTGGTACAGGTCCAACTCCAGTCCTGCAGCTCATAGTGAGATGCTTCTTTGCTGCATCATCACATACGCGTATTCTCACTTCATCATAAGAACTGTTTTTTTTTTTTTTTAACTGCTTATTTGCTGACTTGAGAACTGCTTTAGTTTGACACATCAGGAGTGCTGAGCGTCGGTCACATGACCGACTTTCACTCACCAGGTGTTACTATTATACATCTAATAAGTCTAAATCTATTTTTAAACATTAATGTGTGACTCTAAAGTTGAAATGCTGTTAATATCGTGCTGCAGAAGTTAATCTGAGTCATCCCTCATCAAAGTATTTTGATGGGAATCTGCAGCCTTTCAGGTCGACTGACTTCAAAGCTTCGTGCTGCGTTCACATACGTTAGACTGGCGAGTAGTTCAGAAATTTCACACGTTCTCCTTAAAAATGTTCATGAGGTGCAGCTCGTTCCTCTGTCAAAGAGTTTCTGTTGCTCAAATTTAAGCACATTTGCAGCACAACACGTGGCGTTCCATAAATACTCAATGAGTCTTGCCTCAAAGAAGAAATACGGAAGTAAATCTGTGCCATCAAAGTTTGAATTTGAATTTTTAGGGCTGAATTTTTTTTAGCATCAAAATCAGTTTGAAGTTGAATTTGTTTAGCATCAAAATATTCAGCCTCAAAAAATTCAACCTAAAAAATTCAACTTAAAATAGAAAAGCAGGGAGAAGCAATCAATCATCCAACCTTCAGCAATGTATCACATCTTCTTCTTCTTTTGATTTAGTCTCTGTGTCACATGACCAATGGAGCAAAAAGTGATTGGCTGAATGTATTATGTCGTCTTGTTTCAATTTGATCTCGGTGTGACATGACCAATGGAGCAAAGCGTGATTGGAACGTTGGATGATTGAGACAGGGAACGATTGCTTCTCCCTGCTTTTCTATTTCTTGAGGCTGAGTGTTTTTAGGTTGAATTTTTGAGGTTGAAATTTTTTTAGGTTGATTTTTTTTTTTTTTTTTTTTTAGGTTAAATTTTTTTTTAGGTTGACATTTTTGAGGCTGAATATTTTGATGCTGAACAAATTCAACCTTACAAATTCAACTTCAAGCTCTGATTGTGATGCTAAAAAAATTCGGCCTTAAAAATTCAAATTGAAACTCTGATGGCACAGATTTACTTCCATACAGAAACAGGCTTTTACAATGGCCATGCCCGTCTGTCTGTCGATGGCAATATCTTCAAAACCAAGCAGGTACTTTCAAACAAACTTTGTGGACAAGCTCAGTGGAACATCTTCTCACAACATGGGTGAAGCCAAGGTCATAGCTAAAATAAGTCAATGAGCATATCGCATGAGGTACTAAAATCATTTTCTGCATCAGCTTCTGCATAATACATAACAAATGTATTAGACATCAACCCATAATTAGGTTTATCCAATGTTCTAAAAGAGGTTACTAGTGAAGACTGAACAATTTTATGTAAAATAAATCTGGAATTTGTAAAAATGTAGAAAGTCAAAATGTTTGGCAAAATTGCAGAGACTGACACTCATGACAGTGTGGAGACGTACCCCAGATTTAGAGATAACTATGCTTCTATTTCATTTCTACTGACCGCCAGAGGATGGTGCTTAGCACCTGGATAACTACATGTGCGCAGTACAGAGAGGTCGAGAATATATACCAACAAATAGTGCAGCAGATAAGGAGAAAAATACTTCAGTTATACAAAGAAACATAAAATTTGGCACACTTGCTCACTAGGACCAACTCTTTTGAAAAGTTTGGATAGCCACGCAAAATTTCAATATAGTCACCATTTTTTCAAGATGGCCGCCAGCTGTACCGATTTCTGTCATTTTTGGGGTATATATATTAAAAAAATACACATTCAAGTGTTCCATTCCTGTTCCACTTTGCAGAACAGTTAATTTAATAAGTCAGAAGTAATATATTTTTCATTATGATGAATTATATTTAACAAAATGACCATCGAGGGACCCTTTTGCTATGAGAAAAATCTCTAAAATCCCTTTCGCAAACTTTCATTTTTGTTTGTCTGGTAAGAGAACTTGGTTCTAGGATTTGTATTGGTATATATGATGCACAAACATATGGTGGTAATAAAGAAGATAGAAGCAAATCACAACAATGCATTTAAAATTTTAGTTCCGTTACGGCGTTGACGTATCCTAAATTATTTTGAATGCAAGAGTTGTGAGATACCTATAGATGCAATCTCTGCCTGTCATGAAACATTTTCAGAATTCATGAATGAAAAGATGGACTATAGATATCTAGGGAAAACAGAACTGATCCAGATGTGCATCATTGTGACACTGGCTCAATTTTGCAGTTACAAGCTGGTAAATATGCACTGTATGAGTGGCAGTCTTGCCGGACAATGATTTGATTTAGTGCACCTTTTGGAAGAAAAATATATTTACCACTTTCACTTTGTGCTGTTTTAATTGTATTCTGTAAGTACACTCAACAAAAATATAAACGCAACACTTTTGGTTTTGCTTCCATTTTGTATGAGATGAACTCAAAGATCTAAAACTTTTTCCACATACACAATATCACCATTTCCCTCAAATATTGTTCACAAACCAGTCTAAATCTGTGATAGTGAGCACTTCTCCTTTGCTGAGATAATCCATCCCACCTCACAGGTGTGCCATACCAAGATGCTGATTAGACACCATGATTAGTGCACAGGTGTGCCTTAGACTGTCCACAATAAAAGGCCACTCTGAAAGGTGCAGTTTTATCACACAGCACAATGCCACAGATGTCGCAAGATTTGAGGGAGCGTGCAATTGGCATGCTGACAGCAGGAATGTCAACCAGAGCTGTTGCTTGTGTATTGAATGTTCATTTCTCTACCATAAGCCGTCTCTGGACCGGCGTATACGACAGCGTGTACCAGTTCCTGCCAATATCCAGCAACTTCACACAGCCATTGAAGAGGAGTGGACCAACATTCCACAGGCCACAATTGACAACCTGATCAACTCTATGCGAAGGAGATGTGTTGCACTGCATGAGGCAAATGGTGGTCACACCAGATACTGACTGGTATCCCCCCCCAATAAAACAAAACTGCACCTTTCAGAGTGGCCTTTTATTGTGGACAGTCTAAGGCACACCTGTGCACTAATCATGGTGTCTAATCAGCATCTTGATATGGCACACCTGTGAGGTGGGATGGATTATCTCAGCAAAGGAGAAGTGCTCACTATCACAGATTTAGACTGGTTTGTGAACAATATTTGAGGGAAATGGTGATATTGTGTATGTGGAAAAGGTTTTAGATCTTTGAGTTCATCTCATACAAAATGGGAGCAAAACCAAAAATGTTGAGTGTATAAGCAAATGAACAATAAAAAAATGTATGAGCTCATTTATGTGGCTTGTGGGTTTGCAGCTGAAAAAAAAAAAAACTTCAGGCCAGATAGGAAGAAGATGTGTCCTTTTCCAAAAGACATTAGGCCGACTAACTCAGCAAACCCATACAAAAATCATAAGCTCATTCAGGAGACAGCTTACAGGTCACATTTGCAACTGCACAAGCTAGTCCGAGCCTGTAGCATTTGCACCTGCCACGGCAGCCAGAGTTGCACCCACATGTGGTGAGTTGTTCACAACTCTTTGCAATTGATGAGTTGGCTGTCCAGTAGACCAGGGGTGGCCAAGTTCGGTCCTCGAGAGCCACCTTCCTGACACTCTTAGTTGTCTCCCTGCTCCAACACACCTGAATCCAATGAAAGACTCGTTAGCAGACTTTTAATGAGCCTTTCATTGGATTCAGGAGTGTTGGAGCACGGAGACAACTAAGAGTGTCAGGAAGGTGGCTCTCGAGGACCGAACTTGGCCACCCCTGCAGTAGACCTTCCACTCATCACCTGCTTTCTCCCAGCCCCAATCAGATGGACTCTCTGCTTCTGGCTGACGTAGTATTGCCTGAGCCCATATGCATCCTGCCTGGTATGCTGCACGTTTGGTGTGTTGAAGCAGAGCTGCACTGGTAGGAGGGATGGCTTCATACGACCTCTGCTTCCTGGCAAACAGGTCAAGTCTGGCTTCATCTACACTGTCAACAGTACTGGATCTGTCATACATAAGAACTACAAACTTCTCCAGAATCTCAATGTCTGCATCCTCAATGGACGGAGGGTACTTGCTCAGTTTAGAAAATACTGGGGTAGCCTCTGGGAACATATCCCATGTTTGACAAGCTGTCTTCTTCCCTTTGTTTCTAAAGGCTGAGACCACATCACAGCCAGTGAAGGCATGGAAGAATGGCATTCCTGTGGCCCTCTCTTGGCCTACATAGTCTGATAGGTCGTGGATGGGAATCCAGCGAAGGCTCGAACCTTGACCGAATGCCAACCACAACTGCTGCACACCCATACTATGTAGAGTTGAGAAGACACTCAAGCCAATGACCAGCACATCTGTATCATTGGCTTTGATCATGACAGACTTGCTGCCATGGCTCTATAAAACCAACAAAAAAACTCAAATACAGGGCCAGGAGGGCATAACTGACGTGATCAAAACTTCATGGTGGCCATCTTGAAATTTTGAGTGGCCATCCAGTGAAAATGATGACTTAACCTATGAAGAAGTTATGTAGAAAATTTCATGTTTCTTTGTATAAGTGAAGTATTTCACTGAAAAAATGAATTTATCTGCTGCACTAAAAGTCACGCCATTGGATGTGACCTGGTTGTCTTTATAAAGCAGACGTACCCGGTGCTCATTTCTTTTCTACATTCTCACTTTCTGAAGAGGTTGAGATTAAATTTATCTGTGATTGCCGCTCTCGCTTGTAGCCTCGCAAACCACTTTGGGTTGGAGCTACATACACTGCACAGCTTCACTGTTTTGTATTCTTCAGATTCGCCTGTCCTGAGTACACCTTCCTCACCAGGTGCGCCCTTCACCGCTGCCCTGCTGGGTATTTTCCTCTGTGTACAGTTGAAGTCACTAACTGCTAACCACTAAGCCTTACAGCTGTGTTGTTTCGACGAAGACTGGCTACTTGTTTAGTTGTGTCGCTGACCCTGTTAAATACGTGGTAGTGTGTGTATCAGAACCAGTATAGTGTACTGTGTTGGGCTTGCTGTGAGTGTTTTCCACTCCTTGAAGTACTTTCGTCTGCACTGCTGCCATTTTACTAAGTTCAACAGCTCCGCTAGCAGCTGTTGTTGTCGTTGATGTAAGTGATTCCCGTTAGACCTGTCTCTGGTTAAACTGTTTTGTATTGTTTTGGCTGTGAGTGATTCACGCTCCGTGCCTTGTATTAGCACTTAGGCTGTGAGTATTTAGGCTGTGTGCATCGTGTTATTACTGTGGCTATGAGTGATTCGCACTTCGTGCCTTGTGTTACGGGTGTGGCTGTGAGTGATTCACGGTCTGTGCCTTGTGTTACAGCTGTGGCTGTGCATGATTCACGCTCCATGCCTTGTATTAGCATTTACGCTGCGAGTGATTCATGCTCCGTGCCTTGTGTTATGGTTGTGGCTGTGAGTTATTCACGCTCCGTGCCTTGTGTTATGGCTGTGGCTGTGCGTGATTCACACTCCGTGCCTTGTGTTATGACTGTGGCTGTGAGTGATTCACGCTCCGTGCCTTGTGTTACGGTTGTGGCTGTGAGTTATTCACGCTCCGTGCCTTGTGTTATGGCTGTGGCTGTGCATGATTCACACTCTGTGCCTTGTATTAGCATTTACGCTGTGAGTGATTCACACTCCGTGCCTTGTGTTACGACTGTGGCTGTGAGTGATTCACGCTCCGTGCCTTGTGTTACGGTTGTGGCTGTGAGTGATTCACGCTCTGTGCCTTGTGTTACGGCTGTGGCTGTGAGTGATTCACGCTCCGTGCCTTGTGTTACGACTGTGGCTGTGAGTGATTCACGCTCCGTGCCTTGTGTTACGGTTGTGGCTGTGAGTGATTCACGCTCTGTGCCTTGTGTTACGGCTGTGGCTGTGAGTGATTCACGCTCCGTGCCTTGTATTAGCATTTATGCTACGAGTGATTCACGCTCCGTGCCTTGTATTAGCATTTATGCTACGAGTGATTTACGCTCTGTGCCTTGTGTTACTACTGTGGCTGTGAGTAATCACATTCGTGTCTTGTGCTAGTACTTACACTGTGTGTGATTCACGCTTTGTATTGCTATCTGTAACCGTCAGGGCTTGTGTTAGCCATCTGCGCGCAATTCACAATGATGTCAGAGACTTTGCTGCATGGCTGTAGTACCTGTTTGGCTTCTTTGAGCCCAGGAGATGGACATACGAGGGCTGTCAATAAAGTATAGTCCTTTTTATTTTTTTCAAAAACTATATGGATTTCATTCATATGTTTTTACGTCAGACATGCTTGAACCCTCGTGCGCATGCGTGAGTTTTTCCACGCCTGTCGGTCACGTCATTCGCCTGTGAGCACTTGTGGGAGGAGTCGTCCAGCCCCTCGTCGGAATTCCTTTGTCTGAGAAGTTGCTGAGAGACTGGCGCTTTGTTTGATCAAAAATTTTTCTAAACCTGTGAGGCACATCGAAGTGGACATGGTTCGAAAAATTTAGCTGGTTTTCGGTGAAAATTTTAACAGCTGATGAGAGATTTTGAGGTGATACTGTCGCTTTAAGGACTTCCCACGGAGCGGGACGTTGCGCAACGCTCCCAGGCGCCGTCGTCAGCCTGTTTCAAGCTGAAAACCTCCACATTTCAGGTTCTATTGATCCAGGACGTCGTGAGAGAACAGAGAAGTTTCAGAAGAAGTCGGTTTCAGCATTTTATCCGGATATTCCACTGTTAAAGGAGATTTTTTTAATGAAAGACGTGCGGACGGATTGCAGCGTCAGCTCGCAGCCGCCGCGACGCTCCGCCACAGGAAAAACACCTCCGTGTTGATAACCATTTGTAAAGTCCAGGCGGCTTTTGATGGCTTTCAGTGGAGTGAGTATCTGAGAAATTGTTTAACAGCTGGGCATGTTCCAACTTGTCCTTAAGGCTTCCAACAGAGGTGTTTTTCCTGTGGCGTCGCAGCGGCTGCAATCAGTGTAGGGTCACTGATGACCTCCTCACCAAGAGCTATGACATACAGTGAGGAAAATAAGTATTTGAACATCCAGGTGTTAACACTTGTATACACTATGATTGGTCATCCGTGGTGTCACAGGTGTGACTGTTTTGGTATTATTACTCGAACTGCGCATGCACGAAGGGATCATTCAGTGTTTCCAGCACCGCCCTCTGGCGGTCAGGAGGGATGAAATGGAACCTTCATTGGCATTGCCATCAACTCCCTAACTATGACTGCATCGCCATCCCTGCAGAGAGTGAGCGATGTAATTCATCTCGTCTCACAAGTTCAACGGACTGTGACACTGTCTTTCGGTTTGCTCCTCCAGTTGATAGGAAAACTGCAGTGTCGCTAGTGGTACCTTTGGGACTTCTGTTCTTGCATCCCCTACAGATTTGGATCAACAACCTAGGCCTCAACTCAAAGATGCATCAGCACAGGCTTGTACAACTCTCCAACCAGTGCCTTCTGCACCTCAGACACTGGGGGAACATAGACTTCATCTGCAAGGGTGTCCCTCTAGGCTCCATCCCTTCTTGTTGAGAGGTGGTTGTTACAGATGTGTCACTCAAAGGTTGGGGGGCCGTGTGGAATCACAGAATGGTGAGGGGTGTCTGGAGTCCTCAGGAGAGACTTCAACACATAAATGTGCTGGAGCTTCGCGCTGTGCAACTGGCTCTCAAGCATTTCCTCCCGGTCCTGAGAGGAAGACATGTTTTTGTCCGGTTGAACAACACATCTACAGTCTACCACATAAACCATCAGGGGGCACCAGGTCCAATCACTCACTGGCAGAAGCTCGGAGGCTTCTCCTATGGGTGTTGGCTCACCTTCAAAGTGTCAGAGCAGTTCATCTGCCCAGCGTACAGAACGGTGTTGTGGATTTACTCTCCAGACAGAAACCACCACCGGGAGAGTGGGGACTGAACCTGGTTATTGTCCAGATGATCTGGCAGAAGTATGGCATAGCAGAAGTGGACCTCTTCGCTTCAAACACCTCGACACACTGCCCACGGTGATACTCCCTCTCGGAACCAGACAGCCCGCTGAGGCAGGATGCACTGGCTCACCCGTGGTCAGACTGCCTCCTGTATGCCTTCCCCCCTCTTCCACTGCTAATGTTGACACTGCACAGGATAAACCAGAGCAGTCATAGGGTGCTGCTGGTTGCTCCGTTTTGGCCGGGAAGGATTTGGTCTCCTGTGATTTGCAAGCTCCTCAAGGGGGAACCTTGTGCTCTCCCGGAGAGGAAGGATTTGTTGTCACAGCTACAGGGGAGGATTTGGCACCCTCATCCAGAACGCCTTCAATTGTATGTGTGGCCGTTGAAAGCCAGACTCCTTGTTAAGTTTGTGTGACCAGGCTGTTGTTCAGACTATCCTTAACGCACGTGCTGCTTCTACCAGGGCTTTGTATGGCAACAGATGGAAGCTGTTTGTCCGGTGGTGTGAGAACCAAAAGTTAGACCCAGAGAATTGCCCTGTGCCTATTCTACTCAAATATTTACAAGAACTGCTGGAGAAAGGACTTTCTGTTGCTACTTTAAAGGTTTATGTTGCTGCAATCTCTGCCCGGCACGTCTACGTTGATGGTCTACGTCGGTCAGTGGGTTCACATTCCTTAGTGTGTCATTGAAAGGTGCTCTACATTTGCGGCCTCAACGGCTTGCACGTGTACCTTCATGGGACCTTCCACTACTCCTGGACCATGTGCTGATCTTAAATGGGTGTCAGTGAAAACTACCTTTCTACTTGCAGTATCTTCGGCTAAGCGGGTGGGGGGGGGGCTCCATGCCCTATCGGTCACTGAGGACTGTTTACAATGGAATTCTGACAGATCTGGGGTTATGCTGTGGCCTAATCCATCCTTTTTACCCAAGAGAATTTCAGCCTTTCATGTTAACCAGCTAGTTTCCTTGGCTGTGTATGCCCCGCATTCTGATCCAGGATTATCTGTCTCAGGTTCCCTGTCTCCTGTCCGAATATTGAAGCAGTACATTAGTGCAACTGCTGGGATTTGGAAAACAGATGCCCTGTTTGTTTGTTACGGTGATCACATAAAAGGCTGTGCTGGTACGTGCCATTCCACCAGAGGGGTGTCCACATCCTGGGCTGCACTGAGAGGTGTTCCTTTGAGTGATGTTTGGCTTTATCCTGTACCTTCGCCGCAGTTACAGACTGAATGTGGCCGCTCCTCCGGCGGTGACTTCGGTGGTGTTGTCTGCCTCCACTCCCCACTGCTGATGTTAGGTGAGTGTGACTCTTCGTGACCTTTTTGGTATTAAGTCATCCAGGTGTTAAGCACCATCCTCTGGCGGTCAGTAGGAATGAAATAGAATGAGAGTTACAAATGTAACTAAGGTTCTATGAATTCCGGATGACCACCAGAGTTGCTTGTCACTCAGAGTCTTGCGAGTTCATTCCGAAAAGAAACAAGCACTGGGTACGTTTGGCATATAAAGACAAACAGTGACGTTACATCCAATGGCGTGACTTTGTTGGCATATATTCTCGACCTCTTTGTGCTGCGCACATGTAGTTATCCAGGTGCTAAGCACCGTCCTCTGGTGGTCATCTGGAATTCATAGAACCTTAGTTACATTCGCAACTCTCATTTGTATTTTTACCATAGAATGTAGAAACATTGGATAAGTTGAAAAATTTCCCTTTTAGGACGATGTGTATTTTTGTGGCCCCAATAACTTTCAGGATTCTGGGTGGGTTACAACTTGATTCACACATATACAACCCCTGGCAATAATTATGGAATCACCGGCCTCGGAGGATGTTCATTCAGTTGTTTAATTTTAGGAAAAAAGCAGATCACAGACATGACACAAAACTAAAGTCATTTCAAATGGCAACTTTCTGGCTTTGAGAAACACTATAATAAATCAGGAAAAAAATTGTGGCAGTCAGTAACTGTTACTTTTTTAGACCAAGCAGAGGGAAAAAAATATGGACTCACTCAATTCTGAGGAAAAAATTATGGAATCACCCTGTAAATTTTCATCTCCAAAACTAACACCTGCATCAAATCAGATCTGCTCATTAGTCTGCATCTAAAAAGGAGTGATCACACCTTGGAGAGCTGTTGCACCAAGTGGACTGACATGAATCATGGCTCCAACACGAGAGATGTCAAATGAAACAAAGGAGAGGATTATCAAACTCTTAAAAGAGGGTAAATCATCACGCAATGTTGGAAAAGATGTTGGTTGTTCACAGTCAGCTGTGTCTAAACTCTGGACCAAATACAAACAAAAAAGAAAAAAAGAAAAGCAATCGTGGACTGTGGATGACTGGATGAAAGTCATATTCAGTGATGAATCTCGAATCTGCATTGGGCAAGGTGATGATGCTGGAACTTTTGTTTGGTGCCGTTCCAATGAGATTTATAAAGATGACTGCCTGAAGAGAACATGTAAATTTCCACAGTCATTGATGATATGGGGCTGCAAGTCAGGTAAAGGCACTGGGGAGATGGCTGTCATTACATCATCAATAAATGCACAAGTTTACGTTGATATTTTAGATACTTTTCTTATCCCATCAATTGAAAGGATGTTTGGGGATGATGAAATCATTTTTCAAGATGATAATGCATCTTGCCATAGAGCAAAAACTGTGAAAACATTCCTTGCAAAAAGACACATAGGGTCAATGTCATGGCCTGCAAATAGTCCGGATCTTAATCCAATTGAAAATCTTTGGTGGAAGTTGAAGAAAATGGTCCATGACAAGGCTCCAACCTGCAAAGCTGATCTGGCAACAGCAATCAGAGAAAGTTGGAGCCAGATTGATGAAGAGTACTGTTTGTCACTCATTAAGTCAATGCCTCAGAGACTGCAAGCTGTTATAAAAGCCAGAGGTGGTGCAACAAAATACTAGTGATTTCTTCCTGTTAAAAGGGAGTTTTTCCTTCCCACTGTAGCCAAGTGCTTGCTCACAGGGGGTCGTTTTGACCGTTGGGGTTTTACATAATTATTGTATGGCCTTGCCTTACAATATAAAGCGCCTTGGGGCAACTGTTTGTTGTGATTTGGTGCTATATAAAAAAAAATTGATTGATTGATTGATGTGTTGGAGTGTTCTTTTGTTTTTCATGATTCCATAATTTTTTCCTCAGAATTGAGTGATTCCATATTTTTTTCCCTCTGCTTGGTCTAAAAAAAGTAACCGTTACTGACTGCCACAATTTTTTTTCCTGATTTCTTATAGTGTTTCTTAAAGCTAGAAAGTTGCCATTTGAAATGACTTTAGTTTTGTGTCATGTCTGTGATCTGCTTTTTTTTCTACAAAATTAAACAACTGAATGAACATCCTCAGAGGCCGGTGATTCCATAATTATTGTCAGGGGTTGTACTTGGCAACAACAAGCCAAACCTGTGTACCAAATTTAGCTGAACTGGGACTCGTAGGGATAAGTGGGCTTATTCAGACCCCAATCACTTTTAGGGTTGCAGCCTGATCTTGATAATAATGAAGTATGCACTACTCCACCCCCACCTGAACATGTATGCCAAGTTTCAAACAGATTTGCCCAGCAACCACTGAGAGATAGTCCAGAAACCTCCACATGACAGACAGACACAAAGATACAGACCAGAAATGATTATAAGATTGGGATTTAAAACTGGTCCATTGAGAACCTTAGACATGGAGACTCACCACTAAGAATTCTAATTAAATTAATTTTGTAATTTATTTTTATGGCTAATCATAAACAAAGCAAACAACCAAGACCTGTAAGCATCAAAGATTTAAATGAAAACAGTGTTACCCATATCCTATTATTATAGTTATTATTATGTAATCCAAGCCTACTGGAGAACAAACCTGCAAAATCTGAGTGACATAACATGCAACTTGTAGATACACTGAAGCAAGTAAGTACAACCCCAATTCCAATGAAGTTGGGACGTTCTGTAAAATGTAAATAAAAACAGAATACAATGATTTTCAAATCCACACTGCTGCAGGAGCAATAAAAGCATGTTTTCAGGCTCATCTGTTCACGACGAACACGTTAAAAATTCATGGTGGGAGTTCCTGAAACGACCTGGGGCCTTCTACGGACAGACACGACTTTCAGTCCGGGTTCTGTCCGTGTTGCTTTCAGGGCCACATGTTAAGAAAACTTTCCAATCTGCTGCCGGTGAGGCCAAAGCAAACATTTGTGCCGCTCTGAGCGAACGAGAGCCACCACTCCTCCGGACCAGTTTGTCTTTCACACAGCGCTGGACCGTTTGTGTGGTTTTTGGAGTGGACACAGGGGCCGACATGTCCCTTATGACCCTTTGACCACCCCCTCCCCCACCCCCCAACATCAGTCATGATATTAAAGCAATGCATTCCTAATTAGATTTAAATTTTTCTTCTGGTAGATCTTCCAGCAGAAGAGTTTTTGTTGACAGTGCACCTTGTTAACCCTTCACTCGTACAGGTACCTGCAGTACTTTACTCCTCACATCTCACCCAGTTCGTGTTTTCCCGGGTTGTCAGAGATCTCCATGACGTAGAGCTTCAGGCCCATGTGGCTCTTCCCAATGCTGTAGATTTTCGTGATATCAGGACACGCCTCGTGCACAGATTTCATGAGCTGGGAAAACAAAACCATTTGAATCTCCTCCTTGCTGAGTTTCTCAGACCACGCAGTGTGATTTTAGCTTTCTACACTCACGCCAGTACACGCACGCTCAACATTAATTTACAGCAGTAGGAAATCAAACCAGCGTTATCATCAGCATAGAATCTCACCTTCCTCATCTCCTTGTAGTTGTGGTGCCTGAAGTCCAGCTTGTCTTTGGACTCTGTTGGTTCAGTCTGCCACACATAGGCATGATTAGGATCTGAGACATAGGAAACGTACAAACCCAGTGTACTGCGTGAATTACTGGCCAACATTAAATGATGAAGAAGATTCATGTACTTGAATTCAATTCATGTGAATTTGTAGTTAAATTTTAAACCATCATAAATGGGACTTCTTATATTTTTATGACTTAGTCCAAATGGACCAGGATTGTGAAATAGGTAAGGCAGGTAAACTGACCTGGGAGTGTGCAGCCCAACACCTCGGCTCGCAGGCAGATGTCGCCCTGAGTCCCATTCTGGTACCATGTCTGTGGATTGATCCTGATGTAACGTGCGATCGTGGAAGTATTGAAAAGGGCGAGGACGGGCGTCTCTGTGTCCTGGTTTCCTTCAAATATCTGTGACATGTTCAAAAAGTATCACTTACATTGTGAGGGAGCCTGGCTGGTTGCCATCCAGGACGCAAGGTGGTTCCATGGTGTTGTGAATGTGGCTAGGTGCAGCACCAGAGCATGCTCCCAGACCAAAATGTCAAGACTAGGAACATTCATCACAACAGTTGCATGAGCAAGATAGCTCAAATTATACCCCCCCAAAATCTTGTACAATCTCTCCATTTTGTCCTGAGCCATTAAAATTACAGCTTCTGGCACACCTCTCACTGAATTTCTGGACTTTATTGGATTCTTGTTCATATGGGTCAGATTCCAGAAAAAGTAAGGTGTAGTTCTCCACGTTCTCTGCACGTAGTGAATCAAAAATGTTGGCTTTGTTATGTGGGCCGCTGAAGAGGAGGTACTGCTGGCCCACCACCACCAGATGGCGCCCTGCTTGAAGTGCAGGCTTCAAGCACGAGAGGGCGTCATAGTAATTGGGAGTGACAGCTGTCACTCGTCATCAGCACCAGCTGTCACTCATCCACATCACATCACCATCACCATAAAGGCCGGACTGCCACTCCACCTCCCCGCCGAGAAATCAGCTACCTTAGAGGTAATTTCTCTGCTGAACTTAACACTGACTTGTAGTCTGAACTTCTTTGCAGCCGTTTTCCTGTGGTGTTGCCTTATCTGTGGGATTGGCGTTTGGTGTGATCAGCGACGGCTTCGCTTCACACCCCAACCAGATAAGTGGTTAGACAGGAGCTGCACGAGTGTGTGATTGGAGGTGGAGGTGCTCCCTCCCAAAGGAACACAGACTGTGGGATTACTGCGTGTGCGTACTCACACTCATCTGTGCTGTTTTTGTTCTCTGCCAGCAGTGCCAGGTCTGACAGCTGGAGACGGTGGCCACCTGGGGACCCAGGACTTGGCGGCTCCGGTGTTCTTCAGATCCGTTGGCGGTGAGGGCCGTGTGGCATCCGGCTCGGTTCTGGACGGGAGTCTCCTGTCCTCAAGCCTGCCCACACGTCACTCAACGTGTAATTGACTGTAGTTCCAAACTTGTTATTGTCTGTATTCCGTTGTGCACAATTTACAACATTAAATTGTTACTGTTTGGCTTATCCATTGCCCGTTGATTTACGCTCCCTGTTGTGGGTCCGTGTTCCTACACTTTCATAACAGGATTTCTCGGCCAGCGTCATGGATCCCGAGGGGTGTCAACCATCGCTTGAACAGCCAATGGAAGAGCGAGGTGCACAGGCGCCAGCAGGAGGCGTGTTAGGTGAGCTGCAGCACATCTTAACCGCTTTTACTGCTCGGTTGGACTTAGTTACCGAGCAGAGCATTATTCTCAATCGAAGGATGGAGGCTCTCACCGCCCAGGTGGAAGCGCATGCTCCGCTTCAAGCGTGCTGCTGTCGATAAGACAGGGGTGTCGGAGCACAGTGAAGTATGCAGTCGACTTCCGCATCGCAGCAGCGCGAGCCAGCTGGAATGCTGTTGCGCTCCACGCCGCCTTCGTAAACGGACTGTCTCTGGTCCTTAAGGAGCACCTGGTGGCGAAGGACGAGCCGCGGGATTTAGACGGGCTTATCGACGTGGTTATACGGTTAGACAACCGATTAACAGAACACCGATGGGAGCGAGGCGAAGGGCGTGGTCAGGCACAAGCTGTCTCTCTTCCTCCCGGGTCCGAAAGGGAGCCGTCTTCCCCACGCTCCACAGCCAGGGCACTCCACGTGACGACAGCTCCCCCTGCTGACGTTGTTAGGGAGACGAGCAGGGCCAAAAGGCGATCAGATCAGAGACAAAGGAGGCTGGTCCGTGGGGAGTGTTTTCTCTGCAGCTCAACCGAGCACACACAGAAAAAATGCCCCAAACGGTCAATACAGCGGCACTCGTCCTTAGAGACTGGGCTAAGGGTGGGTCACAATACCCACGCGGGGAGACCCCAAAAATCTGCACGCATCCCAGTCACGATCCTGAGTGGGGATCTAACCCTTCACGCCCCAGCACTGGTGGACATGGGGTCGCAGGGGAATCTGCTGGATAGCAGATGGGCAAAGGAGGTTGGGCTCCCTCTAGTGGCCTTACCGTCACCATTGTCGGTGCAGGCACTAGATGGCACCCTTCTTCCACTAATCACACACCAGACACAGCCAGTGACATTGGTTGCATCTGGAAATCACAGGGAGATTGTGTTTTATGTAACACCTTCTACCTCCCGAGTGATTTTGGGTTTTCCATGGGTGCTAAAACACAATCCCTGGATTGATTGGCCGTCTGGGGTTGTGGTTCAGTGGAGCGAAACCTGCCACCGGGAGTGTTTAGGATCCTCGGTTCCACCCGGTGTGACAGCTAAGGAGGAGGTTTTAGTCCCCCCCAATCTGGCGGCGGTGCCAGCCGAGTACCATGACCTTGCTGACGTTTTCCGCAAGGATCTGGCACTCACGCTGACCCCGCACCGTCCGTACGATTGTGCCATTGATTTGATACCGGGCGCTGAGTACCCGTCCAGCAGGCTGTACAACCTCTCACATCCGGAACGCGAATCAATGGAGACTTACATCTGGGACTCGTTAGCTGCCGGGTTGATCCGGAACTCCACCTCCCCGATGGGTGCTGGTTTCTTTTTTGTGGGCAAGAAGGACGGCGGACTCCGTCCATGCATTGATTACAGAGGGCTGAACGAGATCACGGTTCGCAACCGATACCCGTTACCTCTGTTGGATTCAGTGTTCACGCCCTTGCATGGAGCCCAAATTTTCACTAAACTGGATCTCAGGAATGCTTATCACCTGGTTCGGATCCGGGAGGGAGACGAGTGGAAGATGGCATTTAACACCCCGTTAGGTCACTTTGAGTACCTGGTCATGCCGTTCGGCCTCACCAATGCGCCTGCGACGTTCCAAGCATTGCTAAATGACATCTTGCGAGACTTCCTGCATCGGTTTGTCTTCGTATATCTGGACGAAATACTCATCTTTTCTCCGGATCCTGAGACCCATGTCAAGCATGTACGTCAGGTCCTGCAGCGGTTGTTGGAGAACCGGCTGTTTGTGAAGGGCGAGAAGTGCGAGTTCCACCGCACTTCTTTGTCCTTCCTGGGGTTCATAATCTCCTCCAACTCCGTCGCCCCTGATCCGGCCAAGGTTGCGGCGGTGAGAGACTGGCCCCAACCAACAAACCGTAGGAAACTGCAACAGTTCCTCGGTTTTGCAAATTTCTACTGGAGGTTCATCAAGGGCTACAGTCATTTAGTTAGCCCCCTGACAGCCCTGACCTCCACAAAAGTCCCCTTCACCTGGTCAGATCGGTGCGAAGCCGCGTTTAGGGAGTTGAAACGCCGGTTCTCGACTGCACCAGTTCTGGTGCAGCCCGATCCCAATCGCCAGTTTATAGTTGAAGTGGACGCCTCTGACTCAGGGATAGGAGCCATGCTATCCCAGAGCAGGGAGTCCGACAAGGTTCTCCATCCATGTGCCTACATTTCCCGCAGGTTGACCCCGGCTGAAAGGAACTATGACGTCGGCAATCGGGAACTTCTAGCGGTGAAAGAGGCTCTGGAGGAGTGGAGACACCTGTTGGAGGGAGCATCTGTACCATTTATGGTTTTCACGGACCATCGGAACCTGGAGTACATTCGGACCGCCAGGCGTCTGAACCCCAGGCAAGCCCACTGTTCTTCGGGCGTTTTGACTTTCAGATCACCTACCGCCCCGGGACGAAGAACCACCGATCTGACGCCCTGTGCCGGGTGCACAAAGAGGAGGTCAAGACCGAGCTGTCAGACACAATGGAAACCATCATCCCCGAGTCCACTGTCGTGGCCACCCTCACCTGGGATGTGGAGAAGACCGTCCGGGAGGCCCTGACACGGAGCCCGCACCCGGAGACAGGTCCGAAGGACAAGTTGTACGTCCCACCAGAGGCCAGGGCTGCGGTCCTAGACTTCTGTCACGGTTCCAAGCTCTCCTGTCATCCAGGGGTGTGAAGGACCGTGGCAGTGGTCCGGCAGCGCTTCTGGTGGGCGTCTATGGAAGCCGACGTCCGGGAGTATGTCCAGGCCTGCACCGCCTGCACCACCTGCACCAGGGGCAAAGCCGAGCACCACAAGGCCCAAGGCCTCCTCCAGCCTCTGCCCGTGCCTCATCGCCCCTGGTCTCACATCGGCCTGGACTTTGTCACAGGCCTCCCGCCGTCCCAGGGCATGACTACCATCCTCACGATAGTGGACCGGTTCTCCAAGGCGGCCCACTTCGTGGCCCTCCCAAAGCTCCCGACGGCCCAGGAGACTGCAGACCTCCTGGTCCACCACGTCGTGCGTCTGGATGGGATGCCATCGGATATCGTCTCAGACCGTGGTCCTCAGTTCTCCTCAGGAATTTCTGCAGGGAACTGGGGGCCACCGTGAGTCTCTCGTCCAGGTACCATCCTCAGATGAACGGACAGGCAGAGCGGGCGAACCAGGAATTGGAGCAGGCCCTCCGCTGCGTAACCTCCGCGCACCCGACGGCCTGGAGCAACCATTTGGCCTGGATCGAGTACGCTCACAACAGCCAAGTATCATCTGCTACCGGCCTCTCCCCGTTTGAGGTGTGTTTGGGGTACCAACCCCCATTGTTCCCGCTAGTGGAGGGAGAGGTCGGGGTGCCCTCGGTCCAGGCCCATCTGAGGAGGTGCCGTCAGGTGTGGCGTACCGCCCACTCTGCCCTGCTCAAAGCCCGGACGAGGGCCAAGAACCATGCAGACCGCCGGTGTGCCCCGGCCCCTACGTATCAGCCTGGGCAGGAGGTTTGGCTTTCCACAAAAGACATTCCCCTGCAAGTGGAATCCCAGAAGCTGAAGGACAGATACATTGGACCTTTGATCATACTCAAAGTCCTCAGTCCAGCCGCAGTGAAGCTGAAGCTGCCAGCTTCGCTGCGGATTCACCCGGTTTTCCATGTGTCATGCATCTGCCTCATCATGTTTCACACCTCTGTACCCCCGGACCGGCGCCGCCTCCTGCCCGGATCATCGACGGGGAGCTGGCTTGGACCGTGCACCGGCTCCTGGACGTCCGTTGGAAGGGCCGGGGGTTCCAGTATTTGGTGGACTGGGAGGGGTATGGACCCGAAGAACGCTCCTGGGTGAAGAGGAGCTTCATCCTGGACCCGGCCCTCCTGGCCAACTTCTACCGGCGTCACCCGGACAAGCCTGGTCGGGCGCCAGGAGGCACCCGTTGAGGGGGGGGGGTCCTGTTATGTGGGCTGCTGAAGAGGAGGTACTGCTGGCCCACCACCACCAGATGGCGCCCTGCTTTAAGTGCGGGCTTCAAGCACGAGAGGGCGTCATAGCAACCGGGAGTGACAGCTGTCACTCGTCATCAGCACCAGCTGTCACTCATCCACATCACCATCAATTTCTCTGCTGAACTTAACACTGACTTATAGTCTGAACTTCTTTGCAGCTGTTTTCCTGTGGTGTTGCCTTATCTGTGGGATTGGCGTTTGGTGTGATCAGCGACGGCTTCGCTTCACACCCCAACCAGATAAGTGGTTAGACAGGAGCTGCATGAGTGTGTGATTGGAGGTGGAGGTGCTCCCTCCCAAAGAAACACAGACTGTGGGATTACTGACTGTGCATACTCACACTCATCTGTGCTGTTTTTGTTCTCTGCCAGCAGTGCCAGGTCTGACAGCTGGAGACGGTGGCCACCTGGGGACCCAGGACTTGGCGGCTCCGGTGTTCTTCAGATCCGTTGGCGGTGAGGGCCGTGTGGGATCCGGCTCGGTTCTGGATGGGCGTCTCCTATCCTCAAGCCTGCCCACACGTCACTCAACGTGTAATTGACTGTAGTTCCAAACTTGTTATTGTCTGTATTCCATTGTGCACAATTTACAACATTAAATTGTTACTGTTTGGCTTATCCATTGCCCATTCATTTACGCCCCCTGTTGTGGGTCCGTGTTCCTACACTTTCACAACAGGCTTCTCAGAATGCAAAAGATGGAGAACCACATCCTACTTTTTCTTGGTCAGGCTCAAAACTTCTCAATCGCCCGTCGTATGAAGTAGTAATTACAGATGTCGAGTTAGAAGCTAAGAGACCCCTGTGTGAGCTAACCAGCAGCTTTTGACTTCAGCAACAAGCACCCCGATATTAAAAATATAAAAAATAATTATACTAAAAATGGGCCACGTTATTTTCACTGCTCAAATTTCATTAGCAGAGATTTTATCTTAATAAAGATTGCAGCCACAGGACTATAGAGGATTCTGTGACAACTCTAACAATAAAGAATTGTCTACTTATTCTGTTAATACAGTAGTGTTCAGAATAATAGTAGTGCTATGTGACTAAAAAGATTAATCCAGGTTTTGAGTATATTTCATATTGTTACATGGGAAAACAGGTACCAGTAGATTCAGTAGATTCTCACAAATCCAACAAGACCAAGCATTCATGATATGCACACTCTTAAGGCTATGAAATTGGGCTATTAGTAAAAAAAAGTAGAAAAGGGAGTGTTCACAGTAATAGTAGTGTGGCATTCAGTCAGTGAGTTCATCAATTTTGTGGAACAAACAGGTGTGAATCAGGTGTCCCCTATTTAAGGATGAAGCCAGCACCTGTTGAACATGCTTTTCTCTTTGAAAGCCTGAGGAAATTTGGGATGTTCGACATTGTTCAGAAGAACAGCGTAGTTTGATTAAAAAGTTGATTGGAGAGGGGAAAACTTACACGCAGGTGCAAAAAATTATAGGCTGTTCATCTACAATGATCTCCAGTGCTTTAAAATGGACAAACAAAAACCAGAGACGCGTGGAAGAAAACAGAAAACAACCATCAAAATGGACAGAAGAATAACCAGAATGGCAAAGGCTCACCCATTGATCAGCTCCAGGATGATCAAAGACAGTCTGGAGTTACCTGTAAGTGCTGTGACAGTTAGAAGACGCCTGTGTGAAGCTAATTTATTTGCAAGAATCCCCCGCAAAGTTCCTGTATTAAATAAAAGACGTGCAGAAGAGGTTACAATTTGCCAAAGAACACATCAACTGGCCTAAAGAGAAATGGAGGAATATTTTGTGGACTGATGAGAGTAAAACTGTTCTTTTTGGGTCCAAGGGCCACAGACAGTTTGTGAGATGACCCCTAAACTCTGAATTCAAGCCACAGTTCACAGTGAAGACAGTGAAGCATGGTGGTGCAAGCATCATGATATGGGCATGTTTCTCCTACTATGGTGTTGAGCCTATATATCGCATACCAGGTGTCATGGATCAGTTTGGATATGTCAAAATACTTGAAGAGGTCATGTTGCCTTATGCTGAAGAGGTCATGCCCTTGAAATGGGTGTTTCAATAAGACAATGACCCCAAGCACACTAGTAAACCAGCAAAATCTTGATTCCAAACCAACAAAATTAATGCCTTGCAGATGTGAAGAAATCATGAAAAACTGTGGTTATACAACTAAATACTAGTTTAGTGATTCACAGGATTGCTAAAAAAGCAGTTTGAACATAATAGTTTTGAGTTTGTAGCGTCAACAGCAGATGCTAAAATTATTGTGAACACCCCCTTTTCTACATTTTTTTTACTAATAGCCCAATTTAATAGCCTTAAGAGTGTGCATATCATGAATGCTTGGTCTTGTTGGATTTGTGAGAATCTACTGAATCTACTGGTACCTTGTGTCCCATGTAACAATAAGAAATATACTCAAAACCTGGCTTAATCTTTTTAGTCACATAGCACTACTATTATTCTGAAAACTACTGTAGATCACTATGCTGGTTCTTTTGGTGAGCTTGTTAAAGTTGTGTTGCGATGTAGTGCTGATGCTGCATTTTTTTTTTGTCATCTCACTGCTATTAGTCCAGTGTGAATCAAGAAAGGTGAAACTTAAAATGTGTCAGTGAAGCAGACTGCAGCAGATGTTGATATTTTATCATGTGAACATAAGAACAGTGAAGTGTTTGTGGAACGTACGGCCTCTTTGGTTCCGTTCATGCACGGCTTCCAGACCAGGGTGTCGTTACTGAACTGCACCTTAAAGCTGTGCACCAAATCCCAACTGTGTGTGAACACGACACATTCAAAGCAGTCAAACAAAGGAAAAAACAAAACACTCAGTGTATTCTCCTCCTAAGATGACTTTTGACCTTCAGTTCTGACCTCCAGATGGAGCTGCGACCCTGCAGGATTACCCCTGTGAAACGAGTTTGCCGCTGTGCGTCAACCTGTAGCCACTGCTCCATATCTCGGCGTTGAGCGCACCAGGCACCATCGTAGATATCGCCATCCTCCGTCCCAGACTGCAACAAGCAGAGAAAACGCACCGTCAGTGCTGCACTCTCAAACAAAGCTCCTGCAGCTGAAGTTTTCAGGCGGTAGTTACCATGGTTACCTGGATGTTGAGTCGACCGCGGTGAGGGCCCAGGCCTTGCCGCTTGTAGGACGAGGCACTCAGCTGGGTGTCCTTGACCTTTAGTGACTCCAGACCCAGCGGAGGACATTCTGACATTGTCAACAAATCCAAATACTTATAGTGTCACAATTACAACAAAACACAGAAAACTGAAGCAGCAACGCAAGCAGGCAACAGAGATCAAGAGATCAAATATTAGACATTGCTACATCAAGTAGTGGTGAAATCAGTGGACACAATTGTTCCAGTTATGATACAAGCATGAAACTTATTCTTCATATTTTTCTGTTGAGTTCAGTGAAAATACAAGATGGCTGCCTTTTTCACAATTCCTGCCAGATTTCTAGCTAAAATCCTATTTTTGACACTAAGGCTTTTCAGGTTTCAAATCCCGCAAAACCTCGGCGAGGTCGCTGCTCTGCGAGATCTCAGTAACATTGAGAACTGCATTGAGACGCTCTGATCACGCTTCACTTTAACCGCTGCACACGGACAACACAGTTAACATCGCAACGTAAAACTATTTTTATATTGTGCCTAAAACTCTTGTGAATATATTCTCTGGGTTTATAGACGTTGTTATTGCGTTTGTTTTATGTAAACATGCGAGAATCACAGGCTGTCTCTCCGTTATTTTCAGTGGGAGCTGCTGTGAGCTACGCTCGCTTCCTGATCATGTCGTTCTGGGAGAAAGTGAAGTTTGCTCTTTAACGTCTTGATTATTGTTCTTTACAACACTGTTTGTCCTCTTTGTTCTAGAGTAATATGTATAATATGTCTAAAATTCGGTTTGCGCTTATTAAATTCCACGCAGATTAAACGTAGCAGACACAGATTTTTTGTTATAATTGTTTTAGCAAGTTTTCAGGGTATCATGCAGCAGTCTCTTATTAATGTGACCAAGAGCATAAAAAATTACGTTTTTGTAGTATAATATTCATTTACAATTGTCATTGTGTGGATTCTCTATGTTGTTTTGACTCCAGCGACTCTCTGACACACAAGGGATTATGCGATACGTGAAAACCCCGAGTGGACTTCAGCGAATTTTGGGCCTGTTAATCACTCACTCATCTTCTTCAACCGCTTATCAGGGATTGGGTCGCGGGGTGGGTCTGTTAATATTTTTAAATCCTAAACCCGATTTTGCCATTAATTTAACCCTTAAGAGAACGTTTTGTATCTTTAAAATGATTATACCATGTAAATATTCATGTTGCATAGCACTTTTCCAGCATAAATTAACATTTAATTTCTTTAGCAGGACAAGTATGAAAACATTTTACGTGCTGTAATAAACGAGTTAGAATTAAATGTGGACAAAAATACAAAGGATCTATTTTCATTTTGACATGACAAGATTTATACTTCAGTCCTTGTCACAATATAAAATACAAATAATTCAGTGGATGGAAAAGTGTGACAGAATACTAAAAACCATAAAGGAAACAAATTATTCAAATGTTTCATTCATGATATGTCAGATTTTGCTTTTCTCCAACATGAAAAACGTAGCTAGCTTGGATTTTTGAATGTCTACCCCAATATCTATGTTCGTGCTTGTATCATCATTTGAACAATCCTTAAAAGTTAGGTACTTTACTAAAGTTACCTACTTTAGTAAAGTTAGCTGCTTTAGTAAAGATGGTCTGTTTGATTAATGACAGGCCATTTAAGAGAAAAGGCTAACAGCAGTTTGCACATGGTGTGATGCTATCATCAACTTCAGTTAGCATCAGCCCTTGATTTCCATCATAGCATAATGCTACATGGGGCCAAAAGTTAAGATGACCTGTCGTGAGTCAAAACGCATAATGCCAGTGTATCGATGTTAGACATCTGGTAATTTCTGGAAAACTTTCACTTATGTCAAAGCTTGAAGTTGACATAATCAATCTGGAGAAGGATCACAGCAAAAATGGGATGTTAGTTTGAGGCATCACTGTAAAGCACTTTGATTCATGCGGAAAAGCGCTATATAAATGCATTACAATTAACCAGTATTATTGATTAATTTATTTTTACAATACTGATATATCAACTGAAATAGAAATGTATTTACTCGTATTTGTTGCTACATTTTACAAAACACTGAAACAGTGCCGAACAGATTTATACAGAAATACAGCTGTCTGGGAGTGTAATTAGATGTCTTAGGTTATTTTGTTTTTTGAAGTCAACCAATTTATCTTATGGTGTCATCACGCTGACTTCATTCAGATTGGAGGTCATCATGTCGCATCATTCAGCATTTGCATAAAACAGACTTCTCCTCAATTTTGGTCCCACCTCACTGGAGGAGTAGCAACCACTTGTCTCTTGTCGCTCTAATTGAAAATGGACAGCAGATGTCTCTTGTAACTAATGTGACCAAGGGGTGATGGGATCCCAGCCATGCTTAACAGCATTGTAAACATGCTGCTGGAGTGCCCTCTGCTGGACAACCTACATAATGACACCATTTCCAACATCCAAAGTGTTTTTGCATTGTCTTTTTGGTAAAATAAATGTTTTGATATTGGAAAAAAAAAATAACACTGATACCAATGTATTTGTGAAAGGCTCATATCAGCCCATATTACTGGTTAGCACATATATCAGTCAGGCTTTAGTACACATGTACAGTATGACATGACTGAGCATCATAATCATGTTGGACCTTTTCTGTAAGTAGTGTTAATTCAGCAGATTGTTGGTTTGTTTGATGGGGTTTACTTCACCAGTTTCTCACACAAACTCCATATAATCCCATAAAAGTAGTTTTATGCGTCACAAACCTTTCAGGCACAGTAAACACCATCAGCTAGAAGCAGCCAAAACCACTAAAAACTACACATGGCTCATATTTGACCTCCCTCCTCCTCTGATGATGATAATCCTCATACATACGTGGGACCGTCTCCGCAGCCAACGACTGGCGCATGCTTAGTTTGAGCTCAGGTTTGGTTTTCTTAATGGGCTTTGCCCCATACTTTGGCTTCTTGGTGAGGTCTTTGAGTTTCTTCAGGACACTTCGGGTCTTTGCTGCTACTTTAATGCTTCTGCTGGACCTCCTAGCTAGAAAAATGAGAAGTACTCAGTGGTCACATACATTTCATTGAACACTCGCTCCACCAGGAAGATTTGATTAGAAAATACGTTAAATTTAGGAAGATTTGCAAAATGGATGTCAGCCTTCTAACAGTGATGGTGAAGAACAATACAATGATCTACCCAGGCTTGGTGGATGAGAGACATCTCAGAGCTGTGTTGGCTGTTATTTTATCATTGTAGAAATAAACACACAACATCTAACTTCTAAACTAGTAGTAAGTCCTATCCAGGTGCTGAACCCCATTGGGTTGGTGTTTATCCCGGATACCGTAGCATGAAGCGTAGGGGACACCGGTCCATTGCAGGTTACTGCCCCAGCCAAGGCCAGCACCCATTTACAGCTGGGTGCGCTGGAACAATACAGATGAAGTGTCTTGTCAAAGGGATATAAACAGGCAGTATGAGTGGGATTCAAACCCAGGTCTACATATTGGCATATTCAAATTTAACCCCAGTCTATAGGTTGGTACGCCAACTCCTATGCTGCAGGGACACTTGCTCTGCTAACATGGCAACTGCAAAGTATTTAATTATTTAATAGAAACCTAATATTGCTACTAAATGCAGAACTGGTAGCTCAGTGGGATGAGCTGGACTACCACTATGTAGACCCGGGATTGATTTCTGGTCATGTTACCCATCTGAGACGATGTACGAGGTCTGTTAGAAAAGTATCCGACCTTTTTATTTTTTCAAAAACCTGATGGATTTGAATCACGTGTGCTTGCATGAGCCAACCTTGAACCTTCGTGCGCATGCGTGAGTTTTTTCACACCTGTCAATTGAGTCATTTCCTTCTAAGCAGCCTTTGTGTGAGGATGGGTGAAGTCCCTCATCGTTTTTTCTTTGCAAGGAAATGGCAGAACAACTGGAGCAGCGCGACTGCATCAAATTTTGCCAGAAACTGGGTGACAGCCAGGTGGAAACCATTCGGATTATTCAAACGGCTTTCGGTGGCTTTTCAGTCGTGTGACTATCCGAGAAATTGTGGAAGAGGTGGGCATGTCACAACATGTCCTGTGAGGCTTCAACACGGTGGCGCTTTTGCTCCGTCATCAGCTTCGTGCCAAAGCCATCGGCATGTATTTCACCGCCACACTTTTCATGGCAAAATCTTCTGTCACAGTGGAATGTGCCGAAAAAGTGCTGATGTCCACCTCTTCCGCAGTTTCTCGGATAGTCACACGATGGTCCCAAATCACCACAGAGTTCACTTTGGAAATGATCTGGTCGTTTCAGCATGTTGATGGCCGCCCGGAGCGTGGCTCGCTCTCCACCATTGTGCGGCCATCTTTAAACCGGTTGTACCGCTCCTTAATCTGTGTGATGCCCATAAGATCATCACCGAAAGCCATCTGAATAATCCGAATGGTTTCCACTTGGCTGTCACCCAGTTTCTGGCAAAATTTGATGCAGTCGCGCTGCTCCAGTTGTTCTAACATTTCCTTGCAAAGAAAAAACGACGAGAGACTCCACCCATCCTCACACAAAGGCTGCTTACAAGCAAATGACGCAATTGACAGGTGTGAAAAAACTCATGCATGTGCACGAAGGTTCAAGGGTGGCTCATGTAAGCACACGTGATTCAAATCCATCAGGTTTTTGAAAAAAATAAAAAGGTCAGATACTTTTCTAACAGACCTCGTACATTTGCTTTGTCCCAATGCTGATCTTGGCTGAGGAACCTGCACTGGACTGGTGTCCTGTCCAGGGGGAGTCATACACTCTTATCTGCTTCACTCTACGGAATCCAGACACAAGCTGCGCCACTAACAGATCCTATATTGGAATTATTACTTCTCCTAATGTTAACTTTGTTTTTACCTATAATAATACTGGATTACATTATTTGTTTCCAAATAAAGTCAGCAGGTGTGTTTTTGGACCATTTACTCATTAACACAGCTAGCTTAGTCAGCGCTTACGCTAGCTTGCTTGCTGCCTGGATAATGATGATTACTTTTACGGGATTTATTTGTACAATCCAGTTTTATCTTGGTAGTGAATACAATCTATATTTATCTGTTTTTGGAACAATTTATTCTGACAGAGCAGGATTTTATAGAACTGTACACATTATGTAGCAGAGCTATGGTGTGTTCACGACTGTCGACTCAAAGGTAGAAATAGACTTAAAATTACATACGTTTCGATATTCCATATCCACTAGTCAAGCATTTCCATGCCTGTGTGGAAACTTTCTTTCTGTAGAACTTGCGTTCGTTGGAATCCTGACTGAATTTCTACCCACAGACCATCAAAGAATGTAGAAGAAAATAAAATAAAACACTCTGGCAGCTGCATTTCTTGCCTAAATGTGTGCACAGTCAGAATTACTCATTGAAAGGCGTAAATGGTGCACTGGGCCGTTGTTTTTCGGGGCCATGTGGTTTTCATCAGGGGAAAAAGACATGGTAAAAGTGCCCCACTGCATTCTGGGTAGAATGTTGAACATCCTCCCCCAACGGTCAGACACCAACTCTGACCACAGACAAGACCAAGAACACCTTTACAGTCTCAAAATTAAAAAAACAAAGAAATCTTCATGTGCAACATATTTTGTGTGGAGAAGAGATTTATGCAACAGAAAAGCACTTCATTAAGTACACAAAGAACATCAAAATGTGTCCTCCAGCAAATCTTTTGACATGGAAAAATTCATAAAATATTAAAAGAAATAGCACAGCCATAAGTTTTTTCTACATGGAATTTACACATATTGAAGTAAGAAATATAGAATTTTAAAATTTTGGTCAAACAACCTAATTTTGAACCTATGTCATTTTTACAAATAACCATGACTACCTTTAGTGGAGCAGATAAGTTTGATTTTTGGCCAGAATTGTTCACTTGGTGATACAAGCATCAGATCTGGCATGAATGTTCTTCATAAATCAGTGTTTGAGAAAAAAGTGTGGGCCACTTGAAAATCCAATATGGCGGCCAGGTAGAGGTCAATGAAGAATTACACAGGGGTCAAAATTGAAAAATGCTCCAATCATATTGAAAGCTATACCACATTATGTGTCTGATTTCTGACATGAACAAAGCCTTCATCTTGTGTGCCCTCAAAAAGATACTTTTATCATAAAATGTCAACTGTTGGCCCAATTAAACTCATATATATATATATATATATATATATATATATATATATATATATATATATATATATATATATGAAAGACAGTGTGCAGGCATATTCATACAGTGAATTTCTATTCGTACATAGTGTATGAGGCTACGTACTTGTACATGTATTTGCTACTGAAACATAACAAGGCTGCTCTACGTACGTAATTTGAAATTATTAATACAGCTCCGTACAGATAGCCACTTCCTATAAAAATGTGTCCAATAACCTAGAATTGCAGCTCATGAGTCATTTCAAGTATTCATTCATTGATATTATGTATTTATTTAAATTTGTTTTTTTTTTTTGTTAATTTTGATTACAGTTTTTACTTAAAGTTTAGTCCCCACAGTGGTCCAAGGTCAGAATTTAAACTAAAATATGTTAAATTGACCAGACAAGTCCATGTGCTTGAAATTTTGAAATTAGTAAAAGATCATCTGATTATTAATCTATTAATTTTTTTTTGCACTTCAATGCATCAAAATCAATATCATGTCATCATCTCAACCTGATAGAAGCTGAAACAATTCAAATATGGACTCATTGCAAAGGTTTTGCAAAAGTCTCACATTTTCAGAGTTCAGCTTAGTTATGTCTCACACATGCAAAAATAAAATAAATGCATAAAATACAATCAATAAAAATGGCAGATTAGTAATTGTTGCTAAACAGAAATCATGTTTAACCTCAAATGCACCATCTTTTTATATGAATGAATTTAATCAACACACACACACACACAGTCCAAAACAACAACAAACAAAACTTACAACGAAAAGATGATTGACAGTGAAAAAGAAAATGGATTGACAATGCATATTATTATATTGTGTGTGTGTGTGTATTCACTCACCCAGTTCAAGAGGAGCTTCTTGTTTGTGCTGGTCTCCTCTTTGTGCACCAGCTGTGGTGGATTTTGAAACTTTAGTTGTGGACTTGCTGGACTTGCTTGTAAATGCTGTGGTGGAAATCTCAGTGGGATTCCCTGCAGGATAAATCCACTCAGTGTGACTAAGAACTGAGTCAGTGGAAATCCCTGCAAGGTTCTGATCAGCAGCTGTGACCCAAACGAAGCCAAACGATCCAAAGTGCAGAAATAAAAGCAGAAAACCTGCCATGGTCGATCTGGACTGCACACAAAACAAAACCCTCCAAGTTACCTCCCTGACCTGCTGCTGCACCACTGTCAAGCAAATACAACACAGAGACAACTTCCTGCCAGACCTACAAAATAAAAATCGCGAAAAAAAAACCTTCACTTAGAAAAAAAATGCCAAACATAAAATTAGTCAGATACATGAAGAGAAACGCACTCAACTTATTGTTTGTTTTTGTGTTAGCTTATGTTACTAAAGCCCTGTAGTCATTTTTTTCTATCTAGTCCCTGCAGCTTGAAATGTTGAGCCGTTTTGTTTTTTCCTATAATGTTCCTGTCTGCAGTTATTCTGTGTAAAGGGAATTTGTTGTAGTAACACTGGGCTTTGAAGCAGCGATCGCTGTATAGAATAACACCATTTAGAGATCTGTCCCCGTTTTACTGCTGCAACGGCACCTCAAGCAGACTTTTCCGCTGTTTTTAGACAGTCTACACAATTTTTTTTAGATATACATTAACGGCTTTTAAATGACGTAGTTTGCTACTTAAGCATGTTTTCAACAGAATAATGCTTGCTGTCGTGTCACCTTAATGGTTAAATATATCCTGTGTGTGTGTATGTGTGTGTAAAAATGTTTTATGTATATTTTCTGTATTTCAGATTCCATTTATAAGAAAAGCATGTGGTCAAGATGACTTGAGTTATCCTGTAATGTTAAAAATTCAGTGGAAAAAAAAAACTACAACTTAGTACACATTTGGACTTAGTTTACCACTGTTCATATTACATGTGACAAACTTGTAAAATGTTTTATTTTGAAAGCAAAACAGGTAAATTTCCTGTCTTGCTGCTAACTCAACACTGCTCTCTGCAGAGCCGCTCCAACAAAAAAGTTTATTCAGCCATGAAGCTCAGTCAGGCCTCCTGGTCATCAGAGGATCAGTTTGCACCACTTTTGATTTCCGATTGCACTTTGTATTTCAGCACCCAGAATTTGACGAACATCACTGTTGTGTCATCGTCTTTAATGGTGTTAACATGTGAAGTCGGTATCAGCACTTTTTTGGTTTCCTCCCCCCGGAGGACAAAAATAAACAGTATCATTCCAAAAAAATATAAAAGCCAAGAAGACGAAAACAATTAGAAAATTAAAATGCATTTTTTTGGTCCCTGAAGTTATAGGTCTTCGTAGAATTATACTTTCAGAAATTTTTTTTAAACTTTTTTTTATATATGAAAAAGACAAAAAAGACATCTTATAAAGAAAAAATATTTACAAAGAAACCCACAATCATCTATCTACAGTCCAAAGTTTTAAAATGTCACAGCCCACCACCCCAACACTCCCTCAGAAAATAAACAAAACCACGTCAGTAAAAGTTGTGATGTTGACAAGTATAAGTGTATTTATTGGAGCAACTGTAAATGCAGGAGTTTTATGCAACTAATTTACACTTAAACTGACATAATTCAACATTGCAATAAGATAATTTGTTTCTACAATGAGATTTTTTGTCATTTGTAACAAGACTCACTGTTAAGTGAAAAACATAAAAGGAATCATTGAGCCAGATTACAAAAATCGTGCAAATCTTTCCATGGAATGACTGAGAAAGATTCCACGATACGAACTCTCCAAACTCTCACCGACACTCATCTGCACGCAAACGAGTTGTGATTCGTCACCCGCAGAATCACAAACACACAAGTCTCTCCTCAGCACCTTCAGTCCAGACCGACCTGAAGCGGTCGCTGCTCCATGAGCTCCAAAAAGAACAAAAAACCCGGAGAGCAGAGTTCAGAGAGAGGAGAGGAGCTGCAGGGCGAGAACGGCACGCTTCACGGCTTCCAGAGCTTCAGCAGGCCGTCCTCGCTGTAGGTGCCGATCAGGTTCTGGTGTGGATGGTGGGCGATGCCGATCACATCCTTCTCGTGGACCTGGAGGGAGGAGGAGCGACATCCCGATGTCAACAAAGCAGACTCATTGTACATCGTGATCTGGATTCTCACCAGAAACTAAAACAACTTCCTTCCTCCATAAACGTAGCTCAATACAACGCGTTCCACCAAAAAGTGTTTTTTTTTTTTGTGGATGTGATTTGTGGTGCAGGAAAGGTCATGAGGTCATCTCACCTGTTCTCTGTTTTGAAAGTTGGCACACTGGGCAGAGTCTGTTTGTCTTAACTACTGTATTTTTTTAAAACTAGTTTGGGAGGTCCTGTGACATATAGGGAAAACTGCTGCATTATCATCTATGACCACAAGCCGGCACTGTCCACACAGGACCAGCTGCTCCTGGATACTGAATGAGGTCCTGTGATTCACATTCCAGAGCAGAAAAAGAAAAAGCAAAGAGAAAAATGTTCCTTGTCTTTGAGCATGAGTAAAATTAAGAAATCATGCTCACAACCAGAAAGACCACACTCTGGAATAAAAAGACGGAATCTAACTTTTTATACTACTAAGAACAATACCTGTTTGGACTGTGAAACATCAAGAACAGCTGCTGCAAACCAGCTAAGCTATTATCTTTTAGAAATGTTTTACTAAATATTTTTCAAAACATCTATGATCGTCCCTTCAGTGGTCAAACCAAGCAGATTACTTGCATTTTCTACATGTTAAAATAAACTAGCTCATTGGCTGCTGCTTACTAATGCAGTGTTTGCAGTATAAATAATGAACTTTTTTCAAATATTTACAATGCATGTTTACCTCACGTATGACCACTTATTCAGTGGCCTGAAGAAGCAGTTTACTCCACATTTTCTGCATATTACAATAACATCAAGTAGTTCATTAGCCTCTGCTCACTAATGCAGTGTTTGAGTTATAAATAATAATATGCCAATAAAATTCACTTTGCTTCTTGCTGCATGAAGCAACAGCACCATATTTAAAAATAAATGCAACAAATGTTACTCCTGCATATTTTTTACTCATCATGATGCTTTTTTGGACAGATGAGACTAATAATCTGGTGCAATGTATAGCCTGGAAAACACAGTATGCTGGACCAGAGGTCATCATCCTTGGTGCCTTTTCAGGTTGGATGGCTCCGAGTCAGTGTGATTAAACCGCTGTTTCTGCCATTATTCTTACCCAAGGTATTTTTTAAAAACCGTTAATCAGGCTATTTCGGATTTTTTATGGAAAGGTAAAGTCCCCAGGATTCGTCGGACCGTACTTGAGAGATGTAAATTTGATGGGGGCCTCTCCTTACCTAATTTCCAATTTTACTATTGGGCAGCTAATATTTGCAAAATTGTATTTTGGTCGAACTCAATGATGGTCCCCTGGTGTCGTTTAGAAGGACAATCATGTCCTCGGTCCTCGCTGCCCGCACTTCTGACCAGCCCGCTACCCATCAACCCCTCTGGCTTTACTACTAACCCGGTGGTTTGCTCTACCCTCAAAATATGGTCCCAGTTCAGAAAGCAATTTAAATTAGAATTATCCTCATCTTTAGCTCCATTACTGAAAAATTGCCTGTTCAAGCCGCTACTTTTACCCAGTGGTACAATAAGGGCATTAAGTGTTTTAAGGATCTTTACAAAGATGGTGTTTTTTGTACTTTCACATTCCTTACTGTGGAATATTCCATTCCATCCTCATACTTATTTAGATATTTCCAAGTAAGGAACTGTGCTAAATCTCTGTTTCCCTCATTCCCTCTTTTTCCTCCCACGCAGATTTGTGACGACTTTCTCGATTTGAAGCCCTCCCGGAAATCCCTCATTTCCAAGATTTATAATACTATTTTATCTTATGAGGCACCCACTACTGTGAGTACTAAGGAGGCCTGGGAGCATGAGCTGGGATTGACCTTTGATGTAGCTTGGTGGGATTCAGTACTGGATAGAATTCATAAGGCTTCCATATGTGCCCGGCTGACCCTTATTCAGTACAAAATTCTCTTTAGATGCCATTACTCCAAGGCCAGGTTGTCGAGGATATTCCCAGACGTGGCGGACACATGTGACAGGTGTGGCGGCTCGCCGTGTCACCTGACGCACGTTTTTCTCTTGCCCGTCTCTGACAAACCTATTTTCATACACTTTCAAGGGTCTTCTCTAAATCCGTCAGGGTTTCTCCACATCTGGCAATTTTTGGTCTTCCTGATAATTATCGTCAATACTCAGCTGACCAATTGGAGGTTTTGGCTTTTACATCATTAATAGCCAGACGCCATCTGTTGCTACATTGGAAAGCCACTCAGTCCCCTTCTCCCACACTGTGAATTAATGACGTTATGTCTTTCCTGAAAGTGGAGAAAATCCGCTATTCCAGACGTGGTTGCCCGAACAAATTCATTATGAAATGGCAATGCTTTTTGGATTTCTTTACTGACCCATCTTGAGATTTGCCCATCTCCTCTCCTTCTCTTCTCCTCTCTTCTCATTCTCCCTCAACCCCCCCCCCCTTTTTTTTCTGCATTTTTCCTGTTTTGTATGTGGGTGGGTTTTGTTATATATGTAAAAAAAAATATATAAAAAACATGTTGAAAACACAATTTTTGTAACTGGAAGTTGTATTCTGTAATTTCTGTGACGTTTTCTAATAAATATATTAAAACAAAAATGAAATGATTTGTCCTCCAGGTTGAATCTGAAGTTTCCGACCTGTGAAAACCTCCAGTCCAGTTAAGAAATTAAAACAGTTCAGCTGTCAGACGGCAGCCTGCGCACTCATAAGAAACACTGAAGGAGCAGTTGTGATCTGCAGGTACATTTCTAACTAGAACGGCCAGCAGGTATGCACAGGGTCTAAGTACTGTACACAGCTCGCCCCCCCATGCATATATTGCGAATTTGTGCAAAGTCTATATAGGCGCAAATTGGCGTGGCCTAGATCCGGAGATTCTCCTGAAGCCAGTGGATGCATCCATATAAGGCATTTGAATGTATGACAGTTTGGGATTTAGATGCTAAAATGCAAATTTGTTGCTATAGCGCCCCCTACAAGTGGATCTGCTTCAATTTCTTGTGTCTGAGTTAAGTACCAGACCTGAAAACATCCCCTTCACAGCTTCTATGATCAAGGTGCCAGTATCGTATGTAGTTAGTTTGGGGGGGGGGGGGGGGGGGGGGGGGGGGGGAAATAAATAAATAAAAATTGAACAATAACAATGGGATTCCCATCCTTGCTGGAACGGGGAACAGTGTTGCTTTACAACAGCTGTCCCCACCCCCGCCGGGCTTGGATCCCTAATAACTGAAAACGAACTGCTGATTTTTGTGATTAACAAGCGTGTACGGCTGACTGTGCACCAGCTGTGGCAAAGCCACAAACACACTGAGCCTGTGTCGGTGCGCAAATGTACCGTCAGCGTTCTCTCCAGCTTGCCGGTGACGGTGCTGAAGCAGTAGAGCACAAAGTCTTCACCCACGCAGTAGATCCACTCGCCGCGGGGAGACAGCGTGCAGCACACAAAGTCTCCTCCTTCCCTTTTACCGGAGCTGAAGCTCCTCACAATCTGCACACAGACAACAAACACCCCGTCAAACATGTCCGGCTCTCACCTCGTCAAACATGTCCATAGCTACACCGCAAGCGCCGGCTGCACCCACCTGCCCCTGCATATTCATGATGACCACCGTGTTGGAGCGGTTACACACAACAAAATGCTCCGGGTTCTTAGGCAGCAGGATGACGTTGTTGACGGTGATGTCGGTGCCGGCAGACGTGCCCAGAGGCTTGAATGTGTTCGTGCACTCAGTGGTCTTCATGTTCCACACCTTGGGAGGGAATCAGAGAAGTGTTACTGCCCAGACACTTATGGACCCAACTGTGTGCCAACAATACAGGTTCGTCCCACTTCCAGTTCAAACAGGACAAAGACCACTAATGGAAAGAAAAATGTTTATAGTCTAATTCTGCAAATTTGTTCATTTATTTTTTTAGGTCAGGAAGATGATTTTTTTTTCTCAACATAACATAAACACAACATTTTTGTGTTTTGTAAGTTGAAGCAAAAGATCTCAAACTTCTATTATGCACATAAAAGGTTTGTCTCTCGAATGTTGTTCATAAATTTGTTAAAATCCACCTTAGTGATATCCCCCCCTTATATTGCATACTTAAAATGCTGATTAACCTCAAGATTACAGCACAGATGTGCAATATTGAAAAGGACACTAAAATGTGCAGGTCAAGAGTTCTGATGCAAAAACCCAGCAAGTCCAAAACCACAAAGTTGTATTTGAGGCCATCATGGACTTTTCTGTTTTGGTATCTCCTGGTGTGCAAAATATTAAAGAATCATTTTATTGATGGAAATTAGATTACTGGTCCCTTAGGAAGACTCCCTCAGGGAAACTGAGGTTCCAACAGCATTGTATAGCAGCACACAGGGTAAGAAGCACACAGAGTGTCGAAAGTGAAAGTAAAACAAACAACAACAACAACAACAACAACAAAAAAAACAGTTTGCAAATATAAATACAAATACACAATATAAATACCAGACATACTGATAAATACTGGTTTACTGGCTACTAGTGTTCCTCTCATTCTCATTAGTGCATTAAAATCCTAATGCATTTTTCATTAAATTCAATCATTCATTCATTCATTCATTCATCTTCTACCGCTTAGTCCAATTAAGGGTCGCGGGGGGCTGGAGTCTATCCCAGCAGTCATAGGGCATGAGGTACACCCAGGACAGGACGCCAGTCTGTCGCAGGGCCACGTTTTCATTAAATTTCCATCTTAAATTGCATGTTTCTCCACTTTAAAAAAAATGGATTTACATTGCTTTGGTATCTGAACTCTTCAGTTGATCTTGCAGATTTTAGAGTGAGCGTGCAATAATCACACTGTTTAAACAGCGCCTTGATGTGACACACCTACAGATTATTCTGGCAAAGTTAAAGTGCTGAGAAATAAGGTTTGCGTGCTTTTTTTTGTTGCGTACAGACTTCTTCGAGCCGATAGCTTACTCAGGTTTTAGAACTGATGTCCTTTAGTTGCACTTTAAGGCTTTAGTGTATTTGGAGCCACAACCATTTCGATCTTCCTGTACCTTAACTGTGCCATCAGAGGAGGCGCTGATGATGTGATGTCCATCTGGAGTGAAGGTGGCCTCGTTAACAAATGAGGCGTGGCCGCGGAACTCCTTTAGCGTTTTACCCGACTTCAGACCGTGGATTCTGTGCCAAAAAAAAAAACAAAACAAAAAAACAAAGTGTGGTTCTGTTACTACCAAACCGTGGAGGCGACTGGTGACTGAGGTGGCGTGAGTTCACCTGATGGTCTGGTCGAAGGAGGCACTTAGGAGCTGACTGCTGTCCTTACAGAAACTGACACACGTTACACCTTTACTGTGCGCACGCTCAAACCTCCGCAGACACTGGCCGCTCTGGATCTTCCATACCTGCACACATACGTGCAAAAAAAAAAAAGGTCTGGCAAATATTTTCACAACAACATCAACACTGCCCATTTTAAAGGTTTACTTTCCCTTTCATGTGTCAGATTTATACGTTCGCGTCCGTACAGCATCAGGAAACTGTGACTGCACACATTTTTTTGTGGTGTTGCTGACTTGCAAAAATGTATTTATCGTATTTACTGGAGTACCTGTCAAAAAATGCCTCTTGAAGAGGAAAAAAAAAAAAACACATATAAGTCACACCTTTTTCTGTTTTATCAGCTCTTTAATTTGGGATTTTTTTGTATTGTAGTGTTTTTTTTTTATTACTGACATTTATTCTTTCATTATTGGAGGTTATTTTGCTCAGTGCTTTGATTCTTGAGAAAGTTCTATATAAACAGTCATTATAATTACTATTGTTGATAACAAACTTGTGAATTTTTGGTATACAAGTTGCACCAGAGTATAAGTCGCAAGGCCTCCAAAATTAGTAAAACACCTGCAACTTCTACTGCAGAAAATATGGTAAATTTAAAGTTAAGTCTGACACTTTAAAAGATAAACTATTTTATGTTTACCTCCTTATTTTCCACCAACAATAAGCTAACGATAACCTCCCCGTTTTGCTCAGTGTTAAAAATTTGGCTCATAATTTTCTTTATAAATCAATAATAACATCAAAATAGAATAAACCTTTGTGCCTCCTCTACCTTGATTTTTCCATCCTGAGCGCCGGTGGCCAACATCTCTGTGTCCCGACTGAAGCACATACACAACACGGCATCATCCATCATCATGAAGTTATCCTGCGCCTGATACTTCAGATCCTGTAGATCACAATGTAAACAACACCAAATTAAATCAGAAGTCAGCTACGGACATGCCGCCAAGTCATTAGTCATAAACCTTTACAGTGAAAACGTGATCGTTATACAGCTTCAACAAGTCTTTATGACACATTTCTTTTTTAAAATGAAGATTTAAAACACAAATTACATTTCAGCTTTAATGAACACAGCTGTGTGTGCACAGGGTGCAAACCTGTAACAGGAATAAGTTAAAAAAGCTTCTGTAATTTGTTTCCGATCTAACATTAAAAAGTGTTAATATTGTGATTGGACTGAGTCATGTATCAAACCTTTGTGTCGACCTTTCACACTGACTGCAAGGGTGGATCTAGCTTCAGATGTTAATTACCTAAGGCAATTTGGGAAGGCTATTTTTATTTAAACACTGGAAATCTTGAGGACAGAGACTTCATTCTGCTGTGCACTGCAGTAACTCATTCTGCATGCAGCAGCGTAAATCACCATCTACACCATGGCACTATGAAACGATGGCAGTGCAAAACCTACTGGCAACAATCCATCCAGATTGCCATCAAAACTCAACAACTTGCCCCAATTTGGAGCTCAAGATCTGGTCTCTTTTCCCATGCCAGATCTTATAGAGGAAATTCATGAAACATGAAGAGCTGCTCATTACACACATCACTGTTTTATACATGCAAAGTCAAAGACTCCAGATGTAGATCACACTGATCAAACAGTAAATCTGGTTTTCCTTTCCTTTTTGTTTGTACAATTTACCTTTCTGATTTTGCCGGTAGTGAAGTTCCAGACCTCAATGAAACCATCGACAGAGCCGGTAACCAGGTACTGACCATCAGGAGAGAAACGTGCACACTCCACGTGAGATTTCTGTCCAAACTGCAGAGGACAAAAGCAGGTGGCTTTACAGCACTGAAGTGATGCACACATCTCACTGGATGCAAAGCAGTAATAAAATGACCACAAAATCCTACCAACACGGAAAACACAAAAAACATTTTTTTCCCAAAGGCACAGAATATCATTTATTAATTAATTAGCCAAAAAGGGACATTTCAGCCTCACATGAGCAGAAGAACATGAAGTGTTTATGCACCTTGACGTGTCTGCTAAGTTGAGTGGGGAAGCGTTCGTCCTCCACATCCTTGACGGCAGCTTTACCCCTGAACAAGTCGATGGTCATACCAGGAGGCAGCAGACCTTGATGCTGCTGCCACTTCAACGACTGCAGGAGCAGAACAGACCAATCACAACCCACACAGCTTTATCTAAATGGCATCATTTTCTGGAAGATCACAGGTCACTTAGGCCAAGTAATACTCATAGGCAATAATGAAAACCTGCCAGCCATCGATAAAGAACACGTGAAACGTCACAACGAAATCTTTGACAGGACAAGTGGGTGTTATGAAGCTGCTGGAGAAGGTAAAATGTACCTGTGCCAATAAGGCCATGAGACGAGAGGGCGGCACCACGCTGACCTCCCCTGCCAGAGCCAAGGCGATGGCCCCCCGCCGCTTCTCCTTACTGCTTCCATCTGGGTATGCCTGAACAGCAAAATAAATAAACACATGCAACAATCAATCAATCAATTTTTTTTATATAGCGCCAGATCACAACAAACAGTTGCCCCAAGGCGCTTTATATTGTAAGACAAGGCCATACAATAATTATGTAAAACCCCAACGGTCAAAACGACCCCCTGTGAGCAAGCACTTGGCTACAGTGGGAAGGAAAAACTCCCTTTTAACAGGAAGAAACCTCCAGCAGAACCAGGCTCAGGGAGGGGCAGTCTTCTGCTGGGACTGGTTGGGACTGAGGGAGAGAACCAGGAAAAAGACATGCTGTGGAGGGGAGCAGAGATCGATCACTAATGATTAAATGCAGAGTGGTGCATACAGAGCAAAAAGAGAAAGAAACAGTGCATCATGGGAACCCCCCAGCAGTCTACGTCTATAGCAGCATAACTAAGGGATGGTTCAGGGTCACCTGATCCAGCCCTAACTATAAGCTTTAGCAAAAAGGAAAGTTTTAAGCCTAATCTTAAAAGTAGAGAGGGTGTCTGTCTCCCTGATCTGAATTGGGAGCTGGTTCCACAGGAGAGGAGCCTGAAAGCTGAAGGCTCTGCCTCCCATTCTACTCTTACAAACCCTAGGAACTACAAGTAAGCCTGCAGTCTGAGAGCGAAGCGCTCTATTGGGGTGATATGGTACTACGAGGTCCCTAAGATAAGATGGGACCTGATTATTCAAAACCTTATAAGTAAGAAGAAGAATTTTAAATTCTATTCTAGAATTAACAGGAAGCCAATGAAGAGAGGCCAATATGGGTGAGATATGCTCTCTCCTTCTAGTCCCCGTCAGTACTCTAGCTGCAGCATTTTGAATTAACTGAAGGCTTTTTAGGGAACTTTTAGGACAACCTGATAATAATGAATTACAATAGTCCAGCCTAGAGGAAATAAATGCATGAATTAGTTTTTCAGCATCACTCTGAGACAAGACCTTTCTGATTTTAGAGATATTGCGTAAATGCAAAAAAGCAGTCCTACATATTTAATATGTGCTTTGAATGACATATCCTGATCAAAAATGACTCCAAGATTTCTCACAGTATTACTAGAGGTCAGGGTAATGCCATCCAGAGTAAGGATCTGGTTAGACACCATGTTTCTAAGATTTGTGGGGCCAAGTACAATAACTTCAGTTTTATCTGAGTTTAAAAGCAGGAAATTAGAGGTCATCCATGTCTTTATGTCTGTAAGACAATCCTGCAGTTTAGCTAATTGGTGTGTGTCCTCTGGCTTCATGGATAGATAAAGCTGGGTATCATCTGCGTAACAATGAAAATTTACGCAATACCGTCTAATAATACTGCCTAAGGGAAGCATGTATAAAGTGAATAAAATTTGTCCTAGCACAGAACCTTGTGGAACTCCATAATTAACTTTAGTCTGTGAAGACGATTCCCCATTTACATGAACAAATTGTAATCTATTAGACAAATATGATTCAAACCACCGCAGCGCAGTGCCTTTAATACCTATGGCATGCTCTAATCTCTGTAATAAAATTTTATGGTCAACAGTATCAAAAGCAGCACTGAGGTCTAACAGAAAAGCAGCACTGAGGTCTAACAGAACAAGCACAGAGATGAGTCCACTGTCCGAGGCCATAAGAAGATCATTTGTAACCTTCACTAATGCTGTTTCTGTACTATGATGAATTCTAAAACCTGACTGAAACTCTTCAAATAGACCATTCCTCTGCAGATGATCAGTTAGCTGTTTTACAACTACCTTTTCAAGAATTTTTGAGAGAAAAGGAAGGTTGGAGATTGGCCTATAATTAGCTAAGATAGCTGGGTGAAGTGATGGCTTTTTAAGTAATGGTTTAATTACTGCCACCTTAAAAGCCTGTGGTACACAGCCAACTAACAAAGATAGATTGATCATATTTAAGATCGAAGCATTAAATAATGGTAGGGCTTCCTTGAGCAGCCTGGTAGGAATGGGGTCTAATAAACATGTTGATGGTTTGGATGAAGTAACTAATGAAAATAACTCAGACAGAACAATCGGAGAGAAAGAGTCTAACCAAATACCGGCATCACTGAAAGCAGCCAAAGATAACGATACGTCTTTGGGATGGTTATGAGTAATTTTTTCTCTAATAGTTAAAATTGTGTTAGCAAAGAAAGTCATGAAGTCATTACTAGTTAAAGTTAATGGAATACTCAGCTCAATAGAGCTCTGACTCTTTGTCAGCCTGGCTACAGTGCTGAAAAGAAACCTGGGGTTGTTCTTATTTTCTTCAATTAGTGATGAGTAGAAAGATGTCCTAGCTTTACGGAGGGCTTTTTTATAGAGCAACAGACTCTTTTTCCAGGCTAAGTGAAGATCTTCTAAATTAGTGAGACGCCATTTCCTCTCCAACGTACGGGTTATCTGCTTTAAGCTACGAGTTTGTGAGTTATACCACGGAGTCAGGCACTTCTGATTTAAAGCTCTCTTTTTTAGAGGAGCTACAGCATCCAAAGTTGTCTTCAATGAGGATGCAAAACTACTGACGAGATACTCTATCTCACTTACAGAGTTTAGGTAGCTACTCTGCACTGTATTGGTATATGACATTAGAGAACATAAAGAAGGAATCATATCCTTAAACCTAGTTACAGTGCTTTCTGAAAGACTTCTAGTGTAATGAAACTTATTCCCACTGCTGGGTAGTCCATCAGAGTAAATGTAAATGTTATTAAGAAATGATCAGACAGAAGGGAGTTTTCAGGGAATACTGTTAAGTCTTCTATTTCCATACCATAAGTCAGAACAAGATCTAAGATATGATTAAAGTGGTGGGTGGACTCATTTACTTTTTGAGCAAAGCCAATAGAGTCTAACAATAGATTAAATGCAGTGTTGAGGCTGTCATTCTCAGCATCTGTGTGGATGTTAAAATTGCCCACTATAATTATCTTATCTGAGCTAAGCACTAAGTCAGACAAAAGGTCTGAAAATTCACAGAGAAACTCACAGTAACGACCAGGTGGACGATAGATAATAACAAATAAAACTGGTTTTTGGGACTTCCAATTTGGATGGACAAGACTAAGAGTCAAGCTTTCAAATGAATTAAAGCTCTGTCTGGGTTTTTGATTAATTAATAAGCTGGAATGGAAGATTGCTGCTAATCCTCCGCCTCGGCCCGTGCTACGAGCATTCTGACAGCTAGTGTGACTCGGGGGTGTTGACTCATTTAAACTAACATATTCATCCTGCTGTAACCAGGTTTCTGTAAGGCAGAATAAATCAATATGTTGATCAATTATTATATCATTTACCAACAGGGACTTAGAAGAGAGAGACCTAATGTTTAATAGACCACATTTAACTGTTTTAGTCTGTGGTGCAGTTGAAGGTGCTATATTATTTTTTCTTTTTGAATTTTTATGCTTAAATAGATTTTTGCTGGTTATTGGTAGTCTGGGAGCAGGCACCGTCTCTACGGGGATGGGGTAATGAGGGGATGGCAGGGGGAGAGAAGCTGCAGAGAGGTGTGTAAGACTACAACTCTGCTTCCTGGTCCCAACCCTGGATAGTCACGGTTTGGAGGATTTAAGAAAATTGGCCAGATTTCTAGAAATGAGAGCTGCTCCATCCAAAGTGGGATGGATGCCGTCTCTCCTAACAAGACCAGGTTTTCCCCAGAAGCTTTGCCAATTATCTATGAAGCCCACCTCATTACAATTACAACAATTAACAACAACACAAACTCTGACACCAAACCTCCTTCGAGTGCCTTTAAACCTCTTCCAACTTTGGTGGACTTTGCACATGGAGACGGCAAAGCAGGAAACCTGCTGGGGGCCCGCATGCTTTAGACTCACCTCCCGAGGATCAAAGTAGGAGCGAGCCAGCAGGTTCTCCAGGTGGATGTACCTCTCTGGCTGGGTCTGCTTCAGCATTATCATGGGATCAGTCTGCCTCAGCAGTGAACGGGCTGCACCCAGCTCTCTCAACTCAATGAGCTCCAACACAACCTGTACAGAGAAGAACACAGAAAAGCTTAGACAAGAGAACAATTTTTAAAGATTGTTTTCGACTGAATCTAACTTAAATCACAACAGGTTACGCAAGTGACTGCTATGTAAAGAGTACCTGCTCGTAGAGATCTATCAGGGTCTTATCTGGCAGTTTGAGGGACTGGATGGCTTGCAGGACAGTGTCCCAGTGGCCACTGTTTATGTCTGCGACAAAGCTCTCTATACTGTCCACTGTGTTCAGAGACACCGTGGTCTCCTCCTGCAGGGTCGCCAGCGTCCGGTGCAGATTGTTTTCTTTCAAGTACTGCATTATCAGACGGATCACGCTGGAGAGGAACACACAAGGAAAGTCAGTGCAGCTCAGCCGAAAGAAATTAAACTACGGAGCGCTGAACAAACAGGGGTAAATGTTACATTTTTAATTAAATGTTTGTTCAACTAAATGTGGATAAACAAGAAAATGTGTATTAAATTGTAAAATGTCTTTAACCATCAAGACTAAACTCATTATATCAAAGACTAAACAAAGACAAGAGAACATATTCTATCTCAAGCATGACAAAATTATTATTACTTTCAATGGGCCAATTCTATTGGAGCCAGTTTCATATTAGACAATAATTACGAGCTTAAGCAACCAAAAAAAAAAAACAAAAACAAACAAAAACAAAATAAAAACATTCATTACTTATTAAGATTCTCCAACATGAGGACTTGTGCTTTGTGTGTTATTTAATACTGTAAATAACATTGGAATTTGGACTGAAAATATAATATTGTCAGAATTAGAAATGTGTAGGTTTCTTAATTAATACTATCACGACATTTTATATTTAAAAAATACAGCACTGTTAAAACTCTGTTGGAAATGTCAATTAAATCCAATATTGATTAATAAATTGAAAAATGTATTTATTGGGGGGGATAACGCTGCCTGAGGTAACCTCTTCAGAAATCAATTTTTATTTAACTTGTGCTTGATTAAATAAGATTTCAGTTTGGGGTTTTTTTTGTAGAAGTTTGATTAATAAAATAAATAATTCCAGTAACTGTCAAAGTTTATCCTCAGAATCATGAATTTGGCAAACAAACACATGGAATGATAAAACAAATCACTGATAAATATATATATATATCTATATCCTTGCTTGCTTTTTTGACAACTTCAGACACTTATTCTACACCGGTGAGATCTTTTGTGTTTTTAATGAATTGTTTTTGGACTTTAAAGAATGCTTATGTAAATTATTAATTTTTGAGCGATGTTTTGACGAATGCTCCACAAAACGTTGATTATAAGATACATTTTACTCAAATCTGGTGACATTGATTAACAAACGGCATTTTTATGATTAACAATAGTTAAGATAACCTTCCGTGATTTAGTCCAGCTCCAATATCATAACAGAAGAAAACGTAAAAATGTTTAATGACGTACTTAAAAAGAAAAATATTTCCAGACTTCATCACACTTAGCAAAGAACGAGCGCAAAATCAGCTAGTTAGCTTAGCATGCTAACACTAAAGGGGCTGCAGCAGTCAGAATTCAGGGCCGAGCAGACGTGTAAATGCCCCAAAACAGCGTGATGACCAGTCGAATTACTGCATAATGTATTCCATTTTATGATTTGTTTTACAGCGATTACTTACTCTGCGGATTCTACCTCCAAAGACATTTTTTATCTTCTAAAAACTAAAACTCTGCACTCTGAAGCACAAGGAAGAATGGGACACAAGAAGAAGAAAGGCAACGGCTTCAGCAGGATGTTTCAGAATAAAAGTCTTGTATTAAAAAAAATGATATACAGTAGTTTCCGTATTTAAGAAAATATCAAATTCCAGAAAAAAATCCTTTCATTTTTATTTCTTTAAAGTAAGCATTAATGGTTGACTTTTTAAAAAATATTGAAGGTAACATTAAATAAATATTAAATAAATCTTGGGGCAACAAGTAACCCCCCCCCACACACACACAAAAGTAAGCCCCTTCAGCTGCCCCCTTGTTTGCACTTGGGGTCGCCACAGCAAATCTGAGGATGCCCTTCCTGATGCAACTCCACATTACATGGAGAAAAATATACACAAAACATTTCTTTATTCAGACAAACTCTCATATAATTAATATAAAACTCAAATAATTAATAATAAAAAATTATTTTATGGCCTCTTTAAAAGCCGAAAAACTGTCTGTTCCCTTAAAAAACAACTATGTAATATTTGTCAAAACATAAAAAATATAACAAAACTGGTTAAGGTAAGACCACATTTTAACTGATTTAACTGGCATAGCAATACATAAGTAGCCTATAACCAAAGTCGTAGAGCAGTTTTTTCTTCTATGCCAAAAATGTGCCCATTTATATATTCAGTGTTATTTACTCAACTATTGCTTATTTGAGGATTTGAATACTTTGCTCAATCACATAAATATAGGCGCACTGAAATAAAGATAAATGAAGATAAATGCCTTTTCAGTGGATTTGTCCCTGACAGTCACGTGGGCTCCCACTGCAACAGTTCTCGGCCCTCCAATGGGGGCTCAGTTTGAGAACTTTAGCTATTAGCTATTTTACCTTAAAATAGCAACTCGAGATTCATTCTGATGGTAATGGTGGCGCTTTCATTCCCATGCTGGTGAGTTTACATGCTCCAGAAAGACAGACACAGAAAGACAGAAAGTATGTGATGGTGAAGCACAATTTGTATTTTTCTGCACAATGGTGTAAAAAGGAATTGCACTCAGAAATTGGAAGGAAGCGCATTGCAAAGCTCCCTGACCCCAAAACTGAAACAATGGGAGCTCATCTAATTCTACCACCAAAGCAGAACACCCAGTCTTGCAGGGTTACGTTTATTGATTTTTTTTAAAAATACCCATTTTTGTCCTTTGAGCTGCACCGAAAATGTGAGAGGAAGTCTCTAAGGCCCACTTGTACTGTGGTTATCTCTGGATACTGTAGTGTACAATGGATAAGAGTCTACAACTCCAATGAAGTTGGGACATTGTGTAAAATGTAAATAAAAACAGAATACAATGATTCGCAAATCTTCTTCAACCTATATTCAATTGAATACACCATGAAGACAAGATATTTAATGTTCAAACTGATGCTTGAACACTATTATCCCAAATGCTTATTGAGTGTTGTTAGAAGGAAAGGTGATGTAACACAGTGGTAAACATACCACTGTCCCAGCTTTTTTGAAACATGTTGCAGGCATCCATTTCAAAATGACCAAATATTTGCACAACAACAATAAAGTTTATACATTAAATATCTTGTCTTTGTGGTGTATTCAAATGAATATAGGTTGAAGAGGATTTGCAAATCATTGTATTCTGTTTTTATTTACATTTTACACAACATCCCAACTTCATTGAATTGGGGTTGTATGACACCACTTCCTCACAGGTTACTTCCCCAAACAAGGCTGGTACTCATATCTTGGTTTCATATCTGGTCCAAAGACACAGACAGTATGACTGGAAATCAAGCACAGATCTTCATACTGGTAGTCCAGCTCCTTATACCACAGAAGTATCTGTTCTGTAACCTAAATGACAAGTCCAAAATCTTCATTAAGTTCTTTAAAATCACTTCCAATAAAGTGCCATGTCTCACACTGTAATAATGTTTGTTGACTCTGTCTGTCCATACCAATGCAACCAGAACACCAATGGTTTTACCAACACACCCTAGCTTGTGTTTGAGTCATGGAGAGTTTAAGGTGAAAGGGTGAAAAGCAAATCTCAGGCAAAGCCTTACAAACAAACAAACAAACAAACAAAACATAGACAAAGTTTATTTTATTTTATTCTATTCAATAAACTTAAGCAAAACTCAAGTGTGCTTCCTAAGAATACTTTATTTGTTAGTGTGCTATTTCAATGCTTCTTGGGACTAAAGTGGGCCACTTTTTAGTTGATGAAAGAACATTTGGAAATGCAGTAAAGTTTGAGTACACAGCTAGTTTTATTTTACAGTACAAGTGCTTTTCATCTTTGAGCATCTTTGAGTAAACCTTGAGTATCATTTGAGTATCTCATTGCCGGCCGAGTGTCCTGGTTTTTGGTAATCAATATATGGTCGCCCTAACTTGTTTACTTTCTGAAGGTATACTTACCCAACGGACCTCAATGATTTTCTGGTAAGAATGGGATCTGAACCTAGGACCCTCTTCTCACAATCCCACCTTCTGAACCCCATGATCATGAAGTCCACTTTTTGGAACCATTGATTTATGTATTAGCCAAAGACACCTGCTTCTTCTAGCTTCAAGTTCCCATATTTTCCTGAGTATACGTCACACCCGACTATAAGTCGTGCACCTTTAGCTCCTTGAGATTTTTGTCCATTGTTGTAGTGTACTTTTTATTATTGGCAGTTATACTTTTATTATTGGAGTTTTTGTTTAGTCCTTTGATTCCTTGGAAAGTTCGATATAAATAGTTATTATAATCACTATTGTTATTAACAAACTTGTGATTTTTTGGCATAACTTGCAAACAATCATAAATAAGTACATAAAATCTGTGATTTATACTCCAGAAAATGCAGTTATTAGTTGTAACCAGCATACTTGCACTTTTTTGTGTATACTGCCGGTATAACCCAAGTATACCTAAGAGTTCCACTATACTTAGCAGTATCCACCAAATAGACTTTTCTGTATATTTTCACATAGGTAAACTGAAAGTATACTTGCTTATTTTAAGTTTAAAACAGAAATACTACTCATAAACTTGAATAAAATAATTTTTTAAACGGAAATGTTAATGTTTGCACATTTGTGCACCTGAAGAAGACAAAACATAATTTTTATTTCACATTCAACATTTACCAACCTGTTGCTATGTATGAAAGTGACCTAAAACACGCTGTTATTGACCTCAGTGACCCCTCCTGTTGGATGTGACTCCAACACTTGATAGTTTCTTTTTTACTCAGGTGGACCAATAGGGGGCGCTCCTTGCACATTGAGAAACAGCAGGCCCTCTTGACTCTCTTTGCTGTACCACTGAAGGTTATTCAAGGTTATGATGATGATGATGATGATGATGATGATGATGATGATGATGATGAGGAGGAGGAGACTGCGCTCAGCACCACTTCAGGCTGCAGTCCCACATCTGGCTTTGATTGTTTTGGACCATCGTGACATAATCTCACTGTGAGCTGCATCCACAGTGGAGAGGGTTTCTGGCTCCACACACTCACACTCACACCTCGCTGGGTTCCATGTACAGATGGAGAAATCTACTGGGAGGTGATGAGGACAAGCAGAGAGGAAAGGGGAGGGGAGGCACTGCAGTACTTCTGAATATATTAACATAAGAGCAAGAGGAAGATGTCAATATCATTTTGCAAAAAGAGAGGAACACGCCACGGCGCCGGCAGAATGACAGCTGCACAAAAGGCTGTAATGTAATCACCACATCCTTCCTGAGAAAACAAAGAGAATTCCACGTGCAGCGCTTTTTCTCTGTGTGCAGGAAAGTTGGTGTTTTCCATCATAATTAGAGCACATTACTGCCACAAAGAAATGTGTCCTCTCTTTAGTCTGTCACAGTGGAAGCGAACATGGACTGTGAAAACGGTGGATTAGGAGGCGTCGTCACAACACTTTCATGTCCTTTGCATAAAGTTTTGTTTTCGCTGTGTGTGCTCCGGGGCTGCAACTGGTCATTGCTTTCATCATCGGTGAATTCAACGAAATTCAATTTGTATAGCACCAAATTATAAGTGCACTTCATATAATGATCACATGTGGTGATGCTGTCTGCCTGGGTGGTTTCCATCCAGGACCTGAGGTGATCTCGTGGTGGAGTGGATACAGCACACGCTCCCAGAGCTGACTTGATCTTTACATGTTTAAGTCTGGGTTTAAAATGTAGCTGTTTCTCAATCATACAATTGATGTAGACTTAACGAGGGGTGCTTGAGAAGTTTGGGGAGTCCTAGGGTCCACTGGTCCTAACCTCTTTATATTATTTGATGGTGTATATTACAAGCCCAAACTGATTTTAATGTTCACTCTAACCCTAACCCTAACCCTAACCAGGACTAGTGTACCCTAGATTTATTGGATCCTAGGACTAGTGGACCCTAGGACTAAGACTAGTGAGAAGTTCCCGAGAAGTTTTGAAAATGTAGGGTGTGGTTCTCCATCATTTGCATTCTGTAAAACCAACATTTCTTTAACTAGGTGCAATACTGAGAAATGTTGGTCTCTCAGAATGCAAAAGATGGAGAACCAGTCTCTGCTTTTTTTGTAACAGGTCCGAGATGGTTTTGCATGTTTATTTGACACAAGTTTTATACCAGATGCCCTTCCTGACACAACTCCACATTATCTGGAGAATGGGTAAGTCTATTCTTGAACTGGGAACCTTCTGCTTTACAAACAAGTGCATTAACCACTTGTCCACCATGCTAGCCTAAGGGAACAAAATGTATGGGAACAAAATTACTGGTAATTCAAACCAAATTGCATAAAAAAATTATGTAAATCACACAGACTATTTTTCTATACAATGAGACAAATAATCAGTGCTTGACATACAATCCACCAATAAAATGGAAAGGATCTATTTACACACACACACACACACACACACACACACACACACACACACACACACACACACACACACACACACACACACACACACACACACACACACACACACACATTCATCTTCAACCACCTAGACCAATTAAGGGTCGCAGGGGGCTGGAGCCTATCCCAGCTGTCATAGAGCATGAGGCGGGGTACACCCAGGACAGGACGCCAGTCTGTCACAGGGCCACATATAGACAAACAAACACAGTCACACCCACTCGCACACCTACGGACAATTTAAAGATTCCAATCCACCTAATTGACATGTCTTTGGATGTGGGAGGAAACTGGAGCACCCGGGGGAAACCCACGCAAACACGGTGAGAACATCCAAACTCCACACAGAAAGGCCACAGGTGGGAATTGAACCCATGACCTTCTTGCTGTGAGGCAACAGTGCTAACCACTAACCCACCGTGCCACCCAGGATCTACTTAGGTTTCATATATTTTTTAATTTAAAAGGAATCTTGAGTTTCAAGTAGAAAATGTCCAGAAGCCCTGAAATGCTCACATCACCCACTAGATGGTGACAAAATAATAATAATAAGATGGGCTGACAGCCAAAAATGAACTTACAGTTGTGCCCCTGACCTTATGGGCAATTTACTTGTAATCAGAAATGGCATTTAAAAAGGTATTTATGAATGTCAGAAATGCATGATTTTTTTATTTATTTATTTATTTATTTGGCAGCCAGGAGCTTTGACCTCCCAGTATTAATGTATTAAAATGTTGAGAGTTTTACGGTTCTTGCATTTTAGGATGTGGAAGGTTTCAACGTACAGACGGACAGAAGGATGGGATTTCTCTTGACAAGCACAACTTACTGTTGTGAATAACCAGTGCTTAACATACAATCCACCAATCAAATGAAAAAGATCTACTGTATTTAGGTGTTATAATACATATAAAACATATATTACTGTCACTATTGTTATTGCCATAGTCTAATAGTGGTTGGAACATGAAGGAATATAGTTGCAAACAATGTAGACATGTTATCCAATGAGAACTGCCACTGTTTTTGATAGTCTTTCATCATGGGGCTTTCTCCTGAAAAGCCGGCAATAAATATCAACATGGGTTGTAATTGGATGTTGAGGGACCAAATGCCATGTAAATCATGTAAGTTAACATTTAATCATCCTGGATGAATCCTTGTCTGCTTATTGTAGTGAATTACAAGTCCAAAATGTTGCTAAAACTGTTATATGGCTGGGGGGGCCTGGCTGCCGGTTTGTTTCTGTCTTTTGGTTTTCCTCCCAGGTGGCGTGCGTTTGGGGCTGAGGCTGTCAGGACCTCACCCTGATCACCTGCGACTCGTCAGGACTCACAGCTGTGGTGCATCTGGATGGATTGGAACATGTTGGCATTTAAGACTGGAGTGCACAGTGTGTATTTGCCAGAGACTCGACCTTGTGACCAGACGGGTGAGATCGTCGTCTCGGGAGCCATCTCATCAGCAGCGGATGCTGAGAACGTCCAGGTTTGATGCACAGTCTGTGAAAGAGGAGGGGGTGAGGTTTCACGCTCGTCAGCACACTTCCTGAGGTACGTTAGATTTTGTGACTAACAGTTATACAGTCAGTAAATGTGGTGTCCCTCACACCTTATTGTATTGAGCTGTATGTTAGTCATGTATCAGCTTCCACTGCAGTGGAGTTTTGTGAACTGGATGTTCCATGCCTGCAGGTTGGGAAGCTGATCAGTAATCAAGCCAGGAAGTGTTTGCTGTTTGTACACCTTTAAGTGTTCTGTGTGTAGAGTGTGGACTCACATAATGGTTCCTTCTTTCACAGACTCGGTTGTTGCGGCCACCTGGGGGGTGTCGGCGGGGTCCTTGGGTCCGAAACAGCTTCTGGCTCCGGACCGTTAGCGCTGCTGGGAGCGCACCACGCCACACCGCACCTTTTGTTATTATATTATCACTGTTATGTATTAAATTCAGTTAGCCTTTGAACCGTGCTCTGCTTATTTCATACTGGGTCCTTCAAACGCTGGTCGGTTCTCCGAGCTGCGTCCGACACATAACAAAAACTGTCCCTTGCACTGAGCCTGAATAAAAGTTTTTAATGTTTTTGCATTTTTCTACACTTCATCCATCTTTATCCTGATTTCCTGTAAAAGGATTGCCTGAAAGAAAAGTAGCTCAGTCAAACAACAATGCCTGATTGCTTTGTTTGGTTTCCTTTATTGTGTTTTTAAGAGGTTTGCCCTTGAATGAACCCAGCTGCCAATCTAAATAAACAAGGGTGCATTCGTTTGCAGCTCCCAGCTCTGGAGTCACAAGTGTGTGTTCGTGGCGGCGGAGGTGGGAGTCCTCGTCCAGCCAATAAATCCTGATGGATCTGCCCCTGTAGACTGTTGGTCCTTATGTTGAAGCCCCAATCCTATTGGCATGTCCGTGGTCCTCAAAGGACACATTAGAAAACCAAAAGAGAATCACGGAGAAGCTGTTACTGGTATTCTCAATGTTTTTGGCACCAAAGTAAGATTAAACACCACCTGTTCATTCATTTGGAAACATAAATTACAGGTCATCAGTGAGCTGGAGATGGGAATGTGCTTTTAAGATGGTCCACCAGTTGACAAAGAATGACGAATGTTAGACCCTAAAGCATTCTGGTCGAGAGAGATACGCGGCGGGCGCGGCGTTGTAAATCAAGGCGATCCACTGACAGAGTGAAAGCTGAGAAGCTGCTGGGTCATATTTACAGAAAGAACTTTGACAAACTGCTGACACAAGCGGAGGGATGGAGTGCTGTAAAATCTTTTCACTGTTTCTGCTCCTTCCAGCACCTTCACTCATGCACGTCTGACATCTACAAGTCAGGTCACATTGTTGTCAGATTGTTTGAGAGTTCACTGGCAGGGTTTAAAGGCATGCAAAGAAATATAGTGGAATCTTTTCAGCAGCAGAAGGGATCAAAGACAAGCTTTTCCTGCAGACTTTTGAAGGTTTTTTTCTTTTGGGTGCTCTGGCTATGATGAGCTTTGAGGCAGAAACATCAGCCAACACTAAGCTGTTAAAGACACTATAACAGCTTTCAAGACACCCTGCAACAGCAGGCTTTATAGTCGAGAAAGTAACCAAAATTACAGCGAAAAAGCAAAAGTTCTAAAGGAGACCGGAAACATCAACCGTTTTGATTCTGAGGCAAAATGTTTGAGTGTCAGAATGATGAGGTTTGGCTTTGATTTAATCTGACTCTATATGACTGACTTTGTGGGTAAGTGTTTCTCTCAAGAAGCAACTCCATGATTGACAACTTCCTCAAGACAAGGTCTCTGTGGAGGATCTGTGGATACCACTGGAGTGGTTACTTACAGAGACTAAGAAGAGGGGAATCACTTGCATTGTGGGGGAGCATCAGCCTCAACATTTTACACATATGGCGTATTTCTCTATGCCCGATCCAGAAAATAGGTGCCTGAGTGTTGACACACCCATGCTTCCACTTTTTGAGAGGTGGTCTGGGAGGGTCAGCACCCTGGGTCAAAGGGGGTTCTGTGCTGTTGTGGATGCTGTGAGGCACAACACCAGTGCATGCTCTCAGACTTGACTTGACTTCATTCAAGGTCCAGAGCAATTTTACCAAACTTCTTAGTTTAAGATGTTTTAAACCATAAAGGTATAACTGAAGGTGTGGTCATTTTGAGTGACATCTTGTCACGTTGGTAACTCAGTGTCCATTCAATGCATCCGTGCAATGCATCCGCTCAATGCATTGAGCGGATGCATCCACTCAATGCATCCGCTCAGTTCATCCACTAACTGTTGTGGAGGATGTGTCTGTTTCATTTGGAGTATTTTATTACAAACACCTTGAATAATCTGGCTGTTGTGCAGTGAAATGTCCTAATACAGAGGTGTCCAAAGAGATTCCAGAAAGGGTCAAGAGGGTGCAGGCTTTCTTTACAAACCTGAAGAAAACCTGAAGAAAACTTGCACCCTTTTTTTCCTTTCTGGAATCTCTTTGGGCACTACTCTCCTAACAGATCAGCTAAAATGTCCCTGCTGTAATATTTGCACTGGGCAAAACTCTTGTCTCATTTAATGTTGTATGCTAATGGCGTTAGCACTTTTAGCAGCTGTCAGTAGTCTAATCCATTCTGTCCCGCTAATGCATGATTGCTGAGAAAATAAGCGGCTCACCAGTTTTAATGTCTACAAATCGTTATGAACACCACTGTGCAGTTCCCAAAAATCTGATTTAATGAACACCCAAACTGATGTTAGTCTGTTAGCTTAGCTCAAAGAGGGAGGTGTGTTCAGGCTGTTTTTGTCACACACAGAGCCACCCAGACTCCACCCTCTTATGCATTCATGAGATCATCGTACTGGAGCCAGAATCAGCGCCACCACGGCTGCCAACATGGTAATGCCAGATCTGGTCTTCTTATGGCCTCTATAGAAAACCTGTGGGTCACGTCAAGCAGGCTTTGTCCAGTAGATAGACATCCATGGTCCAGAGGCATGAATATAAGTAAGTTCTTTCAGTGTCTGCCTTTTTATTTGGGGTCTCCACAGCAGATCTGCATGTCGATTTGCCACAACTTTTACACGGGTGCCCTCCCTGAAGCAACTCCACATTATACAGAGATTAGGCATACATGGTGCTGAACCGGTGTCGCAAATCAAATGGTCCCCCCCTAAAATTTGGTCTGCCCTGCCTTCACTGTGCGCCATTTCTGTGTGTCAGCTGTGGTTCAATGATTATCACCTCGTTTCTGCTTCAAACTGCACTCCAGTCTTCATCTGTCTCAGCGACAGATACCTGAAGCTTTTGTACAACAATAATTTTGGGGGAAGCGATCAGAGCGCCACAACCAGAGGAGGTGCTGCTGCTGTGTTCACTGCGCCTCCATCATATCAAAGCATCAGTAGCAACTCACTGATTATCACCTCATTTCTGCTTAAAATGGCCTTGTTTCTGTTTAAAACTGACTTTAGAATGATTTAGGAGGTTTTACTTTGTCATCTGATGGTTAATAATCACATTATTCCCTTTGATCTCTTTGGGTGTAGAGAGTCTGTCCCAGAAGAGCTGCTGTGGTCCCAAATGGCGCATGCGCAGTGAAGGCAGAGCGGACCAATTTTTAGGGGGGACTGTTCGGGCTATGACACCGGGAACCTTCTGGTTTGGATGCAAGTGCACTAATCGCTTTTCCAAGTGTCTGATAAATTTATTGAGGATCACATTTAAACCTTAATTGCATTCAGAAACGCTTTCAGAGCTCATAGTCGGCAAAGGCAGCAGGTTAAATTGAGGTTATTATGCAAAACACTTTAGACATTTATTTGCAATTAATTAATGTGGTAATTTTTGCAGAAACAGTCTAATAATTCATACCGCAGCAATGTTGATGTGCATTTAGCCATCTCTGCTGAGGCACTTGCCTCATAACCTGTTGTAGTAAGTCCCTTCGGCTGCTCCCTTGTTTGCACTCGGGGTCGCCACAGCAAATCCAAGGTGGATCTGCATGTTGAATTGGCACAAGTTTTACGCCGGATGCCCTTCCTGACACAACTCCACATTACATGGAGAAATGTGGCAGGGGTGGGATTTGAACCCGGAACCTTCTGCACTGAAATCAAGTGCATTAACCACTTGGCCACCACCCCTGACCCATAACCTGTTGTGACTGTGCATTTATATGGACCTCACACTCTTCTTAAAGAATTATTGATTCCCTGTCCCGCTCATTGGAATGCACAGGCATGATAATAACTAAATCCATCTTCCGTAAGTCAGCGCTGATGAAAATTCAGACCTAAAGGAACGAAGGCAATATATTCAAGATCAATTTTCTCGTTGCTCATTTGGTACGGGCTTATTTTGCCTGTACAACACCAGAAAACGACCAAACGGGGACCCACATGGAGCAATAATAAGTAGAGTGTCCACCAATAGAGTACAATCGCCCATCAGCTCAATTAACACGTCATGTTGGAGGTGAGCAAAGACAACTGCCAGGATATAAATGCTCAGAGATACTAAGTGTACCTCAGGAGACTCTTAAACATTGCACAGTCCAAGAAAAGATGCAAATAGAGACATATTCCCTATCTCATTTCTTTTTTTAGAAACCCACGTTCGTATGCATACCATCTGTCAGGTTGGTGTGACGCTCTCTGCTGATTCTAAAGTCCAACCTTCAGTTGTTTCATTCTTTGATGACGGAGGCTGTTTTCACTCTTCGGCGGTGTAGCATTCCAGCTGAAATAATGGGCTGTGGACTGTCACCGTGCCCCATGGCAGTTGTCATCTATAGAGACAGGACTGGCATGCGTGGTTCCTTCTCAAATACTGGATTGAGCTGAAAATCACTATCAAGTTCTTCAGGGGGTGACTGCAGAAATGGAACAAGAAATCTGAAATGTCACTGCCGTTTCTCATTTGTCCACAAGCTCCATTCGGTGTTATATTACTTTTCCATTTGGCATTTTGTTTCCACGGCAATGAGACTGGATGTCACAAATGACTGAAAGTGGAAGAATAGCCATTTACAAATGGCACAGACAAATAACGACAGTCACATTCATAATTTGTGATTTATAACACGGTGCATGATAGTTACTACCTGTCATGTCAAAATTAATACATTTAATTCTTGTGTTTAGCCGTGGAGAGCCAGACTGGAATGCACCTCTACCACAGTATAAATGGACTCTGTAAGAGTCAGCTTGGTTTAGCACTGTGATTGAGTCAATTTAACACCATTTGGAATGGGACCATGCACTATGCAGTCACTGCAAAAACAATTTACCTGCAAAATATACTATTTGTTTCCTGAACTAGAGGTTGCAATGCAAAAGAAGTATGTACTTTCTGGATCACAAGTCACACTTTTTATGTAGTTGTATGTGGAAGTCACTTTTTAACAAAGCATTTGCCTTCAGGGAAACACTATGGTAACACATGTGCACACCACAGGCTGTGCTGTTACTTAACATAAGGATTTTTATGTTGAAAGATAAGCAACATGGATAAATAAACATGCATTGGACAACAAACTGGATGTTATTTGATGCAGTTTGGACTAAAGACATCATCAGATGGACATGGATTGCTGACCCACAGCAACATTGAGAAGGGAACAGATTTATGCAGGAAGCCTTCGGCTTGTGGTGTGTAACGTAAGGACTGTTAAATTCCAAAAATAAGCAAGATGGACAAATAAATGGTTGTGGGTGTGTCCTGTTAGTTATGTCTGTGCATTATGTGTATATTCTCCTCGTCCGTCATTCATGTGGGTCACGTGTATGCGTATGTGTCTGCACCCGTGGTTTGTGTCCAAGTGTAGTGTCGTGTACGTATGTGTGTGTCTTCCGCTGGTTGTCATCAGTGTGAGTCCCTGTCTGTGTCTGTAGTCTGTCTGTCTTGTCATACGTCTGTGGTCCTGGTCTTCCTGCTTCTCTGTGGTCATTATGTGTTCTGTGATTTTCATGCTGCGTGAGAGTTTGATTTTTTTTTTTTTCAGCTTGTTAATTTGGGATTTTTGTGCATCATTGTTATGTACTGTTATTATTAGTGTTTATTCTTTTATTTTTAGAGTTTGTTTTGTACTTTGAAAGCCTTATAAAAATGAATTATTATTATTATTCATAACACACAATTTTTCAGGATATAAGTTACACTGGGATATAAATTGCATGACCTCCCAAAGTAGCAAAAAATAATAAAAAATAATAAAAATAAAGAAAACACAACTTATACTATGGTAGGGCCGAAGACACATTGGTGCAAGTGCTTACCCCCGGACTGATTTGCATGGAGCAGATGGGAAATCTATAACTCCCCCAGGACAGGATGCCAGTCCAACTCAAGCTACTTCCTCAGCTAAGCCTGGTGCCCCTTTATAGCTGGGTGGGCTGGGACAATGCAGATGAAGTTTTCTAAAGGCAGAGACAGGTTGCGTGAATCAAACCAATGTCTACATATTGGTAACCCAATTCCTGAACCACTAAGCTACCTGCTCTGGCACAGTGCAATGCAAAAGGCTTTCTTCAAATTTCCAGGCCTTTAAAAGTCACACCATGTGTACATCCCATTTTTATTTGATTACGAAAAGCTCGAAAAAACCCCCTGCTAATTTTATTCAATTTACACATTTTAGATTTTATTCAGACTTAACACGATTGAAGCCGACTGGAAGGAGGAATCGAAGGAGGGCTCAGCAGGCCACTCGTGACAAATCTGAGCCACCTTGAATGCCTCGTACAGCTGTCGCCACAACCATTCCCACGCATCAGTGCCTGAAAGACAGCAAGTGCCCTGCGAGTACCCATTGGAGTCCCTCTCAGCAGGTGTTGGCTGGAGCCCTTGTGCCACCCAGGAACATCCAACACCACTCGAGGGGCACTTAGAAAAGGTGGGGCCATTCGTGCTACCAGTATGAGAGTAGAGAGCAGCTGACCACTTTCAACCTGGCTGTGCAAACGGCAGCACATTTTCTAAGTGCCCCACGAGTGTGCCGTTACCAAACAACACACGTCACGCAAGGCCCCCCAACACGTGGCATGCGAGTGTGTCGCCACCACCCCACACACCAGGATCAAACATTGTCAGGTGATGCTGACATGGCTGCAGTGTGATCGCTGTCCAGAGCAGCGTGCACCTTACATACTGCATCTACACTACTCCACATAACCTGTATGTCCACTGATTGTACTTCTGCTGCTGTGTGATTTTGTGTGTGTGTGTGTGTATTTATTGTACATGTCTATATCAGTATGTTAGATTTTACTGCACATTGTGTGTGTGTGTGATTATTGTCAATGTCTTATCTATATGTTCAGTTTAACTGCACATTGGAGACTGGTCAAACACAATTTCAATCTTCTGTGCTAACCCTGTTACATAGATTTTTGACAATAAAGTACACTTTGACTTTGACTGTAATGTCCAGCTGGGACAGCTGACTGCTGTATACTCGCAACTCAGCTGGAGGGCATATGTCGTGCTATCAACAACATGAACAACACTCCAGCAACACACATGTACAAAATGTCAAATGTTACAAAATCTTTTGGGCCACATGTTGTTCTTGTTCCACTAATAAAATAAAGACATTGTTTAGGGGTCCCCCTCAAAGCAACCATGACCAATCAACCACAACTTTTTTCAATTAGAAGCCATCTCATGTACCTGTAAAAGAAAAATAATGGCATCAGAGTCTTCTCCTGTTAGGGTGATGCTGCCTTGCCAGCGGAGGGAGAGGAAAAAGTGTCACTCTGCACCTATAAAACCCCAAGTGGAACAAAAACAACATGTGGCCCGAAGTCTCTCACAACTTTTATTTTTTCACTATGTAACATGAACAGCCCTAACACATGTGTAGATGGGCTCTCATGCTCTCCTCAGTTCTAGCTGAAAGTGGTTCAGAGCACATGACGTGTTAAGTTAAAAACACAGAGAACATAGCCAAGACAAGTATATAAATAAATACTACAGTAACTACATACATAATTGCATAACAAATACATAAAGTAAATAATCATAGAACAAAGGACGAGAGATTGACACTTTGTTCTGTGATCTAATCAAAAAGGCGAGTGTGTCTCTGCAAGCAGCACCTGTTGGGATCTGTGGACCCGCATGTCACAGCAGGAGAACATGTACCGTATTATGACAGACTTCACCTTACAACACTCCACCGTGAGGTGCGTGCATCAGCATGCTGTCCTCACGTGGAAATACATTAAAACATATATTGCCTTTGCAACTGGCTTGTGCAACCGTGTCAGTGCACACATTGGCAGGCTGTGCCATGTGAAAAGGACTGTCTGATCATGTGTACACTCAGCTAGCGATCTGAATGTCACGTCACCCACATGAGCTATGGTACAAATAGGTGTCCTTCACCGCACTGCTCGCTGGACACGCCCGGCCGGCTGGACACGCCGAGCCGACTGGACATGCGGGGCCAGCAGATGTGGACATCATATGAGGATGCTGCTTCATTCATGTCATTTCATGACTTGCCGTCTATGACCATGGGTTCATATACAGAGAAACCGAAGGATCATACTTGCATTTTCCACTCGATGAGGGGATTAAATATTAGAAACTGTGGTGTGTTTTTTTTTGGTGTGTGGTTCTCCCCCTGCACAGCAGCGGTGCGATGTGGTGTCACACGTTCCAGGTGATTGCACTGTGTTTGTGTGCACGCATGAAAGTGCTCAAAACCGTTGCCGCGGTATCATGCACGCCTGTCTGACCATGTGCCTCTCCTGACAGCAGGTGGAATGTTTCACAGTTCCCCATTTTGTTTGTGGTTTTTTGCCCGGTTTCTGCTTCTTGTGTCCAATTTCCTGTTATGTGTGAAGGGGCCCTAAGATTTGTCTGTTTTTTTGGAACCAGTTTTTAATCTCTATATATCAGAAATTTTGCACTGACTCATTTGTAATGTAATCACTACTATATTATGTATAACTTCAGGTTTTTTTTTTGCACAAAACACAAATGAGCTGCAGACTTCAAAAACATTGTGCTGTATTTTCACGGATGAATGCTGTCAGATGCAGAGTAAAACATCTGGAGCTGAGTAGGAGTACAAATAAATTCTAATATATATACTGTGTACAGCATCAACACTCACAATCGGGCCAGCTGGAGTGTGAAGCATAAGAAGCATCGTGTGTCCATCAGTGTCCTTCAGAGCTCAGAAATGAGGTGCAGAGACAGTTTGATCAGGAGAACGTGAAGAGACAGCCAACACGCCGGCTGCAACATCATCATGTGGTTTTATCATCCACAGCTGTCTCCTGCAGGCAGGTCGAGGTGCTGCAGAAGCTGACTGAGTTAAAACCATCTCATGCTGACCATTACATTATTTTAATTCTGATAATGATGATGACTGCTGATTGGAAACATTGATTTCCACAGTAGAGTTTACTCGAAAAAGTTAGGATACTTTCCTCAGGTAAATTTAGAAGTACAATCAGAAATAAAATTCAAGTTGACGGTTTCCCATCTTTTTTCAGATGAACTGAACATGTCATTTAAATACCAAATTTTGCAGAATTAAGAAGCCGTTTTTCTTAAATGACATGAATAAATTACACTATTTTCTTTTTAAAATACTGTAATCTTTCACATGTAATTTTCTTGATATCAGAGGTGAGCCTAGTTTGTTTAATATTTAAAATTGGAAAAAAAAAAAAGCTTATTATATGATCAGACTGAGCGCAGGGTTGGTGGACAAGTGATTACTGAACTTGATTTCAGTGAGGAAGGTTCCCAGTTCAAACCCCACCAATGCCACATTTCTCCATGTTGCATAAGGAAGGGTATCCAGTGTAAAACTTGTGCCAAATTAACATGCAGAACTACCTTGGATCTGCTGTGGTGACCACAAGTGGAACAAAAAAAAAAAAGAAAAAAAAAGAGGGAGCAGCTGAAGGGACTAACTACTATATGATCAGACTGAGTGTGATGGCACAGATGGTCCATCACCTGAAGAGAAACAGAAAAAAAGAAGGGTTGAGGTCACTTTCACTCATGCAAAAACACTTTGTAGGACACTTCAGTGTGTACGCCACCTGAAAGACAACAATCCAGCATAAAGTGATCAAACGTGCATGCAGTGCAGAAGACCAAATGACACCTCAGCAACTTTTAATCACACGAGCATCAACTCTGGTTTCTTTCAGACTTTGGTGCTTGTACATCAGACCACTCAGGGCTGCAGTTAGTATCAAGCTCGATAGGCAGGACAGGCTGGACGCAAATGCAAAACGCAGGGACACAGCTCAGTAGAGACAAAATGTTTACTGGGTAAACAGGCTGGGGTCAGTACACAAAAAGGCAGTCCAAAAAGAGCAGCAGTATCAAAAACATCAGGCAACAAGGCGTGGTCGGAGTACACAGGCAGGTAGTCAAAAAAAACGATGATGCAAACAAAGCAAGGCAAGAGAACAAGAACTGAGCTGGAAGTAAGGCACAAGGCACATCGATCTGGCAAAGAATAGAGACAAACTGTGAGGCTTATAAAGCACCCAGGTGATTAACTGCAAACTCAGAACAGGTGTGTGGAGAAACTCTCAGAACCGGGGTGTGGCCAGACAGAAGGAGACACCCACCAAAGTACCAGGAGAGAAAGGCAAGTGTTGGGAAGGTGTCGTAGCACGGACCCACAACAGGGGGCGCAAATGAACGGACAATGAATAAACCAAAAGGTAACAATTTAATGTTGTGACACTACACAAGGAAAAGATACAGAAAATATGCACAGTCAATTAGCACCAGGTGACGTGTGGCAGGCTCGAAGATAGGAGACCCCCCCGACGAGAGAGAAGCCGTACTCCACACGGCTTCCACCACCAACGGCCTGAAGAACACCGGAGCTGCCAAGTCCCGAGTCCCCAGGTGGCCTCTGTTCCCGGCTGTCGACCCTGGTACTGCTGGCAGAGAGCAAAAACAGGATGTGTGAGTGTGAGTCCGCACACTCAGTAATACACAGTCCAACACTGATGGGAGGGAGCACCTCCACCTCCAATCATACACTTAAGCAGCTCCTGTCAGTCACTTATCTGGAGGGAATGGGAGGCGAAGACGTCGCGGTTCCCACAATACGCCGCTCCAACAAAACTGTCCCACAGGAATAAACGGCTGCAAACAGAGATCAAAACGTGGATTAATCCAAATACTGCAGAGAAGGATTACCTCAGGAATGGTAGTTGATTTCTCGGCAAGGAGGTGGAGTTGCAGTCCGGCTTTTATGGTGTGATGTTGATGATGATAAACGAGTGACAGCTGGTGCAGGGAGAGAATGACAGCTGTCACTTCTTCGGGATCTGGCGCCCTCTCGTGCTTGGAGCCCGCACTCCAAGCAGGGCGCCCTCTGGTGGTGGTGGGCCAGCAGTACCTCCTCTTCAGCGGCCCACACAACAGCAAGAAACAACAGGACAGAGAAAACCCAAGCAGAAAGATAGAACAGAGACAGAACAAGAGACAGACAGAACACAAAACAACCCATAAAACCAGGAACCTGGCAGTTAGACTCTTCAGACATCCCTCTGGTGAGTTTAAATAGAAATTAGGACCAATATTTTAACAGGTGGTACCTGATGTCCATTTAGAACAACTCTTCTTCTGACTTTACTTCCATCTTGCTCAGAGTCATTGTTTGGCTCAGTAGCTGACTGAGATATTTCTGTTTTCTGTGACTACAACATGGATGAGCCCCAAAAAATTACATCTGATGTGACAGTCCCATGTTGACAGTATGTTGAAGACAGTACTCTGGATATCCCAAAGTTATTGATGAGAGGATGAAGAAAACCAACCCAGTCTCACAGCAGTTCGTTGGACTGGGTTACGAAAGGATATTAATCTATGGGTTTGTGACGGGGTACAAAAATGGGCCTTTTTTGTAAAAGGGGCATGAATTCATTTCGTGACAGGGGGCACAAAATGTGGGGTGAAAGGAGGGGGATCTGGGGATCATGGTTAACGTTTGGGGAGGGTACACACTTACGCTATGGTTATGGTTAGAGATAGGAGAAGGGGAAGATTAGAAATAGTAAAATAAAAACCCATGTCACGAAAAGTGGGAGCTTTCATGCTGGGGGCATGAAAAAAAATGTGAGACCGGGCTGAAGAAAACATTCCACCACTGTTGGCTGGGTGGATGGAGAAGGAGGAGAAGGTGTTGAAGGAATGAGGTGTTGATCTACTTTGGTGGATAACTGCTACTCCTGAAGCTCCTCACGTTTCTTCACCAGAAAACCTCTCACTTCGCCACCATCTGAGTAACAATTATTTTTATTCTCAAATTTCATTTCAGGTTTCAAGATGTATCACACAAAGTGTCATAAAGGAATTGTGTTACTTAATTCTCCATGTGATGCACTTTTATTAGAACTTGTAAACTCACTCACTCATCTTCAACCACTTACTCCAATTAAGGGTAACTTGTAAACTGTAATAAAAAAGGAAAACACATTGTTTGTTCACTGCATTTTTATGCAAAACCACTTTGTTGTGTCAGTTGGAAAACACCGTGTGGGAAACACGAACACAGTAACAGTTATGTAGCTCAGCATCCAGTCTTATTCCCAAGGCACTGCTGTGTAGCCGTCAGTGCCTCAGGGCGAAATGATGGGTCCTCCTGACTGGTGACCAAAAAGAGAGACAGAGTGTGTGTATGTGTGTGTGTACTGCCGGGAAATAAAGTCCTTCCTCTTCCTTTTCTCCTTATATGAAGCCACACTGATCCTATTACTTTTACACAGTTTGTGCTCGATTCATCTTTTTGTTGTTGTTTGTTTCTCTCATATTTGTCACTGCAGTGAACCACACTCTGATCAGTAATCAATAAAGCTTATTTTGTTTTATACAGTGCATCCAGAAAGTTTTCACAGCACTTCACCTTTTCCATATTTTGCTATGTTACAGCCAGGGCTTAATTTGAGGGGGAGCAAGCCGGAGCGCGCTCCGGAACCTCGGACGCGCGCTCCTGGAACCTCTGACGTTGGCTCCACCAGCTATTTATACTGGATCCGTGATCCGCCACCTCTCTTGACTAACAAAATATTTTAAAAAATCACAGCGATTGCTCTCACTGCCAATCACACAGCCGCCCTCCTGTCTGCTGTGCGGAATTTCGCCAAATCTGGCAACAGGTCCAGAGGCTACGCTCGCTGTTTTGATCCAGATGTTGGCCGTAGTTGCAGAGCTCCGTGGCCACCGAGAGAGGACTTGGATTCTTTGCGGGTCCCGCATCCGTACCCCCGGAGGCAGTGAGTGAAGGGAGAGCCGCGCATTGTGTTCTGCGTGTGTCTGTTCATAATCTTCTCGCACAGAAGAAAAAAGAGTGTGTTTACACAAGAGAGAAAAGTGAGAAAATGTTAATGCTTGTTTGAGAAAAGTGTGTAGTGAGGGGTTTTACAGCCTTAAAGCATCTATAATATCGCTACTTCGCGGATTTCTTGCCGCGTTCACACCGGGCGCGATCAGAAGCTACAAATTCGCGGGGGTTGCGTGGCGACGGACGCGCCTCCTTCGCCTGGTGTGTCGCTCTTCTTGGGTGGACTTTCGCTGCGAAAATTCGCCCCGGTGCGTCATCAAATAGGAGGAGCTTCCATTCCGCTCGGCGTCTAGTCATCATGACAGACCTTTATCACACGGAGCGAGTTGTTGTGAAAAGCTCCCAATACAGAGAGCAAGGGCGTAGGTTTGGTCTCAGCTTTGGTAGGGACAATACCACCCCCCCCGGCCCCCCTGCCCACCACCACCACCCCCTAACCCACTCATACCTAGGGATGGGTATTGATAAGATTTTATCGATATCAATGCCATTATCGATTCTGCTTATCAATCCGATTGCTTATCGATTCCCTTATCGATACCTCTTGTGAATTTTGTACTAAAAGTAGTCTTTCCAGGTTTTCTATGTATTTCAATGAGTCTTAACTTGACTCAGCAGAGAGATGCGCAGCGTTTGGAGCTGTGTGAACAGAACGGAGGACGATTCTCATTTCTTTCTCACAACAAGACAGGAGTCCCAGTTAGTAACTTTAATCCGCACAAAAGTGACTCACGATTGACATATTCAGGGATGAAAGTGGTGAAAAACAAAAAAAGCTGAAACCCAAAATCCAGCACCACTTGCACAAAAATGTTTGAATTCTAGAAGCTCTGAAATGCAATCTGGGACTATTCCAGACAATAAACTGGAGTGAGTGCAGCATCCATTTAGGTGAGGGAAAAAAAAAAACTTTCCTTATTCAAATTCATTTCAGTAGTATTCTGCTCTTACAAGGATGCAGCAGTTTTTTAGCTTGGCAGATAGTTCTGGAGGAAATCACTGAAGAAATTAACACACTGAAAATATGGTTTGACCGAAACAAACTGTCATTAAACTTAAATAAGACAGGGATGAAATGGAGGAGTAAGAGTCACTAGGTGTTCACAGGAAACTGTTGTGTGGGCCGCTGAAGAGGAGGTACTGCTGGCCCACCACCACCAGAGGGCGCCCTGCCTGGAGTGCGGGCTCCAGGCACCAGAGGGCGCTGCCGCCTTATGGGAGTAGCCTGGGTGACAGCTGTCACCCATCACCAGACACAGCTGTTCCACTCAGCACAGAGGTATATCAGGAGGACGGCGTCTCCACCTCAGTGCCGAGATATCGCCTTACGTTAGAGGTAACGATTCTCTGCTACATTATATTGTCTCTCTGAGTTTTGCAGAACAGCTGACTACTAAAAGATAAGTACTCACCTTTCTGCAGTATTGACGTGAGGTGGAGTCAGCTTCTTCCCTCTCTGTGTACTGGGTGCAGCCGCATCCACACCTGTGTGTTTGTTCTCTTGCCAGCAGTACCGGATCCGACGAGCGGAGGCAGTGGCCACCTGGGAATTCGGGACTTGGCGGTTCCGGTATTTCCAGGGTTCGGTGGCAGGGGAAATCTGGGTGGTTCCGGCTCGACTTGGACGGACGTCTCCTACCTTCGAGCCTGCCTACACGACACCAGTGGAATTCGGTGTAAACCCAAATTGTCAATTGTTGTATTGGTTGTGCACTTTCACGACAGTAAAAAACTTATTTACTTTCTCCATTGTCCGTTCATTGCGCCCCCTGTTGTGGGTCCGTGTTCCAACACTTTCACAACAGAAACATTTATTTATTTCTGTATGTATGTATTTATTTATGTTCATTGTTAGTTGGTTTTATATTTTCTGTTGTGTTTTTATTCAGGTTCTTTTTGTCTCTTTCTCTAAAATTGTATATAATAACTAATCATTAGATTATTAATATATAAACAAAAATAAATAAAAAAATATTACAGTTTGTAATACAATTGACTCTTTTACGACAACAAACGCTTATTATACAGAAAAATGCACCCGAACGCGATGACAGCTGCAACTGCTTAATGCTAAATTTAACACTGAAAATGCCATAGACATGCTAACTCGTTAGCATCGCTCTCGTTTTTAAGTTATAACATGCATCTATCAACTGTTTCAGAAGACCATAACAGGTCGGTTTAACATAAAAAAGGTAAATAATACTCACAGATGTATGCACTTTAGGGTTTTAGTGGGGGAAAATTAAGATACAGCTAAAGAAAAAAATGAATAAACGAAGCAATAGATCGAAGCACTGCTTCAATCTGCGAACCACTGCTTCGATTGGTTCAAGGTTCAAAGCAAAGCCGCCTGCAGAAAAGTTGATTACGGAGCCGTTGCAGGGTCTGTAATGAACTTAGAGAAGTGATCATTTTCCTGACAAACACCCCTAAAAACAACGGCCACTCTGAAGGACCGATAACGGAATCGTTAAGCAAAAAGCTTATTGATGTCGGTGGATCGAATAATTTCTTAACGATACCCGAAAGGAACCGGTTCTCAATACCCATCCCTACCCATACCATTAGACGCACAAGTACAGCATAATACATAACATATGACGACATAATGCTGAATAATTTAACACTTTATTTACATTATTAAGTGTGTAGGCAAACAAACAAATAGCTTAAATAACAAAATTGCACCCAAAATCACGAATCTATTCTATAGGCCTACACCTGAGAGAACAAGACAACAACAAAAAAAAAAATACTTGTGGAGCTAAAAAAAAAAAAAAAAAAGTTTTTGCAACCAAGATGTATAATCTATTCTCTTCATCAATAATGCAGTTGTAGGTATCTGGCAACCTAATTTGCCAAAAAAAAAAGGGCTTTCCAATGATATATGGTGTATTACGGTAAACGTAAGCCTGTGATGTCATAACGCAGAGGAAGTTTCACACTAGTGCGCCGCTGATTCTCATTACCGTAAGTTCTCATGTAAGGCCTCACTCTGAAAAATTTCAACACTAACAGCAACCCAAGAACCCGTGCTTTCCAACAGTATGCTATAGAGGGTTTTCATATGACGTATTGGTCACGTAATTTTGTGTCCCGTGGCCATTCTGGATTACGACGCGGTGGCCGCTGTGATTACACTTTGTGCATTTGGCGAACAATTGCACAAGTTTCAACGTCGATGTGAAGAATCCTCACGGCACCGTGGCGCTGTGAGAAATCCACTGCTCCCAGAATTTTATTTTATTTTATTTGGCAATAAAATTATATAACAATACATAAAAATACTGCAGAGGATAACACAATAACGGTTCCAATACAGATGCTTATGTAGCGGGATGAAAGTCCCGGGTCCCAATTGAAAAGACGTTCCCGCTAGCTTGGCTAACGGGGAGTTCCCCTTTGGCTGACCTGGTAGAGGAGCAGTCTTTTGTGCGAGCCGCGTGGGTTCGATCCCCACCGTCGTCCCGGCCACGAAGGTCCTGCTGCTTCACTTATTTACGTTGTGGTCCTCGAGTACCGAGCTGCTGATCCACAAGCTGCCCTTCCAGCGCTTGGTGAGAGAAATCGCTCAGGACTTCAAGACCAACCTCCGCTTTCAGAGCCCCGCTGTGATGCTCTGCAGGAGGCCGGCGAGGCTGACCTGGTCGGCGGCTTCCTAGTTCACAGTATCACAGTGTGACACGGTTGGCCAGTTCATTACATCAACACTAAACTCACTATCTGGTATAAGATACGGATCCACTGAACCAACTGCTACACATCGATCACGATTAATAGCTTTATTTCGAGGATTTAAAGCCTCGCAATAACCGGACATTCTCTTCATTTTTCTATCACGCGTCAGCCTCCTTGTAATACGGCACCTGTCCTGCAGCAAATCGGTCACGTGAATGAAAACTCTCTATATGTTGCATATATTACGGTAAAGTGCGTTCGGTGACTTGAAACGAGGGAAAAGTATGAAAAAGAGTGCAAAAGTGACAGAAAAGTACAGAAACAGACAGCAAACATAAATGTAGTAATTTTTGTGGAAAAGGCAGGGTGTTAGTGTCATTTGTGAAGGTGTGTGTGCGTGTTTGTGTGGGTGTGCAGTTTATTTTAAGTGTGGCACACAGCATTGCTCGCAAGTCCCCCCCGCCCTTCTTGTTTTTCTGCACCGGAGCCACCCATCCTCTGCGCTCCGGGACCTCCCACTTTACAAATTAAGCACTGCCTGCCACCATGAGATGCGCTTTGTTTACGTCCATGTGAGAAGAACGTGAGCCAATGAAATTGCAACATGGGTAACCCTGTCACTGGCACGTCGAAAACACAAAACGTGAGGACTAAAATTATAGTATCGAGTTCGCAAAAAAATAGTGAATGATTTTGTTATATAAAAAAATGCTAAATATTGGTAGGGACTATTTTTCCATCCCAAAATACTGGTTGTGACTTGTCCCTATGGTCCATATGCAAACCTACGCCCCTGACAGAGAGTATCATTATTTGCTGCAGGAGCTGCGTCTGGATGACGGCTGCTTTCAGCGGTCCTTCCACCTCTGCAGGACCCAGTTTGAGAACCAACTGTCCCGTTCACGCGCACACATGTAAACAATTAAAAAAAAAAGAAACTCCGCTGCTTGCTGCAGCTCGCTCCCCCCCCAAAAAAACTCTGTCATAATTGTGTTTAGAAACCAGACACCATTTGTTTTATTATACATCTGTGTAGTTAATTAATAAAATATTCTCCACACACACGATTCGCTCGCGCGCACGTAAAAAAATAAGAAAGAACAAAACTCCGCTGCTTGCTGTGAGGCTGCTCCTCGCTCTTTCCCAAAAAAACTGTCATAATTGTCTTTAGAAACCAGTCACCATTTGCTTTATTATACATCTGTGTAGTTAATAGAGGGTTTTCATGTGACGTATCGGTCACGTCATTTTGTGTCCCGTGGCCATTCTGGATTACGACGCGGTGGCCGCTGTGATTACACTTCGTGCATTTGGCGAACAATTGCAGAAGTTTCAACGTCGGTGTGAAGAAGCCTCACGGCACCATGGCGCTGTGAGAGATCCGCCGCTAACAGAAATCCACTGCTCCCAGAATTTGATTTTATTTTATTCGGCAATAAAATTATATAACAATACATAAAAATACAGCTGAGGATAACATAAGAACACTTCCAATACGGATGCTTATTTACACTGTGGTCCTCGAGCACCGAGCTGCTGATCCGCAAGCTGCCCTTCCAGCGCCTGGTGAGAGAAATCGCTCAGGACTTCAAGACGACCTCCGCTTTCAGAGCTCCACTGTGATGCTCTGCAGGAGGCCGGCGAGGCTGACCTGGTCGGCAGCTTGCTAGTTCACAATATCGCAGTTTGACACGGTCGGCCAGTTCGTTACATTAACACTAAACTCACTATCTGGTATAAGATACGGATCCACTGAACCAACTGCTACACATCTATCACGATAAATAGCTTAATCTCGAGGATTTAAAACCTCGTAATAACCGTACATTCTCTTCATTTTTCTATCACCTGTCAGCCTCCTTGTAATCCAGAATGGTGACGGCACCTGTCCTGCAGCAAATCGGTCACGTGATTGAAAACCCTCTATAAGTAAAATAATCTCCATGGATGATTCCCTCGCACGCGCACGTAAAAAAAAAAAGAAAAAGAAACTCCACTCCCCCTGCTGTGGGGCTGCTGCTCGCTCCAAAAACTGTCATGATTGTGTCATGATGAATGTGATGACAGAGTGGCCATCAGGTTCTTGGTCACCTTTGATCCTATATTATGATCCACAAACATGAATAATCTGATGTAATTTATGCAGAAATGTGGTAATATGTAGCTTTTATTTTGCTTTTGCAGACTGTTTTAGTTTTTATTTTAGCGCTCTGTTTTGAAATAAAGTGTTTCTGCATGAATGTGGAATGCCTGGCTATAATTAAAGGCTATAATTAAAATACAGTGCAGATTGTTTTCTGTTTTGGAGCAGATCAATTTCATTGACCAGAGCAGGCAGTGATGTTGTGCTGGGTTAATTCATGCATGTACTGTATATTGTTCTCTGCTCTTTTAACTGAAACAAGACAAACAGTTGACACACAGACTTGAGAACTTTCAAAAACTAACATTTACTGGATGTCTAAATCAATGCGAATGACATATATTCCTGATGTTCCCTGTTTGGCTGTAATCTGACCTCCAGGGCTCCATGTTTTTTCAGAAGTGCTCCCCTCGTTAACATCAATAACATTTGAGCTTTTGAGGTTAGATTCTCTTTCATGTCTCAGGCAGCATCAATAATTCAAAGTGGAGATGAAATTTGCATTGAGAGTCAGATTCAAGTGGATGAACTTGATCTTCAAGAAGAGATGAAGCAGCATGCAAAGTAAATGAGCCTCCTTTGTCTTGGCCAAACAGCTTTTTCTGAACATTTATAATGAAACCCTGAATAAATGTGAACCTCGGGACACAGGTTGCAGCTTGCAAAAAAGTCCATACTGGCTCCTAAGCCCCGTTTACACATAGACGGTTTTGTCGGCGGGTAGTACGTAGACCGAAGTTCGCGGTAGTTCCGGCTGTTTCGCGGTGGAAAGGGGCGGAGCATTTCGCCTGCGTTTTGACCGCCTTACTAGCCACAAATACGCGGATAAAACGCCGCTAAATCCGCTGAATAAAGCGGCGTTTTGACGCCGTAGCATCCGGCACACGTCAGGCAACGGGGGTTAATACCCAGTTCTATCCTTTACAATCGCAGGTTAAGACATGCGTGAGAACGGCAGTGTTCTGCTGCAGCCGATAATAGCCCTGTGTACCGCTGGATTTATCCAGGCAAATTCCTGCGTTACTCCAGAACTTTTGCATATAGGCACCGCCCCCAGAGTTAATAGGCTGAGCAGCAGGAATACATGCCTCTGTCACTGCAGGGGGAGGAAGATCATACTCAGCCTTTTCTTCTCCTTCCTTTCCCCTCCTCAACGTGTTGCTCCGTCTCCACCACAGGCCTATCCTCTGCTTCTGAACCAGACCTCTTGGAAGTCCTTGCCGCTGCCAATTTTCTTTTAGGAGCATACTGGAGCTTCTCTGCAAAATGTCTGGAGGCTGGCCGCAAGTCAGAGGCCTGCATGCAACACGCTAGCGTTTTTATATTGACCCGCCACCTATCGCCGTTGGAACGCCGAGGTGGCGTTTAGAATGGCGTACTGTCCGCTAGCACCGCCATTTTGTCTGCCTCTGTCGCCCGTTAAAACGCGCTTGAGGACGCCGATGTGGGCTCTATCGCCGTTTTACACGCCGTTGATTAGGGATACAACGCCGGCCACCAATTACGGTGGTGTAAACTGCGGCACCACAGGAAGGGGCAGGATGAAACGGCGATTAAAAAGTATCAAACGCCGTTGTTCGCGTTGTCTCCGTTGTCATGCGAATTCTCCGGGAGCGCTCCCAGAATTATTCGACATGTTGAATAATTTTTTCGACGATTCCCGGTAAAGCCGGAACTAAGCCATGCCCCCTATTGCCGGTCGTTAAACAACGGCGTGTGATCCTTAAGACGGCCAAAAACTATTCCGGGATGCTTCCGGGAGCTCTTACCGTCTATGTGTAAACGGGGCTTTACCAACCTTAAGGTGCATTTACATATAGGCAAGACGCGTTACAAATGTCATATTTGCGTCATTCTTGGCACATTCCTGACATTCTTAACGTGACTTAACGCATCTGAATAAGTTTCTTAATAGCACTTGTTGGTGCGTGATATTCGTGATTTTCGTGGAGCATGTTTTTGGCTGTCAAAAAATCTTCCATGAATGTCACGCACCACCCTCATTTCGCCTCATGTCGCGGAGGTTGCAACTGAGCATGTTGATCCATCTTGATTAGTGGTGATCCTGACGTGCTCACAATTAAACCCTGCTGCACTGCATTCAGTTTCATTGCTGCAGTATGCTGAAGAAGGACAGTGATGCCAAGTCAGTTAAAAGTCTCGTTCGAATGCTCCTCAGTGCGCTCCTGCAGATGTTCCACCTGCTACTTGTGCCTGATGTTTGGGAAAATGAGCGAGACGAGAGCCGCGTGAAGCCACACATCTGGCTCTGTCCGTGTCCTCTTCCTCTCTGCGCCACTCCATGGCACAGAGACCAACTAAGCATGAAGTCACAAAGTTCTTCTGCTGTGGCTGTTGAGGAAAAACTGGAGCGATCTGAATTGTTCAGCAGCTGACGGTTGGATGAATATGGGTGTGTGTGTGGAGACAACTCGCCTCATTCACAATGTGACAAAACTTAATGCTGTGCTGTTATGTGCAATAGCGTGCAATAGTGCACAACAGCGCGCAACAACGCGAAACATTATTCTTGACCGTGCCTAATGGTTCCTGATAATTCTCCAGCAACACATGCCATTAATCGTAATGCGTTGTAACAGGTTGCAGCAGTTCCTGAGGAGACCTGACGCCTCTGCCCCGAATCATCACATTCTTGATCAGCGGCCAAGAATGTGTACTTCGTGGCATTTGTAATGTGCCGTCGTTATGTGTAAACAAAGCATTACCAAAGTGTCTCGATGACGGCATCTTGCTGGGGCAGGAAACCAGAGGCTTATATATTGAGCCCTCTTATTTGCCTCTAAATTATTTGCAAATGGCTCTTGAAACCGTTGTTGGAGAAAACTGTGTATGGTCTAAAAGGCCTCAATCAGATCTGCCCTACCCTTTCTATCCTCTAGAGCAGGGGTAGGCAACCTGTTCCAGAAAGAACCATGAGGGTGCAGGTTTTCTTTGCAGCCACTGACTCCACCAGGTGATTTCACTGATTAACTGATTCCATCTGCTCAAAGTGATATTAATCAGTAAAATCACCTGGTGGAGTCAGTGGCTGCAAAGAAAACCTGCACCCTCATGGCTCTTTCTGGAACAGGTTGCCTACCCCTGCTCTAGAGGCATCAGACCTGTCCTTTTCAGTCTTTCTTCAGTGGGCACGCCCTGAAGGTCTTTGATCATACGGGTTGGCCTTCGTTGGACTCTGTTTAGATAATGTCTCCCTGTAGATGAGGACACCAGGCTAGCACACAATACTCAAGGTGGGGCCGAACTAGGGATTTCTGCAAATATAAAATGTTCCCACTGCTCTTGCTCTCAGATGCCCTGTATATAGTCACCACTCTGTTTGCTGTCTTTACTGCACACTAGAGGTTATTGACTTATGAACAGTCACCCCTAAATCATTTTCTTTACTGACAAAATGAGCTTGTCTTCCAGGAAGCTGTCATACTTCTGACTGTTTTGTCCCCTGCCCAGTCTTACGTTTTTTCGTCCTTCCATCATGAAATTATTCAAATTTTCGTGATGGGGTTTTTTAACTCACTATTACTAACCCTACTCATACCCCCAACCCTAACCTTAACCATAACCTAACCCTACTCCTTCTCCTAACCCTAACCATAACCACCCTGACCCACCCACTGCACTTTTAATTACGTGCACCCATCACGGAATGAATTAGAATAAATTTGTGCTCCCATGATGAAAATTTTGCACTTTTTGTGACAATGTGATGAACCAATACATTAATGTATCACGAGATTCCGTGAGACTGGGTTGCATATGGATGGACTTGCACGGAGTCACATTAAGGTTGTGCTGTCTTGGTTTGCTCTCTCTCCCTCCCGTCCTGTTTCCTCCAGGCGCCACGTCACAGAGCTGATTGGTCTCACCTGTTTCTCATCATTTGCACCTGTATTTAAACCCTGGTTCATTCACTCTACAGATGCCAGAAACTCAGTTTTCCTGCAGGGTACCTGGCCTCAGTCTGTGTGTGTTTTTTTTTTTGTATCCCTCTGGCTCGTGGTTCCTAGCTTTGGCTAACAGAATATTATTATCTTTCTCAGATCACATGCTGACCATCAGCTCCATCATGGCCACCTGGTCAATTTCAATTTTCAATTTATTTTCCTTTATATAGCGCTAAATCACAACAGAGTTGCCTCAAGGCACTTCACACAGGTAAGGTCTAACCTTACTAACCCCCAGAACAACAGTGGTAAGGAAAAACTCCCTCTGAGGAAGAAACCTCAAGCAGACCAGACTCAAAGGGGTGACCCTCTGCTTGGGCCATGCTACAAACATAAATTACAGAAACAATTCACAGAACAATTCACGAATATACAAAAACTGCTGTTGGTGCACAGGACAGGAGGATCGCCAACACAAATACAACTCCCATCTCTGGATGGAGCTGCACCTTAAACAGAGAAAAAAAGAATCAGGCATCAGAAAGACAAAAAATACTGTATAATTTTCCAGCATTAAACAAGAAAAACAGAAGAAATACTAAGGTGATCGCCGGCCGCTAGCCCTAAGCTTCACTAAAAGACCCAGAATTTAGGTAAAGTTGAGGCCGCGGTATGCTCCAATTACTAATAACATGAATTAAAAGAGTAAAAAGCGTAAAACAAAACTGTACCAGTATGCTAGCCATATGAAAGGGAAAAGAAGTGCGTCTCAGAATCTGTGGAGACTTTCTGGTCCTGTCACCTAGTTGTTGGTATTGGCTCAGCAAACTCTCTGGTTCTTCAAATGCTCAGAACTGCTACTCTAGCCCTGAGCTCCAACATGTGCCTCCGCCCTCCAGTGCCTGCTTCACCGACTACCACTATTCATTATTCATTTTTTATAATAAATTGTTATTTCTTCTACACTGTCTGTTCCCTGCCATTTGGGTATTCGACTATGCGATTCAACTTTGGGGTTTCAAACCTTAACAATTAAATAGCATTTACCATTCACAAGACCACTCCCACAGTTTATGGAGACCTTCTTGTCTTGGAAATAATCAGGGGTGAAAGTAAGAGAGTAAGAAAGTAAGAGCTTTCGAACGCTCGCATCATATTAAAGATATTAATATTAAAGACTGCTCTTAACCCACCTGCAGTGCTGCTTTTACAGAGCCCTTCTCCGCGAAAATTTCAAATAAAATACGCGTAAAACAGCCACACCGGCCAGGGTGAAAGTAAGATTACGCAATAATTTCTGAGCCAAGTTGAAAGAAATTGAGTTGAAAACACTACACTAGAATATGTTGTATATCATAGAGAAATTAATATCATTCGTGTATATTCTTATATTAGTAGAATATACAATGTCAAAGAGATTGTCATGTGATCCACCAAATTAAGAGAAAAAGATTTCCATTTTCTGAATTTGCTCTGACAGAATATTTCAGGATGGAAAAACTGATGTGCAGAAAAAAAAAACAGAGGCTAATTAAAAAGGGGATAAATTTGAGACTTATGAAAGTGAGACTTCTAACTGAATTGCTCAATGAATGGTGAGATATTTATTACAACAAAATGTTCAGGCAGTAAAACTGAAGTCACTACTTTACAGAATACAGATCAACACACACACACAAAAAAATAATTTTTTCACCTTTATTCAGCAATTTTAGTCATTTCCTCACATCATTACACACTTATGAAAGCTCACTCCAGAATTTATTATTATTTATTTTTTATTTATTTAACCTTTATTTAATCAGCTGACAATCCGATGTCAGCTTGTCCCTGTACCCGAACTCTGCACAAAATGGCATTTTCAGATCACTTTAACCCAAGTTTAAGTCATCGCATCATAGATTACTATTAAATCTAATGTCTGATGATGCGGAATAACGCTAAGCCAGATGGCGGCTGCTGGCAACAGCTCACAGGCTGCACTCGCCATCTAGTGGATTAAATAGAAATCGATGGTAGACACTTTCTGGTTTATCTTAGCATCATCTGCAAACCTGAGTACTGAGCTTCCTATACCGATGTTGTTGATATATATGAGGAATGAAGTTGGCCCGAGAACTGAGCCCTGTGTTATACCGCTTGCCACAGACAACTAGTTAGACCCTGACCATTAATGACCACTCTCTGTTTTCTGTTACTGTGCCTGCTGCTAGTCAATCTTAGGTGGATTTGGCAGTGCTTTGCACTCGTAGTTTCTCAGACAGATGCTGGTGTGGCATATTGTCAAATGTTTTGACAAAATTCAAATACACCACATTGACCGGACACCCCTATCCACATATTCTGTGACCTCTTCAAGAAAGTTGAATCGCATAGTCGAATATATCTGCCTCATTGAAAGCTGCGCTGAGTCCCTTGTTAAATCGTGTCTTTTTAAGGTTTCCCTCAATAGCATTCGGTACCTTGCTCATCTGCGATGTCAAACAGACAGGCCTATACTGTAATTTGACAGCAAGTTCTTCGGGACCTTGTTATGCAGTGGTGTGACATTGGCATCCTTCCCCACCTGGGGTACTACACCCTCCCCGCAAGCTCTCAGTCCAAATAGCAGGCTGATTGACACGTCAATGGATAATGCAGCTTCCTTCTGGTTAACTGGATAAATCTTGTCCACAACTCGGGCTTTATCAGGTCTCAGGTTAAGAAGTCCCCACCCTGTAGTTCATCCTCTTCACCTCCTCCAGCTAACGGCTTTGGATGAGGTAAGTTTGAAAAGATTTCCGGACCACAATAGAAACAAGTGTTTTTCACTTTCTTGTGCTATCTGTGTATTTTAATGGGCAATTATATATGAATTTTGTACATTATTCTACTAAATAAGTTAATCAATCCGCTGTGAATACTGAAAACAAGTATTCATTCAAGAGCTGAACAGTTTTTTCTTTCATTTGTTATTGTCTCCCCATTTTCACCAGCTAAAGGCCCAATTCTTTCATCTTCATTTTGCTGTGGGTATAGCGATGAAATGCCTTGGGGTCCTTTTTTTGTGTTTTTTTTTTTTTTTTTGTGTTTTTTTCCTCCGCCAAGGAGGTTATGTTTTTAATCACGTTTGTTTGTTTGTCTGTCTGTTTGTCAGCAGGATAACTCAAAACGTTTGAACGGATTTTGATGAAATTTTGTGGAGTGGTTGGAAATGACAAGAGGAACAAGTGATTCAATTTTAGTGGTGATCCGGATCACGATCCGGATCCCGATGCTAACGCGTTCGCATGTCTATGGCATTTTCAGTGTTAAAAGTTAGCATTAAGCAGTTGCCAGCCGTTATCACGTTCGGGTGCATTTGTTTTCAAATTGTAATATTTCTTAAATTTATTTTTGTTTATATATTAATAATCTAATGATTATTATATACAATTTTAGAGAAAGAGACAAAAAGAAATAGATCACTGTGCCAAGGAGGGAATCTCTTTAGGGTCAGTGACCCTATGGCCTTGTTTAGAGAAGTGTTTCATAAATGTTAAAAAATTCATATATTTGCAGTTTAGTTGGATAATAAATTGAATTTTGTCTCTTATTTGTTTTTGTCTATAAGCACATGCAATCTCAATATCAGTGCTCAGATGACAGTAGCTTCTGGGAAAGGTGCAAGTTGCAATAAACTGTGATGCCAAGCGCTAAGGATACATGCTATCCAGTCACAGCAGATGAAACTTTTTTTTACTACTGAGCAAACATCATTGTTAGACTTTTTTAGGTTCAATGATTCCACAGCGTGTAGATGTTATGGTGTCAATGACCCCATGGCCATGGCGGAGGTTTGCACTCTCTGAGTGCTTCTAGTTTTTTGTGTTTTTTTTTTTTTTTTGCAATTTTTCCCCTAATATTTCTGCTTAGTCTTCTTCACTGCTTTTGTTGCTGTGTTGAGAGCTCTCATATACACCATGTAGTCTTGGTACTGCTTAGATTCCTCATACTTGACCCACCATCTCCTCATACGTTGCACCTCACAAATCCACCATAGTGACTACTACACCCCACCACCTCCTCCGGCTCCTCTGCCCCTGATAATGGTATTAAAATAATTGTGCCACTCTGGTTGTTTGAGATGTGCTCATGCATGGGTGAAAAATTGGCTGTTTTCACTTCAGCAAGTCATATCTGATTGGACAGCATCTCATCTTCTCACTTCTTTTATCAACAATCATACTCATTCTCCTGAAGTCGGCTTCTGTCCCGCAGGGCTGTGAAAATATGACAAATACAATCAGAGTGACTCTGGGGAGTTTCAGGGTAGACGTGGTGCGATATTAAAGGTCATCTTATTTTGTCCTGATTAACTCCCTGCCTTGTCTTTTATACTTTCACGAGGCTATAAATCTTTTCATCCTGCTTTCCTACAAGGTTGTTCTTCCTCATAAACACATAGACCAGTGGTGTCCAAACTATTACAGAAAGGGCCGAGGGGGTGCAGGTTTTCTTTGCAGCCACTGTCTTCAGCAGGTGATTTCACTGATTAACATCCCTCTGAACAGGTGGGATGAGTTCATCAGTGAAATCATCTGCTGGAGTCAGTGACTGCAAAGAAAACCTGCACCCTTTTGGCCCTTTCTGGAATAGTTTGGACACCACCGACATAGACATTGTTAATCAATGTACAGTCTAAGTCAGATGTGTGTGAATGCCCTCATTTCTCATTGGAGCATGCTGAGGTGATAGGATACCACCCACTCATTCCCCACCGGGACGCAAAATCAGTTTAATTCTAACATCGAGCATCAACAACAAACGTTTATGGGGCGGAGGATCCTCCTCAGAGCTTCAGTGCAATCATTTCTGGTTACAAGTTCACTGGCTCCTCTCCATTATACTGATGATAGACTCCTCATCTCCAACTGGTTGAAAGGCACTTCTCTACAAAAGCATGTGCAGTTTATACCGAGCAATCAATGAAGCCCAAAGTAGTTCTCGGACAAAAAAAAAAAAGCAGAGTGAGAACATTCCTAAAGATGTAATCCATAATTCATGCTCTGTTTGAAACCCATCTGCAAGCACAGGCCTGGTTTGGTCCAATTTTTACATTTGCATCATCCTTGATAGTCCTTCACTGTATAAACTCAACCAACAAGTCGCACTGACGTGCATTTGTAACCATTATCCAGCACCTGCAGCATAATGACTGTGAGATAGAAAATAACTGGAGGGTGCACTTAGTAGAGCTACACCCATGATACTGGCCAACGGTCTCTTCATTCTCTATACCTGCTTATTTATTTAAGGGTCATGGGGGAGCTGGAGCTTTTCCCTGTGGTAACTGGGCAAGAGGTAGGGTACACCCTGGACAGGCCACCAGTCTATTTGCAGGGGCCCATATACAAGTAGACAGACAAACACATTCACACCTACGGCCAATTTGAAGTCTTCAGTTCACAAAACCTGCAAGTCTTTGGAAGTGGGAGGAAAACAGACCCCCCCCAAAAAAAACACAGAGACAGGACCAGGTGGGAAGTGATCCCATGAACCTCTTGCTGTGATGCAACAGCATATCCAGTAATCCACCATCCCACCCTAAGTCAAATCAGTCATCTTTATTCAGCATTCTTCTTTGCATATTTTTTCATCTACTAAGAAAAGAGGTTATTGATGGTAATTGACCCCTATTCAAGACCACCTGTACCATGTGTCCCCAATTCAAGGCCACCCATGCCACGTGTTTCTGGTTCAAGGCCACGTGTCGCTGAATAAATGGCACCCATGCCACGTGTCTCTGGTTCAAGGCCACGTGTCACTGGTTCAAGGCCACCCATGCCACGTGCCACTGGTTCAAGGCCACCCATGCCATGTGTCTCTGGTTCAAGGCCACCCATGCCATGTGTCACGGTTCAAGGCACCCATGCCACGTGTCTCTGGTTCAAGGCCACCCATGCCATGTGTCTCTGGTTCAAGGCCACCCATGCCATGTGTCACTAGTTCAAGGCCACCCATGCCACGTGTCTCTGGTTCAAGGCCACATGTCACTGGTTCAAGGACCCATGCCACGTGCCACTGGTTCAAGGCCACCCATGCCATGTGTCTCTGGTTCAAGGCCACCCATGCCACGTGTCGCTGGTTCAAGGCCACCCATGCCCTATTCCCTTTGTATATCTGGATTTGCCTCAGGAGAAGAATCCTTTGTAAGACTTTTGTATAATCAATGGATCCACTGCAGTGGCCCCAAACAAAAGGGGAGCAGCCCAAAAAAAAGAGTTTTAATCTGAATCATATGCTTGTGCGTTTATTACCTCAAACGTATGCGTTTAATTATAAAAGTCTTGTTATGTTTATAGCACACACTTAAAACGTAGTTCTGGTGTTTTAATAGAGTGCGGGTCTGGATTATTATCAAAGTGAGACACTGATCATCTCCTTACGATGATGAACTCACATCCCTGGTGTTGGGAAGGTCTATGCCTCTAAGTGACTGTTAGATGAGCGGCTGAGGGGAAGTGACCGCCTGTATGCTGCCACAAATTAATCAGAGTACACATGAATTAAACATGAAGTCACTGTGTACTTAGTGATCCACAGAGTCCAGCCCCCCTCAGTCAACTAGTAATTATTTTAGTGCCACTGTTGCTCAGGATTACTATGAATATGATGCTTTGACAATGATAATATACAGTGGCTTGCAAAAATATTCAGCCCCTTGGTATTTCATGCATTTTAATTTGTTTATGGTATTTCAAATACAAAAAGTAAATCAGGCTTCTCAATATAATTTTTTTTAAATTATCTTCCTTAAACTCAAACTGAAAGTAAATCTCTACAACTTGATATAAATTAATTAAAAATATAAAAGCCAAGATGATGGGTTGCATAAGTAATCAGCCCCTTTGGTATAATACCTGTAAATAATCAGTTTAATTGCCAGTTTTCTTCAGACAAGTCAGGAGATGGATACATGAACATTTCCAAGTCACTGAATATGTCTTGAACTAGTACTGAAGAAATACAGTCTGGCACTCTCTGGTAAATATGTGTGGAGTAGACAGTTCTCAAAAACTCAGTGACTGTGCAAGACGGAGAAGCGCGAGGAAAGCCACCAAGACACCCAGACAACCCAGAAGAAGTTACAGGCTTCTGTGGCTGTGACTGGAGAAACTGTGCACAGTGCATGTTTTGCATTTTGCATCTCCAGTTATACAGCTTAATGATGAAGTGGTATTGAAGAGGATTTTCTTTCACCAAAACACTAAATCTAGGCTTACATCTCAGATGTACCTTCTGGTAAATTGTAGCTGAACTTTCAGGTCTTCCTTTTAATAAAATCCTCAAAAGATCTTCTCCTGCATTGCTTTTCTGATCAATTATCTTGGGTTAACTGTGTATAAATTTTCGTGTATTTTATAATAAAATGGACGAGCAGATAATGAACCTTTATATTATAAACCTGTGTGGTTATATTGTACTCCCAGACAAATTTTTAATCTGTCTTTGACTCCAAACCTACACAATCTGCATTTTGTCACTTACAGTGCATCCAGAAGGGTTGGATAAGTAATGGCATCCTTTACTACGGTGCATCCAGAAAGTATTCACAGCTCTTCAGTTTTTCCACATTTTATTATGTTAGTCTTATTCCAAAATGGAGTAAATTCATCCTTTCCCACATACCTCTACTCACTACACCCCATAATAACATCATGAATTTTTTTTTATTTTTAAAAATTTATTTAAAAAAACAACAACAAAAAACTAAGAAATAACATGTACGTATGTATTGACACGCTTTGCTCAACACTTTGTTGATGTACTTTGGCAGCAATTACAGCCTCAAGTCTTCTTGAATATGATGCCACAAGCTTGGTGCACCTATCTTTGGGCAGTTTTGTCCATTCCTCTTTGCAGCACCTCTCAAGCTCCATCAGGTTGGATGGGGAGCGTCGGTGCACAGCCATTTTCAGATCTCAATCAGATTCAGGTCTGGGCTCTGGCTGGACCACTCAAGGACATTCACAGAGTTGTCCTGAAGCCACTCCTTTGATATCTTGGCTGTGTGCTTAGGGTCATTGTCCTGCTGAAAGATGAACCGTCACCCCAGTCTGGGGTCAAGAGCGCTCTGGAGCAGGTTTTCATCCAGGATGTCTCTGTACATTGCTGCATTCTTTCCCTCAATCCTGACTGGTCTCCCAGTTCCTGCTGCTGAAAACGTTCCCACAGCATGATGCTTCCACCACCATGCTTCACTGTAGACATGGTGCCTGATTTCCTCCAAACATGACGCCTGACATTCATGTCAAAGTGTTCAATCTTTCTTCCATTTATGGATGATGGAGGCCACTGTGCTCACTGGGACCTTCAAAGCAGCAGAAATGTTTCTGTACCCTTCCCCAGATTTGTGCCTTGAGACAATCCTGTCTCAGAGGTCTACAGACAATTACTTTAACTTCATGCTTGGTTTGTGCTCTGACATACACTGTCAGTTGTGGGACCTTATATGTAGACAGGTGTGTGTCTTTCCAAATCATGTTCAATCAACTGAATTTACCCCAGGTGGACTCAAATTATGCTGTAGAAACATCTCAAGGATGATCAGTGGAAACAGGAGGCACCTGAGCTCAATTTTTAGCTTCATGATAAAGGCGGTGAATACTTACGTACATGTTATTTCTTAGTTTTTTTTTAAATAAATTTGCAAAAATCTCAGAAAAGCTTTCTTTCACATTGTCATTATGGTGTACTGTGTGTAGAAGTTTGAGGAAAAAAAAAGAATTTCATCCATTTTGTAATAAGGCTGTAACATAACAAAATATGGAAAACGTGAATATTTTCCAGATGCACTGTCAGGGGCCATTGCATTGACTTTTTAATTTATTTATTCATTTTACATTTATCCTATATTCTACCCAAACTAAAACTGTGGTAACACTTTCCCTAACCCAGTATTATAATTTGTGGAAGCTAAAAGGTGTTTGTAATTTTAAATCCAGCCCCAGTTGTGTATAAATGGACTTGTACTTTTAATATTTGCAGACTGCCAACCAGAAAAAAAAATAAACACGAGCTTGCAAAGCTCCTGCACCAATCTGTTGTTAGAGTTCTGATCCTGATTGAGATTTTGAGATGGATCCTGCTGCCCAGCGTTGCTGTAAGACTCCAGGTTCTAGTTTTATTTTTTAGCCCTTATGGTTTTGTTGAGAGCTGTTGTTGTTTCTGAATGAACATTCTCACCATGCTGTTATAATCTTACACAAAGTAGCTCATTTTGTAACAGTCTGGGAACCATTGTCCCAATGTGACCTGAACCTACATACTTCATTTGTGCTCATAGGAACATTGGCAACATATCTGTACTGCCTGGAAATAGAAATGGGATGACACACCTTGTCATTATTTGAGGGTTTCTTGTCTTTACAGGACATTTGTCATTGTTGTTTTATGATGTAATACAAATAATTAAAGCGTGTGATGTCAAAATAAATTCCATTGCACACTTGAAAATCTGAACAGTTGGTGTATCCAGCTAAACTCTTAAATAATTTACTCACAAAATAATTGAATATCATGCAATGTTTTGGGCACTGGGGACAAGACAGCGTTTGTGAAATCCATGTCAAGATGAAGTCCCGAGAGGGGCAAGTGTGAGTCAAACCAAGACATCTGGATGTTGGAGTGGCTGACACCAAGTCAGGACTGAGTCTTTGGAGGAGGCAGGACAGAGACCTAAAAATATATATCTGATCTTCCAGAATGTACATTCTGCACTTTACTTCTTTTTGAAATTTGTGCTGTAAATGAAATCTTTGTGACTGATGAAACCATATTTAACAGCACTCATTCAGTGGAACCAACGGATTGAAGAGAGCATTGCATTGTGGGATCTCCTATCAGATATAGCACCAATCAACACAGTGTGAAATAATTTATTAATTTTTATCACACTTTTTAAATAATTTCCCCAGTTGGGTATCTGTGTTTACAGTCCTGGACAGTGACAGGAGCTCTGCTATCCGGGTGGGACTCAGAGTACAGCTGCTGCTTCTTTGCATCGAAAGAAGCCAGCTGAGGTGATTTAGACATGTCCTGGTTGTCTCCCTAAGGAGGTTTTCCAGGTGTGACGGAGGCCCACAGGAATCACTGTGCATGTGGTCATCGATGGGCCTCACTCCCCCGACAGCCAAAGGATATTCTGGCCACCAGTGCCAGCGCCAGGTTTTAGCCGACTGGTCAGAGTGGCTACCTCCTATGCGAGATTGGGAGTTTTCGAGTTTGCATCCCGAGGAGAGTGAGGAGTCAAACAATAGAGCACAGAGCAAGCTGCTGCACAGGCGCGTAAACTGGGAGGAGGCTCTGGGGAAGACCCCAGGACGTGCTCCAGCGATTATATTTCTCAGTGGCTTAGAACGCCTTGGGTCCCCCTGGGAATGAGTTGGAAAGCTTGACAGAGTAGAATTACTTTCAATTCCCAGACAAGACCCAAATATAAAGATCCTGAGACTGGGCTTGAGACCAAGACCTTACTGAAGTACTGAAACACAACCAGAGGGGGAAGGAACGTGATGCACGATGTGACTGTGGGAAAACTTTTGATCCACAGTGTGATTAGATTTATGTGCGCACACACACACACACACACACACAACACACACACACACACACACACACACACACACACACACACACACACACACACACACACACACACACTTTCAGTCTGTCACTTTCTTGTTTTGATGGACGTCCAAAACAAAAAACCCCACTTCCTTCCCGTCAGTCAGAATCCAATCAGATTTCCTTCCATGTCAATGTCACTGACATCATCACTTCTACCGAGAATTTCAAACACTCCCCCGCCCACCTCCACCCCCTCAGTGGTTTTTCATGCAGATATTTTTTTTCTTCCATCTACTTTGCCATATTGACTTTTGACAGCAGCTGGTAATGTGCTGTCATGTTGCAGCAGTTATGACTTGATCTGCTGTAAAAAAAAACAAAAAACATCATGAATAAGTGCAGCATGAGTTCACATGTTGTGTGACAAAACTCACACACAGAGCTGCTGCTCGCTGTGGCATTTTTCAGTGTCACCACCTGTGGCGTAAAATAGGACAAATGTCAGGTTTCCATAGGCAGGATAGGAGGAGGTGCTTTTGATGCAGCTACAAGCACTGGCGGGTGGTCAAAATTAGGATGTTTTTTCCCCACCACATGTAGTCTATGTACACGTACGTGAGGACATTAACACAGTATAGTTACCACGAACAAGAAAACTTGTAAAAATTGGATGTACGTAGGCAACATGTGTCATTTCCCACTATGGATCTCTCCTAGATCCATTTTTATGATGCCATAAGACAAAATCATAAAGCTTTCCTTTATGATGTCATAAGACAGGTATGTTTCAGAAGAGAATAAACTGAAAACTTGCCTTGCAATGAAAAAAAAAAAAGGGAGCACATACTCCTGTCTGTTAGATAATATTTGTGCTAATTCTTTATTTTATGTTAGCTATCAACTATTTGTATTATTTCTTTGGATGTCTGAGAGATATGTTTACTTCATCATGTGTCCAAGTTTCAGACACAGGGAGATCTCCCCGTGTTGGTGAGAGCCAGTAACATTAGAAATGTGAGACTAAACCACACCCATGTTAACACCCATAAGGTATAAAAAGTGTTGTATGACTCATTTTAGGGCCTTTCACAAGATGGACACTGTCTGTGAGGGTCCCAGGCCTGGTTTCTAATGTGACCTTGAATAAACTCAAAATGAGGAGTGCAATGGTTTGGTTTTTGGTAAGGGGCAGAATCTTACATAAAAGAACTGGGTAGAAATAACATGTCCATATAATAATCACATTCCTCCAAGATGACCACAATTCTTACTTTCCCCACTCACAGCTTATTGATGTCATAATCTAAATGTTTTAAAATAAGTAACAAAAAGGAAACATTTCAAGGCAAATCCAGGACCTGGTTTCATAAAGCAGTCTAATCTTGTTTAGTTGAACAAACTCACTTAGTTGACTAATTTTTAGACATTAGTTGTTGCACAAAGCACTTAGTCAGCTAAAGTTTTGTGTTACTCGACTAAAGATTTTAGCCTGGTACTTTAGTTGACAAAATTTCAGTGTCTTACCTCAAAAAATGGTGGCTACCATGTACCACCACTTGATGGAACACTCAAGAGGACCCCTACATCGCGTGTATTCCTTCAAAATGAGAGCTTCCTCCTCTTTTGGCCATGGTTGTAGCAGACGAGTGTCATGATGTGTTTGTGACAGTTCTCACATTAGCCACCGGGCGTCGCTGTTACGATGAGCAGTGTTGTGTGCACAAAAAGGCTTGACAGAAGTGCAGAAGAACAACTGCTAGGCTAAGTGCTAAGCACGCCATTCTGGTGTTCATATGTGTCCGTAAATGTTAATAAAGCCAGTTAATGAAACAAAGGCTGGATAGTTCATGACTACAGCCAGCCCAGAAGTAAACAGAACTGTCGCGCATTGGAGGTGTTACTTGGCAATGGCGCTTGCGAGGCCACTATGCCCGTGAAAATTCTTGACTAACGTAAAACGGCTAATCTACAAGTTTAGCCTGTCGATGTAAAACTAAGATTAGATGGATAATGTTGGGGGATTAACCGTAGTTGTTTAAGTAAGTTTTATAGACTAAAAAATTAGACTACTTTATGAAACCGGGCCCAGGTCAAACCAACATTTAATCAACTCTTCCCTGATACAGACGACATCTACACATTATATAATATTACTACAAAATGTGTCTCTTACTTTTGATATATCTTGTAGAAACAGATGGACAGACTGTTTTGCTTTATATTTCCTTCATAGGAACCCGTAGCAATCAAGAGAAGACAAGTTTGCTACTTTTAACATGGTCTTTTGTTTGTTTGAGTGCATGAGACAGTTAATATGTTTGTTGAACAAACAACAAATTTAATTTACCTCTCCAGTGCTGCAGCTGGCTTACCTTAGCTGAAGTGGATGAAGTCCATTATTGAGATTTATCGAGTTCTGACCTCTTAGTGGGGCCTTTAATTGATTTCCAAATCACAACATAATGCTGAGTTCTATTTCATGTCGTAAGTTGATCATTCTGATTTGGTATGTTTGATGTCCAATCTAAATGCATTCTAATGCATCTCCTCAGGAAAACATGAATGCCCCAAATGTTTCTATGGTGAGAAACATTAAGCATCGTGGGTCTGGGTGGCAGTGGTAACAGACCAAGCACCTCATCCCACACTTCCCTATCCTCAGTCAAGTCCTGTAATTTTTTTCTGTTGGATTTTGAGATGCTCTCAAGCCAGTCGGGAGAGACAATCCCTCCAATGTGTCTTGAGTCTTCCCCAGGGCCTCCTCCCAGTTGGACATGTCTGAAAGACCTCCCTAGGGAGACGCCCAGGGGCCATCCACACCAGATACCAGAGTACCTCTGCAGCTGGGTCCTTTCACTGCAAAGAATCAATGGCTCTACTCCGAGCTCTCCCCAGATATTCAAACTTCTCATACTGTCCCTGAGTGCAAGCCCAGATCCCCGACTTAGCAACCTCATTTCTGCTGCTTGTATCTGCGACCTTGAAGTAACTTTGGGCAATGACCAAAAGAATACCTTTAACTAAAACAAATCTTGACTTTTTTGGGGCAAAATGGTTGCAAAGTTCACAGGTGTGATTCCCAGTTCTACTATTAAGACTCGAGACTAGAAAGTGTTAAACTTTTATTTTATAGAGATAATTTACAAATGAGAAGACAGTCTTTGGACAGTCTAATGAGTGACCTAAGGTGATGATGGGATGTCTTTGGTACTAGGTCTCATTGAAGGATCCTTGGGTACTACTGGAATGACTTTATATCAAATGAGCGGTTACTAAGAGAGCCTAAGATGAGGAGTATCACTTGTATTGTGAGGGAGCAGTCAAGTGCCCATTTCTCTGTGTATGATTCAGCCACAGTCTGAGTGTTGAGGACCACAGTAGCTGGAGAAGGCCAAGGGGATGCCCATGTTTCACCTGGCTTCTGGCAGATAGATGGTTATGTTATGGTATGTGTTATCCGGCAAAGTACAGCACCCCCCCACATCAGACAGGATCGAGAACATGCAGAACTTGTGATCGGCCTATTTATAGTACAAATGTGTGTCTGTAATGAGAGTCAGTCAATCAGACGCTCAGCAGGCCGAGATCCTCTCTACGCCCATTAGGAGCAATGTCCAACTCTGAGAAAAGACCTTGAATAATTTCCTGATTACTATAAAAATAGTATTTTTGCAGCCACATTACCTCCACTGATGTATGTTTTCATATGAGGCATATGCAGCATGCATAATGTGGCCAACAACGATGTTGTCTTTTGTTATTTTTGCCGGCCCTGTTGGCTAAATTGCCTTTGAGGCCTCAAGTTGAAACATGTCATGTCTTCTCAGTGACCGGTCGCACGTCTCTTCTCTAATTAGACGTCTTGGAGAGATGAGAGTGAAGCACTCAGCTGTTAGTGCTGCAGCCGCAATTCATCAAATGCTGCAGCAGATCCAACATGGCATTCTGTCCTGTTCACCGATGTACAGTGCGTAAAGACTCTGCCTCTGGTGTGTGGACCTCAACTGAACTCAGTCAGAACTTGTTTCAGTCTATAAATAGCTAAACTGCCACACCTCTACCAAAGTGTAGCGGGATGAAAGTCCCGGGTCCCAACTGAAAAGACGTTCCCACTAGCTTGGCTAACAGGGAGTTCCCCTTTGGCTGACCTGATAGAGGAACGGTCTTTTGTGCGAGCCGCGTGGGTTCAATCCCTACCGTCGTCCCGGCCACGAAGGTCCTGCTGCTTCAAAAGTAAGAACATGTTGTGTGGGCCGCCAGAAGAGGAGGTACTGCTGGCCCACCACCAGAGGGCGCCCTGCCTGAAGTGCGGGCTTCAGGCACGACAGGGCGCTGCCGCCATGGACACAGCCGGGGGGTGACAGCTGTCGCTCATTACCTCTTGACAGCTGTCACCCATCTACTCAACATCATCTCACTCCATAAAGACCAGACGTCATCTCCACCTCGTTGCCGAGATATCATACTTCATAGGAGGTACTACTCTCAGCCTTTTTTTTTAGATTTATAAATCTGTGATTGTGAGTGTTTGCAGGAGAACCGGTCGTTTTGGTGGAGGCTGTGCATGACGGCGCTCCTTTTCCTCTGAGACCACTGCAACGTGTTGAGTGAGAGGTGGAGGTGGCATTCCCACCGTTGTTGTTACTGGGTGTACACACACCCACACTTGACTGTCTTTGTTCTTCGCCAGCAGTACCAGATCCGACAGTCGGGGACGGTGATCACCTGGGAATTCGGGACTTGGCGGCTCCAGTATTCACCAGGTTCGGTGGCGGCGGAAATCGTGTGGTTCCGGCTCTTCTCAGGACAGACGTCTTCTATCCTCGAGCCTGCCCACACGTCACCTCTGTGTATTGACTGTTATGATATTCTGTGATTGTCTGTATGTTCGTTGTGCACATTCACAACATTAAATTGTTATATTTTGGCTCATCTATTGACCGTTCATTTGCGCCCCCTGTTGTGGGTCTGTGTCACTACACTTTCCCAACAGAACAAATGAATAAGTCCTATACAGGTGCGGATGTTTATTAATGGATCTTGGAACAATGAAGAGGATAAGAGTCTACGGCTTCCCCAACCATATCTCACAGCATTTTGTGATTCCATCACAAAATTATAGATCATGAACGCCATGTGGCATTTGGGTTACGGTTATGGTTAGGGTTAGACAACCCCATCATGGAAATGTACTACATTTCGTGATGGAACCATGATCTAATAACCTGAGACTGTTGTGGATGTGGGCAGCACGGTGGCTTAGTGGTTAGCACTGTTGCCTCACAGCAAGAAGGTTGTGGGTTCAATTCCCATGGCCTTTCTGTGTGGAGTTTGCATGTTCTCCCCATGTTTGCGTGGGTTTCCTCCGGGTGCTCCGGTTTCCTCCCACATCCAAAGACATGCGGGTTAGCTGGATTGGAATCTTTAAAATTGTCTGTAGGTGTGTGTGTGGGTGTGTCTGTGTTTGTTTGTCTATTTGTGGCCCTGCGACAGAGCGTCCTAGCGTCCTGTCCTGGGTGTACCCCGCCTCACGCTCTATGACTGCTGGGATAGGCTCCAGCCCCCGCGACCTTAAGTGGACTAAGCGGTAGAAAATAGATGGATGGATGTTGTGGATGTCCCGTGGATGGGATGCCAGTCCTTCACAGGCTGCTTGCCCAGCCAAGCCTGGCACACATTTAGAGTCTAAATCAGCGGGATGGAGACTAAAGGATTGTCTGTTCCATTTCCTGTCAGAAAAAAAATCACTAAGGGCTACTGGGAAAAGTCCTTAATTCCCAAGTTGCTCCTAGTGTGCAGCTGAGCACCCTGCATGGCAACATGCTGACATCAGTGTGTGAGTGTGTTTGTGAATGGGTGAATATGAGGTGAGCGGTACTGTGGCTTAGTGGTTAGCAATGTTGCCTCACTGTGAGAAGGTCACAGTGCTGCTTCCCACCTGGTCCTTTGTGCATGGAGTTCTCCGCATTTGCGTGGGTTCCCTATGGGTTCTCCGGCTTTAAATTGACCACAGGTGTGAGCGTGAATGTGTTTGTGTCTATATGCCTCGGCTTTGTGATAGGCCAGCGGCCTATCCAGGGTGAACCCCACCTCTCGCCAAATGACCACTGTGATAGGCTACAGCATCACCCCTCCCCCCAATCAGCATTAATTAGAATAGGCAGGTTCTTAAGATGTATGTATGTGAAGCATCATTGTAAAGCACAATGAGCGTCTTCAGTGGAAAACTGCAAAACAAATACAGACCATTTCCAACTGAGTGGACAAGCGTCTTGTTCAAGGACAAGACCCCCCCCCTCCCTGTTTAAACTCCTTGTTTATTCTATGGCATCAAGTGTTTATTTGGATATTCCCAAAATGTGAAGCAATCTCTTTCAGGTCAGAGCAAATTTTTTTCATGATGTTTCAAGAAAAATCTTTTCATCATTTTCTTCATATGGATGTGGAGGGAAAAAACCCTCTCATGACAATAATAACAACGGGGAAGAGAATATATTACAACAGAGACACAGAGAACAAAGTAATAAAAGATTTTTGGAAATGTGTGACTTGAAGCTGTAGCTTGCCTTTTCCTTCTTACATCTACTTGGCATCAAATCCACAATAACGGAATACGAGGGCTGTCAATAAAGTAACGGTCCTTTTTATTTTTTTCAAAAACTATATGGATTTCATTCATATGTTTTTACGTCAGACATGCTTGAACCCTCGTGCGCATGCGTGAGTTTTTCCACGCCTGTCGGTGACGTCATTCGCCTGTGAGCACTCCTTGTGGGAGGAGTCGTCCAGCCCCTCGTCGGAATTCCTTTGTCTGAGAAGTTGCTGAGAGACTGGCGCGTTGTTTGATCAAAATTTTTTCTAAACCTGTGAGACACATCGAAGTGGACACGGTTCGAAAAATTAAGCTGGTTTTCAGTGAAAATTTTAACGGCTGATGAGAGATTTTGAGGTGATTCTGTCGCTTTAAGGACTTTTCACGGTGCGAGACGTCGCGCTGCGCTCTCAGGCGGCGGCGTCAGACTGTTCAAGCTGAAAACCTCCACATTTCAGGCTCTATTGATCCAGGACGTCGTGAGAGAACAGAGAAGTTTCAGAAGAAGTCGGTTTCAGCATTTTATCCGGATATTCCACTGTTAAAGGAGATTTTTTTAATGAAAGACGTGCGGACGGGTCCGCGCGTCGGGACGCAGCCGCCGCGACGCTCCGCCACAGGAAAAACACCTCTGTTGAAAGCCTTAAGGACAAGTTGGAACATGTCCTGCCTGTTAAACAATTTCTCATATACCTTCTCCACTGAAAGCCATCAAAAGCCGCCTGGATTTTACAAATGGTTATCAACACGGAGGTGTTTCTCCTGTGCCGCCGCACCGCGTCGGCTGCGTCCCGACGCGCGGACCCGTCCGCATGTCTTTCATTTAAAAAACTCACGCATGCGCACGAGGGTTCAAGCATGTCTGACGTAAAAACATATGAATGAATTCCATATAGTTTTTGAAAAAAATAAAAAGGACCGTTACTTTATTGACAGCCCTCGTAAAATGACAATATTCTTACTGTAGATACAGTAAACACCAGTTCAGAGGATTTTTGACAGGTGAATTTGTGTCCACCACTCAATCACAAGCTACTGGGATAACACTGACTAGTCATGCATAAAAAAATCACATTAATTAGCCATGCCGCAAAATATTATTAGCGAGTTCCTCTGCGTGGCTCTGCACAGGTTGGAAAAGGTCAATGAAAATAATGTTTAACATGTTTGGAACATGTTAAATTTTTTTCTGGAGCTCACCTCTCAACTCAGCTCAACAGCTGGTGCTGTTAGATCTCAGTGCTGCATTTGATACCGTGAATCATCATATTTTACTTGATAGGCTGGAAAATCATTTTGGCATTATTGGGAGTGCCCTTGCATGGTTGACATCATACTTGACCAGTTGTTCTCACTGTGTTTTGTACAGTAACACTACCTCTAACTTTAGTGACATGAAATTTGGGGTTCCACAGGGGTCCATTTTAGGCCCCCTGCTTTTCTCCATTTATATACCACCCCTTGGGCACATATTGCAGCGTTTTGGGATTACCTTTCACCTTTTACCTAGATTTACAGAATTTTATAGTATCTCACTAGGCATGCTGACAAAACTCGTAATGTCAACAAAAAGCACAACCTGTTTATTTGATCCTATACCAACAAAACTGTTTAAGGACCTGTGGCCCACTCTTGGGCCAACTGTACTGGAAATTATTAATCTTTCTTTAACTTCTGGATCTGTTCCTAAATGTTTCAAATTTGCAGTGATTAAACGATTACTTAAGGCTCTAAAATTCTGGAAAAAGTGGTGTCATGGCAGCTCGTGGAGTATCTTACTGAGAATAATCTCTTTGAGCCACTGCAGTCTGCTTTTAGAAAATATCATTCCACAGAGACGGCTCTCACTAAAGTGGTGAATGATCTTCTGCTTACAATGGTTCAGACACCACTACGGTTCTGGTGCTGTTAGATCTCAGTGCTGCATTTGATACCTTGGATCATCATATTCTACTTGATAAGCTGGAAAATCATTCTGGGATTACTGGGAGTGCCCTTGCATGGCTGACGTCATACTTGACCAGTCGTTCTCACTGTGTTTTGTACTGTAACACTACCTCTAACCTTAGTGACATGAAATTTGGGGTTCCACAGGGGTATGTCTTAGGCCCCCTGCTTTTCTCCCTTTATATACCACCCCTTGGGCACATATTGTGGCGTTTTGGGATTACCTTTCACTGCTATGCTGATGATACTCAGTTATACATACCGATAACTGCTGGTAATCTCATCCACATAAAATCCTTAGAAGATTGCTTTGCATCAGTGAGAAGCTGGATGTCTAGAAACGTCCTACTTTTAAACTAAGAATGAAATGATGGTTCTTGGTCCAGTGAGACATCGGTACCAGTTAATGCTCAGCCTAGGCTTTTGTGTCAACCATCACACTGACAAAGTGAGGAACCTTGGGGTAATGTTTGATCCTATATTGTCCTTTGACCTCCACATTAGAAATATTATGAGGACTGCTTTCTTCCACCTGCAAAATATAGCGAAGATTCATCCCATCCTGTCTATGGCTGATGCTGAGACCCTGATCCATGCGTTTATCTCGTCTAGATTGGACGACTGCAATGCTGTATTTTCTGGTTTACTGCAGTCCACCATTAGGGCTCTCCAATTGCTTCAAAATGCTGCAGCCAGACATTTGACACGAAGCAGAAAGTTCAACCACATTACACCCATTTTGACATCCCTTCACTGGCTTTCTGTCCCAGTGAGATCAGATTTTAAGGTTTTGCTACTGGTCGATAAAACTGTTCATGGACCTACCTAGCTAACCTAATCAAACTTTACGTACCGGCCCGGGCTTTGTGTTCTCAGGGTGCAAGACTACTTTGTGTCCCTAGGGTGAATAAGAAGTCTGCAGGTCATAGAGCTTTCTGTTATCCCTGTTCTGTGGAATGATCTCCCTGCGTCAATACCACAGTCAGATTCTGTGGAGACTTCAAGTCCAGACTTAAGACACACTTATTTCCCCTTTCGTATGGCTAGCATACTGACATAGTATAGTTCTATGCTTTTTACTCATTCTATTAGGAATCGGACAGTGCCGCGGCCTCAACTTTACCTAAATTCTGGATCTTTTAGTGAAGCTCAGGGCTAGTGGCCGGCGATCACCTTAGTATTTCTTCTGTTTTTCTTGTTGTTTAATGCTGGCAAATTATACTGTATTTCTTGTCTTTCTGATGCCTGATTCTGTTTTTTTCTCTCTGTTTAAGCTGCAGCTCCATCCAGAGATGGGTGTGATATTTGTGCTGGAGACCCTCCTGTCCTGTGCGCCAACAGCATTTCCCGTATATTCATTTTGTAAATTGTTTTGTAATTTGTGTCTGTAGCATGGCCCAAGCAGAGGGTCACCCCTTTGACTCTGGTCTGCTTGAGGTTTCTTCCTAAGAGGGAGTTTTTCCTTACCACTGCTGCTCTGGCGGTTGGTAACGTTAGACCTTACTTGTGTGAAGCGCCTTGATGCAACTCTGTTGTGATTTGGCGCTATATAAATGAAAAGAAATTGAAATTGAATTGAAAATTGAAAATCGACTCAATCTCAAGTTGAGTACAGAGTGCACACTGGAGTTTGCCCGGAGTTTCCCTACTTGAGTGTAGGTTGGGCTGAGGTGGTTTGGAGTTTGCGTTTTGGGGGTAAAAAGGACTTTTTTCCAATTGCTGCTGAGTGGGATGCCTGCTCAGGAGAACTTGAATGTGTTCACGTAAAAGCTCCTTGGGGAAATCTGCAGAGGTGCACCAAACTGAAAATCTGTCTGTCACGGCAAGAAACAGCACCAAACATGACCAGGTGTGTGAAGACCTTAATATGTGTTCATCAAGTCAGGTAGGGAGCTAACCAATCAGATGTTTTACTACAAAATAAGTCTTGTAGCTGTGAACTTTATTGCCTGAAACAAAGTTCATATTAAAAAAGAAGCAGGTCTTAATTCAGAATACTAAATCTGGTTATGATGAAACATTTGTGAAGCAAAAGAGATTAACAGTCAGATTATAATCAGAATAGTTACTTCAGGATTACAGATTCCCAGATTAAGTCAAATATTAAATGTTTGTGTGGATTACTGAGATCAATGGTGCTTTGAAAGCCTCAAACTGATGAAGAAAAGTATTTGGTGGATCAAGAGGTACAATCAATACAAAGGAGATTGTGTTTCATTTAGGGCAGAACTCCCCCAAATACATCCGTCTTCCCAGTGTAACGTCTCAGTCGGCGCACGGATGTGTCACTGATTGATAATGAAGAAATAAATCTGCAGCAGTGGAAGCCAATATCCTCTCTGGGTCATTCAAGAATTAATTTAGTGCTTTAGTTTAAAACCATGTGTGTAAATGTAATACCTCACAGGAGCTTAACTTCAGTGTTATTAGAGCAGTATTTCTTCACTGTCTTTGTCATTGCAGCCAGGATCCAATTGTTTGGGATACAGATTTTACTGTAAAGGTCAAACATCAAAATTAGAAATAAAAAAAATCCATATTAAAAAGGTCCAACCCCTATCAAGGAAAGTGGTTCCACAGCCGAGGCTGTGGCGGATTATCATCAATTTCCCTGGTGGAAGTCACTGAGGTAGTCCAACAACTCCACAGTGGCAAGGCCCCAGGGGTTGATGAGATCCGTCCAGAAATCTGGAAGGCTCTGGGTGTGGAGGGACTGTCTTGGATGAGACGTCTCTTCAACATTGTGTTGAAGTCTGGGGCAGTGCCTAAGGAGTGGCAAACTGTGATGGTGGCCCCATATTTAAAAAAGAGGACCAGAGAGTGTGTGCCATTTACAGTGGGATCACACTGCTAAGCCTGAACTTGAATTACTTCTGGAACTGTACTGGATTCGTGTGCTCAGCAAACCACTCACCTGTGTGTCCTCTCCAGATTCCACGTTGACAGCTTGCAGGCGGCCATGTCCGGAATGTGGTTCCCTGGTTCCACCGCTGTGAGGGCCCTGTCTCCACGCTGCAAGGCTGCTGATCCATCCACATCTTTCATACACATTCCTTTGTTAATAAAACCAGTGTTCTGATTCACTCCACTCTTGTTTCTGCTCCCAGCACTTGGGTTCTCTGTTCCACTCTGGTCCAAACCGTAACAGGAGTTTCTGGCCACGTCATGGACCCAGCGGGGGCAGACCGGATGCAGCAGGCTCTTACCATTCAGGGGGAGTACCTTGGTAAACTCCAGCATGCCGTGGATTCCATCGCGGATCATGTGAGCTCTCTAACCGTTCAGGTTAAACACTCCGACACTGCTTACAGACCTCTCCACACAACTCTCTCAGCTGTCTTTCACACACACACCAACACCGCCTCCTGCTGCTCCGGCTCAGTTAATCACAGCTGTGTTTCCGCAGTGGCTCCCGAACTGTTTATATGCCATCCAGAACCATTCTCCGGTTGTGTAGACACTTGCACCTCGTTTCTGATACATTGTGCTTTTGTTTTCAGCCAGCGTCCCAGTCATTACAGTTTTCGGCCCTGGCTCTGATTGATACAGGAGCTGAGGGGAATTTCATCGATTTAGCATTAGTTTCCAAGGCTAACATACCCCTGGAGCCACTTCCTTCCCCACTGTCCATGCATGCTTTAGATGGCACGGCCCTCCCGGCCATCATTCACTGTACTAAACCAGTCACGTTAGTGGTGTCAGGTAATCACAGAGAAACCACTAATTTTTTTGTTATTCTTTCATCATCTCCTGTGGTTTTAGGCCACCCTTGGGTTTCTAAACACAATCCCGGTATCGATTGGTCGACTGGGGTTAACACTCAGTGGAGCGAAGCGTGTCTTAAGGGGTGCCTCAGTTCCTCGATTCCACCCAGTGTTGCTGTCAAGGAGGTGGTCCATGCACCTCCTCATTTGTCTTTAGTTCCCCCTGAGTATCACGACCTTGGTGAGGTTTTCAGCAAGGATCATGCACTCTCACTGCCTCCTCACTGTCCTTATGACTGCGCCATTGACTTGCTTCCAGGTGCACCGCTACATTCGGGTAGACTATACAACCTCTCCAGCCTGGAATGCGAGTCAATGGAGACATATATCCAGGACTCCTTGGCTGCTGGGTTGATCTGGCCTTCTTTGTCTCCCCTTGGAGCAGGTTTCTTTTTTGTTGGTAAGAAGGATGGTGCCCTGCGCCCCTGCATTGATTTCCGGGGGCTAAACACCATTATGGTCAGCAATCAGTACCCTCTACCCCTCCTAGATTAGGCGTTTAGTTCTTTGCATGGGGCAACCATATTTTCCAAGCTGGACCTCCGCAACGCCTACCACCTGGTGCATGTCTGGGAAGGGGATGAGTGGAAGACGGCCTTCAATACGCTGTTGGGGCATTTCGAGTACCTGGTCATGCCCTTCGGCCTGAGCAACGCACCCGCAACCTTCCAGGCGTTAGTGAACGACATACTGCACAACTTCCTCAACTGTTTTGTACTTGTTTATGGAGATGATATTTTGATTTTCTCCCCGGATCCCCAGACCCACACCAAACATGTCTGGCTCGTGCTCCAGCGGTTACTTGAGAACCGCCTATTTGTCAAAGCCGAGAAGTGTTGGTTCCATCTCGACACAGTCGCCTTCTTGGGCTTTATCATATCTCACAATCAAGTCAGTCCCGACCCCGCTAAGGTCAAGGCCATTACGGACTGGTTAGTTCTGTCTTCAGTTAAACAGTTACAGCAGTTCTTAGGATTCCCTAACATTTACCTATGATTCATCTGCGGTTTCAGTCAGGTTGCAGCTCCTCTCACAGCACTCACTTCCATCAAGACAACTTTTCAGTGGTCTCCTCAGGCCGTCTCCACATTCACCCTCCTTAAAAATCGGTTTGCCACAGCTCCCATCCTCACTCAGGTCAACCCGGATTGTCAGGTCATAGGGGAAGTGAGCGCCTCTGACTGTGGGCTGGGCGCGGTCCTGTCCCAGAGATCAGAGACTGACAACCGGATCCACCCGTGCGCTTTCTTCTCATGGTGCCTCTCCTGACTCCTGGCCGTCTGTGGTCACATATAGGTCTGGACTTTTTTACGGTACGTCCTCCATCCCAGGGTAACACAGTCATCCTCACAGTTGTGGATTGGTTCTCCAAGGCAGCCCACTTTGTGCCCCTACTGAAAATTCCATCAGCCCAGGAGACCGCCGACCTCCTGGTCCTCCATGTGGTCTGGCTGCATGGCATCCCCCAGGACATCATGTCTGACCGAGGGCCCCAGTTCACTTTGCGAGTGTGGAGAAGTTTCTGTTCCGCTCTCAGGGCCTCGGTCAGCCTATCGTCCAGGTTCCATCCCCAAACCAACGGGCAGGCAGAACAGGCTAACCAGGACCTCGAATCCACCTTCTGGTGTGTCTCAGCCTCACACCCCGTGGACTGGAGTCACCATTTCCCTTGGGTGGAATATGCATACAACTCCCAAGTTTCCTCAGCCACCGGATCCTTCCCTTTTAAAGCCTCTCTAGGCTACCAAGCTCCATTATTCCCATCCCAGGAAGCCAAAATATCCATCCCATCCATCCAACTCACCTCAAGAGGTGCTGTCGGGTGTGAAGGACCGCCCGTTCTGCCCTGGTGAGGACCAAGACCCAGACTCGGCGCCATGCTGACCAGCACTGGACCCCCGCCCCCACCTATCAGAGAGTGACCTGTCTGAGTTTGAGATGATGAGCACTGATATAAAAGCATTCTATAGGAGTTAGAAGAAGCGTGTCAGAGTGGTCAGACTTTCTGACATTTTGTTGAAGGCTTTGAATGTAACAAGACCCAGGGAGTTTCCTTGAGATTCAAGCCCTGTCAGGACCTGCCAAAAGCCAGTGTTGTCCTCTCGCCCCTATTTGCGACAGACAGTGGCAGACTGTCCATCAGACACACACAAAGAAACAGCACAATGTGGCACCCACTGGGGTTTGGAGACCTACAGGCTGTTGTGCTTCTGCTTCCTTCAAAATCACTATCTGTGACAAGGCTTTGCACAGTATGCTGCATATAATAGGGCAGAAGAAGAAGACGTGAGGCTGCAGTGCCTTTGAGACCATACAGTCCACTGGGGTACAATGTCTGGAGGCTGCTGAGACACTGTGGCAGTGGAGCTGTTTAAAAAAAAAAAAAAAAAACCCACAAGTTCTCCCAGACAAGCCTGACTTGTCTAAATATAAAACGTGCATAAAGCTGTGAAGCCTATCACACTCACTAAGGTGGTTGTGGAGAGTCACTCACAATTCTTTACCTCAGAAAACCCAAAATTAGCATTTCAGTGCTCATAAAGCTAGACTACATTATTATTTTTTGAAAATATCACTGTGATTGCATGCAGCACCACAGAAGGTCTCAGTGGGCTTCACGTGGTGCATCACATATGACAGCGCCTGTCCCTTAAACCTCAGAAAATGAGCAATACTGCAGAGAAACATAACACCTGCAGAAATATACAGGCTCCACAGAGGGAGGAAGGTCCTCATCAAACAGAGGACAGATGTGTTCTTCATGAAAGATGAAAACTTCATCAAAACCAAACTAAATTAAAATGAGAGTGAACTGCTCAGCAGGAACCGATGAATACAATGACAATAATCAATAATACATAACAGTGAATTATAAAAGCAAATGTGTGTCTACATTTGAAGGATTCAGCAGAATCAGATTGTCCTATTCAGCAAGCAAGTTATTCCATAAAAAACAGGAGTATAACAGGAAGTTTGCATTGTTGACTATCGGGAAACATACATTTCATTTCATTTATATAGCGCCAAGTCACAACAAAGCTGCCTCAAGGTGCTTCACACAAGTAAGTTCTAAACTTTCCAACTCCCAGAGCAACAACACAGGTGACAGTGGTAAGGAAAAACTCCCTCTGATGATTTCAGGAAGAAACCTCAAGCAGACCAGACTCAAAGGGGTGACCCTCTGCTTGGGCCATTCTAATAAACATTTTTAACGATACAGAGAAATACATGAGGTCAGTATCCTCAAATTGAAAGTACTGTATATTTTCTAGACTATAGGTGGGGGCGGTGGCCAAGTGGTTAAGTGTGCTTGATTCAAGAGAAGTAGGTACCTGGTTCAAGACCAGCCCTGCCTGTTCTCCCTCTAATGTGGATTTGCATCTGGCATGAAAGTGTTGCCAAATCAACATGTAGATCCACCTCGGTTCTCAAATAAAAGATGGAAGAAGCCTAAAGAACTTACTATATTTTACAGACTATAACTTAAAAAATAGTTTGCAATGTCCTGTGATTTATACTCAGAAGTGTCTTATGTATGAAACAACACTACATTGTCATCTATGGCCACAAGATGGCACTATGTTATGTGTGACAAGCTGCTGCTGAATACTAAACGAGGTGCTGTGAGTCAAACTCACGAGCAAAAGGTGTTAAAGTTACACTAAAAAATAGAGGGTAACACTTTACTTGAAGGTATCATCATAATAGTGACATGACACTGTCATAAGTGTTACATGAAACAGTCATGAACACGTTATAAACATTATGTCAATGTCATAAATGTTTATGTCTGCTATCATTAAGTGTCATTCAGTTTTCATAATGACAAGTTGATATTTTTTGGGTAGTCTTGAATATGACAACTTGATATTAATCAAAGCGACATAACCAGAAGTTGTCTTTGGCCTTTTTGGTCTTCAGTTGTATGCCAGCTTGTCAACTTGTCATTACAAAAACCAAAAGACACTTAATGACAGCACTCATAAACATTTATGACATTGACATAATGTTTATGACACGTTCATGACTGTGTCATGTAACAGCTATGACAGTGTTATGTCACTAGTAATGACGATACCTTCAAGTAAATGTGACCAAATAAAAGTTCTCTGAATCAAATTGTAAGGTGGCCCAGTAGGCTGATTGGAGAGCCACAGCTTAACCCAGAATCCCAAAATAGCAGACAGTTACAAAGGATGACTGGTCTTATTTTGAAGGACGGCTCCCACTGGTCTTATTTTGAAGGCTGGCTCCCACCCACTTCATGGTGAACTTCAGCTTCTTCCATCAGGCCGCAGATTTAAATTGCTGGTCTGTAAATCCAAACGATATAAAGGCAACTTTGTTTTTTCTCTCATCAGAATGGTCAATGGAGCCCAGCAAGTATTTTATGGAATTCACCCTTTTGTGTAGCTCTTTGTATAGCTTTTATTTATTTATTTATTCATATCCTGTTTTTTATTTGCTAGGTTTATTTTTTCTTTGTATTTTACTTACTTGCACTGATCCCTGTTTTTCAGGATGAAGCGCTGTTGTCACTGATTTTTTAATCACTGTAAACCAAAGCTACCTTTGGGTACAAATAAAGTTACCTTGACCTTGGCCATAGCACCACATTTCAAAAATTAATATGACTTGAAGTCTGGTGTAACTCATATATGTTTTTGCTTTTTTTGGGCGGGTATGATTAATACTCTGGTGCAACTTACAGTCCTGAAAATATGTTGTTTGATATGCTGTCTCTTATTGTTTAGAATTACCTGTGATGGAGACTCCTTCTTCAGTTGGAAGACTTCCCTGACCACCAGTGTCCACCATGGTGTTTGAGGGTTGCTGCCCCTTGAGGTACCTAAGACCTTCAGGCCACAGTTCCAGCTTCAGCGGTGGAAGCTTTGAAGAGTGCCTGTTCTGGTGTAATACCCCCAACTGTGATAAAACGGATAAAATGGATATTTGCGACCATATAACGGCATGAACGTCCGCAAATCTTCAGACACAATGGGGTTATTCCCATTGTGATCCAATTCCATCATTTGGACGGTTTATTTTTCTGTAGGTAATTCAGTCAGCGAGGCCATCAAATGTGAAAATCCATCAAATCCATCAAATGTGAAATGGTAATTCTGTATCAGCTAACAGTGACATTCTTGACATCTGTGTAGCAGCCAGCGTGCACAGCTAGTCAGGGTGCAAAGTAATATATCCAAATGTGAAAAATATTTTGCCACTGTTACCCTGATATTATAGGGTCTGAAATCTCACATGATTAACCAATCAGATTTTCAGAAAAAAATGTAATTGGATTAGAATACAGAATATACACTTTCATAACTATTCATGAAACATTTACATGATACTTTGAGATGAATGTCTCATAGTTTAGGGTTGAACTGTAAAACATGGAGCTCGCTTTAGAAAACTAACAGTGTTTTGACAGTCAGCAGTTGGTGTTCTGTCCCCAACACAGCGTCCCACAGTGAGACACAAAGGCTAACATATAATTTTCTCTGCTGCTCATTAGATGACCTTTCAAACCATTAACTTGATGAAGCTGCACATTAGCCACCTAGTTCCTGTAGAATCAGGCAGGAGGAACCCAACCTCAAGGAGTGCAGAAATAAAACCTCTGCACAGATGTTTGATCAGTGAGAAATATTTCAAGGCGTTTTACCTGTAAAATATGAAACATGTAGTTTCTTCTTATTTAGGCTTTACTTGTGCAAGATTGGTTGTTGTAGACTAAGAGAGGGAGAGAGAGAGAGAGAGAGATGCACACACCAAAACACTCCCATGCACAATGATGTGATCACTGAGATCCAAACTTCATGTCAATAAAAACAGTGTGCATGGGAGCCCTTACGTGTTCTTCTCTCTCTCTCTCTCTCTCTCTCTCTCTCTCTCTCTCTCTCTCTCTCTCTTTACAGTTGTCTTTGTGATGCAGCAGCCACATCACCAGGTTCACTGTTTCTGCTGTTGCTGGGAGGAGCTGATGGAGTCCTGATGTCACAGGTCATGAGGTGTTTGATGATGCTGGTCCTTTTGCAGAGTGTTTCCTGTCTTACTGTGGGGTTTTGAGACTTGCACACAACAGGGACCACTGGATGTCTTTGGCACCAGGTCTATTAAGAGGACCTTTGTGTACTGCTGGAATGACTTTGTATCGAATGGATAAGAGACTCAGGATTAGATTAGATTAGATTAGAAAGAACTTTATTAATCCCTTGGGAAGACTCCCTCAGGGAAATTGAAGTTCCAGCAGCATTGTACAGCAGCACACAGGGTAAAAAGCACACAGAATATCAAAAGTACAAATATAAAGGCAGGCCTCTTCACTTTCTGTTTTTAAAACCAATCTTAAAACCCACTTTTTTGCACTGGCTTTTAACCCGGAATGAGACCTCGATCTGTTTTGGTTGTTTTAACTGATTTATTTGTTTCAATATTTGTTTTATTTGTTTTAATTTTTGGGCTTGTTCTCTGTTACTTGTACTGTGTGGTTTGTTGTTTTTTTTATGTCCCCTTGTGTACAGCACTTTGTTGTAGCTGTTGCTGTTTTTAAAGTGCTTTATAAATAAAGTTGATTTGATTTGATCTGATACTGTTGGCATGTCTATGTAATGTCTGTTTATTGTTTTATAGATGTTTTTAGTCACATTTTGCTTTTATTGCATGTTGCCATGGTTTCAGGTTGTCTTGGATTGGTAGTGTTTATTGTGTTGTGTATTTGCAGGTTTTATGTGCCGAGAGAGCCGAGGCAAAATGCATTTAATTGTACGTTGTGCTTTTAAAATGCACATGATAATGAGCTTAAATGGTAAATGGACTGCTTTTCCATCTGAATTAGAAGCTCAAAGTGCTTTACAATGATGACTTGCATTCAACCATTCACACACACATGGCAGGGTGATGCCACACAAACAAAAGAGTTAGACTGGGGATTAAGGACCTTGCCCACAGGTTCTTAGTGATTTTCAGCTCTGGCAGGGGTTTGAACAGAGGATCCTCTGGTCTCAAGCCTACCGCTTAACCACAAGACCATCCAACACGACCTAACAGGTCTTCTTGGAACTTGGTGAAAGGGCAGGGTATGGGCCAGGACCTAACCAGTGATCTCCCCTCTGCCACCAACCAGCCCGTACACGCACTTTAATAACATTGTGAGATAAGACAGTTTAGTGGATTTACTTACAAAAAAAAAACAAAAAAACCCAAGAAACAAGCAAACAAAAAAAAAAAACAGGAAACAAATATCATAGTCCACTGTGGAGGGAACAAAGCAGGTCCCTATGCACAGCTGGAATTTATGATAAAAAAAATATGAATTTTAAGTTTAATTTTGAGTGTCATTACAATAAGAAATTGGGCCCTAAACCTGCAAGTCTCTATTTATTTAATACACATGTTCTGTGTGCATATAGTTATATTTATTTCTGATGGAGTCAACATGAAAAAAAAACACAAGATTAAACATTTATTGCACTTTGCACTATAAATAAAGATGCCTTCTTCCAGATCAATGTTCTAGTCACACCAAAAAAGTAAAATATGAGGAGTTTGTGATATTTTTATTCTCTTTCTGATTTCTCTTTATGGAACCATTAAAATGTCCAAGTGAGACGTCCCCGAGGACGGCATTTGGGAAACAGCTGTTTGAAAGCAGTGAATAATCGTGTAATTGTACAATCAGCAGGTTTCATTCTGTCCTGAGATTTCTTTATTATTTTTTTTATGATATCGGTGAGATTCTGCAGAGATGAGCCAAACAATAAGTACTGGTTTTTGTCCTTGTCTGGGTAATAAAGATACCTGGTAGAATATTTCAATCATGCTTTGCAGACTTCTGCAGCGTCTCCTTTATATATTTAATGGTTGCTGGTTAATGTAAATGTAAAAAAACAGGCAAATTGCTCAAAGTGAGCAGAGGAGGCAGTGAGCAGAACTAAATGAATTAGAACCACACAGCAGGGTTTAGAAAGCAAAAGGAAGCATGTGAGTAGGTACAGGTTGCTGACAGGGGTGGCCAAACGTTTACATATGCTCATCATGGGCGTTAACGTCCTGCCAATATTGGTCAGTGATTTCTTTGAACAGTTCTTTTCTGGTATAGGATTACAGCATGCATCTGTCATAGAAAAAGAATTTGTTAAGATTCAGTTTCAGATTTTATTGTAGCCTTCGGTAAATTTGATTTACAGTGAGTGAGTCATCTCATTTGGAAAACACAAAAAACAGCACAGGACAAGACAAAGTGAGGACAGTGCTAAGGCTAAAAGAACAACAAAGGACAGCACCAGGATAAAAGCCAAGATAAGTTTAAAGTGTAGGTGAAACGATATGTAATTTTTTTTTTTTTAGTTTTTGAGATTAAATTTAAACATCAGTTTGAAATTAATGCTTTACTGGTGTGTGGTTACTGAAGAGATAAATATTCAGATTTTGAACTGCGCACCACTAAAAACCAGGAACGTCGAGGTGAGTCACAACACTGGAAAAGAAGGAGGAAGTGACATTAGCACGAGAACTATTAACTTAATAGACCCATTTGTTTGGTTAGAGATCGGATGTATTTCTATATGCAAGTCCTTCATTTCTAGAGTTATGTCGGTTGGATATGTTTTTTGCTGACTTTAATTAAAACACTGTTGCAGGCGGAAGTTAACTGAGTGAAATTATTTTTCATGTTATACTGTTCTGGGACAAAAGCAAAATCCTGAAAATGAATCCTTAGTTCTGTATTGTTGTTCAGACAATTAGTACAAATACAGGAGGTTCTGCTCCCCATTTAGTCAAATGTTACAATATTATAACATTGCTGTAAAAACTTACAAAAACAGAATTTGTTTTTTTTGAAAACACTTCAGTTTCAGCTCCAAAGGCCTCCTATAACAATATAATGTTTTTCTATATTTGGGTTTTACAGGGTTAATAAATGGTCACTACATTCACAGTGTTTCGTGAATAAACGCCGGTAAACGCACAAACCTGTATTTGTGACAAAACCATGACAATCATAAAAGCAAGTTAGTTTGGTGTGAAACATATTTAACATATATTTTACCTGCATGTGTCGCTAAGCAGGAGGAACCACATAATCTAAGCTGTGTGCTGTGGGTGCGCGTGATTTTCCTTGGAGCCATTCCAAAAACAACACAGTGCAAAAACAAACTCACCTTTGCTGTGATGATCCGAGACACGTCTTATGATGATGTTGTTCATGGACCCCGCAATGAACTGTTTGTATCCTTGACGTGACGACATACAACCCCAATTCCAGTGATGTTGGGACGTTGTGTGAAATGTAAATAAAAAGAGAATAGAGTGATTTGCAAATCCTCTTCAACCTATATTCAACTGAATACACCACAAAGACAAGATATTTAATGTTCAAACTGATAAACTTTATTGTTTTTGTGCAAATATTTGCTCATTTTGAAATGAATGCCTGCAACACATTTGCAAAAAAGCTGGAACAGTGGCAAAAAAAGACTGGGAAAGTTGATGAATGCTCAAACAACACCTGTTTGGAACATTCCACAGGTGAACAGGTTAACTGGAAACAGGTGAGTGTCATGATTGGGTATAAAAGGAGCATCCCCAAAAGGCTCAGCCGTTCACAAGCAAAGATGGGGTGAGGATCACCACTTTGTGAACAACTGCATGAAAAAATAGTCCAGTTTAAGAACAATGTCTCTCAACGTTCAATTGCAAGGAATTTAGGGATTCCATCATCTACAGTCCATAATATAATCAGAAGATTCAGAGAATCTGGAGAACTTTCTGCATGTGAGTAGCAAGGCCAAAAACCAGCAATGAATGCCTGTGACCTTTGATCCCTCAGGCGGCACTACATTAAAAACTGACATCATTGTGTAAAGGATCTTACCGCATGGGCTTAGGAACACTTCAGAAAACTATTGTCAGTGAACACAGTTCGTCGCTACATCTAAAAGTGCAAGTTAAAACTCTACCATGCAAAGCTAAAGCCATACATCAACAACATTCAGAAATGCCACCACCTTCTCTGGGCCCGAGATCATTTGAAATGGACAGACGCAAAATGGAAAAGTGTACTGTGGTCTGATGAGTCCACATTTCAAAGTGTTTTTAGAAATCATGGACGTTGTGTCCTCCGGACAAAAGAGGAAAAAGGCCATCCAGATTGATTTTTGATTTAACCTTTATTTAACCAGATAACAACAGCGTGGCTTCGTAGTAAAAGAGTGCAGGTACTAGACCGGCCTGCCTGCAGTCCAGACCTGTTGCCCACTGAAAATGTGTGGCACATTATGAAGCGCAAAATACGACAACGGAGACCCCGGACTGTTGAACAACTGAAGTTGTACATGAAGCAAGAATGGGAAAGAATTCCAACTACAAAGCTTCAATAATTAGTGTCCTCAGTTCCCAAACACTTATTGAGTGTTGTTAGAAGGAAAGGTGATGTAACACAGTGGTAAACATACCACTGTCCCAGCTTTTTGAAACATGTTGCAGGCATCCATTTCAAAATGAGCAAGTATTTGCACAAAAAAAAAAAAAAAAAAAAAGTTTATCAGTTTGAACATTAAATATATTGTCTTTGTGGTGTATTCAATTGAATATTGGTTGAAGAGGATTTGCAAATCATTATATTCTGTTTTTATTTACATTTTACACAACGTCCCAACTTCATTAGAATTAGGGTTGTAGTTGTAGATGTCTGGGTACTGAATACCAGGGACAGATTTGCATGCCAGCAGCTCCATAAACACCTGCAAAAGGCCAATGTTCGTCATATATCTGTCCTTTACTGACTTCACCACAAAAGAGGATTTTGCTCTTTGATTGCAGAATTTTGGAATGTTTGGCTGCTGTAAACAACAGCATGCCGACATAAACAACAGCATGCCGACATCCACGCCTCACAGCAAAGATATACCAGGTCATATTCTACAAGCCAGTACAGGTGTCCCCAGCTGTGAATTGTAAGCACAGATATTGGAATAGCTGCACGTCACAGGGGGACACGCCCACCTTTGCCTGTGGACCTCGTCAGCTCACTGAAAACAAAAAAGGCTCACTTTCTGTTGCTTTGTTTTATGATTTTAACTTAATGTATGTATTATTATTTTTTGTCCATTATCTGTCTGATGTCTGTGTCTGTAATGTAACACCTTGCGTGCACTGTCAGGTCCAGCTGTCAAGTCAGTCGGCAGTTAGCTGACAGATGCTGCAAAGCGTATGAGCAAAGTGATCATCACATAACATTCATTACTTTCCTGCAGTTTATCCGTTCTGGTCGTGGTGACAGTAGACCAAACAGCTCATCCCATCCTTCCCTATCCTCGGCCAAGTCCTCAAACTCTTCCTGGGGGTTCCTGAGGTGCTACTAATCCATATCTTCAGCATATACTGGGTCTTCCCCGGTACCTCCTCCCAGTTGGATGTGCCTGGAAGACCTCCCAAGGGCATCCTCACCAGATGCTCGAACCACCTCACTCCTTTCCATATGAAGAAGCAGTGGCTCTATTCCTAATCCCCTCCCAGATAGTGGCGCTTCTCATCCTGTCCAGGAGTGTAAACTCAGATATCCCATGGAGGAATCTCATTTCTACTGCTTGTATTTGTAACCTTATTTTTTCAGTCATTACCAAAAGTTCATGACCATAGGTATTGTGACTTGCTTGCCTCTACTGGTGGTTGGCTCTCACTGCGGTATTGTATCACTTCCTGTTCCGGAGCACAGCGGTGTTTTGCTGTATCTGTTAGCTGTTTAATCTGCACAGTTACATTGATCTAGTTAACTAGATTACGATTTGTTTCCCAGTGTAATCTTTACGTGCCTTAACTAAAGCACTCCTTCTGCTGAATCACCTCTAAATTATTTACACATTATTTACTTTGCGTGTTTTTAGGAATCCGCTAGCTTAGCGTAGCTACTAGCTCTTAGCCGATTTAGCATGGCGGCTTCTCCTGTCTCTCCCGCACTTTTCTGCTCTGGGTGTGAAATGTTTAGTTATTCCTCGGCCTCCTTTAGCAGTAACGGTACTTGTAATAAGTGTAGCTTATTCGTAGCTTTGGAGGCCAGGCTGGGCGAATTGGAGACTCGGCTCCGCACCGTGGAAAATTCTACAGCTAGCCAGGCCCCTGTAGTCGGTGCGGACCAAGGTAGCTTAGCCGCCGTTAGTTACCCCCTGGCAGATCCCGAGCAGCCGGGAAAGCAGGCCGACTGGGTGACTGTGAGGAGGAAGCGTAGCCCTAAACAGAAGCCCCGTGTACACCGCCAACCCGTTCACATCTCTAACCGTTTTTCCCCACTCGACGACACACCCGCCAAGGATCAAACTCTGGTTATTGGCGACTCTGTTTTGAGAAATGTGAAGTTAGCGACACCAGCAACCATAGTCAATTGTCTTCCGGGGGCCAGAGCAGGCGACATTGAAGGAAATTTGAAACTGCTGGCTAAGGCTAAGCGTAAATTTGGTAAGATTGTAATTCACGTCGGCAGTAATGACACCCGGTTACGCCAATCGGAGGTCACTAAAATTAACATTAAATCGGTGTGTAACTTTGCAAAAACAATGTCGGACTCTGTAGTTTTCTCTGGGCCCCTCCCCAATCAGACCGGGAGTGACATGTTTAGCCGCATGTTCTCCTTGAATTGCTGGCTGTCTGAGTGGTGTCCAAAAAATGAGGTGGGCTTCATAGATAATTGGCAAAGCTTCTGGGGAAAACCTGGTCTTGTTAGGAGAGACGGCATCCATCCCACTTTAGATGGAGCAGCTCTCATTTCTAGAAATCTGGCCAATTTTCTTAAATCCTCCAAACCGTGACTATCCAGGGTTGGGACCAGGAAGCAGAGTTGTAGTCTTACACACCTCTCTGCAGCTTCTCTCCCCCTGCCATCCCCTCATTACCCCATCCCCGTAGAGACGGTGCCTGCTCCCAGACTACCAATAACCAGCAAAAATCTATTTAAGCATAAAAATTAAAAAAGAAAAAATAATATAGCACCTTCAACTGCACCACAGACTAAAACAGTTAAATGTGGTCTATTAAACATTAGGTCTCTCTCTTCTAAGTCCCTGTTGGTAAATGATATAATAATTGATCAACATATTGATTTATTCTGCCTTACAGAAACCTGGTTACAGCAGGATGAATATGTTAGTTTAAATGAGTCAACACCCCCGAGTCACACTAACTGTCAGAATGCTCGTAGCACGGGCCGGGGCAGAGGATTAGCAGCAATCTTCCATTCCAGCTTATTAATTAATCAAAAACCCAGACAGAGCTTTAATTCATTTGAAAGCTTGACTCTTAGTCTTGTCCATCCAAATTGGAAGTCCCAAAAACCAGTTTTATTTGTTATTATCTATCATCCACCTGGTCGTTACTGTGAGTTTCTCTGTGAATTTTCAGACCTTTTGTCTGACTTAGTGCTTAGCTCAGATAAGATAATTATAGTGGGCGATTTTAACATCCACACAGATGCTGAGAATGACAGCCTCAACACTGCATTTAATCTATTATTAGACTCTATTGGCTTTGCTCAAAAAGTAAATGAGTCCACCCACCACTTTAATCATATCTTAGATCTTGTTCTGACTTATGGTATGGAAATAGAAGACTTAACAGTATTCCCTGAAAACTCCCTTCTGTCTGATCATTTCTTAATAACATTTACATTTACTCTGATGGACTACCCAGCAGTGGGGAATAAGTTTCATTACACTAGAAGTCTTTCAGAAAGCGCAGTAACTAGGTTTAAGGATATGATTCCTTCTTTATGTTCTCTAATGCCATATACCAACACAGTGCAGAGTAGCTACCTAAACTCTGTAAGTGAGATAGAGTATCTCGTCAATAGTTTTACATCCTCATTGAAGACAACTTTGGATGCTGTAGCTCCTCTGAAAAAGAGAGCTTTAAATCAGAAGTGCCTGACTCCGTGGTATAACTCACAAACTCGTAGCTTAAAGCAGATAACCCATAAGTTGGAGAGGAAATGGCGTCTCACTAATTTAGAAGATCTTCACTTAGCCTGGAAAAAGAGTCTGTTGCTCTATAAAAAAGCCCTCCGTAAAGCTAGGACATCTTTCTACTCATCACTAATTGAAGAAAATAAGAACAACCCCAGGTTTCTTTTCAGCACTGTAGCCAGGCTGACAAAGAGTCAGAGCTCTATTGAGCTGAGTATTCCATTAACTTTAACTAGTAATGACTTCATGACTTTCTTTGCTAACAAAATTTTAACTATTAGAGAAAAAATTACTCATAACCATCCCAAAGACGTATCGTTATCTTTGGCTGCTTTCAGTGATGCCGGTATTTGGTTAGACTCTTTCTCTCCGATTGTTCTGTCTGAGTTATTTTCACTAGTTACTTCATCCAAACCATCAACATGTTTATTAGACCCCATTCCTACCAGGCTGCTCAAGGAAGCCCTACCATTATTTAATGCTTCGATCTTAAATATGATCAATCTATCTTTGTTAGTTGGCTATGTACCACAGGCTTTTAAGGTGGCAGTAATTAAACCATTACTTAAAAAGCCATCACTTGACCCAGCTATCTTAGCTAATTATAGGCCAATCTCCAACCTTCCTTTTCTCTCAAAAATTCTTGAAAGGGTAGTTGTAAAACAGCTAACTGATCATCTGCAGAGGAATGGTCTATTTGAAGAGTTTCAGTCAGGTTTTAGAATTCATCATAGTACAGAAACAGCATTAGTGAAGGTTACAAATGATCTTCTTATGGCCTCGAACAGTGGGCTCATCTCTGTGCTTGTTCTGTTAGACCTCAGTGCTGCTTTTGATACTGTTGACCATAAAATTTTATTACAGAGATTAGAGCATGCCATAGGTATTAAAGGCACTGCGCTGCGGTGGTTTGAATCATATTTGTCTAAAAGATTACAATTTGTTCATGTAAATGGGGAATCTTCTTCACAGACTAAAGTTAATTATGGATTTCCACAAGGTTCTGTGCTAGGACCAATTTTATTCACTTTATACATGCTTCCCTTAGGCAGTATTATTAGACGGTATTGCTTAAATTTTCATTGTTACGCAGATGATACCCAGCTTTATCTATCCATGAAGCCAGAGGACACACACCAATTAGCTAAACTGCAGGATTGTCTTACAGACATAAAGACATGGATGACCTCTAATTTCCTGCTTTTAAACTCAGATAAAACTGAAGTTATTGTACTTGGCCCCACAAATCTTAGAAACATGGTGTCTAACCAGATCCTTACTCTGGATGGCATTACCCTGACCTCTAGTAATACTGTGAGAAATCTTGGAGTCATTTTTGATCAGGATATGTCATTCAAAGCGCATATTAAACAAATATGTAGGACTGCTTTTTTGCATTTACACAATATCTCTAAAATCAGAAAGGTCTTGTCTCAGAGTGATGCTGAAAAACTAATTCATGCATTTATTTCCTCTAGGCTGGACTATTGTAATTCATTATTATCAGGTTGTCCTAAAAGTTCCCTAAAAAGCCTTCAGTTAATTCAAAATGCTGCAGCTAGAGTACTGACGGGGACTAGAAGGAGAGAGCATATCTCACCCATATTGGCCTCTCTTCATTGGCTTCCTGTTAATTCTAGAATAGAATTTAAAATTCTTCTTCTTACTTATAAGGTTTTGAATAATCAGGTCCCATCTTATCTTAGGGACCTCGTAGTACCATATCACCCCAATAGAGCGCTTCGCTCTCAGACTGCAGGCTTACTTGTAGTTCCTAGGGTTTGTAAGAGTAGAATGGGAGGCAGAGCCTTCAGCTTTCAGGCTCCTCTCCTGTGGAACCAGCTCCCAATTCAGATCAGGGAGACAGACACCCTCTCTACTTTTAAGATTAGGCTTAAAACTTTCCTTTTTGCTAAAGCTTATAGTTAGGGCTGGATCAGGTGACCCTGAACCATCCCTTAGTTATGCTGCTATAGACGTAGACTGCTGGGGGGTTCCCATGATGCATTGTTTCTTTCTCTTTTTGCTCTGTATGCACCACTCTGCATTTAATCATTAGTGATCGATCTCTGCTCCCCTCCACAGCATGTCTTTTTCCTGGTTCTCTCCCTCAGCCCCAACCAGTCCCAGCAGAAGACTGCCCCTCCCTGAGCCTGGTTCTGCTGGAGGTTTCTTCCTGTTAAAAGGGAGTTTTTCCTTCCCACTGTAGCCAAGTGCTTGCTCACAGGGGGTCGTTTTGACCGTTGGGGTTTTACATAATTATTGTATGGCCTTGCCTTACAATATAAAGCGCCTTGGGGCAACTGTTTGTTGTGATTTGGCGCTATATAAAAAAAATTGATTGATTGATTGATAGGTGAAGATAAGAGTGTAAATCGGCTGGTAAATTGAATGTCTTGACTTCTGGCTGAGCTCCTTCACAACGATGGTCCAGTACGACACCTGTAAAACATCAGACATTGCCCCACCAACCATCTATTGATCTCAAGCTCCAATTTACCCCCACTCATGAACCGTCATTCAACCCCAAGAACATGATAAAAAATGTTGAGCATCATGATGGTAGCATCCTACTCTGGAGGTGTTTGGCTGCCAGTGGAACCGGTGTCTTGCGCAAAGGCCCCGAGATATTTAAATTCCTTCACTTGGTTACAAGTAACACAACAACTTAAAAAAAAATCTTAATATGCAATATAATTCAAAACAAGATGTTTTCAGGATTTTCAAGGAATAAGCTTTTAAAGACTTATTGTCTACAAACAAGTCTTTTTGTATCGTTATGACATTTGACTTGTTTCAGGGATTATGTCTCATTCATTTGAGATATTTTGACGATAAATTAGACAAATATTCTTGGTATGTTTGTGTGTTTTTGCAGTACAGAGATATAATGTGTTGTAGAGGCCCAATGCCTGAATAACATGTTTTTTATTTTGGCCTCCTCTCTGGTTTGTCACCTGTCATGTCATGTGTCCTGTTGCTGCTCAGATGTCACTCCTAAATCCTGTGATCAAAGGATCTAATATGTGTGAAGGTCTGCTTCATCAGCGGAATAAGAGGCCCCTGCGTTTGTGTGTCTGTACACACTTTATTGTGTTTATTTGCGGCTCTGACTTCAGCTTCATAGAGAGCATCAGGACAGAGTGGCAGATGGTAATTAAGCTGCCGGTTTAGCGAGTCGGGTATGGCTGCAGACGCTAAATTTGCCTTAAAGGTGTCAGCCGATGAGAGCAGTCGCCCTTCTTTGTGATAGATGCTGTAATTACGGCTGAAGCTAAAATCAGCTCCAGATGAAGTGCGGCTCCGGCCCATCAAGTGACCCTTTTATAAAGATTCCAGCCAATAGTCCCATCTCAGAACTGTGGTTATCTCAATATTGCATTGCACCATGTGAAGCAGGAGAGACCTGACAGGTGTTCTTTGTAGCACCTGTAGAGAGAAAAGAGCTGGAGACAGAGACAGACAGGGAGTTCTTTGTTTGTGTCATGTTTGGAATCCTCCCATTGTTTAATAGTGAAGGTTTTTGCCAATTATTAAAAGTAAACTTTTTTCTGTTTATGTGGCTGAAAATGTTTTCTGCTGACAAAATGACCTCCTGCTGTTTTTTCCTTTAATGGTGAAAAACTGGTTTAGAGTGGCTGTTTCTGAATGCTGGACAGCTTTCCAATAACAGCCGTGCATGGAAAATGAAGCGCAAATGTACCACAACCCACCAAAGTACTATTCTGGAAGCATAACAGAATCATTAAAAATGGATGGAGGCTAGTTTATTGTGCAACCTTGTGACCACTTTCTATATTTGGCTGTATTTTCTGAAGTAATAGTCATGTATTTTTTTAAAACCAGTTTGGAGGTTCTACAACTTATAGGTCACAGTGGAGTCACTGTGACCTACAACAAAACTCACAAAAACATGCATTCAATAATAATAATAATAATAATAATAATAATAATAATAATAATAATAGAACTTTCCAAGGAATCAAAGCACAAAAAAAAAAAAAAAAAAATCCATTGATCAAAGAACAAATGCCAATAAAAGACCTCATAAAATAAAACAAATAGTGTCTCCAGTGGTCCAGTAATCTGCTTCCATATCTGACAATTTCTTTGTTCCAAGCTGCATCAAATAATGTCCAGTATATTGTCCAATGCACATTTTACTTAGTTTTAGAATTTAAAAGTTCTTATGTTAAGTAACAGCACAGGCTGTGGTGTGCACATATGCAACACTGAGTTCCACATCATTGTTAAACTCACTCCCAGGGAAACACTGTATTACAAAGTAAGTTCTACATACAGAGCGGCGATCGACAGGCTCAAAAGACCAGATCATTTCCAAAGTGAATGCTTTGTTGATCCGGGACGCCGTCTGACTACCAGAGAAATGGCAAGACAGCTGGACATATCACTTTTTCTGCACATTCCACTGTTACAGGAGTTTTTGTAATGGAAAGAGGAGCAGAGAAATTCGCCACGGAGCCGCTCATGGCGCGGGACGAAAGCACCTCCGTGTTGGTCTCACAGGACAAGCCCTAACATGCCCAGCTCTTGCACCATTCGGAAGATTCAGACAGCTTTCAGTGGCTTTTCAGTCATGTGACTATCCGAGAAATTGTGGACGACCTGGACATGCCACAACATGTCCTGTGAGGCTTCATCACGGCGTTGCTTTTTGTTGTGTGCCCTGCGCCTCCGTCCCGACGCGCGAAGTCCTCCGCACGTCTGATGGTAGTGCTGATGTCAAACTCTTCTGCCATTTCTGTGGTAGTCAGACGACATCCCGGATCAACAAAGCATTTACTTTGGAAATGAACGGCACATTCCACTGTTACAGGAGTTTTTTGTCATGAAAAGACGTGCGGAGGACTTCGCGCGTCGGGACGGAGGCGTGAAAAAACTCACGCATGCGCACGAAGGTTCAAGCTTCGCTGATGCAATCACACATGATTCAAATCCATATAGTTTTTGCAAAAAATAAAAAGGTCCGTTACTTTTCTAACAGACCTCGTAATTGCAGATGGGCTTTCTGAGGTCCCAGATAGCTTTTCTGATTTCCTTTTCTAACTTTCAGAATATAGTAAATTAGCATATGGTCCATTGATACTTATGTGTAGACACTAGTCCCTAGAGGCAACTATTTTTGGTTTCAAATCTGGGCAAATGCAGTCCCAGAAAATTCCGAATGTGACAAACAAGAAACAGGTGTTGTAAACAAGTCAATGCTGCTAAAAATACAAACTTGCAGAAACAAAGATACTATTCTGACATAGTTTGCACATAAGACTGGCATAGCATGTTTCAAGTACACATATATATGTCAGAAGGTGGGAGGGGACATACCATATTCTGTCTCCCCCTGGTTGAAAAGGTGGGGTGGACATGTCCCCCCTATCCCCCACCGCCCATGTTGCTCCCCGATACACTATACACCTGAACTGTTACTAGTGCAGGCTAACAAGTTTGAGAACCCTCATTTTTGTGAAATGGAGGGCCATATACGAGGTCTGTTAGAAAAGTATCAGACCTTTTTATTTTTTGCAAAAACCTGATGGATTTGAATCACGTGTGCTTGCATGAGCCAACCTTGAACCTTCGTGCGCATGCGTGAATTTTTTCCCGCCTGTCGATTGTGTCAGTTGCTGGCAAGCAGCGTTTGAGTGAGGACGTGTGGAGCACGCTGGGTGGATTTTTATTGCAAGGAAAATGACAGAACAACTGGAGCAGAGCTACTGCATCAAACTTTGCCAGAAACTGGGCGACAGCCAGGTGGAAACCATTCGGAAGATTCAGACGGCTTTCGGAGATGATGCAATGAGCATCACACGGATTAAAGAGTGGTACAACCGGTTTAAAGACGGCCGCACAACGGTGGAGAGCGAGCCGCACTCCGGTCGGCCATCAACATGCCGAAATGACAAGATCATTTCCAAAGTGAATGCTGTGGTGATGCGGGACTGTCATGTGACTGTCCGAGAAATTGCGGAAGAGGTGGACATCAGCACTTTTTCGGCACATTCCATTGTAACAGAAGATTTGAGCATGAAAAGAGTTGCGGCAAAATTTGTGCCGAAGTTACTGATGGCAGAGCAAAAGCAACTTCGTGTTGAAGTCTCACAGGACATGCTGGACTTCACAAAGAGTGAATCTGACTTCATGGACACCATAATCACTGGTGATGAGTCCTGGGTGTACGGGTACGACCTGGAAACCAAATTCCAGTCATCACAGTGGAAGCATTCCATGTCACCAAGACCAAAGAAGGCTCGCCATGTGCACAGCAATGTCAAGGTGATGCTGACTGTTTTCTTTGACTCCCACAGTGTGGTACACCACGAGTACGCACCACAGGGTCAAACAATCACCAAGAAGTACTACAAGGATGTCCTCCGTCACCTACGTAATGCTGTGCGACGCAAGAGACTGAAGTTGTGGGCCACAGGAAATTGGCGCATCCATCACGACAATGCTCCAGCACATTCCTCGCACTTAATTCAGACTTTTTTGATGAAAAACCAGATTCTGGTGGTTCAACAGGCTCCTTACTCTCCTGACATGGCCCCTTGCGACTTTTGGCTGTTCCCCAAACTCAAGATGCCATTGAAAGGAACGAGATTTGAGACAATAGAGGACATTATGGCTGCAACGACAGCAGAGCTGAACTCCATTTCAAAAGAGGCCTTTTCGGAATGCTTCCAACAGTGGCGGCACCGCTGGGAGAAGTGTGTGGAGTCCCAAGGAGACTACTTTGAGGGTGATTAGGTTTCCAACGCTCCAGGTATGCAAGTTATTTTTTCCCAGCAAAAGGTCCGATACTTTTCTAACAGACCTCGTATATTGCTTATAAAAGAAGACAAGGGATTATGAATCCCTGTTGCCAAAGAAGTGAAAATGTGAAAGGACACAAAATCGTGACTGGTAATAGTATAATGCAATCTTCAAATGCACCGCTAGATGATACTAAATCGACTAGCGCATGAAGCCTTAAAAATTTGGCAAAATAATAGGCACATACTGGTGTCATGATGACATGACACCATGAATATGGTATGTCAATGTATGGATGAAAATAAAAGAAAAACGCAAAGACTTGCCCATATTCAACAACAGTGGACTTATAGAAAAAAAATGTTCATTTTTAGAGAAGTGTCATTGTGCTCCATTCTTCTTACCTCCTCCACCATCACACCCACTGCACCCTCAGGCACTTTAACAATCAATCATAGACCTGATTTACTGCCCCAATTTCCAAAACTGAGATCTGAGTAGAAAGTAGGAGACATGAACAGAATGTGCCGCCTTTGTTTGCCACACATTCCAAAACCCAAGGGGAGATTCAGACACCCACACAAATGTGTAAATCCTGATTTCTGCTCATTGTGAAAAAAGTCAACATTAGAACACAGATGCACCGTTCCTTGTCTGTGCACGTGTATTCTGTCACAGGCATCTGACTGAGAAGACCGTCTTTCTTTTGACGGAGTCCACGTGATGGGTGTTTTGGATGAGACTTGATAAGTTCGTGTTGCGTGTCTGTCATGAACACAGAGGAGGAAGCAGAGACAAGGTAAGCTGTAGAAATACACAAACACAAATATATTCCACTGACAGGGTGAACAACAGGCGCCATCACTGCCGTCAAGTTCCTGCACAATTCTGCAGCATTGGGACTTCAAAACATCCAGAATGCCTGTGTTCCTGAGCAGTTTTCAACTTTTCCTTCTGACAGGTATAGCACATCTCACCTACTGAGTCTGAGAATAGTTTTTCTGTGTTTTGTTCAGTAGAAATGAAACCTAATGACACATTGCATACATTTAAAAAATATTTTGGAACACTGGCTCCAAACTAGGCCTGGAAGATGAATAAAGTTCTACAGCTCTATGTCATGATTGTTGGTTGGCCTAATAAATGTATTTACTTTGAAGCAGTTTACAGGGTTAGACTCAGGGTTGTACTGATTAATCTAGTAGATAACTGACTCGTGGATTAATTGATATAGCATGCATGACAATGATTTGTCAAAAATGTGGAGAGTCTGTGCACAGGGACACACATGTAAATCCACAGTAACTTTCTGTTACCCACAACAAAATTCAAAGGAGGATCTTCCAAATACAAGCACGCTGACTACCAACTTCCACATAGTAGTAAGGCAGAACACAGCGTATTATGTCATCCAAAACTAGGGAACTGACATCTGGTAGCTCTGTCTGCCACAGTGAGTACACCCCAGTGTCGAAAACAAACCAGATGATTATAGTCCAAAGTTCTTTATTTTTATACCAAAAACAGGATCAGTCCAGGATCATTAACAGATTACAGGCTGAATGGTAACTCAGGTTATAAGTAACATAGATGTTTTGAAACACAAGGTTCGGTCAGATCGGCACACAGAAATGATCACACAGACTGCATTTTGCTAGAATAAAAAGGCGTATATTTATTCCCCACAAAAGCAGTTACATCAAACACAAGTGGTTGCAGCGCATTTTTCTCTCTTACCGTGACGCCTTTAAGGTGGAGAGCCAACACCTTCAGCAGAGTGCGCCTGTCAACCGGCTGGGCGTTCGTACGTTAACCCGCAGCAGACTCTGTTGAAGCATGGTTCTACTCCCTCTTTTCTAGTGTGTCCGCGAAGGGAGGGTGAGTGGCCAACTCAACCTCCCTGGCGCACATAATTTCTTTAATCAACAGGCATCTGAAAGTTATTTCAAAGATATAATAAAAGCAGTTCTTCACTCCCAGTTCAGAATGATCCCAGCATGCTTCACTCCCAGTCGTTAGTGGCTACGAAAACAAAGTCGTGCTATCAGTGTAATAATAACAAGTACATCCAGCTCTTCGCTCCCAGTTCAGACTGACCCCAGAGTGCTAAAACAAAATTAAACAACAAATACATTCTCAGGGTTACGTTAAGACAGGTGCAAAACAGCACAATAACATTTATTATACAATAGACGATTAGTCCAACACAGGTGACAGTGTTTCAAGGGAGGCAACAGAGCGTTATCCAAAAACAGGCAGAGTTCAGTAACAAAAGATTTTCATACCTATTAATCAGTTTGAAACAGCAGGGGGAAAAAATCAGGAACACAGGTCATCAGCTAAGGTCTGTAACAGGAGATCAATACAGGAAAAAACACAAACAGTAACTGCAAACATAATACACAATACTGGAAGACATATTGTGACAGACCTTTGACAATTTGAGTCAGCTGTGAAATTTACTCATTCAATGCATGATGGGTGGGAGCCAGAGACCAGAGAGAGAGAGAGAGAGAGAGAGAGAGAGAGAGAGAGAGAGAGAGAGAGAGAGAGAGAGAGAGAGAGACTTTGACTTTTAAAAATACATTTATTTAATTCATTAATATTTTTATACCAGTTACTAGTCAAGACAATAAATATAAAATCAACCACAACAAACTTAAAAAACTACAAATCCTAATAGTCCATAAGCAGCTGCGCCCTCTCAGTGCACAGAGTGCTCCCCCCTATCGTCCACACGGCCTCAAACTCTTCCAACTCCCCCACCAATGAGCTGTATGCAAACTCCAGCCTGAGGCGTGCCCTTATCAATCTCTTCCCCAAGAGTTCAGGGTTTGTGCAGCCTGTGCCGCTCTCCGGTTCCTCCTTGTTATCCAAATACTCATCTTGGCCTGTCCCAAGATGAAATTAGTCACTGTTATATTCCTGCGCTGCGCTCCTGAAAATTTTGGTCCAAGCACAAACAGTTCTTCGGTAAAGTCTTGCCCAAGTCTCTGAAACCATAGTCCCAGGGCATTAAAAAGGGATGTCAGACAAGGGCAGTTCAGCCACAGGTGCTCCATGGTCTCCTCTGCTGAGCAGAAGTCACACTGACTGCTTGTGCCTGGGTCAAAGTGGGCCACATGTCTGTTTGTAGCCATGGCTCCATGCACCACCCTCCATTGGAGATCAGCACAGCGTTTCTCAATAGGAGGGCAGTACAGGGACCTCTAACTGCCAAGAGAGAGAGAGAGAGAGACATAGAAGGGACATGAATCCAGAGGTTAGAGAAATAATAAAACAGAAATAGTAACATGCCAGAGACAAGTAACAATGAATGGAACAAATGGAATCTGAATGAGAGTCCAGAGATTAATGAAACACAGGGATGACAGTATGACAGAAACTAGTACCAATGAGGGAGAATTAACCAGATAACATGGAGAACAATGATACCACAAAGAGACAACACTAGAGACGGACTAACATGGAGATTAAACTCAAACACCAAAACATGACCAATGACATTATCAACAAGGAATAATAAACCAGATAACAATAATAAAATATACTTCACTCTTGCACTTTATCCAAACGAGTTTTCTTTATAATTCTCACAGGTTATAAATGTCTTGTTTCCCCATAGAAAAATCTCATTGTGGAGTAAAGTGTTTAGATTTCTTGAAACAAGGTCTTGAAAATACAGTGGGAAAAATAAGTTTTTGACCCCCTGTCAGTTTTGCAGGTTTTCCCACCTACAAAGAATGGAGAGGTCTGTAATTTTTATCGTAAGGAAACTTCAACTGTGAGAGACAGAATCTAAAAAAATCCAGAAAATCACATTGTATGATTTTTAAATAATTTATTTGTATGTTACTGCTGCAAATAAGTATTTGAACACCTACCAACCAGTAAGAATTCTGGCTCTCACAGACCTGTTGATTTTTCTTTAAGAAGCCCTCTTATTCTGCACTCTTTACCTGTATTAATTGCACCTGTTTGAACTTGTTACCTGTATAAAAGACACCTGTTCACACACTCAATCAATCACACTCCAACCTGTCCACCGTAGCCAAGACCAATGAGCTCTCTAAGGACACCAGGGACAAAACTGTAGACCTGCACAAGACTGGGATGGACTACAGGACAACAGGCAAGCAGCTTGGTAGAAGACAACTGTTATGATTATTTATTAGTAAGTTGAAGAAACACAAGATGACTGTCAATCTCCCTCGGTCTGGGAGTTCATGCAAGATCTCACTTTGTGGGGTATGGATGATTCTGAGAAAGCTCAGAACTACACAGGAGGACCTGGTCAATGACCTGAAGAGAGCTGGGACCACAGTCACAAAGATTACATTAGTAACACATGATGCTGTCATCGTTTAAAATCCTGCAGGGCAGCAAGGTCCCCCTGCTCAATACATCACATGTCCAGGCCCATTTGAAGTTCACCAGTGACCATCTGGATGATCCAGAGGAGGCATGGGAGAAGGTCATGTTGTCCGATGAGACCAAAATAGAGCTTTTTGGCAAACAACCTCCTTCCCTCAGTAAGAGCATTGAAGATGGGTCATGGCTGGGTCTTCCAGCATGACAATGACCCCAAACACACAGCCAGGGCAACTAAAGAGGGGCTCTGTAAGAAGCATTTCAAGGTCCTGGAGTGGCCTGGCCAGTCTCCAGACCTGAACTCAATAGAAAATCTTTGGAGGGAGCTAAAACTCCAAACCTGAAAGATTTGGAGAAGATCTGTATGGATGAGTGGACCAAAAGCCCTGTTGCAGTGTGTGAAAATTTGGTCAAGAACTACAGGAAACATCTGACCTCTGTAATGGCAGACAAATGTTTCTGTACCAGGTGTTAAGCTCTGTTTTTCTAGGGGGTCAAATACTTATTTTATGCAATAAAATACAAATTAATTATTTAAAAATCATACAATGTGATTTTCTGGATTTTTTTTTAGATTCTGCCTCTCACCGTTGAAGTGTACCTACGATAAAAATTACAGACCTCTCCATTCTTTTTAGGTGGGAAATCTTGCAAAACTGACACGGCTCAAATACTTATTTTCCCCACTGTAGTTGTAAAACACCACTCATTTTAAAATTTGTTTTTCTTAAAGCTGTTACAAATAACACAGCAGCTTAAAAATCTTATGATGAGTAAAACAAACAAACAACAACAACAACAAAAAACTTGTTTAATCTTGTTGGGGGAGTATGTCTCAATATGCATTAAGGGATATAATGTAAGGGGACACTATAAATAATAAGAATTAATTCACTAATTGCTCATTCACAGTCATAATTCATTAATTCTGTTCCAATAAAAAACAAAAATAAGGAGAAAAATGAACAAGAAAGGCAAAAACACAGACTTAACAGTAATTAAAATTCAGTTGTTAGAGTAAGCTGTACTTTAAAAAACCTACAATAAACCCAGGTTTTCAAGCAGCAATCTACTAATACTTGATGATGACACCGCATATTTAAATGAGTTTGTGTTATATATTAAACATGTAACTGGATATTTTGACTATAAATGAGACAATTATCGTTTTTTTCAGTGCAGACAGCAGCTGAGTGTGAGTTCTCCTCACTGCATAAGAATGAGCTTTCTACCTAATTAAATGTGTTAAATAACGAGCTTCACTCACTGAAAACAAAATCAAGTGCTGCTGTTTGCTTGTTCTGAAGCTGTGGTTTCCACAAGATGAAATATCAATGCAGTGTGGAAAAAAGCCCCCCAAGACAAACTGATAAGGATGTTAGAATCTCAAAGTTTGCCATTAAACATGAGCGAAGTGTGCAGGCGGCAACAGTTTGGAGAACTATTGCCATTTTGTTCAAGTACTAATTAGAATGCAAATCAGAGGATGTACTGCCAACAAAATGTTCTACCACTTGTTCCCGTGGAGAGACAAAATACATTTTTGGTTTTTAGTGCTCCAATAAGATGTAAAAGTGATGAAGAATAAAACCTGATTAAGAGTGCAGATGGAAATGTTTCTCTATTTGAAAATTTACACTTCAACTCCAAAGCAAGGTGTTGAAAATTAAATTCACAGAAAATATATCAATATTAGCATACTTCATTTGTATAAATACACAGTCACCCAGAGTTGATTCATTAGATTTTTTTTTCTTCAAGGAAAGTAAAACATAAACATTGGCTTCTATTTGGAGTGTTCAGAATAATAGTAGTGCTATGTGACTAAAAAGTTGAATCCAGGTTTTGAGTATATTTCTTATTGTTACATGGGAAACAAGGTACCAGTAGATTCAGTAGATTCTCTCAAATCCAACAAGACCAAGCATTCATGATATGCACACTCTTAAGGCTATGAAATTGGGCTGTTAGTAAAAAAAAAAGTAGAAAAGGGGGTGTTCACAATAATAGTAGCATCTGCTGTTGACGCTACAAACTCAAAACTATTATGTTCAAACTGTTTGTTTTTTTTTAGCAATCCTGTGAATCACTAAACTAGTGTTCAGTTGTATAACCACAGTTTTTCATGATTTCTTCACATCTGCGAGGCATTAATTTTGTTGGTTTGGAACCAAGATTTTACCTGTTTGCTAGTGTGCTTGGGGTCATTGTCTTGTTGAAACACCCATTTCAGGGGCATGTCCCCTTCAGCATAAGGCAACATGACCTCTTCAAGTATTTTGACATATCCAAACTGATCCATGATACCTGGTATGCGATATATAGGCCCAACACCATAGTAGGAGAAACATGCCCATATCATGATGCTTGTACCACCATGCTTCACTGTCTTCACTGTGAACTGTGGCTTGAATTCAGAGTTTGGGGGTCGTCTCACAAACTGTCTGCGGCCCTTGGACCCAAAAAGAACAATTTTACTCTCATCAGTCCACAAAATATTCCTCCATTTCTCTTTAGGCCAGTTGATGTGTTCTTTGGCAAATTGTAACCTCTTCTGCACATGTCTTTTATTTAACAGAGGGACTTTGCGGGGGATTCTTGCAAATAAATTAGCTTCACACAGGCGTCTTCTAACTCTCACAGCACTTAGAGGTAACTCCAGACTGTCTTTGATCATCCTGGAGCTGATCAGTGGGCGAGCCTTTGCCATTCTGGTTATTCTTCTATCCATTTTCATGGTTGTTTTCCGTTTTCTTCCACGCGTCTCTGGTTTTTTGTCCATTTTAAAGCATTGGAGATCATTGTAGATGAACAGCCTATAATTTTTTGCACCTGCGTTTAAGTTTTCCCCTCTCCAATCAACTTTGACGAACTCACTGACTGAATTCCACACTACTATTATTGTGAACACCCCCTTTTCTACTTTTTTTTTTACTAATAGCCCAATTTCATAGCCTTAAGTGTGTGCATATCATGAATGCTTGGTCTTGTTGGATTTGTGAGAATCTACTGAATCTACTGGTACCTTGTTTCCCATGTAACAATAAGAAATATACTCAAAACCTGGATTAATCTTTTTAGTCACATAGCACTACTATTATTCTGAACACTATTGTAATTTAATTTGTAGAAAAGAACATCTACTTTCTTCTCATTTTCAACAACATTCCTTCAGTACTTTCATTAAATTAGTAACAATAGAGAAAAACAACAAAACGTTTCCAGCAAAGAGGCAACCCCCCCCACACACCCTCCAAATGATCCACCAGTGGTCTGTCAGTTGAAGAGGAATCCACACACACACACACATGTGCGTGTGAAAGAGGAAAAGCTGTTTGTGCTGGTTTATCCAGCAGCCATGGCACATTTTTTAGTGGAATGTCAAGATGCATTGATGCACATCTGCACAGAACTGAGCCAAATTATACAACAAAAAGGTAAAAAAATCCAAACACTGTAACAGCTTGATTTTTACTCTTTCATTGATCACTCTGTGGAGAGCTTCACCAATCACAGACTGTGACAGATCAGGGAGGTGGTGGCTTAAGGTTATGGAGGCAGGTTTGTGACTGTTTTGGCGTTTTAGTATTTAGTTCTGGTCTTTGAATTGTTATGATTATTCTCTGTGTTATCTGGCTAATTCCCTCCCACATTACACTGTTTTTGGTGCTTTTACTTTGATGTCTCTACTGCATTCCCTCTGTTTTGCTTAACTTCCTGTTTCTGGCCATCTGCATTCAAATGTCTCTGTATTTCCATGTGCAATTGTTTGGTTGCCTTTACAGTGTATCTGGAATGTACTCACAGTGCTTCACTTTTTCCACATTTGAGGGGGAAAAATGAATTCACTCCATTTTGAAATAAAACTGTAACATAACAAAATGTGGAAAAAGTGAAGTGCTATGAATACTTTTTGGACACACTGGATATCCACAGTTAGAGTTTTCCCTTGTGGCCCGATTGTCTAAGTTCGTTCCTTCTTTCTTACGTTCTTTCTTACGTTCTGATTGCCAGAGCTTTCCAGTGTTTTGCCTCTCTGTTACAGACCTTCACCGCTGTGATGTATTGATAGTTGTGTTATCATGCTGCTCCAGTAGGGGGAGCCATCCAAGTTACAAGGCAATGTGGGTGCAGGCTGTTAAAATAAATCAGTGTGGGAAAACCACTAAGCTGTGGTCCGTCATTTCTTTCAACAAGCTCAACAAAATGAGGCTACAAGAGGCCTGTTCAACAATCAAGCCTGTTTCCCTGCTGTGATATACTGTGCTGTTGCCTGTGAGATAATAAACCTCATTTTGCCTTCCATTGTTGTGATTCTCTGCACTGGGGTCCTCTGTCTAAGCTGTTACATGGACTGGAGAGTGCTCGCTTTGATTCACAAAGATTCTCTTCAGCAAGGTCTTTCATCTCCAAGTTGCTCCCTTTGTGCAGTTGGGCACCTTGCATGGTAGTGTGTGTGTGTGTGTGTGTGTGTGTGTGTGTGAATGTGAGTCATCATTGTAAAGCACATTGAGCATCTGCATCAGATGAACAACCTTCATAGAAAACCGGTCCATTTAACATTTATCTCAGATGGAGAAAACTCCATTTGTTAAATAATGAATCCGGAGATCGAAGGTCCAAATTGTCATGTTGTCTTCAAGAAACATGTCTGCATGGCTTCACAGGGGCTGTGACTGATGCATTTCATTTTTTAGCTTTCACATCGTTGAAGGAATGTCATCCACCACTTGCACAGTCAGTCTGAGTGCTTCAGGAGTGTTGGACTTGCCTGTGGCACTGAAAGTTCAGAGCATTCGGACACTCAACTCAAGACTCTGTGAATCCTGGAACTGACAGCACACAGCAAGTAACTGCTGCCTGCTGACTTTACAAGGGTGGCAGTTTTCTGACTGCTGGAGCCAAGCAGGTTATAAAAAACTACAACTACTGCAAAGGTGTGGTACAACATGAACTAGTGATCCTACAAATTTCAGTTATTAACCCCAGGAGACTGGAGCAGCTCACACTGTGAGTCTGCAATGTTTTATAATCACCATTTCTCAATAAAATAATGATGTAACAGAAATCTTTTCTTATCTGGAACAAAGTGAGCCTTTTTGATGTCACTATCCTGATATGAATCCAACAAAAGCACAAAGGCTAAAGCATAGCATCCTCACTTCCTGATAATAACTACATCTGGGAAGGTTTGAAATTTTAAATTTGACAAATTTGGAGAGGATTTGACTGATGGGTCAGTGTTTCAATCAGATTTTTCTTCTTCTTGTTTTTCTTTTTTTTAATGACAACAGGCATGTTTTCCTGTGAGTAAATAAAACTGAAGACATAAAAGTAATAAGCAATAGGGTCAGTAGGGCGTAACATATTTTCAATTATTTAACAAGTTTGGGAGGGATTATATTCATATTTTGATAAAGTAAAGTAAAGAATATATGGTACACAAAGACAAAAAAGAAAGAAAAAGAAAGAAGAAGAGACAAATAGGGCTAAGAAACTTTGATGATAAAAACCACAGTTGAAACAGAAATAAAAGTCCGATAGATAGTTATATTGTCAAATTCTATGCATCTTAAATCAAAAGGAATACAAACCATATTTTCTAGCTTTTAAGGTATTTATTTACTAAATAAAAGTAAACTTAATGAGAGAAGAAAACAAAGCAAAAAAAAAAAACACAGAAAAAGTATAATACATATAAAAAAAGAAGAAAAGAAAAAAAGGGAGGACGAGGGAAGGGGGCACATCAGTCAGAAGACAACGATAGAAAAGAGTTGAAGAATGTTAAAAATGGCTGCCACTTTTTGGAAAACATTTTACAGTTACCTCTCAAACAATATTTAATTTCAATAATAATAATAATAATAATAATAATAATAATAATAATAATAAATTATTATTACTATCATCACCATCATCTCAGGAATCAACACACTGAACAAACTACACAGCAATTACAAATGAAGAACTGCCAATATGCTATAATAATAAGTATGCTACCCACAATGTAAAAATAAATAAATGAATAATAATAATAATAAAAAAATCACAAAATAAAGAGCTGATAAAAAAAAAAATCAAATAGATTCATGTTTTTATTGCACTTTTTCTGTGGGCCAGCAGTCTGCATCCATCTGATTACCTATTTTGTTAAAACTTCATCAAATAAGATCCAGCATCTTTTCCACTACATCTTTACTTGCCCATCTTTCTTATTTGGGGAATTTAAACATCCTTATGTTACACACACATGCTAACACCACATGCTAAGGGCTTCATTCACTGTTCACTTTTCCATCCGTGCCCACTTAATGATTTCTGTTTCTCAAACTACATTAAATAACATCCATTATGTTTGTCCATCTGGCTTATTTTGGGAATTTAAAAGTAGTGTTTTTAATTGACATCACAGGCTGTGGTGTGCACATGTGCTATGTTGAGTTTCATCCCCAGGGAACTGTTGTCTTAAAAAGTGGGCTCCATATACATAAAAAAGGAATGCCTTAAACCCCAATATGACTTATAGTAGGCCACAAAAATACATTGAAAAATTACAAAAAAAAAAAAAAAAAATCACAAAAGGTGCAGCATGTTTCATCTCCAGTTGTTTGTGAATTCATCCTTTTCTACTTTTAATATGTTAATTTTATGCACGTTCATTTGCCCACTAATGGTACACATCAGCTATTTTGCCAAACAAGCTTTCAGTCCTTTTATGCCGTAAAGAACATTACAGTAGTTCTTATGCCCACTCAGCCCACTCAGTGTGGGCGATGTTACCTTTCATCTGTCGGGACAAAAAGAACACACATAAAGCACTTCAAGGTTGCAAGAAAAACCACAATGGTATAAATAATTCAGATGTGAGGGAGTTTGGTAGACTCCCACAGATCCGGTGCGGATACTGTATTTACCGCGTCGTGTTCGCTGAGATGGAGAGTCAGCTATTAAATCTGAGCTTCCATCTTCTGAAAATGGATGACACTTCACTGTGGTGAAGAATCATCTTCATTTGTAGTGAATGCTCTGTTAATGACAGTGACTTTCGCAGAGAGTCACATCGGGAACATCACTGTCATTAGCCGACTGCACTCCCAGGCTGCTGGGGAAAAACAAAACAAACAAAAAAACAAAACAAGAAGAGTCCAGTCTGCAAGGAGCAAAATGGCCTCGGTCAGCGTGTCCATGTACATTTTACCGCCTGCATCCGCGTCATCACTTCTGAAGCCTGACTGCAGGGACACAAATGTCACAACACAACCAAGGTGCCAGACATGCCTTGGCCACGGCTGAGGTTCCTGGATACCATTTCCTGCTCATTAGGAGGAATAACAAGATTTCAGCCTGCTGCAGAAACCTAATAACAGCTGGCTGATGATAGCATCAGTGACCTTCACAGTCATAATGAACCTGACAGGACAGCGTTCCTGCCTTCTTTCTCAGTGTCCGACGTTATTTGCCTGCTGCTCTTGGGTGTCTTGTTCAAGCTACTTGGAATGACATTAAATTGACACGTGGCGCTTTAATAATACATCATATTGTGACACACACTCCTGGACGACTCTCGTCAAACAACCTTCCTACTGCCTTTGCACAGCAGGTATGAGAATCAATTCTGTAATAACTGTTGGAAATATCACAACTGTGATTTTCTAATATATTGTTGCTTTAATTTCCACACTTGACAAGCATGAAAAATCAAGGGGCGGGAAACACAACGTAGCAGGAAGGACGCCTTGATGGCGACAGCTGAGAAGCTGAATGAGAAATCAGAATCCAGTTTTATTTAATTGTACCTGTTAAATATCGACTGTAGACTAGGGGGGGATTTGACATTAATGTTGGGCAATACTTACATGCTTTTTAGATGGATTTTGTTTTTAATAAGTGTACGTGAATGCTGTAGAATGTGTGAGAGCGTTTGGGGTGTCAGGGTTTAGTAGTAGAGGTAGCATTTTTGCTTTTAAAATCAGTCATGCCCATTGGACAGACACTAGTCCTCACTGCTTACCTAACTCTTAACTATGTGTCCAAGTAGTTGCTTGTGCACGGTGATGATGGCCACTCCCTGGTAAACTGCATTGACTCACGGGCTTAACTAGGTAAAGGTAGCACACCGAGAAATTCTCTCTAATGGAGTTTGTTTTACTCCAATATCAGTGCATGAAAAAATATTTAAAATTAAAATTTCATGTGGCTAACGGCTATCTTTTTTTATTTTATAAAGAAAAGAACTTCTCAAACATATTTATACCAAATTTTGGTCTTGTATTACCAACTGAATGACTATTAGCTATCTGCTGCACCAGTTCATTCAGGGAGTTCCTGAACCTGGTCATCAGAAGTGTATCTACGTATGTGTGGTGAAAGTGTCAAAGTTGCAGAAACAGTGACTTGTCTCAGCAGTGAAATTCATGTCTCTGGGTCCTCAGTCTGACATCAAGACATGCCTGGGAAGAGCTTATCATGAGGTCACTGGATAGAGGAGTTTGTTGGTGTCGATATCTTTATAGGACAAAGAGGAGTTTTTTGGGTGCTGGTGCTTCCTGTTTTATTCATCCATACAGGGGCATAGCACCAAATTCTGGGCCCTAGGTACTAGCCATATTGAAGGACACCATTTTCTAGAAAAATGGTGCAATTTGGTGCATTCCTGTGCGGGAATGCACCAAATTGCACCATTTTGGCCAAAGCATTTGTGATGTGACCCCTAAGCATGAGTGATGGTACAAACTACTCCATTAATTAATTAATAAATGTTTGCTGTTGTAATACTGCAGCTTACAGCTGTGATTTGTATTCTCTTAATTGTGTTTTTCAAATGGGGGTGGGGGGGGCATGTGAAATTGTAGTAAATGTCACAAAAATTATTTGTAACCATTGGGCAAAATATGTCATTCTCCTTTTTTAATTTAATACTTTATTGATCAAGATGACATCATTAACATGAACTGCAGGTTTTCTCTGATTGGTCCAAACGAATGTGTTATACATTCAAATAGGAAAAAGTGTCGCTATAGTGACTGTGAAAGTCAAAAGAGGGTCATTTATTTTGTTCACAAAAAAAACAAACAAACAAACAAAAAAACAACCCACATTCAAAAATGGCTGAAAATCATTTTGCCATCTGTGGTTTTAACTGATTTGACTCTAGTTGTCCTTGTGGCTTCATTAGCACTCCTGATTATTTATTCATCTTATTTCTGCTTCACATTTTTCTCCTCCGTCCTGCCTCTTTCCATCTTGCTCCTGTTAATGGCTCCGGGACTGACCGCTTTATTTTCTACTGAAATTAATCAGAAAAGAGCACCAACCCCACATATTAAACTTTAAAAACAATGTGGACGCCAGGACTGGGTGAAGCATCCAGGGATATATCAATCAAATAACACTTTTTGTCCAATCAAAGACAAATCAGAACAATACAAAGGCAGATATGTGCGTGTGTGTAAAATAGAAATACCACAGTCAACTACTAATTCATTTGTGTGTCACAAAGACATGGAATTTATTCACTGCAGCAGAGATGTCTAAACCTCTAGTGAGCAGCTAATGATATTGTTTGCTTTAGGCCCTCTAACGCCTTCATCTGACCGTGGATTTTGTCACTGGTTCTGCAGGACATGGAAAAACAAGATGTACATCTATGTTTGCTCTGCTTATTTCATGTTGTGGGAGCTGGAACATATCCCAGTCATCATTGGGTGAGAGGTGGGGTACAGCCCAGACAGGCCACCAGTCTATCACATTCACACGCTCACTCACACCTACGGCCAAGTTAGAGTCAACCATGACAGCTCTGACAGATTTATAGAAGTCTGTAGATGTGAGTGGAGAAAGTGGGACTGGTGCAACATTTGCCTGTTGCTTCCCCATTCACAGCTCCATGTAGTAAAGTAGCAAAAATCAAAAAGCAGATCAAATTTCAGCTTGCGGTTCCTCTGTCCCGCTTCATCATGAAGCTGTATAACCGGTGATGCAACACACAACAGTTCCATTATGCACCGTTTCTCCAGCAGCTTATAACTCCTTCAGAGCAGTCTGGGTGTCAAGGTAGCTTCCTTCACTAGTCTCCCTCCCCCATGGCTACGCAAGTTTTGAGAAATGAAGAGTAAGCATGAAGCTCTGTCAGGGGAATCACAATTAAGTGTCTTTCAGATTCAGCAAACTGGATCCAGCTGCGCACCATAATCCTAAACAGATATTACAAATTATCATACGAAGCAGGCTAGTTCTTTAAAAACTCATTGTCTCACTCACTGCTTGTGTTTTGCAGGGTGCCATTTGATGGTCCCTCCACCACCTCACCACCACTAGTTGGTCCCTATCCACCCCAGGAGATAGGCTCCACCCCTTGCCTCCTCCATCGGCAGGATCCAAGATAGTCTCTGCTCATTCACTGTCTCGATGGCGACTCGGGCCAAACATAATTGTATTCTATAGCGATCTATGTAATAAACTTTTCTTGTCCAGCGATGTGAGTCTCCTGGTACAGCTGCCTATTCGACTCAGATTTACACTGTGTTTCTTAATGGTTGATGTAAATGAATCCAAGACATATTCAGTGACTTGGAAATGTTCATGTGTTCATCCCCTGACTTGTCTCAAAACTCGCTGTAAATGTAATGATTTAATCCTTATATGTAGAATAAATTGCCAAACTTTTTTACAATGTGATGCAGACCTTAAATGAAGGAATGCATACATATTAACAATTGAAATGAAGTTGACCACAAAAAAACATGAAATATTTTGGTTCATACTGTCTGCAATGAAATACAACTCAAATGAAATGTAAGGATCTCTGCATTTTATTATTTATTTGCTTGAATTGTCCATATTGCCTCAACTTTTTCTGATTTTGGGATTGTAAAATATTGAAATGTTTTTTGGCCATTTAGTTTTTGCATGATTTATATATGATTTCCAGCATAATTTATGATCGGTTATGACACCCGCACTGTAAAAAATTTGACCAATGTTTACAAAAAAAACAAAAAACAAAACAAAAAAAACTGTGGCAACAGTGACACACAATATGATTCAATAGATTTTAAGTTCTACAACTTTGATTAAAATGTGTTGAATACATTAACTAAACCTAAAAAAAGTATATGTTAATAAAAGCAACAGTTGAAATGTGTTGGATTAGTAATAGCACGTCAAATGATGAGTTATATTGCAAAAGAAAATTATTAAATCCTATTAAATTTCACAAGGAACGTTGATTTATATTTACTAAGTATCTGAGCAAAAATAATTTAGATTTACTCAACTCAACTCGACTTTATTTATATAGCACTTTAAAACAACCAAGTTGAAACAAAGTGCTGTACGTAAGACATAAAACAATTAAAAGCAATAAAATAAATAAGAACAATTATTTCACTGTTGTTAAAAGCAATTAGAAACAATAAAACAATAAATAAACGCAAACCATAAAACACTAAAACAAAAAACAGAGTCTTATACTGTGTTAAAAGCCAAGGAATAAAAATGGGTTTTAAGACTGGTTTTAAAAATGGACAGTGAGGAAGCTTGTCTAATGTTCAATGGAAGCTTGTTCCATAGTTTTGGAGCAGCAATGGAAAGTGCTCTGTCCCCTCTGAGCTTCCATTAGGACCTCAGTACCTCCAGGAGCAGCAGGTCAGCTGACCTGAGGCACCGAGCAGGAGCGTAGGGTTGAAGGAGCTCAGAGATGTGGTGGTGGGGGGCGGCGAGACCATTTAAGACTTAAAAACAAATAAAAGAATCTTAGAATGGACTCTAAAATGCACAGGCAGCCAGTGGAGGGAGGCTAGGATAGGGGTTATGTGCTCCCTCTTACGTGCTCCAGTTAGGAGGCGAGCAGCTGCATTTTGCACCAGATGGAGACGTCAGAGGGAGAACTGGCTGACTTTTGCAATTTTCATATTGCTGGGAAATATTCCTCTTTGGGAAGACCCATTACATGTATGTGTCAAAGATTTGCTGTACATTCTATGTTTTTTTTAATTAGTGGCATACATTTTAGTCCAGTCATTAATTTATATTTTAAATTTTTTTTTAACAATGTTAAGTGTGAACGCTCGATAAAAACGGAGTATGGGTTGTTTTGAACAGTATATATGTCTGTGCCATCCACAGGAGCTAAACTGTATCCAACATGGATAAAATAATCATTAAATTCATAAGTGATTTATTTTGTTGTATTTGTAAAGAAATTTAGATTCTCAGCTTTTCCTATACTGTTTTTAATTACGCCATTGACCAATCATCAAGCTCCTTGAGTGTTGCTCCTATGACATAATGCAGATACCTTTTAAAGGTATTTTATAGGAAATCGAGAGAATGTAATGAAGAATTCAATCACACCTCAGCTTAGCTTTCAGGTTTAGCGTGAATGTAACAAAACGGACGGCACGACTGAAACCTTATTTATGGCGGGCACCAATGGTTCTGGTTCAGACAGAACGTTTTGTGCAGTGAGATGAGTCTGTCGGTGAAGAATAAACACAGACGCTGTGCATGCAACATTATCACCCTGTGCAAGGTGATGTTGTTCCTGTTCATCAGCTACGTGCACAACAAAATGCCAAGGCTGCAGTCGTGTGCGTGTGGTGATGATAGCACAATATTTGGATAATGCACCGTCTGCTTCTGTTCCGTTTAGCTGTTTGAGGCTGACCTTCAGTGATGACATATTTATGTTTCAGTGGTGGAAAAAATGATTGTGGTTACTGAAACATATTTTTAAGCAACTCATCTTCATCACCTTCACCTCTTTTATTTAACCGATTGAACTGATTTACAATAAATATACTGGAAATATTTGTTGTTGATGAAAGGAGCTATTAAATATTTCTGTTGATCTGCATGTGGACCTAAAATTATCACTTCATTTGTCTTGGAAGACTGAATGAATTTTTTTTTAATTTTTGTTTTTTAGAATGATTAAAGTAAACTAAATTTCTTGTTTTCCCCCCCGTGAGAGCTGGTGTTCCTCAGGGATGTGTCCTGGTTCCTACACTGTCCAGTACTCTCATGGAATGAGTGTTGCATCAGGTTGTGGAAACCAGCAGAATAGGTGTCTTTGGTGGAGAGGAAATGTTTACTGATCTTGACATTGTTGTGATCTGTGTGAAATCAGTGGCTATCGCAATTGCAGCACTTAAGAAGCTGAATGAAGGACTGAAGTATCTGGGTTTGTGATTATTCTTAATCAAGATTAAAATCCCATCTTTCAATGACCTCCCAGACTTAGCCATCAGAACTGTATCTGTATGTGGTGAAAGTGTTGAGCTTGTAGAGATGTTCACTGATCTCAGCAGTGACATTCAGGTCTCTGGGTCCTTGGTCTTTGAGATCTCGAGATGCCTGGGAAGAGCTCATGGAGACATGTGGTCACTGGGCAGAGATGTTTGGTGATGCCAATAACAGTAGGAGAATAAAAGGCCCAACTGTTTATGGTCCAGGTGCTGTATGGTACTGTACGGTTATTGGACACTAACCAGTGACCTAAGGTGATGACTGATTGCTTTTGGTAACAGATGAGGAGGATCCGTGGGTTCTGTTGGATTGACTTTGTGTCAAATGGGTTGTTTGGAGGAGCCCCCTCCCCCAGGTTTCACCTGTTTACAGCAGATAGATGGTTACTTCCAAGAGGAGGGGATGAACTGTTATCTCCTTGAGTGGTTGACATCCAAATCCCAGGCCTATTCTGTGGTGTAGAGGGTGTGGCAATATGCGGAACCAGTGGATGCTCCCAGACTTGATTTATTAATTCATTCATTCAATTTCTGCAGCTTATCTGGGTCCCAATCGCACATCAAGCAGGTCATCGCCCACCAAGCAGCTCATCCCACATCTCCCTATTCTCAGCCAAGTTCCATAACTTGAGGAGTGACCAAGCCAGCTGGGAAATAAAATCCCTCCAGCATGTCCTGGGTCTTCCCCAAGGCCTCTTCCCAGTTGGACGCGCCTGGAAAACCTCTCTAGGAAGACAACCGGGGGCATCCCCTCCAGATGCCCAAACCACCTCTGCTGGCTCTTTTCAATGCAAAAAACAGTGGCTCTACTCAGTGTCTCTCCCAGACAGTCGAGCTTCTGACCCGTTCCCTAAGTGTAAGTTCAGATATCTGATATAGGAATCTCATTTTTGAAACTTGTATCCACGACCTCATTCTTTCGGTCATTACCCAAAGTTCATGACCATAGGTGAGGACAGGAGCGTAAATCAACTGGTGAATGGAGAGCCTTGCCTTCTGGCTCAGCTCTTTCTTCACTATGATGGTCCAGTACAGAGTCCATAAAACAGCAGATGCCACCCCAGTGCATCTATGGATCTCATGATCCATCTTACCCCTACTCGTGAATTCATGAAGAGACACTTAAACTCCTTCACTTGGGGCAATAACTCTCCCCTGACACAGATAGAACTGTCCACCCTTTACCCACAGAGGACCATGGTCTCAGACCTTGGTCCCAGTCGCTTCACACTCAGCTTTATATGAAACTAAATTATTGTCCACAAATGTAATTGTCTCCAGCAGTAAAGTTATATTGTTGCTTGTGTCTGGCCATTCCTGACACAATGACACAAAAACTGATCTTCACAGCGATTACTGAAAATTTTGAGTCCAACCTGAGACAGAAACTTTTACCCTTTGCGACAGATAAAAAAGATTGATTGATTGTATGAATAGTTTGTTTGTTCTAGTTTTGTTTGGATCATGTTGAGATCCAGATCTGGTGACATATATGGGTCAGTTTGACCTGGATTATTGTCTCCTAGTCAGCGTATCCACTTAAATTACTCCTCCTTTGGTTAATTAAGGCATTTGTTCCCATTCAACTTTCCAGTGTAAGTTAAAGTTACTTCAGCTCGTGATGGCACATTTTTATGGACTCTGTCATCGACACTCTTCCTCACAACCGAGGGACAGCTACGATTTACATCAGAGTTTCTCTCCAACTTGATATATTTAGTTTATCCTGATGACTCCTTCACACTCAGGGCCCACACAGCCTCCTGGAAAGGCCACACAAGCGTTCGTTAAATATTTATCATTTCTATTAATACAATATGAGGGTGTAACTTACCAACAAAGGCAGGACTCTGCTGGCTTTCAGATTGATCATTGCTGGCTCCAGGAGAATAAGCGCCTCCATGAATCATAGAGGAACGGCTCATTTATTTTCCATAAAGGCTTTTCCAATCATTTCTTAGCAGGAGTTAACAGATTTTCCTCCACTTTTTGTACCACGTGAAATTCAGCAAATTGGTTTTACTTTGTCTAACCCTAACCCTTTGTCTTTGTTAACCACATGTTTAATTCCTTTTGGAGTTTTTATGCCTGTTCCATGCCTGTCATCCATCCCTCCAGGCATCCTTCTATCATCCATCCTTCCATCCATCCAACAACCATCCCAACATCTCCCATCCTTCATCCATCCCACCATTATCCATCCCAACATCTGCTATGCCTCCATCCATCCATCCATCCATCCATCCATCCATCCATCCATCCATCCATCCATCCATCCATCCATCCATCCATCCATCCATCCATCCATCCATCCATCCATCCATTCTTCCATTATCCATCCCCTATCATCCATCCCTCCATCCACGCTCTCCTGCTTATCTCTTAAGGAGTCTCATGTTTTCTGATCCATCCAGATCTGCCAAACAGTAAACACTCTGTTCCAGGATCAGTGCCCTCCACCCACAGTTTTTTTCCTTTACCGACATCCTCAAATCCTTTGTTTTATGTTTTTCACACTCTCTGTTTGAATCAAACCTATAAAATATGAATTACTCCCACCACGTATTGCGCATTTCCATCTTGTGCTTGTTTGTGTTTTCTTATCTATAAAATATTTATGAAACTATGTAATTTTAATGCTTTTTCCCCACTGCAAACACACCAAGCTGCTTATTTGTGCTAAAACTTTACAAATGCCATGAATTTGATTATAGCACAACTTCACCGCTGTCATCTTCAAATATTAATGACTCTCATTAAAAACACACATCATCCAAAGACAGTTTTATTTCACTCAGAAACATTTAGAAGGTGCAAATTTTCTTATTGTGTTTTATAAGCTGACTTATAATCAGGCTTTAACTTCAAAACGTATGACAGAAATAATCTTTATTTATGACTATACTTTGTTTATTTAAGATCAAACCACAAACTTTCAAAACTCTAGAACTACGTGCAAAGGCTCGCAGCTGAATGGATCTCACCACTGTAATATACATATTATTACATGATCACCATCTAACTTTGTAGGAGGTATGATGTGAAACTGTATCCCCAACCCATGACAACATTATTAAACATTATTAAATGGTCCCAGGAGCATTTCACAGCGCAGGGTGGACATGAGTCAGGGACCACAGCCTGTGGTGGAACCCTCTCACCTGGCTGTGCTGTCCGTGTGCTGGAAACAATCATAGCAAAAATAAATACCATGTGACATGTCAGACATTGCGGTGTACAGAATTGTATTGTGCTGCGTATGCTGGAAAGGCAAAAAGAAAGTTTGCTGGAATGGCTGCATCTGACGAATGTTGCATGCATGGGGAACCTTGGCCCACTGTCAGCAAAGTTCATCAGCAAAAGGAGTCCAGTGGGAAGAGTAAAATTTGGCAATGCAGGTATAAACTGATAAAAAAAAAACCCTAAATGGATATTTTGTCGCACTGTACACCAGGAGGCACTCAATGAGAGTGAAGAGGCAAAATGTTCAGCACATCCTCTTTTCCTCCAGCTGTTTGACAGAAGCAAATTTTAGAATTGTTATGTTCTTGTGTGTTGTCAGCCTTTTTGTGTGTGCACTCTGAATGAAGAGCCTGGCCAGCAGAGAGCAAGTGTGTGCACGCGCAGAGACTCATTCAGCCATTATGAACACACACACACACACACACACACACACACACACACACACACACACACACACACACACACACACACACACACACACACACACACACACACACACACACACACACACACACACACACACACACACACACACACACACACACACCTAAGCTATCATTTCATCACCTGGTCTATGCACGCACACGCATGCACAATCTTCTGCTGTGAGGTCAGTGAGCACTGGGAAAGAGAGGATGAGTCCAGGAAGACTTTCAAAGCCTGGATCTTTTAGTTTTGACCCACCACCACTTTGCACCATCTGTTATGCTTAGTTATCACATTATGGAGTGTCATATATCACAGAATGATTGTTATTTTGGAGATCAAGCATTTAAGATCAAAACTGGTCCATTCATTAATCCTATTATCTTAAATCATTTCCATTGCTTTTTAGCAACGTTCAGTCATAGATAGTCCAAACTATGCCTTTTTGGGATTTTTATGATCAGACAAATAATGTAGTATGCTTTTCAACATGACTGGAGCATTTTTAGATCTTGACCCCTGTGCAATCCTTTGCTGACCACAATCAGGCTATAGCTGGCACCCTGAGAGGCCACCATACATTTGTGCAGACTATCATGCACTGAGGCTGGACTGTGGTTGTCATTTAGTCAGCTTAAGTGCTCCTGATCTGGCTCATGGACTAATACCACTGTCGTTGGCGTTTCATTGGTACCAAGTGCAGAACTTATGTTTGCCTTCTGTGTCCAATACAGACAAAATGTTGAACGTGTTGCATTGGTATGTGTTGGATTACTGGATATCTGTTTGTCCCTGCATGCTGTGCAGTCTAATTATAATCACGATTCTTAAGCCGCCCACATTAACTGACTCGTCATCACTGTGACAAGAGACCCATTCAGAATCAGATTTTGACCAAACCCCCTCATTCTCTTCAAGACAACGAGCCGATTACACCTCAAACATCAGCCCGTCACCACTACAAAAGGGTACTAAAAGTGCAGCCTGCGTCTTTAATACTTCCAAAACCCACTGATGCAACTGTTTGAAGAGCTAGAATCCAGTATCTGTCAGACAAAGTTTCAGCCCCAAAGTGAAACATTTTGTTCTCTCTGGGGAAATTTGAGGGCTGAACTCAGTCATCGAGCTGCTCAGGGGAAAAAAAGGACATGACTTGTTGGCTTGATGTAGGGGGTGGTGGCCAAGTGGTTAATGCGCTTGGTTTCAGTTCAGAAGGTTCCGGGTTCAAATCCCACCCCTGCCACATTTCTCCATGTAATGTGGAGTTGCGTCAGGAAGGGCATCCAACGTAAAACTTGTGCCAATTCAACATGCAGATCCACCTTGGATTTGCTGTGGCGACCCCGAGTGCAAACAAGGGAGAAGCCGAAGGGACTTAGTTTTTACTTGTTGGCTTGACGTAACCATTAATGCTCCTCCTGCAAGAAAAAAAACTGCAGACTTCTACAACATTTTGCGTGTCTGCGTGAGTTAAACGAGTCAACAGAGAAACTTTTGCTCCATTAACAAGACACCAGGGGAGTTTGTGTACGTTAGCTATAGTACTGTTGTTGCCTTTGAAAACAGTGAGTTGTCAGAGTGGACTGCTTTAAAGCAAAGACCACATCTGGGCCATCCTGGTCCACATCCTGGACTTGAGTTCATACTGTGTGCAGTGACATAGAAGTAAATGTGGGTTTTTTTCAGTTTGCATTTTCCATATTGTCCCAACTTTTTCAACTTGTTCACATTACTTCATTGCCCTTCAATGGGGTTTTCATACCCCTGTGTATTATACACCAGTCATTATGGTAATTTTGCCCAAAAATCTTAAACCATCACTCATCAATTATCATGTTAATTAAGTTGTTGTGTTGTGACAAATATGTCCACAATAATATAATAACTCTGTCAGTCACAATACAATCACCCAGGATTGCTTGGTCTTGACAGCTGCATGCACTCTCTGAGTTACCTTCTAGTTTGATTTCTAGATTTTCTGATTTATAGTGTTGACTTGCAAACAGATCATCCAGCTCAAGCTTGAAAATCTCAGTAACGCACCTCGGGCCTCATATACAAAACGTACACACTGATGAGCATTTAACACACCCACGTGTTTGCAATTATATGAGTGGATATAAAAGCACATGCAAAGTGATGATGAAAATGGCACCAACAATGGCTGCGTTAGCATTGTTAGAGGACTTTGCAAATGGTGCACTCTGACATGAGCATGTATTCAGGGAAGGCAAGGATTTACTTGCAAATGACAATAACTAGCTCATAAAGCAATTTTGATTACCAAGGCCACTGTTACAGGAGTTGTGCACAGAACTGCGGTCGGCCCAGAGCGCAATATGGCGAGGTGCCACGGGTTGCGCCCACACAGGTGATGACCACGCTGCGCTTCCTGGCAACAGTGGCATTCCAGTGTGAGCTGGCTGATCAGTCAGGCATGTGCCAGTCAACCTTACACCGAGCCATGCCAGCTGTGTGGAACGCAATCATCCGAATCTCATTCAGGTACATTCCAACATTACAGTGCATTTTGCAGCGAGAGCCGGTTTCCGAATGAAATCAGAGCTGTTAAATGCACACATATTGTTATGAAAGCGCCATCACGTGATGAGTTTGTTTTTGTTAAGAGGAAACATTTTCATTCCATCAGTGCTCAAATCAGGCTGGACTGGAAGCTGCACGGTGCGCGATGGGGGGCTGCCTGGTGGTTAAATAATTTATCAGTGTAATTGTTCCGAATGACAACCAACACGGGCTCATTTGGGCATGTGCGCATTCAAATATTTTTAAAAAAAATTATTATAAGTAATGTGTTTTCTTTTTCTTGATGGTGGAACCAGAGATGACTTTTTCAATTTTCAATTTATTTTCATTTATATAGTGCCAAATCACAACAGAGCTGCCTCAAGGTGCTTCACACAAGTAAGGTCTAACCTTACTAACCCCCAGAGCAACAGTGGTAAGGAAAAACTCCCTCTGAGGAAGAAACCTCAAGCAGACCAGATTCAAAGGGGTGACCCTGTGCTTGGGCCATGCCACAGACATAAATTACAAAACAATTCACAGAAACAATTCACAAAATGAATATACAGGAAATGCTGTTGGTGGACAGGACAGAAGGGTCTCCAGCACAAATACAACTTCCACCTCTGGATGGAGCTGCAACTCAAAGAGAGAGAGAGAGAAAAAACAGAATCAGGCATCAGAAACACAAAAAATACAGTATAATTTGCCAGCATTAAATAACAAGAAAAACAGGAAATATTAAGGTGATCGCCGGCCACTAGCCCTAAGCTTCACTAAAAGACCCAGAATTTAGGTAAAGTTGAGGCCGCGGCATGCTCTGTTTACTAATAAAATAAATTTTAAAAGAGTTAAAAGCGTAAAACAAAACTATACCAGTATGCTAGCCACACAAAAGGGAAAATAAGTGCGTCTTAAGTCTGGACTTGAAAGTCTCCACAGAATCTGACTGTGTTATTGATGCAGGGAGATCATTCCACAGAACAGGGGCACGATAAGAGAAAGGTCTATGACCCGCAGACTTCTTATTCACCCTAGGGACACAAAGTAGTCTTGCACCCTGAGAACACAAAGCCCGGGCCGGTATGTAAGGTTTGATTAGGTCAGCTAGGTAGGGAGGTGCCAGTCCATGAACAATTTTATAGACTAGTAGCAGAACATTAAAATCTGATCTCAGTGGGACAGGAAGCCAGTAAAGGGATGCCAAAATGGGTGTAATGTGGTTGAACTTTCTGCTTTGTGTCAAAAGTCTGGCTGCAGCATTTTGAACCAATTGGAGAGCCCTAATACTGGACTGGAGTAAACCAGAAAATATAATATGGCAGTAGTGTAATCTAGAAGAGATAAATGCATGCATCAGGGTCTCAGCATCAGCCATAGACAGGATGGGCTGAATCTTCACTATATTTCACAGGTGGAAGAAAGCAGTCCTCATAATATTTCTAATGTGGAGGTCAAAGGACAATGTAGGATCAAAAATTACCCCAAGGTTCCTCACTTTGTCAGTGTGATGTATGACACATGAGCCTAGGCTAAGCATTAACTGGTCAAATTGAAGCCGATGTCTCAATGGTCCAAGAACCATCATTTCAGTCTTATCAGAGTTTAACAGTAGGAAGTTTCAAGACATCCAACTTCTCACTGATGCAAGGCAATCTTCTAAGGATTTTATGTGAATGAGATTACCAGCAGTTATCGGCATGTATAACTGAGTATCATCAGCATAGCAGTGAAAGATAATCCCAAAATGCCATAATATGTGCCTAAGGGGTGCTATATAAAGGGAGAAAAGCAGGGGGCCTAAGACATACCCCTGTGGAACCCCAAACTTCATGTCACTAAGGTTAGAGGTAGTGTTACAGTACAAAACACAGTGAGAACGACTGGTCAAGTATGACGTCAGCCATGCAAGGGCACCTCCAGTAATCCCAGAATGATTTTCCAGCCTATCAAGTAGAATATGATGATCCAAGGTATCAAATGCAGCACTGAGATCTAACAGCACCAGAACCGTAGTGGTGTCCGAACCATTGTAAGCAGAAGATCATTCACCACTTTAGTGAGAGCCGTCTCTGTGGAATGATATTTTCTAAAAGCAGACTGCAGTGGCTCAAAGAGATTATTCTCAGTAAGATAGTCCACGAGCTGCCGTGACACCACTTTTTCCAGAATTTTAGAGCAAAATGATAGATTTGATATCGGCCGATAGTTTTTCAATACACTAGGGTCAAGATTAGGTTTCTTAAGTAATCGTTTAATCACTGCAAATCTGAAACATTTAGGAACAGATCCAGAAGTTAAAGAAAGATTAATCATTTCCAGCACAGTCGGCCCAAGAGTGGGCCACAGGTCCTTAAACAGTTTTGTTGGTATAGGATCAAATAAACAGGTTGTGCTTTTTGTTGACATTACGAGTTTTGTCAGCATGCCTAGTGAGATATTATAAAATTCTGTAAATCTAGGTAATACCTCAGTAATGGCACCCACCTCAATAGCAGGGTGTAGTGGCTGGGTTAAGGCATGCTGGGATATGTTTAACCTAATGTCTTCAATTTTCTTCTCAAAGTAATCCAGGAAATCTTGTGCTGTAAAAGGAGAGGAAACTACAGGTGGTTGTCCATGAATAAGTGTTCCCACCATGTCAAACAAGAACTTTGAGTTATGCTTGTTTTTGTTGATCAAATGAGAGAAATCAGTCCGCTTTGTAGCCAGTAATGCATGCTTTATAGTCTAAGATAGCATCATGCCACGGAAGGTGGAATACTTCTAATTTTGAACGATGCTATTTCTGTTATAGATCTATAACCTTATGCTTGAGGTCATGCAGATAATCACTGAACCAAGGTGACTGTGTTTTGGGGGAGATCGGTTTTAACACAGGTGGGGCAATCATGTTGAGTGTAGTTTTGAGCACTGAGTTTAAACCACCCACAAGTCTGTCTACTGATTGGGTATTTGTCAAATGTGAAGCTAAGACATCAGGCAGTCTAGCTTCAAATTCAGTCTTAGTTGAGGAGTTGATGCATCGCTGTAGTGATATATAAGGCTGCTGTTCCACTAAACATGGCAATGAAACTGTAAACTTAATAAGTGAGTGATCAGAGACCACTGATGTAAGAGGCATGATGACAATAATTCGTGACAGCAAAACCACATGCGAGAACCAAATCCAGGGTATTTCCACTAATGTGCATTGAGTCCTGAAAGCATTGCAGAAATCCTAATGCATCCACAATTTCCATAAATTATTTGCACAGGGGATCACAAGGCTTATTTATATGAACGTTAAAGTCACCAATAATCAAAATGTTATCTGCACTAGTTGACAAGTTAGAGATGAATGCACCAAATTCATCTAAGAATTCAGAATATGGGCCAGGAGGCCTATATACAGTGACAAAGTACTAATACGGCTGATTTTTATTCTTCTGACCTTGGCAGTGCGTAATATCCTGAGCAGAGCGAAGAATCAGATGCTCAAATGAGTTATATTTGTGACCCCCAACAGCTAATATGCTACACCTAGATTTATAAATAAGAGCAACACCCCCACCTTGCTTCGCATCATGAGGGACGTGACTAAATATATGTGCTGGTGGGCAGGCCTCATTTAAGGGGAGGACAGCTGTACATTTAAGCCAGGTTTCACATAACCCAATCATATCTAAGTGATTATCAATAATTAGATCATTAATCAACAATGATTTTGAGGATAGTGATCTTATGTTAATGAGATCCAGACTAAGGACTTCAGTGGGGTTGACAGTTGAACTGTTTGTATTTAGGGGTGGTTCCAGAGTAGCATATATAAGATGCCTAGAAGTAGGTCTAGGTTTTAGACATTTCACGCGCATTGTAGGGAGTAGACACGAAATATTTGCTATTGCTGGAACAACCACTGGGCCATCCTCAATTTCAACATCATCCATTGCAGTAATGGGCATTATGTTTGCAAAGCATATCCCTCTATGATTTTTATGGACACGTCTACAGAAGCAGGCTACAGTCTCACATTGTTGAATTTCCCTCCCTGGCAGATAAACTGCACTATCACCATAGTGGATTTTCTGCACTAATTTCACCACTAAGCTAATGGATTCCACATCCACATTTGTCATAAGCCTTGCAGGGTCCCTAATCATCTGCTCCGTGGCCTGCTGTACATTCCTAAGGTTACCCTCCCTGTAGAGCTCTATCTACGTTCGCAGACAAGATGGTGGCACCTTCCCCAGTAGGGTGGAGGCCATCCGGCCTCAGTAAGCCATGGCGGCCCCACAACGAAGGTCAGTTATCAATAAAGCTAAAGCCTTGCTGTCTACAAAATTGCACGAGCCACCTATTTAATGATGTCAGCCTGCTAAATGCCTCATCAGTACCCTGGGAGGGGACCAGAGACTATTTATCAATGTCGACACATCTTTCTGGCAAGGTCACAAGTCCTCTCTATGTCCATTTTTGTGACCTCTGAGTGCTTCATCCTGACATCATTGGTGCCGACATGAATAACTATGTGACTATATCTCATGTCATGTTCCTTAGTCTGTGTTCCCTTCTGCAGTGTCAGCACCCTAAGATGGGATGCAATGTTAGGAGCTCTGGCCCCAGGAATACATTTAATGTCAGCTGGCATCTGGAACCTGACTTTAATAGAATCCCCTATCACTAAAGTTCAGCAAAGCTTCTTAACAAGTCCCCGACTGTATTCAGTATTTGTCAGTAAAAAGGTTATAACCTGTGACAGCGTCTGGGATTGGTGGATTGAGTGAGAAATGCACGATCCAATGACGCGCGGCATCCTCCAGAAACTGCTGACCTCTGGTGTGCCGCGCACCAATCACAGTGAAGACATCATATTCACTCTGATTAGCCGCCGTGCACTTAATATCTTTTTACTTCAGTGTGTACGCGCAGCTCAGTTCAGCATTTACACACACAAACGTACTTATTTAATTTCCGTTTTACATTACAGCGAGCAGAGAACGACGATAAAACTACAGCTTTCATTGTTTTTGCACGTTGTCTCTGAAAATTTTTTAATTTTTACACACGACACAGAGACAATGGCGGGCGTCATCAAACACACAACAGTCCACACTTATGATGCCCTCAGCACGACACAACCAAACTATTTGAATAGATTTGCATATTCAGAAAGAGGCGTAGCCAGGGAGGAGTTTGATGCGTGCGCACTGTGCTAAATTCCACGTTCAGTGGGATGTACAAACCGAACGTGTGTGGATTCATGCCTACGCACACTTTGATACATCTGAATATATTTGTGCCTCTGCCAGATTCAGGGTTTTGGCGCATGCCAACTTTTAGTAGACAGTCAATGCACATCTTTGTACATGAGGCCCCAGAGGAGTTGCTGCATTGATTAGCACCGCTTGCAGCTCCCCCCTCATAAATTATGGTGGTTTTGTGCAGAGAGACAGTAAAACATGACTAATTGCATCCTTAACTTGAGCATAAATTGTGAATCCACAGTATGTTGTCCTAATTATGTGACATGCGACACTGCCACATGTTATCCTGCAGAGAAATACAAGCCCTGCAAGGGATTCTGTGCACTCGTATTAACTGCTTTGAACAAAACTTCATTTCTGTGTAGTTAGCATGATGAGACTTCACCTCACTGTACTGCAAAGTATCTGTGGGGAACTGAAGCAGACTAATTGCATGGCTTTGGCAGGCTGTTCCAGCTTGTTGTTCAAATGAAATGACCAAGTTAGATGGAAAAAGAGAGGGTGTGTTAAAATTGTCTTAACAAGTCTTAATTGTGGGAAATATGTAAACTGAAACTGGATCCAGAATATTTGAAGTCATGCAGTCTTGAGAATGTGTGGATGCTGAATAGGATCCACAGTCTAAAGGGTGTAATATGTGAGATTTTAGAGTTGCAGCTTTGCATAATATGCAGTACATATGATGTATCAGGATGAGGTTTAATCCTGCTATTGTGTCTGATATCACTGAAAAGATCTGCAGCAGCTTAGACAAATTAACGTTCTCGCAAGATTCAGAGAAGAATGTGAAGTGTAAAACCAAAAGTGGAAAGAGGGCTCAGGTGGCTTCATGCATGAAAACATCTTTAGTTATCCAGATACTGTGTGTGTGAGCTCAAGATTCCTGAGAAATTTGAATTTGCAACACACTCACTCACTCACTCACTCACTCACTCACTCACTCACTCACTCACTCACTCACTCACTCACTCACTCACTCACTCACTCACTCACTCACTCACTCACTCACTCACTCATCTTCAACTGCATACTGCAATTAAGGGTCCCGGAGGGGCTGGAGCCTATCCTAGCAGTGACAAGGCATGAGCTGGTGTTACAACCCTGGACTGGATGTCAGTCTGTACAAAAGAACATACTAAAGTGAAATTACTGTATTCTTTTAAATGAACTATCTCACATTTATTTAAAAAATATGTCCATTCTAGATTTATCGATCATTATTCAATTTATTGTATTTGTGGGATGTAAACCTACAAATTATACAGAATTTTATTGTATGATCCATTAATTTAATATAAATATTCAATCAAGTGAGTGTCACACAAGTGCCACTCGAATGCCACACGGCACTCGCTTGACTGAAATTATGACATGTCTGTGAATAAAGTTCTCAGGATGCCTGTGTGCTGCTACTGTACTGCCATTATGCTGTTTTTATGTGAAAAGAGGCTGTGGAAATACCCCAGACTCTAGCCATAGAAGACAGAGCCCTGCAAATAATAATCATAAAATAATAATAAACATAATAATAAAAGCTTAGGGTAGCAAAAAGAATAAATGTAGTTCACACACAATCCTCTGCCTCTGGACAGGTCTCCTACAGCATGCTGACCAAGTGTGCACAGCGGGTAGTAGCCAGGTGGCAGCATTAAACGTATTTCCATTGTGGTACTCAAACATAAGTAAATCCAGATTGTGTGCCTCGTCCTCATCCTCTGCCACCACACAGAACTCTTCCAGCCTGTTGCTCCTGCCTGAAAGCCTGGTTGTAGCCAGAGCTGCTGGTGAGCCGCATGGATGGAGGCTGTTGGACTTGCACGGCCATTTCCAGAAGCACTGTTCCTCTCTGATTACATAAAAGGAATAGTGTGTCATCAACCCTTCATATTTTCTCACATGTTGCACATGTTCTGACTCACAGACCCTAAATTCAGAAAGGTTCGAGATGTCTCTGTGACTGTTGCTCAAAAAGTGTTGGCAAATTTTTTGAACAGTTCAAAATTCAACTGACAGGAAAGTGAGGCCCTGAGACTCACACGCGGAGAATGCAAAGCCCCACTCACATTTTGTGAAATTTTGGGAACTCCATTGCAAATGGTGTTACTCCCCTAAGGATTAAACATCATTTATAGATAACACGCACACATGTTGTCATGCTGAAGAATTGTAACTTTCAAGCATGTGTGCAGCTTTTGCAAAGTGTACATATATCAGTCATAGTTGACGGTGTTGGCATGTTCCATAAAATCCAGTGAGGACTATGCCATCATACACGCACTCGATGCCATCATCTGTGGTTGCTATGGGGCGCACCCTATGTGCCTGGTTATGCAAACTCATCAGGACTGAATTTTCACCCTTCAAACTCCTTCCATCTCCTGTCTACTGATGTCCACACAGGTGTCGTCATAGATACCATTCATTATTTGATGAATGTCCTCGGGTGTACAAGCCTCCACTGTAAGGAATTCAACATGAGCACGTTTCACCATTGTTTTTTTACTTATTACTGTGCAAATATGTCATGTTGAAGGTGATTCCGTGCATACCTGAAGTTGCAGGTGAAAACCATTTGGTATACATACGAGATGCCTTCAATAGGTTTTGAGACTTTATTCGTAGGGGCAGTTATAATCATCCCACACTCTTGTAATTTTGATATGTCATTACCATGTGTCTAAGGAGATAATCTACCAATTTTTTTATTCCAGGTTGAAAGAGACGGCTGTATGTGGATGTTAAGCGGACCCTACTAAATCACGCTCGTCACAGCTGACTTTTTTGCAAAATGCAGTCCAGATGGGAGGACACTTTGGAAGAGCGATACGGTCTAAAATTTTGTGTTAAGCTCGGAAAGAACACTACGCAGACTTATGAACTGCTTCAGACTGACTTATGGATTAAATTGCATGGGCAGAGCATCAGTGTTTCATTGGCACAAAAAGTTTAAGTGTGGCAGAGAGTCTGTGAGAGATGATGAGAGGTGTGGGAGGGGGAGGGAAGTCAGAACACCGGAGCTGGTGGGGAAAAATCGTACTTTTATGGATGCGGACCGTTGAGTGTCAATAGAGACAATAAGTGTAGAGTTTGAAGTCAGTGTGGGAACTGTGCACACGATTATTCCTGATGAACTAAACATGCGGAAGATTTGTGCAAAGTTCGTCCCAAGGGTGCTCAGTGACGAACAGAAGGAAAGACGTGCTAGCGTCAGCAGGGAGATGGTCGAGCTTATCAATTCAGATCCAAGGGTACCCCTGGCTCTGGTGACCTGTGATGAAAGCTGGATCTACTGCTATGACCCAGAAACCAAGAGACAGAGTTTCCAGTGGAAGCATCCGGGCTCCCCCAGACCCAATAAGGCCAGACAGAGCAAGTCCACCCTGAAACTCATGATGATCCCTTTTTTTGACAGCAAGGGTATGATCTACATCCACTGGGTTCCCTCTGGACAGACAGTCAATAAAGAGTACTATGTGGAGGTCTTGAGGGAGTTCCGAAAGAGATTTCATTGCAAAAGGCCAAATCTCTTCAAATCCGGTCGGTGGCATTTCCACCAGGACAATGCACCAGTCCACAACTCCATTCGTGTTTCCAACTATTTGACCGAGGTGGGCATCAAGACAGTTCCTCACCCTCCGTACAGTCCAGATCTTGCTCCCTGTGACTTTTGGTTGTTCCCCAAGCTCAAGGAAAACCTTAGAGGCAGTCGTTTTGAAACCATTGAGGAGACGAAAGAGGCTGTGACAAGGGTCGTGGACACGTTCACACCAGAGGACTTCCAGGAGGCCTTCCAGAAGTTGTTGGAATGATACAACAAGTGCATTGCATCTGGAGGGGAGTACTTTGAAGGGGACTAGAGTTTCGTGCTTGTCCGAGGAAAAAAGTGTCCCTACAAAAAAAGTCTCAAAACTTATTGAAGGCACCTCGTACATACATATATACATACATACATACATACATACATATAGGCCTTCAATTGCTTATCCAGGATGGGGGTTGCAGGGGCCGTTTAGTGTAGCAATAGTTAATGAGGAAAGGATTATTAGTTTACCAGTTTCACTTTGATATCTTGCTTGTTACTGAAATAATCGCATTGGATGCCAGCACTTGTGTGAGCCAACACCTGTGTGTGAGTGTGTGTGTGTGTGTGTGTGAGTGTGTGAGAGTGTGTGTGTGTGTGTGAGAGAGAGAGAGAGAGAGAGAGAGAGAGAGAGAGAGAGGGAGAGCTCTAACTTTATGTGCAGAATGTGACAAATATAAAGAAATCTGTGATGAAGTGCGTGAATGTGAGAATTACATTAATGTCACACATACTTCAAACCACAGGCCCCCTAGGCTACACAGAGAGCCGCTAGTCACATTACACAGCCCAGGCTGAACACCTCAGTGACTGTGGGAGATCACAAGCAGTTCATGGGTCACCACCAGGAGGCCCAAAGTAACACCAGGGAACCCAGACCAGCCACAACACGGAGAGGCACACGTGCAGCAGTAGACCAGGCCTGCAAGCACAAGATACAGGACACAGATCCTTAAAAAAATCTTTTAAAAAGTATACAGAAATGCTTGGGTGCCTAAGAATTTTGGACCATACTGTGTGTCATAGTGTAAAAAGAAAGAAACAGACTTTTAGAATGTTTGAAAAGTTATATATATAAAAAAATCTCACAATGAAAAATTATGATACACTGTAAAAAAAAAAGAAGTCTGTTGGCTTTACATGATTTAAATATGGATATCGGCTGCACATGATCGGAATGTGTGATTAGGACACACTCTGATAATATGGAAATGTAAGGGCCCTTCACACATAGCGCGAAGGTGGTCGAATTGCGCATGAAGCAGAAATCGTATGCAAAACGTGTAAAATTGTAGCTGCCTCGAACGCCTCGTACACCTGTTGCTACAACTATTTGCACACACCAGCGGCTGAAAGACAGAGTGTGCCCTGTGAGAGCCCATCGAACCCTCTCACGGCAGCTGACACACATGAACATCTATCACCGCTCGTGTGGCACTTAGAAAAAGTGTGGCCATTCACACTAACATCATGAAAACACTTAGGAGATGATCACTGTGGAGCTGGATGTGAAATTTCTCTAAGTGCCCCAGGAGTGTGGAGTTGCAAAAAGTCACATACATGTGGTACATGTCTCGCATGTGTGCACGTGTGTCTCGTTCCCCGCCCACATAAAATGCTTAAATGTATGTACAGATCTGATCACATGGGGCCGGACAATGAGGTCTGATCCCACACAGCACTGGGAGGGGCCTGTCAGCTGATCACAGCACACTGACAGCTAGATGACAGCTCAGTGCACACATTACAAACACAGACACCACTGCCAGGACAGGTACGTATATAAATAATTACGACAATACCTACATATGCAATTACATAAAAAATGAAAATGGATGACCACATAACACAGAGAGTGACATGTTGGTCTGTGCTCTGAATGGACAGGGTAGACGTGTCTGCTCACAGCCGCGGCTGTAAAGATCTCTGCTTCTGGACGTCCCAGCTTCAGAACATGTTCCGTGTTTGGAAGGACACAAACTTATAACATTCCTCCGTGAGGCGCGTGTCTCTGCCTGCTGTCCTCATGTGGAAATATAGAAAACATATTTCGTCTTTGCGCTGGGCTGCAGAGGCTGCACACAGCCCACCTCCTCCATGTCCTTGCTGATTTCAGGCATTTTTCCACACTGATTACAGGCCAGTGGTAATGTTTCTGTCTGGTAATCAGAGTTTATGGGTTCGAATCTTGTGAGTGATTTTTTTTTTTAACCAGGGTTATTTAACCGTGGGGTTCTGTATTGCGCCCCCTTTTATGTATTATTTATTTATTTATATTTATTTCAACCCAGTGATATTCATTAATTATACAGCTGTTTTTTATTTTATTGTTCTCCACATCAGTGGTGTGATGTAGTGCAGCTGCTTGCATTGTGTTCCTGCTCAAAAGACACCGTAGTGTGCACGAACCATTGCATCAGGATCGTGCACGCCTGCCCGTCAGCATGATATTTTTGTGGTTCGCTCATATGAGCTGTTTTGCTGTGAGTCTCCCTGAGTTGTACTTTTTCGTACTGTGTGTGAAGGGGCCCTAAGTAATGCATCCTTTTTTTCAGTAAATACTGGCAAATCCTGATCACAAGTAATATCAACTTGTGCAGGACAGATTATCTTTCACAAAATTTGGTGGAAATCTGCCTGCTGATTTTGGACTTATATTGCAGACAAACAGACAGGGGTTAAGCCTCTCACCTTCCAAACATGCCCTGAAGGCAAGGTATTGAGGTGCTGACCTATACAACTGGCCGTAAACCTCTGGGTCACGGGCCGTGTCTGGCCGTCGGGCCGCCAGTTTGAGACCACAGGCTGTGGTCTCAAACTGTGGTCCACAGCTCTCCAAAGGCATTAAACCAACAGAGCAGAATCCCACTTCCCATCCGCTGCATTTAAATTGTGCACTGCCGGTTTAAGCGACACTCTCTCCGCTTTGCAGAGAGGAGGGGCGGGCTGTAGGACGTCAGCCAGCATCACGGGCTGAATAAGTGATGTCTCTGTGTCGGTCTGGGGGGGCTACGTTAGTGGGACGTACCTCTCTCTCCACCCCTCCATGTGATCCACTGACTCCCTTCTCGCCGCGTTGTGATCGGCAGCTGCTTCACCCTCCTCTGCACCTCCTCCTCCTCCTCCTCCTCTGAGTATGTTTATGTGAGCAGGAAGACGCAGCAGGAGGAAGCACCACCAAGGACGTCCTTATTTTTCACCCCCACCAGCCTCGTGAGCCGGAGATGCGAGGGACCAGCAGTTAGATTATCTCGGGCTGCGCTGCTGCCGCTGCAGGATAACTTCATCCCGGAGACTGCTGCAGCTGAAGCTTGTCTCCAGAGGAGGTAAAATTGGTGCAAGCTGTGGAAGAAGCACGGGATATGCGTGATTCCAGCACCACGGCGAGGGGATCGTACTCTGAACACGTCCGATTGCAGCACCACAGCCCATGGATAGCGCTCCAAACCACGGGCGCTATCCACGGGCTGTGGTGCTGAAATCGGACGTGTTCGGAGTACGATCTACTCGGAATCACGCACATCACGTGCTTCGTCCTCGCGTTTCACCATTTGAGCACATTTCCTGCATATCATATCATATCAGACATCTATCTGCCGCTGAATGTGCGCGTCCAGGCGTGCGTCCCGCACTGAGTCCCGCAATGGGAGGCTGTAAACTTTCAGCACATGATCGGGTTATAAAGTAGTGGCTTTACTTGCGGTCACATGCGTGACTTTTCCCCCACACGGTGTACTTTCCCCAAAATTTACCTGCCCGCAGGTTTTCTTTTCTTTTCTTTTTTTTTTGGAACACCTGCACGTTGCGGAAAATCAGCCGGCGGGCTCCTCACTGTGGATTCGGGAAGTGGTTTTCGGTCCTCCTGTCGTGAACCACTGACCTTGGTGTCCTTCATTTGGTGCATTGAGGAAGAGGCAGCGAGCCTCGGTGTGAGCGGCTCCGTGTAAGCTTCACAAATCACGACAGCGACCGTAAAAATCGTCCGTAGTGGACAATGCTCTGCATCTATTTGGATTATTCGTCCATTTCGTGACCAATCCTACAGTTTCGTGTCCTTTTTCATTGCAGATCTGGCAACAAAGGACTTCTAATTTCCCGCAACAACTGAATGTAACATTGCTCGGATAAGGAAGGCAGGGAATTCAAGCCATCATCATGAATTTTGTTATGAAACAAGCGTTGGGAGGTAAGTTTGAATCTTTTAGCGCTTTGTCTGAGAGTGCGTGCGTGTGTGTGTGTGCGCGCGCGCGTGTGTGGGGGCTCCGAAGAGCTTCTTATGTTTTGTTTGATACTTGGTGGCTATTTATTTGTTGTTCTAATAATAAGAATCCACTGAATTATGTTTTTGATGTTGGTCCATATGCAGAACTTGGATGTTTATATCAGGGGCGTGAGAACAGGTTTAATGTTGGGGTGGGGTGTTCAGACTAATTGCGTCCAGATAAATAAGTCAGTGATTATTTAAGTACAATTTTTTTTTCAATATCATAGTACTTAATATATGTTGCTGGTGGAAAATGTTTAACATTTTAATTCTGTATTAATGCATGCTATTAATTATTTTAATTTAATTTATTGATAGTGCTTTTTTGTATTTGAAGCACTTTTTAAAATTATTATTCATTCATTTTCTATACCTGCTTACGCCAATCAAAGGTCACAGCTGGGGGGGGGGGGGGGGGGGGGGGATTACGGGGACTATTCCAGCAGCCATATGGTGTGAGGAAGGATACAACGCAGACACGACACCAGTCTGTCACTGGGCCATATATAGACAGACAAACACATTTTTAGTCACCAATTCACCAAACTCTTTGGATGTAGAAAGTAGCCGGAGCATCCGTAGGAAACTCATGCAAACAAGGGGAGAACATGCAAACTCCACACAGAAAGGGTGGGAAGTGATCCTGTGACCTTCTTGCTATGAGGCAACAGTGCTAACTGGTTCATTTGTGATTTATTGTTTCAACTCCAAAATCAACTGGAGTATTTGTTTGGAGTCAGTTCTTGAAACTCTGAAGCCCCATTTAGTCCACGTTATATTCCCCGCAGCTGTTATACCTCCATCAGAGCACGAATTGCACTAATCATGGTGTCTAATCAGCATCTTGGTATGGCACACCTGTGAGGTGGGATGGATTATCTCAGCAAAGGAGAAGTGCTCACTATCACAGATTTCGACTGGTTTGTGAACAATATTTGAGGGAAATGGTGATATTGTGTATGTGGAAAAAGTTTTAGATCTTTGAGTTCATCTCATACAAAATGGGAGCAAAACCAAAAGTGTTGCATTTATATTTTTGCTGAGTGTATCAAAGGTAAACATTGCACTAAGTAGGATTACACAGGGGTTGGTTGTGATTTTTATGTTTATGTAATTAGGTTGTAATATTACTTTTAACAGGTATTTCTAAATTGATGAATTACGAGGTCTGTTAGAAAACTGACCTTTTTATTTTTTTAAAAAACTATATGGATTTGAATCATGTGCGCTTGCATCAGTCAAGCTTGAACCTTCGTGCGCATGCGTGAGTTTTTTCACGCCTGTCGGTTGCGTCATTCGCCTGTGGGCAGGCTTTGAGTGAGCACTGGTCCACCCCCCTCGTCGGATTTTCATTGTCAGGAAAATGGCTGAGCGATTGGAGCAGCGCTGAATCAAATTTTTCCAGAAACTGTGAGAGACAGCCAGGTGGAAACCATTCGGAAGAGTCAGACGGCTTTCGGTGAAGATACTCTGGGCGTCACACAGATTAAGGATCATTACAACCGGATTAAAGATGGCCCACAGCGGCGTAGGGTGCGCCGCACTCCGAGCGGCCATCGACAGGCTGAAACGACCAGATCATTTCCAAAGTGAAGGCTGTGTTGATCCGGGACATCGTCTGACTACCAGAGAAATTGCAGAAGAGGTGGACATCAGCACTTTTGCGGCACATTCCACTGTTACAGGAGATTTTGTAATGAAAGACGTGCGGAGGAATTCGCGCATCGGGACGGAGCCACAATGGCGCACAACAAAAAACACCTCCGTGTTGGAAACCATTCGGAAGATTCAGACGGCTTTCGGTGGCTTTTCAGTTGAGTGAGTATCCGAGAAGTTGTGTAACAGCTGGGCATGTCACAACTTGTCCTGTGAGACTTCCAACATGGACGTGCTTTTTGTTGTGCGCCATTAGTGGCTCCGTCCCGACGCACGAATATAACGGTCCTGTAGCTTGGGGGAGTCCACTTTGAGGGGAATGTCCTTCGTGGATAACCACACCTCCTGCCCTGGCCGATACGCAGGGGCCGGGGTCCGCCGACGGTCTGCATGGGCTTTTGCCCTCGTCCAGGCCTTTAGCAAAGCAGAACGGGCGGCACGCCACACCCGATGGCACTTCCGTAGGTGGGCCTGGACCGAGGGCACACCGACCTCTCCCTCAACCACCGGAAACAACGGGGGCTGATACCCCAGACACACCTCAAAAGGGGAGAGGCCGGTGGCTGAAGACACCTGGCTGTTATGGGCATACTCGATCCAGGCCAAATGGGTACTCCAGGCCGCCGGGTGCGTGGCAGTCACGCAGCGCAAGGCCTGTTCCACCTCCTGGTTTACCCGTTCTGCTTGCCCGTTGGTCTGAGGGTGGTACCCGGACGAGAGACTCACTGTGGCCCCCAGTTCCCGGCAGAAGCTCCTCCAGACTTGCGAGGAGAACTGGGGACCGCGATCGGAGACGATGTCTGTTGGAATCCCATGCAGCCGGACGACGTGGTGGACCAGGAGGTCCGCTGTCTCCTGGGCTGTTGGGAGCTTCGGGAGGGCCACGAAGTGGGCCGCCTTGGAGAATCGGTCCACTATCGTGAGGATGGTGGTGTTACCCTGGGACGGCGGGAGGCCCGTGACAAAATCCAGGCCGATGTGGGACCAGGGGCGATGAGGCACAGGCAGCGGCTGGAGTAGTCCTGATGCCCTGCGATGGTCAGCCTTGCCCCTGGCGCAGGTGGTGCAGGCCTGGATATAATCCCGGACGTCGGCCTCTAGGGACGCCCACCAGAAGCGCTGCCAGACAACTGCCACGGTTCTTCGCACCCCTGGATGACAGGAGAGCTTGGAGCCGTGACAGAAGTCCAGGACTGCAGCCCTAGCTTCTGGTGGGATGTATAGTTTGTTCTTCGGCCCAGTTCCGGGGTCCGGGCTTCGTGCCAGGGCCTCCCGGACGGTTCTCTCTACGTCCCAGGTGAGGGTGGCCACGATAGTGGACTCCGGGATGATGGGTTCCGGTGGATCCGACAACTCCGCTTTGACTTCATCTTCATGTACCCGGGACAAGGCATCCGATCTCTGGTTTTTGGTCCCGGGACGGTAGGTGATCCGGAAGTCAAAACGGCCGAAGAACAGTGACCAGCGGGCTTGCCTGGGGTTCAGCCGCTTGGCGGTCCTGATATACTCCAGGTTCCGGTGGTCAGTGAAAACCGTGAATGGCACGGACGTTCCCTCCAACAGATGTCTCCACTCTTCAAGAGCCTCTTTCACCGCAAGGAGTTCTCGATTGCCGACGTCATAGTTCCGTTCGGCCGGGGTCAACCTGTGGGAAAAATAGGCACACGGGTGAAGGACCTTATCGGTCTTCCCGCTCTGGGAAAGCACAGCTCCTATCCCTGAGTCCGAGGCGTCCACTTCAACCACTAACTGGCGACTAGGATCGGGCTGCACCAGAATGGGTGCAGACGAGAAGCGCCGTTTCAACTCCTTGAACGCGGCATCGCAACGATCCGACCAGGTGAAGGGGACTTTTGGTGAGGTCAGGGCTGTCAGGGGGCTAACTACCTGACTGTAGCCCTTAATGAACCTCCTGTAGAAATTTGCAAAGCCGAGGAACTGTTGCAGCTTCCTACGGCTAGTGGGTTGGGGCCAGTCTGTCACCGCCGCAACCTTGGCTGGATCAGGAGCGACGGAGTTGGGGGAGATGATAAACCCCAGGAAGGACAAAGATGTGCGGTGAAACTCACACTTCTCGCCCTTCACAAACAGCCGGTTCTCCAACAACCGCTGCAGGGCCTGACGTACATGCCGGACATGAGTCTCAGGATCCGGAGAAAAGATGAGTATATCGTCTAGATATACGAAGACGAATCGGTGCAGGAAATCCCGCAAGACATCATTAACTAATGCTTGGAACGTCGCGGGGGCATTTGTGATGCCAAACGGCATGACCAGGTACTCAAAGTGACCTAAGGGGGTGTTAAATGCCGTCTTCCACTCGTCTCCCTTCCGGATCCAAACCAGGTGATACGCATTTCTAAGATCTAGCTTAGTGAATATTTGGGCTCCATGCAGGGGCGTGAACACTGAATCCAACAGGGGCAACGGGTATCGATTACGAACCGTGATTTCGTTCAATGCGTTCGTTCAATAATCAATGCATGGACGAAGTCCGCCGTCTTTTTTACCCACAAAAAAGAAACCTGCACCCATCGGGGAGGTGGAATTCCGGATCAACCCGGCGGCTAAAGAGTCCCGGATGTAGGTCTCCATTGATTCGCGCTCAGGTCGTGAGAGGTTGTACAGCCTGCTGGACGGGAACTCAACGCCTGGAATCAAATCAATGGCACAATCGGACGGATGGTGGGGGGGAAGGGTGAGCGTCAGATCCTTACTGAACACATCCACAAGGTCATGGTACTCCACCGGCACCGTCCCTAGATTGGGCGGGACTCTGACCTCCTCCTTAGCCTGGGAACCGGGAGGAACCGAGGAACCTAAACATACCCGATGGCAGGTCTCGCTCCACTGAACCACTACCCCGGACGGCCAATCGATCCGGGGATTGTGTTTTAACATCCAGGGGAACCCTAGAATCACACGGGAGGTGGCAGGAGTCACAAAAAACTCGATCTCCTCCCGGTGATTTCCCGACACCACCAGAGTTACTGGTGGTGTCTTATGTGTGATTGGAGGGAGTAGGGAGCCATCTAGTGCCCGCACCTGCACAGGCGAGGTAAGTGCCACCAGAGGGAGCCCTATCTCCCTGGCCCATCTGCTGTCTAACAGATTCCCTTCAGAGCCCGTGTCCACCAGTGCTGGGGCCTTCAGGGTTAAATCCTCATAAAGGATTGTCACTGGGAGTCGTGTGGCAATATGGGTATGTCCCACGTGAATGTTTTGGCCCACCCCTAACCCAGTGTCTAGGGGCAGGCGTTTGGTGTTTAACCGCTCGGGGCAGTCCCTCACTTGATGCTCTATTGAGCCACAAACAAAGCACGCTCCGCGGGCCAGCCTCCTCTGTCTATCTGGTGCCCTAAATGTGGCCCTGCTCGTGTCCATAGCTTCGTCAGCAGGGGGAGCTGTCACCACACGGAGCGTAGAGGCCGTGGAGCGTGGGGAGGGCGGAACTCGGTCGGAACCGGAAGGGAGAGGGACGGCGCGTGCCCGGCCACGCCCTTCGTCTCGTTGCGTTCTTCTAACCGATTGTCTAATCGTATAACGAGATCAATAAGCCCGTCTAAATCCCGCGGTTCGTCCTTGGCCACCAGGTGCTCCTTCAGGACCCACGATAGTCCGTTTACGAAGGCAGCGCGGAGGGCAGTGCTATTCCAGCCAGACCTCGCAGCCGCGATGCGGAAGTCGACTGCATAAGCAGCTGCGCTCCGGCGCCCCTGTCTCATTGACAGCAGCACGGCTGAAGCGGTCTCTCCTCTATTTGGGTGATCGAACACTGTTCTGAACTCCCTCACAAACCCATCATATGTCAGAAGGAGCCGTGAATTTTGCTCCCAGAGCGCTGTAGCCCAAGCGCGTGCCTTGCCGCGAAGCAGATTAATTACATAAGCTATCTTACTAGCATCAGTCGCGTACATGACGGGACGTTGTGCGAAGACGAGCGAACACTGCATAAGAAAGTCCGCGCATGTCTCCACACAACCCCCGTACGGTTCTGGAGGGCTTATGTATGCTTCAGGGGAAGGTGGGAGGGGTCGTTGAACGACCTGTGGAACGTCACTATTGCGCACAGGATCGACAGGAGGGGGAGCCGCAGCAGCGCCCTGAGGGCGCGCTTCCACCTGCGCGGCAAGAGCCTCCACCCTGCGGTTAAGGAGGACGTTCTGCTCGGTCATCAGATCCAGCCGAGCCGTAAAAGCGGTGAGGATTCGCTGCAACTCACCGATCATTCCTCCTGCAGACGCCTGTGCGCCCTGCACTTCCATTGGCCGTTCAACAGCCGGACGACGCCCCTCGGGGTCCATGACGTTGGCCGAGATATCCTGTTGGGAAAGTGTAGGTACACAGACCCACAACAGGGGGCGCAAATGAACGGACAATGGAGGAAGTCAAATAACAACACTTTACTGTTGTGAATGGGCACAACAAACACAACAGATTACAACAATAGACAACAAGCCAAATCACAAAAGGTGTCGTGTGGGCAGGCTCCAAGATAGAAGACGTCTGTCCAAAGCAGAACCGGAACCACACGATTTCCTCCGCCACCAGACCCCGGGAATACTGGAGCCGCCAAGTCCCGAACTCCCAGGTGGCCACTGCCTCCACGTGTCGGACCTGGTACTGCTGGCGAGGAACAAAAAAAACAATTAAATGTGGGCGCGTTTGCACCCAGCAATCCACACGGCAGGAAAACTACCTCCACCTCTCGTTGGAAAGAGTCTGCTCTATAATGCACAAAAGTCACAAAAGGTTACTGTCGAAAAGATCTCACGGTCAGCTGAGAACGTTACCTTCCAGGTAGAACGATATCTCGGCAAAGAGGTGGAGACGTCGTCCTGCTGATGTACCCCTGCTGATCAGGTGATTGGTAACAGCTGTTGCAGGTGATGCGTGACAGCTGTCACCCTGGCTGCTCCTGTGAGGCGGCTGCGCCCTCTGGTGCCTGGAGCCCGCACTCCAGACAGGGCGCCCTCTGGTGGTGGGCCAGCAGTACCTCCTCTTCTGGCGGCCCACACAACAACCACAGCTGGAATGATTTTGTCATTGACAACCAACAAACATACTGGAATAACTATTACTTATTCAGTGTGGAGAATAGACTTAATGTTCTTTTTAAAATGTAATATATTTGTCATTTACCTTGATCACATGTAGAGAAGGCAGAAGGGCGCTCAAAACGCATAAGGTAGGTTGAAAATGTTGAAAATTGTTGCTCCCTGACGCCTCAAAGACTACATGTATACAGAGGATGTAGTGGATATCCTTGAGACATTCCACTAAAAAGAGGTCAGGTATAACCATGCCTAACCACAATGAGGTCAAGTGTTTTAAAAGGAGTGCATACTTGACAGCTTGGATATACACCAGAGGTTAAGCTACTGCATTAAATTTGTCATTTTCATTGATAAGATGTTTACTGTTCTGTATTTAATGCTATTGCATTAATATTATTATTTTCTTTTATGATAAAATGTACACTATTGTGTATTTCATGATTCAAATATAGATACAGTAAAGACTTTGAACAAATTAAAAAGTTCTCAAATGTCATGTAAAAGTGCATAATTCCTTCTGGCTATAATTTATCACTAAAATAAGGTCAGAAATGAATTCTGCATGTTCAAAAACCCTAGTATAGAGGTGTCACATTAAAATATAGGATCAAAAATAGAAAAGTTGTTATTTCGATATCTGATCGGCGGCCATTTTGGTTAACGCCCCCTGGCGGCCATTCGCTGTTAAATTTGAATGTCTACCTGTGTGATTTTGAAAGCTGATAGACCCTGCTACTCAAAACAGCAGTCAAAAATTCTTGTGCTTGAGATGTATATGGGGTTATAGGATAGGGCCTGGACTAAACTAAACAATACCTTTGTTAAATCTGTTTTAGTGTACACACACTGGACCTGTACTACCCACTGTATATACTGTGTTTGTGTCCCACTTCAAACATTCATATAATTTCTCTGTTTTTCATTCTGTTGATTTGCCATGAACCAGGTATTTGTGTTTGCCTTGTATTTGAAATTTAGTCTGTCTTGCTGTTGCACAATTCTATCATCACTGCTGCTGGGACACTGCACATTTCCCCATGGGAGACTAATAAAGGAATACCTTATGTATAAAATGCAAAAATTACATAAAAAAATACATTCCTGCAACTGTAACTGCCTATGACCAGTGGGGGAGGGAGGGGGAGGTAACCTCCATATGTCGCTGTTGTAACTGCTGCACATTAGAGCCGAACATGGGGTGGTGGCAAACGCTGTAATCAGTGGCAGTTGGAAATAAACTGAACAGAAATGATGAACTTTTGCAAAGACAGGAAATGTACGTATGTGGTCCAAAAATAAAAGCACCTGCTGATACGACGGTTTAGTCTCCAGCTCAGAGGCTGACTGAGGTTGGAACTCCAATGAGCACTACACAGTTTCAAAGAAACACCACACTTTAATATTTTCAGTGTGGAAAAGGTATCTTTGACTTATTTCTCTCTTCTCACTTTGACACTTTCACCTCCATGTCAGCTGAAGCCAGCTGAGGTCAGATTACTTTAACCGGCTGCTAATTTGTAATGTAGGCTGATCACTTTTGCTCAAAAGAGTAATTGATGTCCCAGTGAGTGCACCTTGCCCACCAACATTTCTTAAAATGGACCAAAGTCTAAGCATTAATCAGTTTGTGGTTCTTCTGGACTGGACTGTCCTTATTGCCAAGTGCACGATTTCCAGCATCAAAGACAATCTAATATTCAATAACTTCATTCCAGCATGCAGCTCTGAGTGACTTTCTAATTAATTGTGCTCCAGCAGCTCCCTGAATGTGAGATAATCATAGCAGAGTGATGACTTTTGAAGGAATAGGAACATGCAGATGGTGCTTGGTGGTTTGTCCACGGAGCAAAGGTTTGCCCAGAAATCCATCCCTGATCGGCTCATATAGGAAAACCACATCATGTAACAACTCTGTTACTTCCAAAACTACTTCACAGTGCTTCTGTGTGTAGATTATTTATAATGTTCATATTCATTTCACAGTTTCACACTTAGCCAGATCAGCTACTGGGTTTTTACCAAAAACAGCAATCCAACAATTGACAAAAATAGGTTGTAGCAACTGTTGCATTATTCAAGCCAAAGTGAAACAAAAATAGGAAAGAAAAAAATAACCACACTGCTTGAGGCTTATTATTCAGTTTATCCAGTTTAAATATTCAACATTTTAATCTGCCAAATTTCAGCTTGATCCATCTTCACAAATATAAAGATTTGTTTCTTTTCTTTGGTGATTCATTTCACCTGCATTTAAGGTACTTACACCATCTTTTATGTATCTTATTATATTTTGAAGGTACTTACACCATCTTTTATGTATCTTATTATATTTTGATTTTAGATATTTTGTTTTTCAATCGCTCAAAAACAGAGATCTCAAACTGGTGACCCAGGGGCCAGGTAGGGCTCCTAAATCAGTAGTTTATGGCCCGTGATTGGCCTACACACAAAACATTTTAGTTAACTACTTTCAAATCCTCAGCAGTTTTTATTCATAAGAGTAACCATAAATCACATGGATCACGTCCCATCATGCCACTATTATCCAAGCCTGTGACTGCACTATAACTTAGATAACGTGATAACGTGATATTGCAGGATTTGACCACTTATGGGGACCTCTGCTCCCATTGTGCAATATATACACAGCATAGCTTCACATGGAAAAAAATGGTGCACTGTTTTGTTTTCAGCTACAATCACTGAAGCAGTCGCGAAAAGTGTTTTTTTTTTTCCAGTTCCCAGTGGAGAAGGGAAGACGAGGCAAATGGGACATGTCGTGTTGATAAATGTTAGCCTACACAGCTAATCAGAGTAACTGCAACACATGTCCACTTCCCCACTGCATTGTCACTTTTTCTTTGCATTTTCACTTTGTATGTAATTTGCTCAAAACCTCAGAGAAAATGCCATGTTTTTGTCCCCAGAAGTAGAGAAGTTATGTCATATGCATCATATTTTACCTTTACCTTTAGCGCCTGCCCTCAAATGAGACTGCACTGCCCAAATGGCACATAACAACTGAAAAAAATATGAAAATTGTGATATATTTGAGATTCATACAAATAATCAGGTCTGTGAGTCTGCAGCGGCACCACGCCTCGCTGTGTTCACCACACTGCAGAACCACTTTGGGTCCTGGGTGGTAACCACCGAGGAATTCAACTAATCCATCCCTACCTCTTAAAAAGTAACCATCTGTCTGCTGCAGCCATCTGAACCGCAGGTGCCCCCTTGCTTTTTTAAGCTGCTTGGGTCCTAAACACTGAGGTAGCTGTGTAGTGATCACTTACGATATATCGTGAAATTATCAGATTGACCCAGATCTGATACTTTGGATCAAGTCGGAGCTGCCAAATTAGAATTTTTTTTCCCATGTGTTAAATTATGGCTCAAGTGCTGTTTGGGTCAAATGTTAGAGGTCATTCTGAGTTATTTCTGGTAATGTTCTCTCTTATTTTATGATGATTATCTGTGGTGCTCTTACTCTGATATTTCTCCTGTGTTACTTTGACTTAATGGTTGTTGACCTCCATGTCCACGTGTCGCCTGCACTTCTGGCTGTAATCAATCTGTATCATTTATAACCACAGTTAGAACATCTTCTAGTCACCAGATTGTATTAGGTTCTACCCTGCTTTCTAGCATTCCATGTCAAGTGGTTTTTGACTCCATTTTATTGACCTCAGCCATGGTTCAAGATTCCTGTTTCTTGCCTGCTGTTTTTGCTCTGGTTACAGTGTTTTTGACCCACCATTATGGACCTTTACTACCATAGTATATTACCTGCTGTTTTGGAAACTGTGGGTCAAGAATCTCTGATTTTTTTTTTTTACTCATTCTATGTTTTGGAGAACTTTACTGCCTAACTCCCTGAAAAACTGAGACTCTTTTTGGACTGACCCAAGTCTGTGTTAGGACCAACCTTGCCTGCCACATTTGCTGCTATGAGCTTACACATTATTATTATTATTATTATTATTATTATTATTATAAGTTTGAGCTATCTTTCAGTGTGGTTCTCTTCCTTGGGGTCCTTGACTAGCTACTTTACCTCCTCACTGAGTATGAGCCTGACACTTGGAGAGGTCATGCAATCCATTTCAATGTGGTTGATTTGTGGTTTCCTTGATGGAATAAAGCACACACACGCACACAGACCACATTGCTTTGTGATATAATGGAGTATGATGTCATTCTTTGTACTCTGTTTTGGGAGAAGATGGAGGCTCTGAGGTCACACTAAACATGTCGACTGCAGCCAGAGGAGTTGACATCATTTATCAGCTGCTGGGTGAAACATGATGAATGTGACGCTCCAACAGACTTACCTGCTTTATTTATGTCAGTATTAGATAAGAATGTTTACATGTTGTTAAGTCGGTCTGATTTGAGCTTTTCCCTGAAAAAATATTCTAATTTAAAAGTGAAAAAACAGATTAAAAAAATATCTAAGCAAAGATCCAGATAAGATTTAATGACGACTCTGACAGAAAATATTGTCTTTTCATTTCAATGTTTTTCACAGACTCTCTTTGCTTTGTTTTTTTTTTTTGCTTCTTTGTCTTTGTAGCACTGATACAACCAACAAGCAAAGTAGTTGAGGTGAGGAGCAGCTCCTTCCCATTTAAAGAATGGAAAGTCTGTTTTTAAAGATGCATCACCTTAATATGTATATGTCACAGACATAAACGAGCAAAGCTCTTCAGCATCTCACCATGTCATTTAGGTCCTTCAGAAGTTTTTTGAGTAAATGCTTCAGGGCAGCATTAGCATGGCTAAAACCTTTCAGCTTCCCCCCAGACCCCCCACCTTTTTAAGCATTTTTTTTTTTTGCCTCTCACATGCCTGGAAGCTCCTCACCATCTAACCATGTCATTTAGGTCTGGGCTGATAATGAAAGGCAGGCTGATAATGTTACTACTTGATATCTTCTGGAAGGGATTTTTTTAAACATTATGTTATTGTTGCACTGTTATTGTTGCATTCAGCAGCAGCACCCACCATACTTCCTGACTGCTTGACAGAACCAAAGTTCAATTAATTTGTGTAAAAAGTGGCATAGTGGCACCCCTGTATCACTAGTTAGCTTGCTAATATCTTGGTAAGATTTCTTGATTTCTTACAAATCACCTCAGAGATGTTATCTGCTTACAACAATAAGGTTTTTCAATTTAAAAGTGTTTATTTCTCACCAGCTTTTAGAAAATAAGAAAAACAATGTGAAACCCATTGCATGTAAACAGAAATACAGCTGTTTGTGGGTGTATTCTGCCATTTTGGATTATTTCTTTGACCAACCAGCCAACATATGTCACACTGTGGTCACAATGTGGTCACCCTGTGGTAATCCTGTGGTCACCCTGTGGTCACCATGTGGTCATTCTCTGGTCATGCTGTGGTCACACTGTGGTCATGCTGTGGTCACCCTGTGGTCACACTGTGGTCACCCTGTGGTTATCCTGTGGTCACCCTGTGGTCACCATGTGGTCATCCTCTGGTCATGCTGTGGTCACACTGTGGTCACCCTGTGGTCATCCTGTGGTCATGCTGTGGTCACACTGTGGTCACAGCGTGGTCATCCTGTGGTCACCCTGTGGTCATGCTGTGGTCACCCTGTGGTCACCCTGTGGTCATGCTGTGGTCACAATGTGGTCATGCTGTGGTCACGCCGTGGTCATGCTTTCGTCACCCTGTGGTCATGCTGCCTTCACTTGGATTGGTGGTTGCCATGTTGCATTACAGTAAAATGGCCATTATGATTGAAAATGAATTCAGTTGGTTGCTTTGCTTTGTTCTGTTGTAGCTAAAGTTGCTAAAAGTTCTTTCTTTGATTAGTGATAATAACATGTTTTTATTCTGGGCCCCAGGGCACGCCTCGGGCTGCTAATGAAATAGCGGTCTGCTAACTACAGATGGAGCGCCGATAATTGACCACAATGCCCTTCAAAATCACATTATTGTATAATTATCCTGTTGAAATGTTCGATATTATGGACCCTATGAATCTGAAATCTCAGCTTCCATTCTGATCTTTATGCACTCAGTGAATTACAGTAGTAATATCTAAGTAGTAGTATCTAAGTATTTAAGTATCTCGGGGTCTTGTTCACGAGTGAGGGACAGATGGAGCATGAGATCGATAGACGGATCGGTGCAGCATCTGCAGTGATGCGGTCGCTGTATCGGACCGTTGTGGTGAAGAGAGAGCTGAGTAGGGGGGCAAAGCTCTCGATTTACCGATCGATCTACGTTCCGATCCTCACCTATGGTCATGAGATTTGGCTCATGACCGAAAGAACGAGATCGCGAGTACAAGCGGCCTAGATGAGTTTCCTCCGCACAGTGGTTGGGCGCTCCCTTAGAGATAGGGTGAGGAGCTCGGTCACTCGGGAGGAGCTTGGAGTCGAGTCGCTGCTCCTCCACGTCGAAAGGGGTCAGTTGAGGTGGCTTGGGCATCTTTTCCGGATGCCCCCTGGACGCCTCGCTGGAGAGGTGTTCCGGGCACGTCCCATTGGGAGGAGGCCCTGGGGAGGACCCAGGACACGCTGGAGGGACTACATCTCTCGGCTGGCTTGGGAACGCCTTGGGGTTCCCCTGGAGGAGCTGGGGGAGGTGTGTGTGGATCGGGAGGTCTGGGTGGCTTTGCTTGAGCTGCTGCCCCCGCGACCCGACTCCGGATAAAGCGGAAGAAAATGGATGGATGGATGGATGGATGAATTACAGTATAAAGAGTGACAAAATTGTGAGTTTCTCATCATTGTAATCAAAGGTCAAATTTAACAAAAGAAACTGTGTTTGCTGTGTTGTCAGTCATTTCAAGGTCACACAACAGAATGCTCTTACTAATCGAAACATCATTTTAGGGCCACAAGAGAAAGGTTTTCAGGCCACATCTGGCCCCCCGGACCTTTAGTTGACAGTCTGTGGTCTATGAACTGGATGTAGCAAATCTTAATTGGAAAAACAAACCCTTCTGAATTAATCTGAAGATGAGTGAATAATAAGTGTGCACTGTTGTTTTTTTGGTCTTCACTTCCGTTGCCCTCTCTGAGGCGATGGTGTGTTTGTCAGGTGCAGGAGCTTTGTGTGCATCACATTTGTCTGCAGGTGTGTGTGTTATTGTGTGTCCTGGGGAGCTGCAGTGTTCTGAACCTCTGTGTCAATAAAGAAAAATCTGCCAAAGTGTGCACAAAATGAATTTCACACATGAGGAAAAGCAGCCAGTTTAAGCCAAAGTTTCCACCCTCAGGAGTAATTGGTTTTCAGTTGTGCAGTGGATTAGCTGTGGGCTGTTACAGTATATCACTCTTTCTCTTCTGTGAGTTCTGAGGAGAAACTCACACTTCATCTGCCTGCATCCAGGCCACCGTTTGTACTCTGTCTATTCTGTGGAGAAACGGTGAAGGTCATCGAGAACGACGCCCTCGTCTCTGCCACCTGTGATGTGTTACATCTCTGAAATGCATGAATTAGAGTGGACAGACAATATTATCTTTTTTACACATCAAGGACCTTGAGGGAGCTTTATCGGTCTGCACTGCAGTGGAAAAACAAAACCACCTGTGCATTATTGAGCATTGTTATTTTTTTGGAGGTCAGGAACCCTTTTAAGGTTTGAAATGAAATGAGGAACATGAAATGAGGAACACACTAAGAAAAAAGAAGTCTCCAAACCGTCCAACCTGAGCTGTCCCTCTGATATGTTCATTTCTAATCTTGTCCATTCTTGTCACTCCTAAAGAGAATCTCAACATCTTCAGCTCTGCCACCTCCAATTCTGCCTCCTGTCTTTTTGTTAGTGCCACCGTCTCTAAACCGTACAACACAGCTGGTCTCACTACTGTCTTGTAAACTTTCCCCTTCACTCTTGCTGATATTCTTTGGTCACAAATCACTCCTGCCACCTTTCTCCACCCACTCCACCCTGCCTGCACTCTCTTCTTCACCTCTTTACCACACTCTTCATTACTTTGAACAGTTGACCCCAAATATTTAAACTCATCTACTTTCATCTCTTCTACTCCTTGTAACTGCACTATTCCACTGGGTTCCCTCCCATTCACACACATGTACTCAGTCTTGCTTCTACTGACTTTCATTCTCCTTCTCTCTAGAGCATATCTCCACCTCTCCAGACTAGACTCAACTTGCTCTCTACTCTCACTACAGATCACAATGTCATCTGCAAACATCATAGTCCATGGGGACTGCTGTCTGATCTCATCCGTCAACCTGTCCATCACCACTGCGAACAAGAAAGGACTCAGAGCTGATCCTTGGTGTAATCCCACCTCCACCTTGAATGAGTCTGTCATTCCTACTGCGCATCTCACCTCTGTTACACTATTCTTGTACATGTCCTGCACTACCCTAACATACTTCTCTGCCACTACAGACATCCTCATACAATACCACAGCTCTTCTCTTGGCACCCTATCATAAGCTTTTTCTAAGTCCACAAACACACAATGTAACTCTTTCTGGCCTTCTCTGTACTTCTCCAACAGTATTCTCAGAGCAAACATTGCATCTGTAGTGCTCTTTCTCGGCATGAAACCATATTGCTGCTCACAGATCTTCACCTGTTTCCTAAGCCTACCTTCTACTACTCTTTCCCATAACTTCATGCTGTGGCTGATCAACTTTATGCCTCTGTAGTTACTGCAGCTCTACACATCACCCTTGTTCTTGAAAATAGGAACAGCACACTTCGTCTCCACTCATCAGGCATCCTTTCACTTTCCAAGATTTTATTAAACAATCTGGTTAGAAACTCCACTGCCATCTCTCCTAGACATTTCCATGCCTCCACTGGAATGTCATCTGGACCAACTGCCTTTCAACTCTTCATCCTCTTCATAGCAGCCCTCACTTCTTCCTTACTAATCTCTTGTACTTCCTGACTTACTCTCACCACATCATCCAGCCTTTTCTCTCGTTCATTTTGTTCATTCATCAGCTCTTCAAAATATTCCTTCCACCTTCTCAGCACACACTCCTCACTTGTCAGGACATTACCATGTGCATCTTTTAGCACCCTAACCTGCTGCACATCCTTTCCAGCTCTGTCCCTTTGTCTGGCCAATCAGTACAAGTCCTTTTCTCCTTCCTTACTATTCAACTTCTTGTACAGCTCGCAATATGCCTTTTCCTTCACTTTTGCCACTTCTCTTTTCACCTTACGCCGCATCTCCTTGTATTACTGTCTACTTTCTTCATCTCTCCGACTATCCCAAAACTTTTTCGCCAACCTCTTTCTCCTTATGCTTTCCTCGACCTCTTCATTCCACCACCAAGTCTCCTTGTCTTCCTTCCACTGCCCAGATGTCACACCCAGTACTGTCCTAGCTGTCTCCCTCACCACATCTGCAGTACTTTTCCAGTTGTCCAAAATTGCTTCCCCTCCAACCAGTGCTTCTCTCACCTGCTTGCTAAATTTCACACAATAGTCTTCCTCCTTCAGCTTCCACCATCTGATCATTTGTTGAGCTCTCACTCTCTTCTTCTTTACCTCTAAAGTCATCCTACAAACAACCATCCTATGCTGTCTAACAACACTCTCTCCTGCCACCACCTTACAGTCTCTGATTTCTTTGAGTTTGCATCTCCTATAAAGAATGTAGTCCACCTGTGTGCACCTTCCTCCACTCTTATATGTTACCCTGTGCTCCTCCGTTTTCTTAAAGTAGGTATTCATCACAGCCATTTCCATGCAAAATCAACTACCATCTGTCCTTCCACATTCCTATCCTTGACAGCATATCTACCCATTACTTCCTCATCACCTCTGTTCCCTTCACCAACATGCCCATTGACGTCCGCTCCTATCACCACTCTTTCATGCTTGGGCACACTCTCCACCACATTATCTAACACACTCCAGAAATGTTCTTTCTCCTTCATCTCACAACCTACTTGTGGGGCATATGCACTGATGATGTTCATCATCACCCCTTCAATTTCCAACTTCACACTCATCACCCTGTCAGACACTCGCTTAACCTCCAACACACTTTTAACATACTCTTCCTTTAAAATGACCCCAACACCATTTCTCTTCCTGTCCTCACCATGGTACAACAACTTGAACCCACCACCGATGCACCTGCTCTTACTTCCCTTCCACTTGCTCTCTTGCACACACAATATATCTACCTTTCTCCTCTCCATCATATCAGCCAGCTCTCTCCCTTTACTAGTCATACTACCAACATTCAAAGTCCCCACTCTCATTACCACCCTTCTTGCTTTCTTCTTCTCCCGCTGTTTATGGACACGTTCTCCTCCTCTTCTTCATCGTCTTTGCCCAGCAGTAGCCCAATTTCCACCGGCGCCCTGTTGGGCAACAGCACCGGTGGTGGACGTTGTTAACCCGGGCCGCGACCGATCCGGTATAGAAATTCGATTAGTCTGCATGGGGTGTGCAACCAGTACATTCTGAGTGCCGGTCCCAAGCCCGGATAAATGAGGAGGGTTGCGTCAGGAAGGGCATCCGGCATAAAACAAGCCAACCAAACTATGTAGACTAAAATTCCTGTATATATAGTTGCTATAATTATTATTTTGAACACCAACTGTATGAATTTTCAGTCTATAAGTCACTCTTAAATGTAAGTTGCAGGGTTTCCCAAACTAGTAAAATAAATAAATAAATAAATAAAAAATGTGACTTATTGTATGGAAAATATGGTAACTCTATTTTCGGTACAAGCAGAAAAAATATTATGCTGGACAAAACTATTACCACCACCATCCAACAGGAGGTAGAACATGTGTATTGTTTTCCTGCACTGTATCAAAAAACAAAAAACAAAAAAAAAAACACAAAAAACAAAAAACCATCATTGATGAGCTCATTGAAATTTTGCAGGAATTTCTGAAAACAAGAATTCATGATTTGAAGTATTTTAAACATTTTCCTTTTATCTCTTCTGAAGCCACCTTATGATATCACAATAAAACTTCACCATCAACTCCTCCCACTTCCATCTTCCTCCTCCTCTTCTGACATCTCTGCCCTCTGCCTTGGAGGAGGAAGAGGAGGAGATGGGAAGTGACAAATTGATCTTTAAAACTGGGTGTTATATCATCAGTGGCTGAGGTTGTAAAGTGGTGCTGCCCTCCGCACCAGCAAAAGCTGTAATGTTCATTTTTTGTCTTCACCCTTTTTTCCTCCTTTCTCCCTCCCTTCTATTCATCCATCACTCTTTCCTCCACCTCTCCTTTCTTAGTCACGTTCACGCCTTCGCTGCCTCTCCCTCCCTGCAGAGCTTCTCTGCCAAAACATTCTTTCCTGTGTTTATTCTTTCATCATTCACTTTTCTTTCTTCTCATTCCTCCGTCCTCCCCAATTACCGTAAATTTAAAGGCTGCAGAAACCTCCATCAGGCAAAGAGAGAGAGAGAGAGAGAGAGAGAGAGAGAGAGAGAGAGAGAGAGAGAGAGAGAGAGAGAACACACACACGTAATCACTGGGATACGACAGACGTCCTGCATGGTTGAAAGCACATTTTGGAGAAGGTTGGGGGCACGGTGCTGACATAGAGACAGATCTCAGCCTGAGGTCGAGCCTTCTGCACAAATCTACGTGACAAACATGTAAAGCATTTGTTAAGGAGACAAACTGCTGTTTGCCTGCAGAAAATAACCCTGGAGATCAATGGCAAATAAACATGCACTGCATGTGTGCACAAAACATGCATGAACAATCAGTTAATTAAAAAAAGGGATTGAACACAAAACATCAAGCTGATGTTGGTTAAATGCTTTAAATTTCCACTCTGTCGATGTCGCTTGTGCACATACAAATGCACATGCCGATTTACTGAAGCCTTGTGTGTGTCGAAACATGCAGAAACAGCATCGCTCTTGAAAAAAATAAAAAAATAAAAAGTGCATGCTGATTTGCGCACGGTACACACTGAGTTATTAAATTATGATCTGCAGATTATGTTATGAAATGAAGCAGTTTGTCCCTGTTGATGTGCATGTTTACTGATTGGTTCCTTGTCTTGGTCCAGTCCTTGTTGGTACTCTGTGTCAGTGGGATCTGATGACTGGTCCTCAGACCGGCCTCGCATTACTGGAACGTCATTAGTTCAAGGCTGGTGCAGATTATTTTAATATTATTTCAAAGTACACAATCCTACGGGACTCGAACCCGTGCCTTCCAAAAGCTCCGATTGCCAGTCAGAAACCACTGAACTACAATCACAGTCCTGTGAAAGCTGCAGGAACCTGCCTGATATGAGGAAGGAGATGGACGTATTTAAAATGAAATAAACCCATACACCATATAAAAACACCACATTTATCAAGCGGGTAATACAAATATGATCCATCTGTTCCTTTGTAGATGACCCATGGTCACAGACGTACAGTCATGAAGGGGCCATTAAATAACCCTGGTTAAATAAAAAAAAAAAAAAACACCACAGGATTCAAACCCACACACTCTGATTACAAAACAGAAACTTTACCACTGCACTACAATCACTGTCTTGTAACAGGGGCGCACAAAATGGATAAAATCAACAAGCAGATAAATGTATTTTCTTAAAAAAAAAAAACCCACTGTGATAACTGACCAAACATTTTTTGGTACAGTGTATTTCTTCTGATACATGTCTGAAAGTGGCATATTTGTCATTCTCTTGGCTTGTCCTGATCGTGCGGCACACCGCTCACAGCCCTCATGGCCTGACACACGTGTCCTATCAGATGTGACATTCATATTGCCTACTGTGTGTCCAAATGGACTGACGGCCCGTTTCTCGCCCATCGCAAAAGTGATATATGTTTTTATGTATTTCCACACAAGCACACACACGCACGCACGCACACACACACACACACACACACACACACACACACACACACACACACACACACACACACACACACACACACACACACACACACACGTGTCCGTCAAAACACAGGACGTGTGCTGCACCTGTGATGTCCAGAACCTGAGATGTCCCAACAGCTGCAGGGCAGCCAGCCACGCCCACTGTCCTGTCAGCGCATAGACCAAGATGTCACTCTGTGATCAGATGAGAGAAGCCTCGTCTGCAGGGGGCCTCCACACACACAGATGTGTTGTGGAGGGGGAGCGTGGGGAGGAGCACGCAAAACACATGCACGTGTTGTGGGTGGAGCCGACACTCTGGCATGCCACATGTGCACTCGGCAACTCCACAGTTGTGGGGCACTTAGACAAATTTCACATCCACCTCGACAGTGATTGTCTGCTGAGTGTTGTTGTGTTAATAGTAAGAATTGCCACACATTTTCTAAGTGCCATGCGAGCGGTGTTGGATGTTCGTGAGTGTAAGCTGGAATTTGGTCGATAGCTGCCGTGAGAGGGTTCGATAGGCTCTCACAGTGCACACTCTGTCTTTCAGCTGTTGGTGTGTGCAAATAGTTACAGCAGCAGGTGTACAAGGCATTGGAGGCAGCTGCAAAATTACATGTTTTGCGTACGATTCCTGCTTCATGCGCACTTTCTGTGCATATCGACCAAATTCGCACTATGTGTGAAGAGACTCACATTGCACATTGTGGAAACTTTTTCCTAAATTTCTTCTTTTCCCTGGAATTGGACATAAGCACTAATGGGCCTCTGGCCTTCGTTGTTCCCTCTCTGTTTCCCTGTAGCCTGTGCACACGAATGCCTGTTTTTTTTCCACATTGTAAGTTACAGAGTTCAATTGATGGTTTTTCCAGCCTTCTCCTTGTGGTCCTCCTCTTATTTTTTTTAATCTTGTTCTTATCCTCCTTTCTCGTCTCACTAATGTGGAGCTGCTCATCCGTTAATGAGGCGGATATGAGCAGAGTGTGAGTGAGCTGCTGGTTTTAGACCCACAGAGCTAGAAAAGACAACACTGCAGGCTGTGACCACTGCACGCAAAAATACCTGCAGCAGCTAGAAACTCTCACGCTGCATTGCCACATTGCACTGCGTGTAAAAGGGAGGAAGTGTTGACAGACTGCAGAGACACTTATGTTGTAAAACTTTAATTCAGCAGAATTGAGTTTTCACTTGTCCCAGTAAGAGGTGAAGCAGACTGCAGGGGTTCTCTGTTACAGCCTGCAGATAACTGTTGCACTCAGTCTAAACTCTGCTCCACAAACTAATGAGGTAAAGTAAATTTTTTTACACATTGAAGATTTGTGATATTCCAGTGTTTTCTTGTAGTTTCCTGCTGGGCTGAAAGCTTTTGGTTCATGCTGCGTTTGCGGCACAGTGAGTCAGCTCATCTGGTTGCTCTCTAACCTTTGCTGCTTGCGTAAGCCTCTGTGCATGAACTGTGCAGAATGCCTGGAGTTCATCCTGGTTGCTTTCTATGTTCTCAAATCACCAACGCTAACAGAATGCATGAAAAAGAAACAATTTCTGAGCTTCCGATCTTCTACCCAAGGCAAAGTGGTACAAGACCAAAGGTGGAAAACTCCGGCTTCAGTGAGTAAAAGTCCGACCACTTATTCATTTCATCCAGCTCTTCAGTGAAATCCAAGTAGTAAACTTTGATGGGCTCATGAAGTCCTACTGCAAGAAGAAAAGCTTTCAATTCGTTGAGTGGCCACTTGAGGCTGGCTATATATTGCTTTTTGCAACTCCACAGTCGTGGGGCACTTAGACAAATTTCACATCCAGCTCAACAGTAATCATCTGCTGACTGTTTTCGTGATGATAGTACGAATGGCCACACATTTTCTAAGTGCCAAACGAGCAGTGTTAGATGTTCGTGTATGCCAGCGGAAATTTGGCCGACACCTGCGCGGGGGGGTTCGATGGGCTCTTACTCTGCACACTCTGTCTTTCCGCTGCTGGTGTGTGCAAATAGTTGTAGCAACAGGTGTACGAGGTGTTGGAGGCAGCTACGATTTTACACGTATTGCATATGATTCCTGTTTCATGTGCAATTCAAGCGCAATTCAACCACATTCGTACTGTGTGTGAAGGGGCCCTTAGCGACACCACCACTGCCAATATGGCGACACTTTATAGCTTTATATCGGCTGTGTCGGGTCGCTATAGAAAAACGTCCTGGTGATGTCATGCAGTTTTGACCAGTAAATATATATATATATATATATATATATATATATATATATATACATACACCATGGTCAGTGAGAATTCCATGTCTAACTGGCGTGCATTATTTTCATGTATACGCGCACGTAGTTCGGTGAGTTAAGTCACTGTTATATATCACTCCGCTCTGGTCGTCACCATAGCAACGCACAAATCAATTGGCGCAGATCAGCTGTGTTTTGACAAGTGAATGACAGAAACGCGATAAAACATGGATTTCCAAGTGAATTTTAATATTGTTGGCCAAAATAAAACGTTTGAGGAATGGAAAGAGGAGGAGAGCAGACGAGAAGAACAGCAAAAGCAACGGCGTAATGATTTAACATCGGACGAACTGGACAAGATTGAAGACGGGAAAGAAGAAGAGAACGGTTCTATCCTTGTGGGCGGCCGAGCGCGCCGCATCAAAACAGCGAGTGTAGTTTCTGGACCTGTTTGCCAGAGTTTGTCACAGCGCGATACAGCGGTGGGGGGTTGAGTGGCCCGCTGCGCTCAAGCCCGCAGACTCGGTAAGCGCATCAGAGACAAAACATAAAATAGTCCCAAATACTCACACATTTTTATCAGGTTCTGTTAAATAAATATTTGTGTGTTAGCTCACTGTGTGGGACCATGGTATAAGTGGATTAAACAACTCCAAGCCGTGCATTATACGGTTTGAATGCACTTCACGGAGTCGTTGTGGTGTTTCAAACTCCGTGTCGTGCATTCAAACCATATAATGCATGGCTTCTCGTTGTTTAATCCTTACATATATATATATATATATATGTATATATATATATATATATATATATAGAGAGAGAGAGAGAGAGAGAGAGAGAGAGAGAGAGAGAGAGAGAGAGAGAGAGAGAGAGAGTCTATGGTGAAAACAGCGCAAGCATCATTGCAAGTTTCTACACAACACATGTGTACTCTAGATCACAATAAAAATGAGGTGTGGAATCGTGTCACCATAAAACATTTACGTCTTAGACCAAAAAAACCAGATCTTCACCAAAACCACATACTCAGACGCACCTTACATAAGTGGGTTCACAACACACGTACACACGCCACACAGTGACTGGCAACGGTGCATAAGGACCATAAAACTGGATATGCCCTTAATGTATTTGTGAAATCTAAACAGGTCATTTTTGCGCACCCTGTGATTCTGACACTACTCATTGACGGACTCATCCATTATAAATCACTTTCATTCGATTGTATAAATATGAAAAAACTCCCACCAAGTGAAACTATGCTGTTTACAGACATTAGCTCAAGAATCTGTCAATAATACTCACTAATCTTTGCAGTGTTGACTCATATCTTATATTGCTTGGGAGCAAAATACACCCAGGCTAGGTCAACACTATTGGAGTGTGAAATGAATCAACTCTGACATAAACAGAGTTGCTTTGACGCTATTTTGAGTGGCATCAAATACACTTGAATATTGATTTAAAACTGCTGTTATCTCAGATTTGATTGGCTTAGATTAGTGTCACAATGAAGGCAAGACTGAACTGCAAACTGCAGACACAAACCGTGGCTGAGGCACAGAGAAACCACAACATGACACCATGTTCCAGCAGACGAACAAAGCACAAACAGGTCAACGCGACAGACACATAGCAAATGTGAAAATTCAAAGGACAAAAGTGATGAAAACTCAAGGCCTAAAGACATGCATGAGGATATACTGTGACAAAATGACAATGAGAAAACTGCACAAAAATACAAAATAAAACAACTAAACCTGAACTAAAGAAACCGTGTGCAAAATCACACAAAACACACAAACATTTAGGGCCCATCCACACTGAGATGAGTTTAGGCGTATCTGCAAAGGTTTTGCATTGTATCGACATTTTGAAGCCCAAAAACACTAGTTTTTGAAATCGAGTCTCAGAGTGGATAAACCTCAAAACGCCACCCTTGTGTTTTCATGCAACTTTTGTGAAATGACGACTTCTTCTTCTTCTTCTTCTTCTTCTTCTTCTTCTTCTTCTTCTTCTTCTTCTTCTTCTTCTTCTTCTTCTTCTTCTTCTTCTTCTTCTTCTTCTTCTTCTTCTTCTTCTTCTCTTCTTCTTCTTCTTCTTCTTCTTCTTCTTCTTCTTCTTCTTCTTCTTCTGTGTTTGTATACAGAGTGCAAGCCTTATGCATGCTCCACAGCTTCTTCTCCATTTTTATTGGGAGTGCTACAGCGCCACATACAGGTCTGGCATATATACTACAGCATTTTCAGTGGTTTTCGGTCATTTTGTGTCTATGCAGATATTTCTTGAAATGGTGGCGGGTTTACAGAACACTTTTTGAAAACAAAATGATTGTATCGTGAAAGTTCAGCTTCCAAATGGACAAAACAATAAACTGGACACATGAAGAGGGCAAGGCATGGAGTGTGACAATTCCGGGATGAATCTCTTTGTGCATGTTTGAGCAGTCGTCTTGATTCATTCTAATTATTTCCTTCACACCGAAGTGGCATTAAAGCTGACTTGGCGCAGGAATAAGGTTTTATGGCGGCTATCAGCTCATTTCAACCATGTCCTGTGAAACGAGCCAGGAAGCGAGGCGGCGTAATCCTGATAAGTAGATGTGCGGTAATGAAACGTGTTGTCTTTAGACACCTCCGCTGCACAGTGCAGCTGCTTCCAGCTTCGATGGCAAATAGAAATAAACCCGTGTCCAAAAACACCGACCCGCACTGGAAAGTGATCGATGTAGCTGATTTAATTCCTAATCTTTTAATGCGAAATCACCCAACAGACTTGCGTCACGTCTGACATCGCTGCCTCGAGCAGAGACAAATATCTCTGCATATCTCTTTTCTAATTAACCAGGCAACAGTAATATTGCTGCGAACTGCATAATACGGTTTAGAGAAAGACTCATTACAATCTCACAAGGAATGAAATTACACCTCCGTGTTACCTGTCAGGAACTGTGCATATTAAACATATAAAATAAAAAAATACTCATACTCAGGCATGTTTTAAATCTTTAGCAAGCTCATCCAAAGAGAAGAACTTTTCAGTTATACTCTATACATATGTGTTCAATTAAATTCAATCCCATGTTCCAGTCGGAATGAAAGGGATTTTTTTTTTTTATCTCTACACCCTGATGATGGAGATTACAGAAGTCACATTCTGTAATACATTTCTGCAGCAGATTAATGTGGTTTAAAGATTTTTTGCAACATTTCAGTAAAAAAAAAAAAAATCTAGAAGGATAATTGAGAGCATTCATACTTCTGCCAATCCTGAACAAAGTAGAATTTACCATGAGTATTATTAACATTCCTGCATGCGTGATTCCCTGTTTATAAAAATATACATCATGAACGCCACCCGTGTCCTCGCTGCAGGTTTGCATTCGATCAGACTTCTTGATTTTATGTTCTTCAGCATCCAAATCGGTGACGTAAAGTGATGACTATGTCTTTAGTACCAGGTCTGTTATGTGTCAAAATCCAACTCCTCGTCCACGCTGTGACATTTGGGTAACAAGTCAAGTACAGATTTGCCTGCTGGGATGAAATATGGTGGGGACCTTGTGTGTCCTGTGGCCTCTACAGTAACCATGAAGGCTGAACATGAACCTTGAACACAATACGGCTAATGGGGCTTTGGTGAAACAAGAAGTCATCAACAGCAGATCAGGTGGAGGAGGTGATGGCTTGTAACCCATCAGCTGTGAAGGCGGGTGAAGGCTGCAGCAGGTCCTCAGACCCTGATCGTCTGGGATTTCCCAGCAATGGGACCAGTCCGTGTGTTTGTCGGCATGCAACAACATTCCTGTGTTAAACAAACACAGGAACATGTAGATGTTCTCCGTGTCGACCATCCTGTCTGGGAATCAATCAAGAGATGATCTTCCTCCTTCCTCACCACCAATGGATTACCATGACTAGGTCTGTTCCAAGGATCTTTGTGTACCACTGGAATGACTTTGGGTCAAACGAGTGGTTACTTTAGTTTGTCTCCCATTACTGATTCTTGATACCTGATCGTCTACAATGAGTGTTTGACTTGCATGTGTAGGACAGTGTAAAAATGAATGAAGCACTTCAGTCAAATTATGTCTCCACTTTGTATGAGTTGTATTTCATGGAAACCTGCAGCATCTCTGGAATGTTCCATTGGAATGAACATACAGTTATTGTGAGAGTAAACAAAGTGACTGCAGGCTCACCAGATGAACTCTTGTGCTGTGTTCAGGGCAATCCAGTACGTTTTACCCACGCTCTAAGGAACTGTAACGTTTTTACTGAATTTGCAACAGTAAGGTTTTACATTATTGTGATACAAACAAATGTAATGTGATTACAATAATACATTACGCCATTAAGTGGGCAGAAGATTATGCCATAGAACACCAAAAGCCTGGTGCAATGTCCAGTGGAATTATTTAAAACACTACACTTTCAGACACACCTTACAGAAGTGGGTCTCACGACACACTCAATCCCTACTCGTATACATGAGAGAAGTGAACCAAAACCAAATATTAATTGAAGCAAACTCATTCAGTCATTCATTCATTTTCTGCTACTTATCCGGTTGGTGGTAGACCAAGTACCCACACTTCCCTATCCTCAGCCAAGTCCTCTAACTTTTTCTGGGGGATACCAAGGTGTTCCCAAGCTAGCTGGGAAATATAACCCATCCAGCATGTCCTGGGTCTTCCTCAGTTGTATGTGCCAGGAAGACCTCCTTAGGGAGACAACCAGTGAACAGGATCAAATGTTCCCATGGACTGATGCTTGGTTATGAAGCAATGTCACAGCAAAATAAAAACTTCATCTTTCTGTTTCACTCCTTCACCTCAGGGACCTTTGGTGGCCTCTCTCCATTGTGTGGTCTGAGAGGTTAGCGCAGATAAATTAACTCATCAGAAAGCCTCTCACTTGATTCTGCTGTCTTCATAGCTGTGTAGTGTGTGCCTGCTGCGCCCAGTCTTAAAGGGGGCGACAGCTTAATTGATTTATTTCATGCTGTGAAAAAAAAACAAACCCCCCCAAAAAACATACAGATGATTACTGAAGATGACAAATCCAACACCTTTGCACCTACTTGCACATGCTATAAGAAGGACAAATCCATTTGGTGCCTGTGTGACTCGTGTGTGCTCAGTGTGGAGACTGAGCTGGACAGATCATCTAGAATGGGTGGAGAGTGAGAGAGAAGAGGAACCAACACTCCAATCCTTGTTATTTTTTTAAGCACATATCATCTGACAAACACAAGTCCTCAACCTGGCTCTACTAAAGAGACCAATTTCAAACCTGTCACTCTGAAATGATTGATGGCTTGATGGCCGAGTTGTCATCATGGTCCTGCAGAGAACCCTGAAGACTTTCATGTCACACTGTGCGTGTCGTCTGCTTTATAATCACAGCAGAGTGACAGCGGCCAACCTGAGGGAAGGTCTGAAAATCCACAACAGAAAAAAGCAATGATGGAGGAAAAAAACCCTTCAGAGGCTTCGCTTCAGCAGTTGAGATGACGGCCAGTAATTTAAAAAGAAACACTGTTCCCGTCACTTCTAGAGAAGTTGATCAGGAAACTCACCTCGATTTCAGCAACTGTACTTTACACCTGAACTGGCAGCAAAAAGATGATTTTCTCAAAAAACAACTCAACAACTCATTCATGTTTTCAGAAAAGATCAATTACTTTCTTCATCTGAAACATGTCTGAAGAGACCAGAACAACACAAGGTGCCAAAATTTCAGATAGAAGAAATAAAAACACAAACAAAAATATAATCAGTAAAAATCACAAACATACCAAGAAGATACAAGAACCAGAAGAACAATAATCTGATGTATCAACATCCCATGTGGACATCCAGCTGGATCTGGACTTAAACTGGACAGACGGGTGGACCAGAGACATTAAGGTGAACTCCAACCAATGGGTGATGACTCCAACTGCAGTAGCAAAAAAAAATCTGGCACTGAAAGAGTGGGAATGAAGATAAATCAAAGATTGTAACCCAGATCAGGAGTCAGTGGGTGGTTATGGAAAGTGGCAAGGATGAAATATGTCCAAAGTAAAAGAAGCAATGTTCAAAAACATCTTGGTCAACTATAAACTGATCACACAGTCTTTTCCTGTTGGCAGTACAAGTAGAAAACAAGCAGAAAAACCAACGTCAGTGGTGCAGTATCACCGTTATAATTGTAACTGCTGCACCATCAGCAACCCAAGACCCAGGACATGCTGAAGGGATTATATTTCCCAAATGGCTTGTGAAGCGTTAGAGGACTTGGCTAAGGATAGGGAAGGGTGGGGTGAGCTGCTTATTCTACTGCCATGGCGACCAGGATGCAGATAAGAAGCAGAAAATGATGAGGTTAATGATGACGGCGTGTGAAATAATAAGTCCTGTATAGGCCTTGAGGCCCATCAGGGTACTGCTTATCCCCAGGTTCTGTAGCACAATGGTGATGACTCTATGACTCCCCCGTGGGAGTCATACAGTCCTATAGGGGAGTCCTCCTCACAGGTTACTTCCTCAACCAAAGCTGGTACCCATTTACAGGTGGATGTACTTTCATTTATGTGAATGAAGTCTCTTGTCCATGTACAAAGACACATGGCGTGACTGGGAAAACGTACAATGCTTTGGATCCCGAGGACCAGGATTTGGAAACACTACCTTATCCCACTGAACATAAAGTTCAGAGGTAGAAGAAGAGGTTCTTATTTAACATGGGTAGCCAATGAAAGCTTATCCCCAGAAGGACCCAAGACACATGTCTCTCACTCCTCCCCAGCACTTTATAAGGCTGTGTTTTGTCTCTTTCCGTCTTACTTGTGCACCTACCTGAGACGGAAAACTATAAGGACATACAATTTACGTTCACAGGACCTGTATTTAACATCTTTGCCTAAAGCCCGCACTGATTTGGGTAAAAAGGCTTTTAACTTTGTTGCTCCATCCCCTTGGAATCAGCTTCAGGATGAGCTGCATATTAATGACTTGGTCTCTTTTAGTCATTTTAAACATCTTTTAAAGGAACTGATGAATCAAAGGTCCAGTTGTCAATGTTTTTAGATGCTGATTATTTTAAAATGATGTATGTAATATTATGTATGTGTTTTTGCTGCCTCTTGGCCAGGACACACTTGTAAAAGAGATTTTTAATCTCAAGGAGTTTTTAAAATCTTGGTTAAATAAAAGTTTGAATGATTGAACTCCTGTTGAAAGTGCCAGTTGGGAGCTTGGCTACAATCAGGAAGTGAACCTGGATCGCTGGCATTCCAGTCCAACATGCAAAGCATTACGCCACCACCTCCCTGAGCAGGGGTGCCGACCAGGACTACATACTATCCACTTTGAGCAAACAATCTATCAGTCTGTCAGTCTACCATGCATCTATCCATTTTCTTAACTGTTTATTCTAGTTAAGGATCACGGAGGCTGGAGTCTGTCCCAGTGCTCACTGGCTGAGGTGGGGTTCACCCTGGACAGACTGTCAGTCTATCTCTGAGCCACGTATGGATGAACAAACACATCCACACCTACGGTTAATTCATCATGCCAAGTTCACCTAACCTGCATGTCTTTGGAAGTGCGAGGAAAACAACCCCCCCCGGTTTAACCCACATGTAGCCCTGTCTAAAATCACTCAGACTACAGTACATAAAATCAGTAACACAACATGTAAATAGTTGTAGGACATACCAAAAGTTCATAATATTAAAACTGGTTAAAAGGTGCATTAGATACATTTGTATAAATAACATAAATGCTGTTTAAAAGTTGTTACATATTTGTAAAAAGGTGTAATGGTCCTTTAAAATCCAGAAGTTAGGAGAATATATGGCTTTTCACACTGAATACTTCAGGCCAATCCATCAACGTGTCCCAATCCGTCGACGCATCCGACGCGTGACGTCGGATGCGTCGCTTCGGAAGCGGCAAGGGGGCGGAGATTGCCATGTCACATTCTGGCCGTTTCCACAACCTGAAAACAGTTCAGCGATCGCCATCTTGAATTTGCGTCGCCTGAACCACAAAAAAGCTTTAAAAAACAGCACTAGAACGATTCTCCCATCACCCTGCTGGGAGAAGCTTTTTTTCAGCTACTTTTCGGAGTGACGCTGACCGAGGGAGGACTGACGTCTTGGTGGGATATTGATCGAACCACGACAGCAGGCCGACCCGCACAGAGAAGCCGGCCTTCAGGCATCATTCATGGGCAGACCAGAGGCAGCCCGCCGGGGTGATGGAGCAAACCCATTCAGTCCGAAATCTCCCACTTTTTGGATATATGCGAAGTCCCACTTTGCCCAACGGAGTTTAGTTCTGCAGCTTTACTGAGGTGAGAATAATGTAAAAATAAAACGTGACGTTTACTGAACTGCTGTGAAGGTTTAATGATCGGCTAACATTAGCGTAGCCTTTTAGCACAGTTGATCTGAGTGAACACTTTAATTTCTAAATGGTTCAGTCTTTTTTATTTTTACCAAATAAAGCTACAGCTTTTTTCAGACACCACAAAGCTCAACTTTAAATAACTTATTTTTTCGGGCGTTTTTTTCCATTGTTATTTTCCTGTTTCCCCCCCCCCCCTTTTTTTTTTATATATAAACTGTTTAGTGTTTCTTTATTTTTAAAGAAATATTTTTATTTGTCCCAATCAGGAACATCTGCTGTGCAGACAACCAAACTTCCATTGATGAGCTGAACACCACGAAGTCCAGTCGAAAGAAAACATCTGCTTTTCAAAATAGGACAAAAGCGTCTTCAGCAACACCACCAGAGTTCAAAGCTGCAGAAGAGACCTTCATCTGGTCCTGAGAATCCAGCATAACATCACCTGCTTCTAAATAAAAGGTTCTTTCAACAGCAACTATTTTTTTGTTTTTTAAAAAGCTGTTTCATTTTATATTTTAACAATAAATGAACGGATCATTAAAAATGTCCACGAAATCAAAGTCAAAGGACATTTGCACAAGTAGAAGCTCTCCACTTATTGCACTCAAATTCATATTTTAGAAATGACTCTCTCCTGATAACAACATTAAAGGCAGTTACATATTTTGGCAAAATTACAAGTTGAAATGACTAGAAAAAAATCATGAGGTTTATGTCACAGAAATCCTACTTTACAATCACACTGCAGTCATTGTTAAATTATTTCCTGTTGCATTTATAATAAACCTTTGTATTTATTTACAGTGTCTTTCTGGTTGAAATGAGACATAAATAATCTACCAGACTTAAAAAATGTACAAATTTCCATGTTATTTTGTCTAAAAATAAATGTCCTTATGTTAAACAAGAAATTATCTAATCTGAAATAACAGGTGGCTTTAATTTACAGATGAAAGGTTTCTAAAGAACCATTTATTGATTTATTTAGCTATTTTAATTACAAGTGTTCTAAACTTTTTTTTAACAGTAATCAGAAATTCTGTGGTAACAAACAACAACAAAAAACATTTTGAAGGATTTTTATTCAGAAAACTGCTCCATAAATGAGCAGTCCTGTGACACGTTTGTTTTGCACAGATCAGTGGTTTCTGTACCAATCCGTTTTGTACAGATCAGTGGTTTGTTTCTACACCGATCCTTTTTGTAGAGATCAGTGGTTTCTGCCACTAGTCTTCCGTGTTTTGGCCCGACGCGTCATTCCTATTGGACAACGCAAAGGTACGTCACAGCTCAGAGGATGGAAAGTTGGATTGGATTGAACTTTGACTGCGTCAGCCTGCCAACAAGCGGCAATGCACGCTCCCTTCAGAAGCGTAGGTTTAGCTCGGCTTTTGACACGACGTATCTAAAAAGCAACGTGTCTCATTGAAAATAATGCTTTTTAGACCGATTTTTGACGCATTTTACGCATCTGATGTATTCAGTGTGAAAGGCCCTTATGAGTTTGTTTGAGCCAAAAGTCTGTGTAATCAGCCGTGCAATCTAACCTGTTACCAATTTAATGTCAGTCAGTTTGTTTAAGTATTGCTATTGGATTTTACTAAATTAACAGCCAATCCCAAGTCTTTCCATAAAAGGGGGCAGAACAAGTGACGAGAGCCAGAGTGTCGTTTTTTTTAAGAGCAGATGTGCTGAGGTCCTGAGGGAAAAGAGTCAATCAATGTATGACGGCGCGTTCTTCAAGTTTCATCTGCAAGGTCGACTACTCGTGGGCCTGATAATAACTTATTTGTAACCTAAAAGGTAAAAATGTGTGCCATCCGTTCTGTGCTGTAATGAACAGTTATAGTGATAATTCATGATGTGTGGTGTTAGTTAGTGGCCTGCTAATTAGCGTAGCATATCATGAACACCTGCCTTGATACCATACTGTTCCTGTAGCATTGTAATGCTTCCTAGATGAAACAGATTTCATGTTATTTCATCACGAAATAAGGGTTGGTATTGTGGCTCAACTGAGTTAATATGCTTAAAGGAGACGTGGAGAGAGAGAGAGGTTCGGAGCGGTTTTCCCAGTCTTCCCAGTGGATGGACTCTGCTGTTTTCTGGTGCTGTTTCGTGTTTCTTCTTCCTGGTGGTTCCTGTGGTCCAGACGGTTCCTGTGGTTCCTGGTACTAGCTGCTCAGACCTTACTGCCATTGCCCTGGTGACTGTTAGCCCTCCTATCAATTCGTTTGGGATTTGTAAGTATCAGTTGAATCAACTGAACTTGCACGTGCTTTTTGTTTGTGCTCATGTCAGAGTGAAGCGGCCATTAAGGTTTTAGGCCCCATCGCACACTAGCTTCAAATCAGGCCTGCAACCTTTGATTAAAGAATAAAAATTGAGTGTGTGTGTGTGGGCCCACAGATGATTTTGAGTTATTGAGTTTTTATGCATATATATATATATATACGAGGTCTATTAGAAAAGTATCCAACCTTATTATTTTTTTAAAAAACCATATGGATTTGAATCACGTGTGATTACATCAGACATGCTTGAATCCTCGTGGGCATGCAAGAGTTTTTTTACGCCTGTAGGTTACATCATTCGCCTGTGGGCAGTCTTTGAATGAGGAGTGGCCCACCCTCTCATCGATTTTTTCATTGTTTAGGAATGGTTCAGAGACTGCTGCTTTGTTTGATCAAAATTTTTTCAAAACTGTAAGGCACAACTGAGTGGACACCATTCGATAAATTCAGCTGGTTTTCGGTAAAAATTTTAACGGCTGATGAGAGATTTTGGTCTGGTAGTGTCGCCGTAAGGACGGCCCACGGTGCCTGACGGCAATCTGCGCTTTGAGGCGGCAGCGTCTCGCCGTTTCAAGTTGAAAACTTCCACATTTCAGGCTCTGTTGACCCAGGAAGTCGTCAGAGAACAGAGAACTTTCAGAAGAAGTCGGCATGAGGAGATTATTCGGACATTCCATTGTTAACAGACATTTTGTAATGAAAGAACGTGCGGGCAGAGTCGCATGTCGGGCCGGACCCGACCGCGGGGGGTCGCGACAGGAAAAACACCTCTGTTGGAAAGCTTAACGGACAAGTTGGAACATGCCCAAGCTGTTAAACAATTTCTCAGTTACTCACTTGGTGAAAGCCATCAAAAGCCGCCTGAATTTTACAAATGGTTTTCAACACGGATATATATATATATATATATATATATATATATATATATATATATATATATATATATATATATATATATTAGGGATCAAACCAAAGTTCAAGAGTACTTATTTATTTAAAGAAAGTTGCACGATATTTATTTTTTAGTAAAAGGACAGGTCATTTTATTTTGTTGTACCTCAAGAACATAAAGAAGATAATTTTTATTTCATATAAAAGTGTAAAAGATTTTTTTTTGTTGTTGTTTACTAAAAGAAAAGCTTGAAAGCAGAAGAAACCTCAGTTCATCTTGCACATTTTTAGTTATAACATTTTTAGTTTTGTTTATATTATTTTTATTTTACCAAAATTTAATTTTTCTTCAATTGTGTAAATATTGTGCATTTAAAGTACAGTTGTGTGGTGTCCTTATTAATTTTATTAGGGAAACTCAGAAATCAAGATTTGGTAAAACTCAAAAGAGGTCAATTAAAGGGTAATAAAATATAAAACATCTCATCAACGAACTCAGGCCCGGTCCCATTGTACTACCCACTCTAGATAACTATAGCTACATGGGACTTGGGTTACACACATAATCACAGGGGGAGAACATGCAAACTCCACACAGAAAGGACCAGGTGGGATGAGAACCACTAAACCACCACACTGCCTGCAGTTTATATTTGACTTTAAAAATCAATAAGAATGTTGCCCTTCATGAATGCATGGAGGCGAATGTACTGCTTTCATTTGCAGCTCGTCTTCGTGTGACCAGCAGCTCGTCTTCGAAACACTCGTACTGCCGGCAGCGAGAAACAGGATGAACACAGAAGAAGAAACATATCAAAGAAAAAGTTCAGCCAGCTTCAAAACGATTCTGAGGCAAAATCGATGTTAGAAAAACAAAACAGAAACAAACAAACAAAAATACTTTGAAAACTCCAGCGTCAACGACTTCTACAACAACAAAGCTGGAAGATTTTCCCACAGATTCAAACCCCTCGGTGTTCCTTCAGCCAGATCGTTTTTAACTCTGGGGTTATCCAGCAGTGATCGGTGGGGTGGGTTTGAATGAAATCCAACCCACGTTCACAAATGACTGGAACCTACAGGATGCTCATACAAACCCGAGCTCGGTCTAGACCGTCAAATCCACCTGGTCTGTGGGCAGCAAGGAGCTCTTTCCACTGTGCTGCTGTCTATGTGATGGAAAACTGATAACAGACTGATATTCTTAAAGCTGTAGGGGGTTTGTGCTCTGTACCGAGCTGCTGAGTGCTGAGGGCGGGCGGCCCTGCCACCGCAGAGGGAATCCCCATGTGGCCAATGTGGCTGTCAGTCAAAGCTTATTTTACAGTTGGAAAAGGTCAGGAAAAAGTGTATTCAGTCTGCAGAAATGTGTGCGAGGACGTGACAGGAATGAGACACTCACAAGGACAGCTACAGTGGCTCCAAAAAGCTTTGTGTTTACATCCAACCTTCAGCGGTCAGTAAATAACAAAACCTTCTGTGGGTGTGAACTAAACAACTGAGAACAAAAGTCACAGATAGCTTAAAAGCAACAATTTACCAAGCTTAAATTTGTGGACAATGCTGTGATCTTTGTGTCTGGATTTGTCATTTTTCCTGCATCAAGATTAAGATCCAGGTTTTCAATGATTTCCTGGACAGAAGTGTATCTGCTTGTAGAGACATTTCACATACAGTGGGGCCAAACATATTTGGTCAGCCCCTGACTGTGTAAGTTCTCCTACTTAGAAACATGAGAGAGGTCTGTAATTTTCATCATAGGTACACTTCAACTATGAGAGACAAAATGAGAAAAAAAAAAATCCATGAAATCACATTGTAGGATTTTTAAAGAATTTATTTGTAAATTATGGTGGAAAATAAGTATTTGGTCAATAACAAAAGTTCACCTCAATACTTTGTATTTGGGGCTGTTGCTGGGCAACACAGACTTTCAACACCCTCCATAAATTTTCTATGGGGTTGAGGTCTGGAATCTGGCTCGGCCACTCCAGGACCTTGAAATGCTTTTTACGGAGCCACTCCTTCGTTGCCCAAGCGGTGTGTTTGGGATCATTGTCATGCTGGAAGACCCAGCCACGTTGTATCTTCAATGCTGTCACTGATGGAAAGAGGTTTTGGCTTAAAATCTCATGTTACATGGCCCTGTTCATTCTTCCCTTAACACGGATCAGTTGTCCTGTCCCCTTTGTAGAAAAACAGCCCCAAAGCATGATGTTTCCACCCCCATGCTTCACAGTAGATATGGTGTTCTTGGGATGCAACTCAGCATTCTTCTTCCTCCAAACATGACGAGTTGAGTTTTTATCAAAATGTTCTATTTTGGTTTCATCTGACCACATGATATTCTCCCAATCCTATTCTGGATCATCCATATGCTCTCTGGCAAACTTTAGACAGGCCTGTTCATGTACTGGCTTAAGCAGGGGACACGCCTGGCACTGCAGGATTTGAGTCCCTCTCTGCGTAGTGTGTAGCCTTTTTTACTTTGGTCCCAGCTCTCTGCAGGTCATTCATCAGGGCCCTCCGTGTAGTTCTGGCATTTTTGTTCACCGTTCTCATGATCATTTTGACCCCACGGGATGACATCTTGCATGGAGCCCCAGATCGAGGCAGATTACCAATGGTCTTGTATGTCTTCCATTTTCTTACAATTGCTCCCACAGTTGATTTATTCACACCTGCTTGACTATTGTAGATTCACTCTTCCCAGCCTGGTGCACATCTACAATTTTCTTCCTGGTGTCCTTCGACAGCTCCTTGGTCTTGGCTATGGTTGAGTTTGGAGTCTGTTTGTGGCTGTGGATAGGTGTCTTTTATACAGATAACGAGTTCAAACAGATGCCATTAATACAGGTAACAGGTGGAGGACAGAAAAGCTTTTTAAAGAAGAAGTTACAGGTCTGTGAGAGCCAGACATCTTGCTTGTTTGTGGGTGACCAAATACTTATTTTCCACAATAATTTACAAATAAATTCTTGAAAAATCCTGCAATGTGATTTCCTGTTTTTTTTTTTTTTTTTTTTTCTCATTTTGTCTCTCATAGTTGAAATGTACCTATGTTGAAAATTACAGACCTCTCTCGTGTATCTAAGTAGGAGAACTTGCACAATCAAGGACTGACTAAATACGTTTTGGCCAGACTGTATGTTAATAGTGATGTTCATGTCTTTGGGTCCTCAATCTTTGAGATCAAGAAATGCCTGGGAAAAGCTTATGAAGTACAGAGGTGTTTATTGATGCTGATATCTTTGCAGGAGAACAAAGGTCCAAGAATTCTGGGTCCTGGTGCTTCCTGTATGGCTGTAATACCTGGTGACCTAAAATTACAGCTAGACGTCTTTGGTACTAGGTTTCTTTGGAGGATCCTTGGTACTCCTGAAATGACTTTCTGTCAGACAAATGGCTACTTGAGGAGACTCAGATGAGGTCGGTCACATTCATTGTGAGGTATTGTCTGCCTCCACATTTTGGCCATGTGTCCTCTTTTCTCTGGGCATGATCCAGCACGTAGGTCAGTTGTGTTTGTGGTCATTCTGGAGTTCTAGCAGACACCTAACCAGTGCCTCCCTCCTCCATATCTCCACCTGTGCACCAACCAGCCAAGAGCTAATTGAGGAAACACTATTCCTTTGAATATTACCTTTTGTAAAATACATAAAACATATAAAATGGGGGTGGGGGTACTTGGCATTACCTAGAAACCTGAAGTACGCGTCTCTGCATTGAGGACTCCAGTGCCTGGAGAAGGCAAAGGACATGCCCAGCTGGTTGCAGCAGATAGACTGTTACTTTTGAGAGATGCAGGTGTACCTGTTTTGTACCTGGGTGGTTGGCACCCAGGAAACAAAAGTGGCTCCACGTTGTGGTGACTGAGGCAACATGTGGAACCAGCGTATGTTCCCAGGCCTGACCTTGAAGGATTAAATTATGTTAATAAAGTCATAAAGTTTCAGTACTATTCAAGATATGTTATCACCTGTCTGTTTGTAAACAAGATATCTCAAAAAATGGTAGACAGGTCATGTTTACAATTTCAGAGAGATGGTCTTTGGGTCAGAGAAGAGTGGTTTTGCAATCTTCTTCAGAAATTTAAATTTTGTCCTTTTTCACCTCCAAGAAGCTTCATTATGATGCCACAAAGATCTGTAGATGCCATCCACTTCTGTCAGTCTGGCAAAGTGAGAACATAATCATTTCTCAAGTCTATTTTGTATTTTGTTGGAAAGCGGTTTTCTCATGAAACAATTTCTATGAGATGTTACATCAGCACTGCAAAAAAAACAAAAAAACAACAAAAAAAAAATGGGTGTCTAAAAACAAGATAAAAACACTAAGTCTGGGGGAAATTATCTTGCTTATTTCAGATAATTTCACTTGACAAGATGAATCTTAATTCAAGATGTCTTGAATTAAGATTGTTAAATCTAGAAATAAGCATGTTGAACACTAAAAATAAGAAATTAACCCTTAAAACAAGATAGATTATTTAATGATTTTTTTTTTTTTATCTTGGCAAGAAACAGATAATTTGCAGTGTACCGAGATTAAAAAAGAAGCAAACAAACAAACAAACAAACAAAAAACAAACACTTTTGATTTAGAAGTGTTAGATAATTTATCTTGTTTGAAGGGTTAATTTCTTATTTTAACCCCTTAAGCCCTAGAGCCTATTTCACCAAAATCACATACCCGTACATTTATATTTATTTCTCAGCTTGTACAAGGTCAAAAATGCAAAGGTTTGGATCAGCTAAAAGACAGGTCATAGTGGATGTTGTGGATGCAAAAAAAATTGAAAGTAAATAATACTTGGTAGGAGTAAATGAGGTTTATTTTTTCCCAAAAAATGAATTCCAATTTATGTCTTTATTTGCTTGGTGTTTCAGCTGTGGTAAGTTGATATGTGATTGAAGTGGATACTTTTGTAGAGGAGACTTCGCTTGACATTTTGATGTATAATAAGTGTATGCTGGTGTCAGCATTGGTTAGTTATGAGTGTTGAAATGTTCCAAAATAGGGCAAGTCTCCAAATTTGGGGACTCTAGAGTTTTAAGAGGTTAATTGTTTGACATGCTTATTCCTAGATTTGACAATCTTAATTTAAGACATCTTGTCAAGTGAAATCATCTGTCCATGCAGCAAGATTATTTCCCTCAGACTTGGTGTTTTATCTTGTTTTTAGACACCCCTTTTTTGCAGTGTGACATGAATGGAAGATGATTTTTTTTGTTGTTGTTGTTTTGGTCACATGCTACCAGTCGATGATTTTGTGGGTTATATAATTTTTTTTTTCATTACATTTTGTCCGTTTAACTGCAAACACTTTATGAGAACAGGATGTTGTAAAGATAACACCTCTTACCTTGTGACTGGTTAATTAACTGACCGCTGCTGGCGTGACAAACGTGTGCCTGCAGGGTTAGATTTCCACAAAAACACACTGTGGACTTGCTCAGTCCACCGTGCAGATAAATGAGCATCTCATAATCCACACACACGCTCACGCCACTTCCTTGGCTCCTCTGTGCTAATTAGGCCTCCAAATGGATATTTTTTTAAATGTCTTGGTAGGTGAGATCAGGGAATCAAAACACTCTACCTGCTTCGCTGAGAGACGCCACACTGCATGAGAGCCACCGACTCTCATTACCGATTCACACATTGACCTAGAAAGCGGTTAATAGCGAACACTGAGGCTGGATGACACTTGACGATATGCTGTGGTGAGAGGGATGATGGGATAGCGCACATTAATGTAATGGTGCTCCGTCTCGCCTGGGTGTCAGTGTCTACATGCATATAGATCAGGACCTTGTCGGGAATGCTGCTGCTCTTGTTCTGCTTTTGCACTGAAATCTGCACTTGACATTTATCAGGCACTGGACCCCAGACCTGCTGCAGGTTCTTGGATACTTGTTACAGCTCTGGTTGTGCTTTAGTCAGGTTTGCTGTGCTCAGGTTCGAGCTTTCACTGGAAGTTTATGTAGATTTGCAAAACTATAAACATACATATAATAGTCAGAAAATGGATGATACCATTTTTCCCCAAAGTTGCCATGGTGGCCATCCTGGCTTCTTAACTTTAGTGGTTAAAAACACATTTTCAGGGCCAAGGAAGGAATCTAATGGCACCAATTACAAAAATGTATATATGCAGGCAAAGTCACATTGGTGGGTGGCCAGTTTGGATTTTTGAGTATGGATAACTATGGCTTTTTAATATCTTGGGCCTCCAGGTTAACTGGGACTCTTTTTTCCAGGAAAAGGAATCAAACTGTACAAATGCTGGACTCTGATGAAGATGTAACCTTACATCGAAATCTCAGTCGCTATTTTTGTTATTCACCTTTAAATAAATGTCATTTTTTGTGCAGACATCTGTGTTGCACCAGCATTCTGTACAAATCCTGTATATGATCAGAGGATGACATGGCATCCATTTCTACGGCCTTACTGTGAGCATATATTGTTTTCCCTTGGATGATATTTACTCAGCGCATTGGTGAAGTGGTTAAATAGAATATGTGGACAAGATAACTCAAAAACAACAGGACAGATTTCCTTCAAACCTGATGGGAATATGACTTGGATAGATATGTAGAGGTGATTCAATTTTGGAGTCATTTGGACAAAGGTCACCGTCAAGAAAAACACGTTTTTGTACATCTTAACAACCAAGAAGCCTAGATGGATGATCTAAAGTATATTGATCAGCAAAATATTTGTCATTAATTGGTATGAATGACTTCATAAAAAGTCACACAGAAGTCCTATGATGAACTCACACTCAGTAGAAAGTAGAGTTACATATGGTTATGACTTCATATTAAACACCCCTAAAGTCATGCATCCCCCCTCACAACTTCCCCTCTCCCCCCTTGACCCGTTGACCAAACGTGATAAATATGGGTAAGGTCTTATATAAACACAGGCTGATTGATGAACACCACTGTGCGTAGAATTAGATTTCCCGTGTTTAAAATGAAAAATTGGACTACAGTCAGTATTTAACTTCCCAAATTGCCTAAGAGGGCAGGAAAAAGGCTAAAGATTTTTAATTTTCCATACCCTTTGGCACAACCAAATAGCTCCCACTGCCCAACCCCCAACCTGAATCTAGATCCGCCCCTGTGTGCTGCTGCTGCTGCAAGAGATGAGTCTGTAATCTCAAACAACAACCGGGCAGGGGTGCATCAATAAAAACTAAAACTAAACGATAATGTGCAAAACACAGACATTTGCAGAAAAACCCATCTCATCATCTGAATATCTCCTGCAGGATCTTATGGTTTTTCCAGAGCATAAATATTATTTAACCCTTCAGTGTGTCTGGGCGTTACCTCCAGATCTACTTCCAGCAGGACAAAATTGAAAAATCCCCAACGGCAGGGATCCTGAAGGTGTTCTGATCATGTCAGAAACACCTCGGCTGACTTCTATTATAAATGTGAGCTAAGCTTCTCCTCAGAGCTCCTGCAGCTGTAAAGACAAATGGCATATTCTGGGGTTGGAAAAAAAAACCCTGAAATTTTTTCAAGAATTATTGTCAAGGCAAATATGAATTTTCTTTTGTTAGATATTTTTGCTTTAAATAATAATATAGCCGATGTTAATAATTATTTTCTATGTAAATATGTTTTGTAATGAAGGCGTCCTGCACAGAGAATGAACCAACACTCCTGTGTGTGTTGTAATCTGAGCTTTTGTGTTCCTTCTTTACATTGCTGTGCTGGCTGCACATGCACATTTAGTGGATGTCAGTCCTGCCTTGTGAAACTTTTGCCCTTCCCTTGTTTATAAAGAGACAGTGGTGAGTGTCCACCCACATGGCACTGTGCATTCAAGATGATGGTATTAAGTATTTTCCAGAGTATAAATTGCATCAGAGAATAAGTTGCACCTTTTTTGTGTAAGTGAAACTTTGTAAACACAGCGTTTCCCTAAAGGCAAGTTTAACAAGTGACAGGAATTTAGTGTAGTATATGTGCACACCACAGACTGTGCTGTTGCTTAACATAAGGAGTTTTAAATTCCAAAAGCAAAATGAACAAGATGGACAAATACACGTGTTGGACAAAAATGTAGATGTTATTTGAAGCATTTGGATAAAAGGAATCATGAAATCGACACAGATTGCTGGCCCACACTGTTGAAACACTACAATAAAAACTTAAGTTTCATTTGATTTTTTTTTAAATCAGTGCTTTAATTTCAGATTTTTGTGCTCTGTTGTAGTGTATTGTTATTGTGGCATTTATTCTTTTATTAATGGAGTTTATTTTTAGTGCTTTGTTTCCTGTGAAAGCCTTATAAAAATTGTTGTTATTATTAATAATGAACATGCGATTTTTCAGTATTTAAGGCAAACCAACATCGCAGGATCTCCCAAACTAGTAAAAAACCGTGACTTATACTCCTAAAAATATGATAGCCACTTCTATTTAAAAAAAAAAAGAAATTCATTCCATTAAAAAAAAACAACTTTCTGAGGCTAAAAAGGCTTCTGAGCAAAGACATGGTGGGACTAGAACCAGCAAAGGTCAACCTTTTTGAAAATGCGGAGCCCTTCAAGCTGCTGAAGGGATCCAACTGACATTTCCTTCTGCTTGCTGCACAAAAGACAGGTGGGCGAAGGTCATAGCTGAAGGAAAGTCTGTGCTTTGGTCTGAGGTGCTGGTGCTAGTGCGACATCTAGTGGCAACAATTTACCTTTATGTAGTATAGATATCAACATAGTTTCTCAAATATAATATACAGCATTCCCATCTTCTATAGTATCTTACAGATACTTTAAACAAGTTTTGTTCAAAATGCAGTTGCATCATTTGTTAAGAAACTTACTGCCTCTGAAATTACCATAGCAACGTGGCACCTCCTGCCATCATCGACCATCTGCAGTTGACAGTGGCTCTGCAATAATGACCAACATAAGTGAGTATAGGAAATCCATCAGGTCTTTTTTCCTATCACTGCCCATGTTCTCGACCATGGATGACGTCTGGAACACAAATCGAGGGAAATGAGGGATAACTTTCAGCATGATATTCACTTGTGAACGAGATCTCATTCACTTTCTAAAGCTAAAAGAACCAGTCACAAGTAGACAAAGACTACAAACACTGAAGCCCCTGTCACACATAGCAAGAAAGTGCAGGATCCAGGCCGACACAGCAAATATGGTCATAATCCAGATGCAGTCGGGAGGAATAGAGGCATGGTCAGCCGTGTCAGAACACAACCGGACTGCCTCGTGCACATCTGCAGGATGCAGCCCAAACATATTACAGACAACAGCCAGATGACACAGACAGCTGTCAGACAGCACCGACATTGGAGCTGTCACTCACCCACGCAATCAAATCTCCGTTCGTCCTCACATTCCCAGCACTAAACTGACCTCTCATCACGAGGAGGGTGCGCTGGCAGGAGTGTGTGTGTAACTCACATGACGGAGTGCGCGCGTGTACGTACATAGAACAGGTGATCCAAACAGCATGTGAGTGTGTGGCCAGATGAAGTGTCCACTCAGCTGTGCAAGTGTGTTCACAATGGCTGAATGAGCCGTGACACGCGTGTGTGCCTGTGTGCATAGAACAGGTGATCAAAGAGTGTGTGGCCGAAAATGTGTTCATAAACGCTGTGCTAGCCACTCCGTGTGTACACATGGGGCGCATGCGCACATGCATGGACGCGCGAGCACAGGAGCTGTCCATCCAAAGAGCGCACAAAAAGGCTGACAACTGTCAGTCATCGCCTGCTTGTGTACAGAAAAATCCCTTTAGGTGTTTGATCAGTATATACTTGCATTGCTAGATTTTATTTGTCCAGCTGGACTCCATAACTGCTGTTGAACTGTGCTGGCAGTGAGCCAACGTCCCATGTGTGCACAACATTCTTCAGATGCAGCCAGCAAACTATCTCTTCTGTCTTTTTTTTGTGGCCATTTTACTTGACACGCATCTTAACACAACTCCAGTTGGACTATCGTTGCTGGATGACACTTCACATGGGGTTTATACCAGAGCTTGATTATGCATTTGTCAGCTGATCGACGTTGCCAGCACACAGCACAGCTGGGTGAAAGGGACTTGACCAGCTGTCTGCGCTGTCCTGTGAAACGCGAGGTACCGGAGGTGAGTTGCATGTTTATTTATGTTGTGATGGGCTGAGGAAACATTTCCACATCATACCTGCTACAGACTTAGGAGGTGAACATGTAATAATACGTACATTACAGCTGTGACATCCCGTTCAGCTGCATTGCAGGGCGCTGAACCGAGCTTCTGACGCATGCACAGTGCCACATACATGTTATTACATACCAACATTTCCTTCGCCCTCCCTGGCCGGGATCTAGTGGAGGTGGACAAACATGGCACAACATGTCGGCAGGCTTTGCTGTGACCAATCGATCTCAGTGCTCAATCGACCGCAATCAGTTCATTTCAGATGCTGTTTTGATGCTGTCAGAATATGTAGACTGCGATCAGATGGTGCTCAGAATACACATGGACTGCCGAAACCATCCGAGATGGCCCGAAGGGTTTTGAACATGTGCATCACACTTGGGGCCGTCGGCCGATTTTGACCAACTGTTGGACTCTCGCAGATGGCTGTGAGAACATTTTAGAACTGCAACTGGACACTTTTCGGATGTGCACCGATTTGTCATTCTGACACCATTCTGTGTGATTCTTTCTATGTGTGATGGGGGTATAAACAATGACCACAATGAAATTCATCGACCAAAAACACAGACAGGGATCAGAACACAGGATACAACCCACAAAAGGAAACTGGACAGAACCATAAGAACACTAACAAAAAGAGCACCTACAGAACATAATGACACTTAACAAACGGGCACTAACAGGAGTCAAACCACAACACTTACTACTTAAAGTCGCTTATCTTGGTTATCTTTGAAGCAAAAGTTGCAGTTGTTGAAGGAGATGCATAAGGAATCATGGGCACCTAAAATAATCTTTGTGACATCCTACTCTTTCTTCAATAACCACTAATCTTGCACTTGGCTCTGAAGTGCAGCATGCTGTGCTGCGCTGCCAGATCGGACCAGTGTGCAATTTTCTGGCAGAGACAAACTGCAACAGCTGACGGGTGCTGCTCCGCCCTGTCCACCGTGCAAAAATGCCCACCCAGTTCAATATGTCACCTTAGCATAACACGATCTTCTATGATGTGAGTCATATCCTCATGAACAACGACAGAAAGTGACACCTGAAACATCGTGCACATACACACACTGTGCAGCAGAAATAAACAGACTCATCGGTTATGTTGGCTGCAGGCTGATTTGCTGTACATCCATTAAACTGTTGCTCTATTTGCTCAGATGCATCATTACTCAGACGTGTGTCTACGGTCTTCAGCAAATAGTCTCTGCAGGTGCATGTGCACGTGCACACCCGTGCAGGCATGTGACAGACACTGAGATCTGTGTGCAGGTCCACATGAAGACATCCAGCACCAGAACAACCACAGAGTTTCTCTTTCACTCCACATTACTGAAGAGCTTCAGATGATTCTGATTATTTGGTTGTAGTTCATCACAGCGCCACCATCAGGGAGCACAGGGTCTTTCTTCTGCCTGACATTCCGGCGAGAACCACTCGATTTAGGCTGGTAATTATTTTATAATGACGACTCTGTGGGTTTCTCCTCCTTGTTATCTGAATCCTTCGTTTTCCAGCCACCACTCCCAAATGTTTCCCCCTCGTTTGTGTCTGTAGTCTACAGTCTGCTGTCATCATCTGGAACTCAACTGCTACGCTCAAAACTCTGATCAAAAGCTCTCAGAATTTTATTGCTAGTTGTCACTGGCTGTCCACCAATCATCCTACTTAAACAAACAAACAAACAACAACAAAAAACACAGTCTGTCACACCTACAGTCTAATTTTTATGGCTGCAACTAAAACTTATTTTGACTGTAATCCAAGCTTAAATCTGCAAATGTTTTTCTTTAACAAGTAATTAATAATAATCAATAAACAAACAAACAAATATATTCTGCATCACAACTGCAGGGATCCGTATGTTATGGCTGTAACTAAAAACTATTTCATCAAGGAATCCAAATAGAACATTGCTTTGTGCATAGAACATTGAATTTGACCAAATTAAAATCAGTTTTAAATGAATTACTTCTGGTTTACAGCCATTTATAGCAAAAATAAAATATATTGGAAAGATAAGAAAAAACACTTATTTGATGCTCTTTGGCATAAAGCAGCTCAAAGCACAATTACCTCAGATTAGTTTCAACCATGTTCAATGTTGTGTCAGTGGTTTTAGAACAATTTAAAATTATACTTTAAAGGAAATATCTGCTTTAACCTAGTTAAAATTGGGCTGAGCTCGGTTAAAAATCAACACAAACTCTCAGTCAACAGTTTAAAAGTAGTCTCTCAAAAATGAAAAAAAAAAACACAAAAAAACTTCCCATTCTGTGAGGATTTGACAGAGTAAAAGTTGCATTTTTTTTGTTTTCTTTTAAATTGTTGAACACTGACCATGACAGTTTCTACTCAGTTATTTTGGAATAACATAAAGTTGGTAGCAGGGAAGTAAAAACATGTAAAATACACATTATTAAAAGGTATAGGGCCACTGAGCTTTTTAAGATTTAAAGCATGAAAAGAATTTCCTTTGGCACCAATGTAATATTATATATTAGCCTTTAAATAGCCTATATATTAGATAATACGAAATATACTCAACAAAAATATAAACGCAACACTTTTGGTTTTGCTCCCATTTTGTATGAGATGAACTCAAAGATCTAAAACTTTTTCCACATACACAATATCACCATTTCTCTCAAATATTGTTCACAAACCAGTCTAAATCTGTGATAGTGAGCACTTCTCCTTTGCTGAGATAATCCATCCCACCTCACAGTTGTGCCATATCAAGATGCTGATTAGACACCATGATTATTGCACAGGTGTGCCTTAGACTGCCCACAATAAAAGGCCACTCTGAAAGGTGCAGTTTTATCACACAGCACAATGCCACAGATGTCGCAAGATTTGAGGGAGAGTGCAATTGGCATGCTGACAGCAGGAATGTCAACCAGAGCTATTGCTCGTGTATTGAATGTTCATTTCTCTACCATAAGCCGTCTCCAAAGGCGTTTCAGAGAATTTGGCAGTACATCCAACCAGCCTCACAACCGCAGACCACGTGTAACCTCACCAGCCCAGGACCTCCACATACAGCATGTTCACCTCCAAGATCGTCTGAGACCAGTCACTCGGACAGCTGCTGGAACAATCGGTTTGCATAACCAAAGAATTTCTGCACAAACCGTCTCAGGGAAGCTCATCTGCATGCTCGTCGTCCTCATCGGGGTCTCGACCTGACTCCAGTTCGTCCTCGTAACCGACTTGAGTGGGCAAATGCTCACATTCGCTTGTGTTTGGCACGTTGGAGAGGCGTTCTCTTCACGGATGATGCGAAGGAGATGTGTTGCACTGCATGAGGCAAATGGTGGTCACACCAGTTACTGACTGGTATCCCCCCCCAATAAAACAAAACTGCACCTTTCAGAGTGGCCTTTTATTGTGGGCAGTCTAAGGCACACCTGTGCACTAATCATGGTGTCTAATCAGCATCTTGATATGGCACACCTGTGAGGTGGGATGGATTATCTCAGCAAAGGAGAAGTGCTCACTATCACAGATTTAGACTGGTTTGTGAACAATATTTGAGGGAAATGATGATATTGTGTATGTGGAAAAAGTTTTAGATCTTTGAGTTCATCTCATACAAAATGGGAGCAAAACCAAAAGTGTTGCGTTTATATTTTTGTTGAGTATATATTAGCGTAAAAATGACATTGCCAATATGATCAAAATTCATGTTGTTGAGAAAAATCAATAAAAAGTTCCCCTGAAGGGTAAATTTTCTAGAGAACAGACAGACTTGAACTACTTACAAGGGTTGTCAATAAAGTATAGGACCTTTTTATTTTTTTCAAAAACTATAGGGATTTCATTCATATGTTTTTACGTCAGACATGCTTGAACCCTCATGCGCATGCGTGAGTTTTTCCACGCCTGTCGGTGACGTCATCCGCCTGTGAGCACTCCTTGTGGGAGGAGTCATCTTTCTTTCAGAAGAAGTCGGTTTCAGCATTTTATCCAGATATTCCACTGTTAAAGGAGATTTTTTTAATGAAAGGGCGCGGTGCGGTGGCACAGGAAAAACACCTCCGTGTTGATAACCATTTGTAAAATCCACGCGGCTTTTGATGGCTTTCAGTGGAGTGAGTATCTGAGAAATTGTTTAACAGTTGGGCATGTTCCAACTTGTCCTTAAGGCTTCCAACAGAGGTGTTTTTCCTGTGGCGGAGCGTCGCGGCGGCTGCGAGCCGACGCTGCAATCCGTCCTCACGTCTTTCATTAAAAAAATCTCCTTTAACAGTGGAATATCCGGATAAAATGCTGAAACCGACTTCTTCTGAAACTTCTCTGTTCTCTCACGACGTCCTGGATCAATAGAGCCTGAAATGTGGAGGTTTTCAGCTTGAAACAGGCTGACAATGGTGCCTGGGAGCGCTGCGCGACATCCCACTGCGTGGGAAGTCCTTAAAGCGACAGTATCACCTCAAAATCTCTCATCAGCCGTTAAACTTTTCACCGAAAACCAGCTTAATTTTTTGAACCGTGTCCACTTCGATGTGCCTCACAGGTTTAGAAAAAATTTTGATCAAACAAAGCGCCAGTCTCTCAGCAACTTCTCAGACAAAGGAATTCCGATGAGGGGCTGGACGACTCCTCCCACAAGGAGTGCTCACAGGCGGATGACGTCACCGACAGGCGTAGAAAAACTCACGCATGCGCACGAGGGTTCAAGCATGTCTGACGTAAAAACATATGAATGAAATCCATATAGTTTTTGAAAAAAATAAAAAGGACCTATACTTTATTGACAGACCTCGTACAACAGTTATAGTTGAGACCAACACAGTCAATGACAGTGACGTCATCGACTGTGGGGGTGATCGACTGTGATCACGTGGGGGCTTCCCCAGACTTATGCAAGGGATTCTGGGAAGGATACAGTGACAGCCAATCAGAGTAGAGAGGCACTGTGACATCACTGGCTGGCCTCTCTCTGGCTGCAATACATCATGGTGGAAAATGCTCAGAAACCACGGTGTTTCTGTGTAAATCTAACATGATTTGCATATATTATGGAAACGTTGTTGAAAAATAAACACATAAAACTAAAAAAGCTGTTTTTGTAACCTGATAACACGTTTGGAGTGATTTACAAGATATTTCACGGACATCAGTTTGTACACGACGTGCTTGCATGCATCACCCAAAGTCAAAAGGTAACTTCCAGTCTTTTCAAAAGCTCATACACGTGCACATGCATGCCCTCCTACAGACGGCATTAAAAATAAAATATTTGTTATGGAATTTCCCCCTGCCAGATAAATATGTTCTCTTAAATGTGGGTGGCATTATAGCTTTGAGAGTTATTTTATTGACCTAAACATTTCAAACTTGCTTGATGGGTGTTCGAAGGGCGTGGCCAGCATGTGGTTACTTGATGTTAATGTGCACAGTGTTTAATGACAGATTTTAAAACATGGAATCACCCGAAATGGTCACTAAGAGTTTTTACGTCATGTTTGACTGCTTAACGGAACCAAATTTCACTTGACTTGTTTCATTTCATCTTTGACAGACTCAGTGAGATGTCTTATAAATCACTTCTAAGGTGCTATCTGGTTACAAAAACAATGTTTTTAGATTTATAAGTGTTTATTTCTCATTTCCAAAACATATGAAACATTCTCGTTTCCAAACATTTCCAAAATATATGAACAAAAATTATATTTATACAGAAATAAGCAGTTAGGAACATTTTCCGCCACTTTGGTTTATTTTGGTCGGACTGGCAGTCACCATGTTGTGCCGCTCAGCATTTGGATGAAATAGATTTTTCGCCATAGTGACCGTTGTCTCTTGTTGCTGCAAAATGTCCACTGTACTTGAAAATGAACAGCAGGTCGCCATCACTTTACCTCTGTCGCTTGTTGCTAATGTGACTGTCAGGTAAATCCATGGATGTAGCTTTCCAGGAACAGTTACAAAATCCATCAAACATCCGCTGTGTGACATTAATTAATCATTCGTTCTATGAGCTGTGCCTCATTAGGAAGGTAATGGTTCATAAAAACCTTCACCTGGCTTCTCAGGTATGAATCAGTACCTGATTACTTGGCAAGAAGAGAAACCAGCAGGAGTCCAGTTAACCACTGAAACATTACGTCTTTACCATCCTCAGACATTTTAAACACAGTTTGCACACTCCGAGTCTCTTTTGTACACCTTGTAATCTTACATTACAGGTGGTTTATCTCTATATGTTTGCCATAAAGTTCACTATATTCCGCTCTTCCAGTCTGGTACAGGCTGGACTTCACATCCTGCTGGTTTTCATATGGCGAGTACTCTGAACCGTGCCATCGGAGAGATCACGACCCAAACACTGCCAAGGTTTCAGTGGTTTTGTTCTGACTGTGCCAAGCCATGCAGAAAATGTATGTGCTCATGATGGTGCACGCATCTTACATTAATAGCGTGTGATATTTGGCCCAATTGCATTGAAGAGCCTCAGGAAATTCACAGAGACATGCAGACAAGAAACCGGTGGCTGAAGTTATAGAACATATAAGACTGGTTCTGGGACTTTGTCATCTTCGATCTTGCACCGGGGAATTTCTCTTTCTCTGAGGTGGACCACAGCTGCAACAAAGCTTTACTGTTAAATTATTATTTTTCACTCTCTGTTCTGAACATTTTTATACGCTTGTGTGATGTCACTGTGGCCCAAATTCTAGAAGTGACATCTCAATACTCCATCAATTGGTGATCAAACCCACTACAACAAAACCATCCCAGGTTCATGATGGGAACCACCCAGGCACACAACCGGTTCATCCTCACCTCTGGAAAGGAACCATCCATCTGTCACAGTGAAGTGAAGCATGCACGTCCCCTTGACCTTCTCCAGTTATGGGTGTCTGCAATAGTGAGGCACCTGTGTCTTGGATGGTGCATAGAGAAATGCACCACATGGCCAAAACGTCACAGCTAATGTTCCCTCACAGTGCAAGTGATCCTCCTCATCTGAGCCTCTCTAAGCAACTGTTCATTTGGCATAATGTCATTCCAGCAGCATCCAAAGATCCTCCTGAAGATACTTAGTACCAAAGACATTAGTCATCAATGAACAAATGGGTCACAGTCAATCCTGTGTATTAGTTTCACAATTATTTTCATCATAATTGGAAAAGTCAACCTAATGTGAACTGGGCCTGGGGCTAACCCTATACCCACCCCTAACCCATCACTAACCCTGAACACCTGAACTTCTCAATGTAGAGGTATATTGGAGCATTTGACCGAACACCAGTGTGGGATGAAGATGAAGGTAAACAACAAAACCATGTGGAGAAAATAATCACACTCCCCTCAGTGGAACACCATAACTCTGACTTACAAGTTTCCCACAGTGAGCCAAGTCTTAAGTGGAGTCCTGAACCCTCAAGTTCATATGCACAGATTTGTGTGTAAATTTAAATTTAGAAATCTGTGCATATTAAAATTTCTGCACAAAGTGTAGAATTTACCAACTTGTATTCATTTATGCTTAGTGTAAAAATATACACAGCTTTTGACCTCAGCAACAAGCACCTCCATCTTATTAGCAGAGATCTTACCTTTATAAAGACAGCAGCACAGTAACGTCACAGGGGTGCAAAGGATTCTGGGACAACCTTAACAATAAATAACTGTCTAATTATCCTGATAAAAAGGAAACTTTTATGCCGGTTCCTGTGTTGAGCTTGCACAAATTATGTCCATGGACTCATCATCATCACCATTTTGTGTTGCCACTTGCTGCATTATTTATTTATTTATTTGCATCTTGCTGCTGTGACCACACACAAGCACACTGATCAACATTTCACAAATATTTTCTTCACTGTCTGTGACATTATTCCTGTGAGGAACACAAGCAAAACCAACCTGTTTGAAAAATACAGATTTTTTTTTGTACTTGTGCACACACTAAACCTTGTTCTTACAGAAGTGTTTAAAAACTTTTCTATGCACAGTTTGATAAATGAGGACCCTGGTTCCTCTGGTCCACTGCTCACCAGGTTGTATGAAATGAGTTCAGAACTCCTGCAACGTCACATTAAACTTTTAACTTGGGTAACAAAGATTTGAGATTCAAAATCCAAAAACCATAACCATAAGAAAGAAAGTAGGCTCATTTCACAGTCAGTCAGCCAACATCACACCTCATATATCCTGATGTAGATACAATCCCAATTCCAATGAAGTTGGGACATTGTGTAAAATGTAAATAAAACCATAATACAATGATGCAAATCCTCTTCAACCTATATTCAATTGAATACACCACAAAGACAAGATATTTACTGTTCAAACTGATAAACTTTATTGTTTTTGTGCAAATATTTGCTCATTTTGAAATGATGCCTGCAACACATTTCAAAAAAGTTGGGACAGTGGTATGTTTACCACTGTTACATCACCTTTCCTTCTAACAACACTCAATCAGCGTTTGGGAACTGAGGGCACTAATTGTGAGTGTCATGATTAGGTATAAAAGGAGCCTTCCCAAAAGTCAGCCATTCACAAGCAAAGATGGGGCGAGTATCACCACTTTGTGAACAACTGCATGAAAAAAATAGTCCAACAGTTTAAGAACAATGTTTCTCAACGTTCAATTGCAAGGTATTTAGGAATTCCATCATCTACAGTCCATAATATAATCAGAAGATTCAGAGAATCTGAATTCCACCAACAAAGCTTTATCAATTAGTGTCCTCAGTTCCCAAATGCTTATTGAGTGTTGTTAAAAGGAAAGGTGATGTCACACAGTGGTAAACATACCACTGTCCCAGCTTTTTTTGAAACGTGTTGCAGGCATCCATTTCAAAATGAGCAAAGTTTGCACAAAAATAATAAAGTTTATCAGTTTGAACATTAAATATATTGTCTTTGTGGTGTATTCAGTTGAATATATAGGTTGAAAAGGATTTGCAAGTCATTGTATTCTGTTTTTATTTACATTTTACACAACGTCACAACTTCATTGGAATTGGGGTTGTACATAACACAGACTCCCAGCAATGCATTTTGACAGCATTGTCATGAAGTCGAGGTGTTACCTGTGAGGGATACCTGTGAGGGAAACTGTTCTCCTCTTCCCTAAGTGTATGTATCAGTCTTGACTCTGAGATGAATTGTGACAGCGACTCTAAAATAGAGTGGCTGACGATGTGCACGCATTAGGTTCCAAAATGTATTTCTGAGAAGCAGAAGAACAAAACTGGAAAGGCTGAAATGTGTGGCAGTAGAGAGAAGGTTTTATTGAAAGTACATCTGCAGTAGATTTGAGCTGCTTGGCCTTTCTCTTCAGGTCTTTGAAACATGGACTTTTTTCAGCCCACATCAAACATGAATAGAAAAGCCTTTAAGCTGAAGGTCTTCAAGCTGCAGCTGTTGCTTGGCTCAGCATGAACCTTTGTGAAGCTACACACACACACACACACACACACACACACACACACACACACACACACACACACACACACACACACACACACACACACACACACACACACACACACACACACACACACACACACACAGGAAATGTAGGCGTTGGGCTGCTATGGGTGAATGTTTGAATTTCTGCTGGAAAGCAAAAGAAGCTGCGTGGAGCTTTGCACCTAAAGAGCAACAGCCAACAAAAACAGAAACGATGATGCGATGACAGACTGTATCCACAAACAGTTCTGCAGGTATCTATTCCCTCTCCCTGCAAAGGAAATGTGCTCCAGGGTGGGGTTTTTTTTCCCCCCAGTGGTGGCAACATTTTGCAGAGTGCAAACTGAACCATACCAGAAATATGAAGTGATGATCTCTGTGAGAAGTGATTAGGACAGTTTAACTCAAGCTGATTTGGTTTTAGAGCAAGTAGAGTTCAGTGAGGTAAAGCGGAAAGTACCAAAAACCACTTCTCATTCATCATCTATTAGTCCACGAGCCAGTAGTCAATTTTGACCTGATTAGTACTACTTATAGGACTAAACAACATGAACAATCCAGCCTCAGTGTACCATGACCTACTCACACACAAAAAAAGGTACGGTGGTGAAAATTTAAAAATGCTGCAATCACATTGTAAAATATACCACATTATTTGTTTGATCATAAAGGTCCCAAAAGGTATAGTTTGGAGTATCTATATAACTGAATGTTTTGGAGTTACGGGGTAAACATCAAAAATGGTGACAAATGTACATTTCAGTTGGTACAATGGTCAAAAGTTAAAGGTGCTCCAATTATTGAAAAAGGAGATACAAATTGATAGTTGAGATAATAGGATTAATAAATGGAATAGTTTTGCCCATGTAGAATGTTTGGTTGCCAAAGTAAAGGTCAAACAAGGTCAACGTGCATTTGATTCTATGACATGTGACATATGTTACCCCGTACCTTGAGAACTAAGCATACCAGATGGTGCAACGTATTCCTTTTTAAAACCCTGTCAACTCAAACAATAATTTGAATCAATTTATCATCAAAATTGGAACAATCAAAACTATTCCAGTTATTAATCGTGAACCCATAATTAGAATCGCGTTTTTATGTGAAATTGACCATCACAATTTGTGCTGTTTTTGTCCCATAACTTAAAAATGTCTACTCACAGGGAGTGCAAACTATATCTTTTTCCAATCCTTATGATCAGACAAATAATGTCGTATACTTTCCAATATGACTAGAGCATTTTGAAATTTGGATCCCTATCAGGCTATAGCTGCCACTGTTGGACAGCCACCATACATTTTTGTGTCAGCCATGGCACACTGAGGCTGGATTGTGAGTGTTGTTTAGTCCCCTTAAGTGGAACAGAAAACCTGCTTTGCCCATGGAGTATATGGAGTTAAAATATGCACAGCTTTTATTCATAGTTTTGCTGAACTTGCAGGCTTCTGGGTTAAATACAACTGTTTTCAATGCAGCAACCTAAAGTACCACATACTTATTTGGTTAGAATGATGTAAAATGACACGTGCACACCGCTTTGGGGAAACTACAGTCTGTGCTGCAGGTGTAAACAAAAAGCCAGTCAAAACCAGTTTATGGAGCTAAACAATGCCTATTGTGTAAGATACCAAGACATGAAAAGAGAGAAATTCCAGAAAACATTAACACAGAAATGAAGCACTTGACACAGTAGAACTCTAATTAGCCTGCAGATGTGCATTAGATGGCAAGTGCCTCAATTTTTGGAATATTTAAATGTGTCACTGGCAAAGAGAAACAGATAAGCCTGCTTGAATTGTCTCCATCATTGCTGGTTTAATGAATTGTGGAAAACAATCCGAAGTAACAAATTAAACAAATCTTCTAACACCTGACAACACACACACAAAAACATAATGAGGACATCAAGCAGGAAAAAAAAAAAAAAAAAAAAAGGAGCATGTGCAAAATGTCCTGACTGTGAACAACAATGACCTGTTGGGAGTGAAATCAGATGTACAGGAAATAGGTTGGAACATTTAAAGCCTGTGCAGGCTCTGAGATCCACTGGTGCCAGCTCTTATTCCCAGATTCCAAAGTCTGAACCGGATGAGAGTCGGCAACTCCCCCTGAATGGGATGCCAGTCCAAAGTAGGTTACTTCCTCAGTCAAGGTGGCTCCCATTTACATCTGGATGGACTGGGACGATACAGATCAAGTGGCTTAGATTGAACATTGTTTGGGTTTACAAGGACAACTTCACTTTTTTTTTTTTTAACTAAACAGTCAAAACATTGTTTGCAATAAAGCCTCTGAGTGGTTCACTCACCTTTAAGAATAACATTGAATGGGGATTTAAAAAAAAAAAAAAAATCCACAAACTGCTGAAAAAGAAACTTGGGAATCTGCAGTCAAGCTCTAAATGAACTTAAATTTGACAAACCAGTCAGCACCAAGTGGTCAGACACAAATGCAAGATTCGGGTCTCAGCTTAACAGAGTATAATGTCAGGGCTTGTGTGGATCGGGACACAGTAACTGAAGCATTAGGCAGAGACAGGATCCAAAAAACAGGCAGACAGGTCGATACACAGTAAAGCTAAGCAGGACTGTGAAAACTCTTGAAGACAAATGCTCAAAGAGGCATAACAATCTCACAAATGAGAAAAGAAAGAGGAGTAGCTAATATAGAGGATGTGATCTGGAGGAAATGCACCACAGGTGTGTGAGGAAGGTTCCGGAAAGGGGGCGTGGCAAGCAAGAAGGGAGGACCAGAGGGAAACGCCCAACACCAAACACTCAACACCAGACAAGAGAAATCCCTCCACAAAACCCCAGTGCAAAAATACCCACATACCATAAATGAGAGAAAAAAAACAACAAACAATAAACCACACAGACCCAAATCATGACAAAACCATGCATTCCCTGCACACTCTACATATAACAATATAAATGGGCAAGTAAATATACATCTGTCTGTAAAAGTGGGTTTTTTCAATGTTTGACTTCATCATATGACTTCATTATGAAGTCATTCATACCAATCACAAATATTTTGCTCAACAATACACGCTTTAGATCCTCCATCTATGCTGCTTGGTAGTCGGATATACAAAAAAGGTGTTTTCCAGACCAAGTTTTCCTTGACCGTTGATCAAAATACTCCAAAGTCTAATCACCACTAAAGTAACAATGTTACATCACACAAGTAACATTCCCACTAAATTCAATCCATCCAGGCTTCTTAGTTGTTGAGTTGTAAGTTTTTGAGTAATCCACATGATGAACAAACAAACATAAAAGTACAAGTACATGTAGGTAATAAATGGTAAATGGAAACTTCTTTGCAAAAATCTGCACCAATTAAATCTGATTATCCACATATTTTTGGATCCCAATTCATCCCAACATTGCAATTTTTTAAATAAACTTATTGTAAACTTTCCTGATTGCTCAGTGTTCTACAGCACCACTTTTAGCAGAGATTACACCTGATTTCAGGCCCTGTATGGATATCAGAGGTTTTTTTGTGCAAAAAAAAACGTTAGATAATCTGGCATCAAAAATCATCCATACGAGATGCCTTTAGGCTGTGACGTTCCTTTAATAATGTGAAAACTGCCAATGCTGCACAGAGATTCTCAGCAGTGAGAGTGGCACTGTCAAAGACACGTCGCCGGACTCCATGGAGGTAAAAAAAAAAAGAAAAAAAGACCAAATCAAAGCGGCTTCAGGGTCGTGCTGAAGAGGAGATTCGCTCCTTTTGTTGGCTGAGTGATGGTGAGAGGGAATTGGCAGCTTTGTTATCAGGATGGTGCACAGTTCAGACATCAATGCCAGGTTTTGTCCTTGAAGACAAAAGACAGGAGAGATCCTCTCAGTCTATATAACATCTACAAAGGAACCTTTTTCCCCTGAGCCAGAAAAGCAGAATAAAAGGCCTAAAAAATGAAAAAGTGCTGATGGAGGAACAGCTGCAGTGAGAGTCAGCACACCTGTATGCTCCAAGAACACTGTAAAAAATTCATCCATTTACTCTCTCTCTCTCTCTCTCTCTCTCTCTCTCAGTTCCTTCCTTCTTTTGAGGCTAAATTTGTTCAAAATCCTTCACACTGGATTTTACAAATGGTTATCAACACGGAGGTGTTTTTCCTGTGCCACCGCACCGCGCCGGCTGCGTCCCGACGCACGGACCCGTCCGCACGTCTTTCATTAAAAAAATCTCCTTTAACAGTGGAATATCCGGATAAAATGCTGAAACCGACTTCTTCTGAAACTTCTCTGTTCTCTCACGACGTCCTGGATCAATAGAGCCTGAAATGTGGAGGTTTGCAGCTTGAAACAGGCTGACGACGGCGCCTGGGACCGCTGCGCGACGTCTCGCTCCGTGGGAAGTCCTTAAAGTGACAGTATCACCTCAAAATCTCTCATCAGCCGTTAAAATTTTCACCGAAAACCAGCTTAATTTTTCGAACCGTGTCCACTTCGATGTGTCTAACAGGTTTAGAAAACATTTTGATCAAACAAAGCGCCAGTCTCTCAGCAACTTCTCAGACAAAGGAATTCCGATGAGGGGCTGGACGACTCCTCCCACAAGGAGTGCTCACAGGCGAATGACGTCACCGACAGGCGTGGAAAAACTCACGCATGCGGACGAGGGTTCAAGCATGTCTGACGTAAAAACATATGAATGAAATCCATATAGTTTTTGAAAAAAATAAAAAGGACCTATACTTTATTGACAGCCCTCGTATAGCAAAATGCTATCTGATTTATAATATTTTCAGAGTAGTTCTTATTGTATGGCAGCACGGTGGTGAAAACAGTAATCATGGTTATCTAAAGTGAAATATCTCAGGCTCACCATTGCCCAAGGCCCATCCACCCTATACGTACCAAACCTCCTGCGGTGGCTGTGAGCAAAATGGGAGCAGCACAACAAAAATTCATTGCAATTCAACATGCACTGAATAAGAACTGCGTTTAAATGCTACAGAAATAATTTATTTAAAACAGCATGACAATGATAATTTAGCAAAGGGAAAAAGCAGAAGTTTTACTGGTTCAAAATGTAATTATTTTTATTTTTGTAAATTACAACAGCTTTATACCATAAAATTTACAGTTTGTTCTGTGACGATATTTACATACACATATACATATTTTTTTACAGAATTATTCTGGCAACTGCAGCTGCTTCTTTTCAACAACTGATTTTATTGTTTTACAGCGCATCTATTCACTCACTGCATTTTAAATAGTACATTTCTTGGCTTTTACAAAGATCAAGAAAACAAGGAACATAAAAAAAATATTTAAAAAAACAGGATCTTTTGCTATGACAGACTGGTCCTTGAATCTTGTGCATGATGTGAATAAATGAAAGCTGATGAACGGCACTAAGGAAATGATAATGAATATAAAGAGTGATTGCAGAGGAGATAAAACTTCATTCATAATGCATCAGTGGTGCTTGCAGATTGTAAAGATGCTAATTACAGATTATTCATACCAGGTTGAAAGAAGAGATGATGTACAGTTGTGTGACTTGAGGAGTCTAATCTAAGAAACGCTAGATTCATTCGTTTCTTTCTTGTGTAGCCCTCAGGTGGGGGGGCAGCATCTGCAGTGTGGCGTCACATCAAAGTCCCCAAACTTCAAATCAACAAGTTCAAAATAAAAATTCACATCTCAGGATTGGAACCAAAAAAAAAAAAAAACAAAACCCCGCTGCAGAGACACTTTACAGCGGTGATGTTAAACCGGTGTCCCGAGGGCCAGAAGTGGCTTGTCCCCCCTGCACGATACCTCCTCATCAAATACCAGAATTACGTGTGCTTTGATCCTAAAAGGCCCATTGACTGCTGTTATTCAGTTGATTTCCTTCATTTCAAGTCAAACGTAGTAAAAACATGTTATGAATTTGGCACAACATATTCACGATCTGAGAGAAACGACGGACAAGTTGGGACATGCCTATCTCAGCTTTCAGTGCTTACCAGTCAAGTGAGTATAAGAGAAATTATGGAGAGCTGGGCTTGTCCTCTGGCACTCCGAAACGGAGGTGTTCCTTTGTCTCGCTTCATCAGCGAATCGGTCGTGACGCGCAAAGCCTCTGTGCGGCTTTCCATGACAAAATCTCTTGTTAAAAGTGAAATCTGCCGGAAAATGGCTGATGTCCAGCTCTTGTGATAACCAGAGAAATTGCCCACGACGGTCCCGGCTCCACACAGCCATCCGTTTAGAAATGATGCGGTGGTTTCTGCCTCTCGATGGCGGCTCGGAGCGCGGCATGCCATGCGCCATTATGGGCCGTCCTTAAAGCTGTGAAGCCCGTAAAATTTTCACCGAAAGCCAGATAAATTTTTCTAATGGTTTCCAGCTGTCTGTCTCTAACAGTTTCTGAAAAAATTCTGATGGAAAAAAAGTCCAAATCATTCCGCCATTTCCTCGCAATGAAACAACGACGAGAGGGGTGGAGCAGTGCTCACTCAAAGCCTGCCCACAGGCGAATGACACAACCAACAGGCATGGAAAAACTCATGCATGCGCACGAAGGTTCAAGCTTGGCTGACGTAAAATCATATGAATCAAATCCATATAGTTTTTGAAAAAAATAAAAAGGTCCGTTACTTTTCTAACAGACCTTGTATATATATATATATATATATACATATATATATATATATATATATATATATATATATATATATATATATATATATATATATATATATATATATATATATATACACACACACACACACACATACAGTGGTGGGCACAGATAACCAAAAAATTTACTTCGATAAAAGATAACTAAAAAGTTATCTTTGATAAAGATGAAACAATAAACCCCCCAAAAATGTATCAGAAGTTACAGATAACCAATAAATTTCAGTATTGTCTCCGGTACACTTACATCTACCATATTTTCCGCACCATAAGGTGCACCTAAAAGCCTTAGATTTGGCCGTGCGCCCTATAATCTGATGAGCCTTATGTGCACACTGAATTCCAAAATCTGTAAAAACGACCGGCGTTGTCTTTGACCGTCGGAATATCGGACCATTTCCTGCTGACACAGGGACGTAATACGTAAAGTACGTACGCTGGCAGCATAGAGTACATACCCTGGCAGCGATAAACCAATCCGAGAACATTACGTAATACGTAAAGTACGTACGCTGGTAGCGTAGAGTACATACCCTGGCAGCGATAAACCAATCCGAGAACATTACGTAATACATAAAGTACGTACGCTGGTAGCGTAGAGTATGTACGCTGCCAGCGATAAACCAATCAGAGAAGAGTCCGTGAGTCCATGGTACGTACACTTACCTCCGCCACTCCTCCGGTAGTTACCGTATACTACAGGTATCCTGCAAAACAACATTTGTTTGTCTAAGGACCCCGGAAAATGGCGCCAGCGAAGAGACATGCTTACGAGGCACAATTCAAACTGCAGGCTATCAGTTACGCGGTTGTTCATGGGAATAGAGCAGCTGCAAGAGGAAACAAGAAAATGAACTGTGCCAAGTTAAAAAGACCAAACGGAGTTTCCGCGGAAACAAAGCAAGGTGGCCACAGCTAGAAGACCAACTCGAGCAATGGATCATTGAACAAAGAACAGCTGGGAGAAGCATCTCTACAGTCACCATTCGGCTGAAGGCAAAAACAATAGCGATGATTAGCGGGAACCTGGCGTGTTTGATGGCGAAATTGCCCAGCTGTTCAATTCAGACACAGAAGATGAGGACTTCGATGGATTTGTGACAGAACCATAATAAAAAACAATGTGAGTACCACATTGTTAAATACCGGTAGTTCAAAGTTGTTAAAAAGTTCAATATGTTTTAGCGTGCGCCTTTTGTAAGGGTTAAGTACCCGCTAATTGAGGCCGCGCCTTACAATCCGGTGTGCCTTTTGTAAGGGTTAAGTACCCACTAATTGAGGGCACGCCTTATAATCCGGTGCGCCTTATGGTGCAGAAAATACAGTACTAACCAACTGTTTTTGAGTTTTAACACCACGATCGCTTTTGGAAGCATCAAAAGCAACAACAGACCCAAACAATGAATCAGCACCTCTGTCTTTGAGCATCCTGCTTAAAGCTTCCTCCTCCCAGCTGGAAGCTTCTGTTTACTACATCACTTCCAGCACAGACACAACTGAAAAGAGCCACAAAGCTCAGCTCTCTACCCAATCACAGCACTGCTGTCAGGCAGAGGTCTTGGAAAATAAAACCCTGCTGAGTTATGGTTTGGTGTATAAATAAAATGAATACTGATAGAATAACTCCATTAATGTCAATTCTGTCATTTGTGCAAAGTTAAGATATAACATATATCTTTTAATGTTGAATAATGCACTAATTCTGAAGTTTTGTAACAAACACAGACAGATGGCATTCTGGGTAAAATATGCCTCTGCTCACATTGATTGGATGATTCATTCTATGTAAACCAACATATTAATGTGAGGTATGTCGTGTTGTTTACAGATAAATGTGCTTTTGTAAAATATGACATTTTTAATTTGTTAAAAAAAGGCATTTAAAAAAAGCCAAGTTGTAATTAGATAACTGTATGATTTAACCGGTGTCAAAATAAATAGAACACTGCCATTCACCCTATTGATGTATCCCATAATCCCTTGCGCGCCAGAGAGTTGCTGCAGTCAAACAACATATAGAGAATCCACATGATAATTGTAAATTAATATTATACTACAAAAATGTATTTTTTTTATGCTTTTCATCACGTTAATAAGAAACTGCATGCATGATACCCTGAAAACTTGCTAAAACAATTATAACAAATAATCTGTGTCTGCTACATTTAATCTGCATGGAATTTAATAAACGCGAACTGAATTTCAGACATATTATATATATTAGTCTGGAACAAAGAGGACAAACAGTGTTGTAAAGAACAATAATCAAGACGTTAAAGAGCAACCTTCACTTTCCACCAGAATGACATGATCAGGAAGCAAGCGCAGCTCACAGCAACTCCCATTGAAAATAATGGAGAGACAGCCCGTGATTCTCGCATGTTTACATAAAACAAACGCAATAATAACATCTATAAACCCAGAGAATATATTCATGAGAGTTTTAGGCACAATTAAAAAATAGTTTTATGTTGCGATGTTAATGGTGTTGTTTTTGTAATTTAAGTTTGAAAAAAGCTTCTGTTTACGTTTTGCTTCTGGAAACAAGAGTCCAACGTGTGGTTTGAAAATATCAGCCCAGCTTCAGTTTGAATACTGCCATGAACACTACTGGCCAGTAGATGGTAGCAGAGACCTTGAAAAATTCCAGATAATCTGTGTTGCTACTTGCTACGTTTAAGATGCATGTAATTTAATAAAAGCAAACAAACACAATAACGTCTATAAACTCAGAGAATATATTCACGTGAGTTTTAGGCACTAGAGTTTAATGCTGTTGTCCTGATCAGAGTGTCTGAAATGCATTTCTCCTGTTGTGAATGTACTGAGATTACCGTACTGAGATTACCCTATCCCATAACGCACCAGGACACAGCATGCCCCACACTAAAACCTTAAAAATTAGCGCATTACTTTAAAACTAAAATATATATCTGATATTTTCACTTTATAAAACTTCAGAAGTGACATTCATTTAAATAACTTGTCTGAAATAAGTTTGGTTAAAATTTGAACCATAAGTTAAAAATGTATGCCTCTGGATGACTTGGGTGATATTGGCTGCATATCAGTACGGTGTTGAAGAAAAAAAAATTTTTTTTTTTCTATTTTTGGTGACTAATTCCCTTTTGTCTGCAGAGGATAGAGTGGTTTCTCCTAGAAGCAGCTCTCCTCTGTTTACAGAGGGTAGAACTACACATTTGTTCACTTTTGTTTACCACGTTAACGGTCTAAAAGTTATTGAACAAAAATTTATCAGAAGATAATTAGTCTGTTAATGATTTTCAAAGTTATCTGAAAAGATAAACCGATAATGAAAACTTTATCTTTATTTTATCTTTGATAATTATTGGATTATCGGAACTGTGCCCACCACTGCATGTATGTATATATATATATACGAGGTCCATTAGAAAAGTATCCGACCTTATTATTTTTTTCCAAAACCATATGGATTTGAATCACGTGATTACATCAGACATGCTTGAATCCTCGTGGGCATGCAAGAGTTTTTTCACGCCTGTCGGTTACGTCATTCGCCCGTGGGCAGTCTTTGAGTGAGGAGTGGCCCACCCTGTCGTCGATTTTTTCATTGTTTAGGAATGGCTCAGAGACTGCTGCTTTGTTTGATCAAAATTTTTTCAAAACTGTAAGGCACAACTGAGTGGACACCATTCGATAAATTCAGCTGGTTTTCGGTAAAAATTTTAATGGCTGATGAGAGATTTTGGTCTGTAAGTGTCGCTTTAAGGACGGCCCACGGTGCCTGATGGCGATCTGCGCTCCGAGGCGGCGGCGTCTCGCTGTTTCAAGCTG